>NC_140493.1:41887133-42487133 GCF_964271855.1 Acomys minous | reverse complement strand
CTTACTGAATGTCTTGTAAGCAATTTGATGTAAAGCAATTGATGTAAAGATAGTCCTGGTACACCCCCCTCCACACACACACACACAGAGAGAGAGACAGACAGAGAGAGAGAGAGAGAGAGAGAGAGAGAGAGAGAGAGAGAGAGAGAGAGAGAGAGAGAGAGACAGAGAGAGAGAGAGAGACAGAGACAGAGACAGAGACAGAGACAGAGAGACAGAGAGACAGAGAGACAGAGAGAGAAATACAGAGAGATTTTTAAAATGAAAAAGAATTTGCCTTATTTGTGCTTTGCTTTTATAAGTGAGATTGTCACAAGTACCTTTTACATCTAACATATTCTTCATCTCTCTGGTGTTACTTGGTTGAATAAATTCATAGGAGTGCGATTTATGATTGGGAGATTGAAAGACTGCTACATGCTACCAAATTGCTTTTCAAAGTGGTAGCACCAACGTTTGCTTTCCTAGGATCATATCACAATGTACCCACAGGTGTTCAGCATTCCCCCCCCCCCCCACACACACACACTTTATCATTTGGAAACTTAAAGTGGTGTTCTATTGAACTTTTAAAGGTTTCCATTAATTTGAATATCAATGAGTCTGACAGTGTAAAGTCCTCCCCACTCAGGCTTTCAGTTCTTTTGTGAGATCTGTTGCATAGTCTTTGCTCATTATCATATTTGAATGTCAGATTTGAACTTCTCTTTGAGAGTTTTAAATTATAATAACATACATTTTTACATATGATATCCCTAACTATTGCAAAATCAGCCTTTACAAAGCCCCAGTGGGTGGTGCCTAATATGATAACTTAAAACTGTCTTTTCTCAAACGTGCTTGATCCCATCTATAGAAAATAAAACTCAAAAACTTCAGGATAAGGTTCAGAGATCTGCAATGAAAATATGGAAGGTTCTACTATTTTAGCCTGTTTGTATATGCTCTCGTTTTCTGCACCCCAGTTGCCCTCCTGGGTGTCTTGTTAAGCCTTCTTGGATCTGCTCTTCACGTAAGCTGAGCAGAAGTTGCACCCCGGAGAAGGAGCTTAGAGCTCCCTGGTTTTTCAGGAGGCTGAGCTGTTTTCCCAGCCCCAGGACTGGCTCAGTGCTGTGCTCTCTGAAGCTTGTCTGTTTGATTTCCCTCCTCTCTACCTACAATAATATCCATTTTGCTAAAGGAAGATACCAGTTAAAAGATGTTGTTCCCTGGATGGCCCCTGGATGAGATAATATGAATCTAAAAGTGGAGGAAAGAGGGATCTATGGGCTATTAAAAATAAAGAAATTGAGGTTTCATTCTGTTCACTCTATTGAGTTTCACTTAATGCAAGATGCAGCAGTTCCCTTCACACAAACTCTGAGATGAATGCTATAACCAGTTTCTGGTTTTAAAAAAAAATCACAATAACAGGGAGAATGGAGTTATCATTTACCACTACTTGAGACCCTCCTGGGAGAACAGGTTTGGGGATGGAGACCAGGGGGGATTATTTTAAATCTGTCAAGTGTGAGATGTTTGTTCAACATCGAGTGGTAATTGCGAAGAAGTCACTAAAGAGAATGCCTGGATTAGAGACATAAACATAGAAGTCACCAGGACATGTTAGCAAATAAGGAGAGAAAATGGAAATGTAAGCATGGGTAGAGTACAAGATGGAACAGAGGCAGGGTTCAAGGTCTGAGACCTGGCTCTTGTGTTAAGGCACAAGAAGGGTATAAATTAAGTAGTAAAAGGAGAGCTCTGGGAATTGGAGAGCAAGGAAGGACAGGATCCAGGAGAGTGAGGCACACTGGAAGCTGGGTGAAGAGAATTCCTTGGTAAGGATTTGTAGACTGACTGACTGAATGAATGCATGAAACCTCACAGTAGAATTCCAGCTCAGGTTTCTTTGGCCCAAGATCCTCTACATTCTTATTCACTATATCACAGATGTGAAAACTTCTGGAATGTCTAAATAGTAACTATTTAAAATATAGTGCATCAAAATGAAGATCAACTCTATCATGAAGACTTTAATAATCATTTAAAATATAGTTTAGCTCAAGAGACATGAGCAAATGAAAAAAAAAAAAAAACCTCCTAATTCTGGTCCTTCCCTTTAGTTCTAGAAAACTTTTTTTTTAACCAGAGGATGATTCTAGAGTGTATTCTTGTTTCTCTTTTTCTTTTTCTTTTTCTATATATATATACACATACACACATGCATATACACACATACATATATATGTATATACACACATATGTGTGTATATACACACACATATATGTATATGTATACATACATACATATATATACATATATATACACATATGTGTGTGATATGTTATTATTATTTATACACAAATATATACACAATAAATGTATTAGATTATATATACACACATATGAATAAACACACACACATATGAATACAACATCTCAGTCTATACAGTGTTACTCGTAAGTATATTTCCAGGACTGACTATTTGGTATTGGATGACCAGTTGGTGTACCCTTCCCTGGGAAAACTATTTCTCCACTCTAAGCATTCCTTAACTGTCTGTAGTTTGGATATCTCAGCATCAGAAAAATCCCTGTCACCCAAGTAGGCTCATTTCATTAGTATATTTTAAAATGTAAAGATATTTTTCAATATAGACAGCCAGTGTCTAATCCACTACTTTTATTTCTCCCTGGGGCACTATTTTCTTTTTTGTTCCATTTTGCCTAGCTACATAGTTGGTAAAGAAATAGAGGGTGGGAGCAAGCAAAGAATTTGCATAAGTGTGTTTGTCATAGATCATGACCTCCAAAGTGGTTTCTTCCCTGACAGCGTGACAAAGAAAAGGGTATTTCCCCTTACTCTAGTTCTCCCTCTTAATGTCACGAGCTAATTCACTGAAACCTCAAGGAAGGTACAGATCACTATGTCCCTCAGTGTCACAGCAATGGTGTCATCATGATTCATCACCATAGCACGTGACTCTTGCTCACAGAAGCACCTTTTCCCAGGAAGGTAAAGTTCAGAGTTACTAACACTGTGTTCTCTTTCCCTTAACTTTCTTTTTACTAAATGTTAGCTCAGTGGCCCAAAGCTATTTGTTGTAGTTCCTCTCCTCACATTATCACTATGCATTGTCAGCCCACCTCAATACCCTCAAAGCCACAAATGTGGAATTCACTCACAGATGAATGTTCTACTGTCCAGGGTCATTTTGTTCCCTCAGTGTGATTCTCTTCTGAACTCTTGTACAAGGACAAATAGCCTATTGAGCAAACAGCAAAATATGCTTTCCCCATTATCTCTCAGAGCACGTGTATCTGCAGGTATTTCTAATTAATCATGAAGTGATTTGCTGCTGAAAATCCTACCAGAGGTCGACCTACCTCTTTGAAATTGTTCCTACTTAGGAAAACATCTAATCACCATAACCAATGATGGTTTATATTGATTAGGTGATATATATATATATATATATATATATATATATATATATATATATATATGAATTAAATAAAAAAAACAAGGAACAGTCTTGCAGGCTCAGGTGAAGACTGTCTTCTCCATCTTCTTTAGTGCTCAATCTTTCTGCAGCCATATGGCATGTGCCTGTCTTTTACACTCTTACTATCTTTCCTCCTGTTGTTTGGTTGATGATCAATAGCTAGTTTATGCCCAGCCAGCTATCTCAAGAAGCCAATTATTATTGTTTCTTGAATCTGGAATGTGTCTTGAATCTGGAATGAGGATTTCTATTTGTTATGAAGATTTAATGACATAAATAACATAAATAATAAACCACCTTATATTTGAATTCCTGACTTTTCTTTTTCTGGACCCAGAAAAATTGCCCCCAAACAAGGTAGATAATCAGTGAATGTATTTTAAGGTACGCTAAACAGATGCTTATTTGTGTCTGGCTGGCAGATTTGAAAGGGTCAAGCAAGGGCAGGAAGGTTGATGTTAAGCCATGGGTCATAGACTATGAGACCTTTGTGAGCAAATGACAAATGTTTTTCACCCATTGAAAATGATTGGTGGACCTGACATAAGCTGTCATAATCCACAAGGAAATATCAAGCAGAAAGCTTCACAGAATAGAGGTGATTACTAAGGAGTCAAAGTGACATGTAGACTATTATACTGGGGCCAGGGAGCTATGTAGGGAAAACAGGCTGTTGGGAGATGGGAAGACAGAGTGATACAAAAAGAGAAAGAACCGTAGATCGAGAGATAAAGAAATGGAAAGCAAAGAGGAGTAAAGGGGGAAGAAAGAAGAGGAAAGAATGGAAGTGGACGGGAAGGGAGGGGAAGAGAGGAGAGAAGGGGAGAGAAGGGAAGCGAGGGGAGGGAAGGGAGAGGAGAGGAGAGGAGAAGAGAGGAGAGAGGAGAGGAGAGGAGAGAGGAGAAAGCTGAAATCTGAAGGCATATGCAACAGGCTTGTTTCCCTTTGTTCTACGATCCTGGTCATTTTGGCCTCCTCTTATCTTCAAAATAGATACAGCACTGCTGTTTTTATTGAGCTGTGCAAGCATTTGAGAGTTGATCTTGTTAGTGGATTACCTACTCCTTTTCATGTACAAAGTTATAGCTGATAAATAGAAGTTTATAGAAAACAGAAAAACTTCTATTAAGGTTATTTTTTTTCTAGGTGTGAAAGAGAATCCATTTCTAAGACTTTTGAAGTCATTAACTATTTATAAAACCTGCTCTGATGGGACCTAAGGGCTGGTGAAATATACAAAAGAGCATTGTCTTCTCAAAGTCTGCTTGTAATCTTAGCATGGACTCATATGTCACTTTGAAGGGTTAACAGGAAACTGGATGTCATCTTGTCAGGAGCTCTGATGGCTTCCAGCTGGAAGTCATCTTGTCCTGACCACCATCACATCCCCATCAGCCCTTTATCTGGTGTCACATTTTTTCACCTCAGATTCAAGACATCGGTGTACCTGTTGTTACCCTCTCCTGAAGGTAAGCAACTTGGAGGAAGGAGTCATAGCTGAGTCACCAAGGAATTTTGCAGAATTATGCCACCTTGTCCTACAATGAAAGAAAATTATTATTTGCTTATTGATTAGCTGGGTGGATGGACAGATACATTGATAAGTACACCACTAGTTTATTTTATCAGCTATCTTGGCATCTTTTCCTTGTTTTCCAGGCATTAGCATGACCCTAGATAGTCAAGGGTTTTATAAAAAATTAGTGAATGGTTTTTGAGAACTCAAGAAACCAACTTCAAAATATAAGTCTTTTTTTCATTTGACTAACTTTTCTAAAGAAGAACAACGCTGCAAGGGCTTTGATATAACAGTGCTAGATAGAGTGCTTGGCCAGCTTGAGCAAGGTTAGAGGTGTTATTCTCAGCAGGAAAAAGGAGAGAAAAGGAAGGAGTGGAGAAGGGAGGAGGAAAGGAGGGAGGGAAGGAGAGAGAGAGAGAATAACACTATGTTATGCACTATGTACATTTTTATGAATATCCAGTCTAGCATTTAGAATAGAGATTGGCAAACTATAGCCTATGGGCAAAATCCAACCCACAACTACTACCTGTTTCACCAAATGAAATTCAACATAGGAGAGTCCAAGGTGTATTTAGTAGTTTTATAACAGAATTGTTGTTTGTCTCACTTGGAAATGTGGTCTTAAAACTGCCCCAACTGTCCCACTCACTTTCCAGTATTTCTTACTTCTTCTATTTTTGTGTAATGGCTTCACATGTCTGCCCAGCCTCCCACTCTTGCACAAAACTGACATCTATTTTTTGTTGTCTTCATCACACCCCTGTTGCCCCTGCGGCCTTGAAAATTCCTTCTCTGGAATTGATTATGCTCTTTCCCCTTTTGCCTGGCTCAGGTGTGGTGGTTACCAGGGACTCTTATTGGCGGCCGTATGCCCTCCTTTCTCTTACTATAACACACTCCATTATAGGCCTGGTCCAAGGGATGCTCTCTTCTGAGGGCACTCCTTGTAGCTGAAGATGCTTGTCCTTGGGCTCCCTTTCACAGCCCATGTCTCATCTGAAATGTCATTTTCTTTGAAAATCAGTTCTAGAAACCACCACCCAAACACTAAGTCCTGGCCCTGTCTTCTCCATCTTTTCTCCCACATTTACTCTGTGACGTTAGCTAGCTTGCCATATGGCTACTTCTTAGTGTGGCAGACAGCTTCACAGAAACCAGAGACACCTCTACCTGAGAACAGATGTCTCCAGGGTGTGACCCATAAGACATGGTCCACTCAAGGAGGTCAATGTCTGGTAAAGGAATAGAGTTGATGTCACTCTTCTAATTTCACATAGTTGGGTTGAATGTGGAGCAGGTCAGGTAACAGAAAGCATTATGGGAGAAACCTATCTTTCCATCTATAAAATGATAAGTGCATATTCTTTTTTCCTCCTGAAAACAATAAAATAGAATTTGGCTTGCCCAAGAACAATTGTAATCACTAAGGAAAAGATAGGTGCTGTGTCTGTGTCTGTGTCTGTGTGAAAGTGAGAAGAGTTGTTTAGCTAATGCAGAGAAAGTCATTGGGCCCCACTTGCCCCAAACAGCAAAAGGAGCCCATGATCTTTGCTGAGAAACCACATACACCCAATTCCATGTCAATTCCGAAGGTTGATTTTTTTTCCGACTGACAACATGAGGTTTTAAGACTGGTGTGGGTCATGTGACTTCAGATAATGGCTCTATATTTAGGAGTTTTGTTCCAAATATAATCATATTCCAAAGGCCAGTGAGGGTTTATTTATTTATGAAAATGAGGCCCCAGCACCTTTTGAAATCAATCCCTTTATGCAGAAGCCTGTGTGTGCCCATACACATCACCCTGAAAAATAACCCTAGAGATTGTTTGGTCCGGAAAAATCATAGGCTGCAATGCTTAATTTCAAAGCAGCATTTATTTTCCGCTAGTTTAGAACATGTGTCCCCTCTGGAACAGCTTTCTGTCTGCAGCAGAAATGCTGATGTGCAGATTGTGTAATGTCAGCCCCCCTGTGTACCCCAATCTGTGTCATTCCTCACAGCGGGAGGCATCCCAGCCCTCCTCTTACCATTCACTGCCTTGCTCATTCCTGAGAGCAGAAAATTATTTCTGCCAAGGGCAGAATGAAATATACACAGGACCTATTCCCCAGCAGGTGAGTTTATTTCTGAGGTAGAGCAAGGAAGAAACCAGTGATGAGGTTTTGGTTTTTTTTGGTTTTTTTTAATTATTTTTTGTTTGTTTTTGTTTTTTCAAAGAAGGAAGGCCTTTTTTTTTTCCATCCCCCACTCTGAACCCCTTCCTGTCTACCTTCATGTTTGTTGGGGGCCTCTTGTAGTCAGCCTTACTTCCTGGGCTGCTTTGAGAAACAACAGAGAAAGGAGCTTAACAAATCTTTCCGTGTTTGCTTTTTAAGCAGACTCAGGTAAGAAGGGGCCCATTCACACCACCAGTCCCAGACAGCGTAGGGTGGCTGGGTAGCGAGGGAGGAGTGAAAGCGCAGGATGTCTCAGACCCCATGACCCTGTTATCTGCCCTTCGGATCAGAATGTGACTCCTGATTGATTTTGAGGAAAGTTCTAATGCCTTGAGCTATTTGCAGCCTTCCTTTTTCTCACAGAATTTGCTCAAGTGTATCTGGTCACATGACTTCTGATTCATCGGAGGCTCCTAGTTCCTCTTTCTCAGGTGGAGAACGTCCCAGGGCTCATAAATGACATATATCTCTACTGTACTTCCAACCAAACCATCCCCTGCTGGCTAAGCAGTGCCCACCTGTTAGGTCAGAGGAGAGTAGACTGCAGGGAGCAAAGCGTGCCCTGGCTTTCATCCTACTCCTGATCCGTGCCTGTTCCAACCAGCACGGGGCAGGCCAGAAGACAAGGCGCCAAGAGCTTACAGTGTGGGATTGTGGCTTCACCTCCCTCGGGCTCAGTTTTCTTACCTGTTCAATGGACTGAACACCTCACTCTTGTTAGTCTTCAATTTTAAAGGACTAGCATGCAGGCCAAATAAGATAATCAATCGCTGTGGAGGAAGGAAACCTTTGACAGTGTCCCCTCCACCTCTCTAGGATCAGGTGTCAGAACAGTGGTGTGACAGCTTCTCACCCTAACACTTGCCCTGTATTAGAAGCGCATGAAGCAGAGTGAAATAATATATATCCTGGCCTCCTCTGCAGAGCTGAGAGTTAAGGTAGAGTTGGCAAGGGTGCTTTGTTTCATTGAGTTTTGATATTCCTTAGGGTTTTTGTCTGTTTTGTACAGCTGGGTTTACAAGTTGCTAGTAAAGAAGAATTTTGGATGTATCAAAAGTGGAGAACGTGCACATTGTGGTGGGAGGGCAGGAACAGCCTAGGAAGATAAGAAGAATTTGAGAAGTAGAAGTGATTCATGCAAAGACAAAGGGATGGGTGGAGGAAAATGAAGAGGTAGGAAAATGAAGTCTGAGGGCAGCAGAGATGGAGGTGGCGGTGGTGGGAGGAGGCTGGTATTGTATTCAACTCGTCAGGAAACTGGTGGTCTGGTGGTGAGAGTGGGTTAGCGAAGTCGGGGGGGGGGGGGGGGGGGGAGGGGGGGATTCAGGTGTCTCTCCTGGTGAGCCCGTGCTGTCTTCCCACTCCATGTCTCTACTCCATCCCGTAGCCTGCCTCCTCTGAAGGACCAGGAGTCCGTAGATGGCCATGCTTGTTCTTTTCCCATAGAACATTTCTTACCACCTAGCATGGTGTCTGGGACAGTAAAGAGCTTGTCCCAGGATGCTGTCTAAGTGACAGGAATTGAGGGTTTGGCAAGAACTTATTTTAGATTTGAGTCTACTACTAATTTATTGGCATTGTCTAAAACCCACATTTTTTTCCCCTGTCTGATTTCGGAGATCTTTTGTTGAACAACTTGAGGGCTTTAGGAATGCAAGGATTAGCATAGCACTGTGCTTAGATTCTGGATCCAATTCAGTGTGCGGGACTACTAGTTTTGTACAACCAGAACCCGTGAGTTTAGCCAATGCTTCTTACATCTTAATGAACTCACTGAGTGACCTAAGGGTCTTATTAAAGGGTGCATGCAGATTCACTGGCTTACGATGATGCATTTTTAACAAGTTCCTTTGACATATCAATTTGGCCAGTTAGCAGCCAGCTACCACTTGAGCTGTGTCAAACACACTTTCTCCCAGGTGGGTTTGCTGTGGCTATACCCTGCCTCATTTGGAGGGCAGGTGGCAAAGTTGCATCTGTATGGTGCAAAATGGACCTGCTGAAAATGCTTAAACCCAGACCTGGGAATAATACTTACAAAACATATTGGCAGAAATATTTTGCTGGTTGGAAACTGGGGACTTAAGTCAACTCACCTGAGTTTACCTTCTGTCTCCATTACTTTCCAATCATTTGATCTTAAGGCAGGTTACTGCCAAGTCTTTGCCTCAGTGTCCCCACCTGTCATACAATCCATTTCAAAAAAGTGATTGTCCGACAAGGGCTGGAAAGGTCACATGCTGCTCTGCTTTCACTGAGTGCTTAGAGCTGGCCTCTCTTCTCACTGACTCAGCACTGCAGGAAGTTTCTGGAGACATAGGTTTCTTTTCTTTTCTTTTTACAAATTCACTTCTAGTAGAAAAATAAGGCTTGTAGAAAACACAATCCCTTTCACTTCCTCTCTTTAGGTGGTGCGAAAACCCCCAGGTGTGGCTCAGTAGCCAGACAGTGGGAAAGAAAGAGTGAAAGTGGAAAGTTCTCAGAGGGAGCCAACCCACAGCAGCACAGGGAGAATAAACCAGTGGAGGAGGCTCCGTGGGAACAATGCTAAGGATAGCTGCGGGCAGAGGGTGGGTAGAGGGTAGAGGAAGCAGAGGCAGTAGAGGGAGCCTCTCCTACTTTGCATCACTTCTTCACAGTGGCCTTTCTTCATCCATATTCATTCTTTGGTACTGAATCCTAATTCTTACTGGGCCTATTTTTAGATGCATTCTATGTATGTAACCAAGTACAATTTCATATTCTGGACTTCTAGGGAAGATATTGTTACCTTGTTTGACCTTCATCCTGCCTCTTGGAGTTACTTCTACAATCATTTGTCAGGCTTCTAAGTAACTAGCTCCAAGGGCAAATTCCTAAAGTGGTTTTTCCAACCAAATGAGGATAACTAATCTTTCCTAATGTTCCAATCTCCTCCTTGCACCTGTCTTCCTGTTTCTGGGCACCAATTCACTCCAGCAGACTCTAGACTAATCAAAAGGCATCGTTCGTTTGGGGTCCACGATCAAGAACTCTCACCCAACATTTCTTGTTGTAACCAGGAGTAAGGAAAACAATCTGATTACTGATGTAACCCTACAACCATCTGCTTGATTTATCACTCCTAGATGGAATTTACATATTTAAAGAAGAGCTTCTTTAGGCAAATGAGTCTTTACTTTTGTGGGTTACTACAATGGTTTCTTATTATACTTATTCAGATATTGAAATATGCAAATGTGTAGGCCTAAAGATTTTGCATTTTGATGACCTTCATGGAGCTTGTGTAGTTTAGAAAACTTTCTGGGTGATTGAAGCTCACAAAGAGTTGCAAATTCTTTACTGCTATAATGTCTGATTGCATATGGGATAGCAGAAAAGTGGTTTTTGTTTTTGTTTTAGGCATCCACTATGTATCTATTGCTATGCAATAAAATGCCATAAAGCTTACAGAATTAAACAAAAACAACAATACTTCTCACCATCTTACAGCAATGCTCAAGGAGTATGAGACAGGTACTCTGCACCTTCTGACTGGGTAGTCCTTGAGGATCTGAGAAAGCTGAAACACGTACATGTGCATCACTTTTTCCCCCTCTTTGTCTCTCATGGAGCTAGCTTGTGATTTCTTACACCTGGCTTCTTTGAGGTCAATCAGATTTCTTTTAGCCTCTTCAGTTCAATAGTGGAAGACTCTACCAAACCTCCTTAAAACCATGCTGGGCACTGACTGACCACTTCTGCTTTCTTTTATGGATCAAACTAAGTGAAGTAGCCACTCCAGGTTCCAGAGGACAAAAAAGTACACTTTGGTGAGTAGTATAACATGTGTGCACATAGGAAAGGGAAGCACTGATAGTGTCACCTTCAGAGGCTTTTATGTGTACTCAGTATCTTTCAGTTTGGTTGGTGAACAGCAGCAATCTGTAGCATGCTGTGCCTGTAAAGACCTGTAAAGCCCTTACCCAGAACAGAAACGTCCATTTGGAACATGTGAGCATCTGAAACCATTAATTCATGCTGTGAAGAAATGTGAAGTCTTTCAGGATTCTTGTTTATTTGTTTTACGTACCAATGAGAAATGGCTCTATTCACCAACTCTAATGTGAAGAAATCCAGGCCATTTGTCTAGATATGTGTTATGTCTATACATCCTATGGAAGGCTTGGGAGAGAATAATATGATCAAATGTCAAGAACGTGAGCATAGAAATGGCTTAAACTCCTCTCACTGCCTGAAGTGGAGTCTAAGCCATTCAAGCTGTATAGCTAAGTTCTCTGAGGTGATGGTTTGTCTTCAGAAAAATAAACATGATATGATTTTCTAGAGCTCTCTGATTGCTCAGGCTGATGGTGTATGCAGAACACCTGGCTCCTTTATCATGTGCTTTAGATGAACCTGTTGCTAGGAAGCAACTATTTTCACAGAGGCATTTAGCCTCATAGGAGCAATATCTTGTCAGACATTAATAAGGGAAGGAGGCCAGAAAGAGCTAACAGCGGAGCATTATTTATTAAGCATTGGTTATAAGTGAAAATACAAAGGTGTCTATACTAAATGAGTCACTAAGTTGTGTGTGTGCACATGTGTGTGTGTGTGTACTTCATTTTCCAGAGCATCAGTTCAATATCCTTAGAAGGGTCACAGCTGCTGGCAAGTTTGGAGAGGGAACATTGATGAAGCATCAGTCTTTTAAGCTAGGGAACGGCAGAGATTGAACCTGAAGTTACAGAGAGAGAGAGAGAGAGAGAGAGAGAGAGAGAGAGAGAGAGAGAAAGAACAGGTTACAAAAGGTGGGCAAGGTGCCTGGAACTTCATGCCTGTGTCATCTCCTTTGTGTAAAAGGGGAAATCCAAGGATCCATACCTATGTCTGATACACGAGTGCATCCTTGGCTTATTGGAGTAAAGCTAAGGGAACAATGACTACATTATTTCACAAGACGCCCTTTGATCCAGTTTGGAACTAGTTGCCTACAGTTGTATTTGTTTTATTCTACTTTGTACTGCCTTAATGGAATGCCTGGGACCGGGTAATAATAAGCAGTGGAGACTAATTTTTTTGTACTCTGTAGACTGGAAAGTCCAACGTCAAGGAGCCTTATGGGGAGGGTCTGCTTGTTGTATCATACCGTGGTAGGAGGTGGAAGCCCATGAGAAGCTGCAAACATGTGAGAGAAGGAAAAGATCCAAACTCAGCTTTTCCCTAGGAACCGCTCCCTGAATGACTAACTCCTGCAGTAAGGGTGTTAATCCCCTCACAATGCTGAGGTCCATGAGCTGTGCTCAGAGCAGTTCCATCTTAGCACAGACCTATTGAGTTTCTCACATACAGATCTCTCAGGCTCAAGCAGTGCTGTTATCATCTTATATCTCTAGATGCCCTCTCTCTGAAGCTTCTCTCAGACCTACAGGTCACCGCTCAACAATGCAAAAGAGTCCTCGGGATCGGGTCTGGAAGTGCTGTAAATAGCAACCAGGACAACATTTTTCCACACCCAACATTGTGTTCTTGGGACTCTGACATAGTTAGCTTAGAGGGCAGGAAGGAAGGACGCCAGAAGGGGTTATTGTCTAGTGTGTAGAATCCGCCATGCAGAGTCTCTACAGTGCGTCTCATTATAGATTTTTTGGTAACTCTACAGTGTATGTAAAGCAACTGCTACTTGATGGCAATTTACAGCAACAAAGATTAGGACTAAGAAAGGAAGAATTCAAAATCCAAGGTATCTAGTCAGAGACTGTTATGTGATAGTAAGACAGACAAACTGGTAAGACATGTCAGAAGATGTTCTGACCCCAACAGGAGATCATCCTCTCTGTTTATGGAGAAACTATACTGTTCCTCAAATCAGAATGTGACAGAAGAATCTGGAAAAAAAACGTTTAAAAGATGTGGTTATTTTGAGTGATTTAAATAAGCTTGCTTGGGACTGAGGAGATGGTTCAGTGGTTAAAGCACTTGTCACACAGGTTGCAGTGTTTTTTTTTTTACCTGGGTGTTAATTTCCCTAATTCATGTAGAACTGGGAATGGTAACATGCCTTCTAAAGCATCACTGTCCCACGATGTCCTAGGAGACAGGGACAGCAGAATCCTCATAGGTTTGCAGGCTACTAGCCTGGCCCACCCAGGGATGAATGACAGATAACCTGTCTCAAACCCAGAGGAAGAGAAAGGTTAACATCTGAGGTTTTCCTCTGATCTCCTCAAGCATTCTGTAGCATGCATGCACACCCACACACTTACACACATGAACATGTACATCCCCATAGGTGCATATAAAGCATGTACACACAAACACACATATATGCAATAAACAAATACATTCTTCTTAATGTATAAAGCATCTGTGTAGATTATATTATTCCCTCTCATCCAAAAGACAGTTGTAAAATTCTAGTGTTTGGTCGCAAAACAAAAACAACCACTTGACAAATTCTTATAGGTAAAGAATTTTAATGTTTTCTGTAAACCCACAAATCAAGAAGCAAAAGTCCAATAAATAAAGTTAAACAGGTTTTTAAAAATTTTTAGCCATTGGGAAAAACGTGGATAGGGAATATTCTTCTATATAGGCTTGAGAGCAATAATAAATTAAAAATAGAAATTAAATCTAGGAATTAGTGGAAAGATGATTGTTATTGGAATCTACTGGGCACAAATATATAACTAGAGAGAAATATACAGTGTAAAATGTCTCTGCTGTTTTTTTCTACCCATAAATATTGTGTTTGGGGATTTTTTTGAGATGATAATACAATTATAACATTTCTCCTCTCTCTTTCCTCCCTCCAAACTTCCCTTATACCTCTTCCCACTTTCCTTTAAATTCATGGGCTCCCTTTTTTTTACTAATTGTTGTTGCATGTAGATATATATGAACACACATATATATATATACATATATTAATATATACCACGCATATACATATATATTTCTAAATATAACCTGTTCAGTCTCGATAATGTTACTTGTATGGGTCTTTTTTGGGCTGATCATTTGGTATTAGATAACCAACTGCTGTGTTCTTCCAGCAGGGGAGGACCATCTCTTCCATGCCCAGCTTTCCTCACTTGCCTGTAGTTGTTGGTTTAAGGACAAGGCCTCATATACTTTTCTCCATCCACTTTGGGAGTCCATTGGTGTCATCATCCTTGCTCATCTCACCTCTGGCTAGTCGTGCGGTCGTATTGGTGAGACTCTTTGAGCAGAGCTTCTGATGTTATTAGGAGAAACCATCTCACAGCAATTAAATGAATAATTCCAGCTAGGACTTGGGGAGTAAACTCACAAAGCAAAGCAGGAGGGAACCCGAGAGGCCAGATACACGCAGAAGGAGAAAGGCCTGGCATAGGAAATGGCACAACAGAACTAGCAGGAAGAGCCCAACCTGCTCTTCAAAAAGACTTTTAAATGAATTAACTATGGCAATGTTCTGAAAGGAGACCAGAAGGCATGTTGTTTTTGCGGAACAGAGCAGAACGTCTTTCATTTAAGCACTGCCTGTCTACATCTCAGAGTTCCATCTAATGCCCCACCACAGTGAAGTTGTTCCACGCAGCAACCACCAAATCCAGGGCATTGATAGATGAATAGAATCCATCTAAGATAGTACACGAAAGCATTCCACATTCTGGGACAGAGGGACTCGTAGGAGTGCAGATGACCTGCGTTCCTTCCTCATCCAGCCACAAGGCAGTTAATGCGTGGTTAGCTGTTAGCTCTAAGGTCTCATGTGTGAACTATGGCTGAGACAAGTTAATTTCTCCTGTTTTGAGAACATTCCTGTAAGTTGTTCTTCAGGCTCAAATACCGGGGCAAAATGGAAAAAACAATACAATACAAACAAACAAAACAAAAACAAAAAACCTAAAACGAAGAGAATCTGTTTCTAGTCTTGAGGGAAACTGGCCTCCACAGGGTTCAGTGAACTCTGTGTGTATCGGGCACAGTTGAACATAAATTATCTATTAGCTTTTGTTATTGTCCTGATTTTGCCAATAATGTGATAAGTCACAGAAATACTCAACCACATCACCAGAATCACCCAGCCAACAAACATCCGAACAGGATTTAACCCCAGCCTGGCTGGCTGAGTTCGCCTCAGCATTTCCTAACACTGGAGAAGCATGCTGCCTCACCTGTGTGCCTCTTTACCAGGCTGCCCCTTCACATTTCCTTGCTGGCCCAGGATTTGTGGTATTGTGTTATGGAGAGTTAAGGCTAAGAAGAGCCATAGACGAATGAAGAGAAATCAGGCACCTACCCCTTCCTACAGCTGCACTGTTACTTCAGCTGAAGTTCCTGCTGTTATATAAAAAGAATGTTCCACAAATGCTTCCACCGTGAGTTTCCTTTTAAAGGATAAATGAAAGAATGAGGCGTTTTGTTTTCCTTTGTTCGCCTGTAGCACCTATGTTAAGAATTTGTGCTTTAACCATGACTCACTAATTCTTGGAGGGAAGTACAAGGAAGGGAGGAGATATAATACTTCTGTGAGATTGTGGGCTTGAGCTTGTGTGGGAAAGGTTGAACTGGAACCGTTAAGGCAAAATTTCATTCAAAACCCAACCGTCCGTTCCACTCTGCCCCTTCCCCAACAGTTCCCAACATGACTTATTCAAGGAGCCCCAGTTTCTGTCTTGCATTATTGTCAAATATTCCAACAAGTGATATCTACTTCCTTTGTATGTGACTGCTTGCTGAACGCTTAGGGTTTACAGTCATTTACTGAATCATTGGCATGTTGTTCAATAGGCAGCTGAACTGGAAAAAGTTACTTACAGAACAAAGGCAGAAGGCAGGCAGTTTAAATACAGGGCAGTGAATAAGCTTGAAATGTACCTAGCTTTTGCAGACTGCAGCACATTAAGCATTCAACTAAAGCCACTGCATTTTAATGCCCTCACTCTATGAGCACATGTGCTACTGGAAATGTCCTGATAGAGTACCGAGATCCCAGTTCTCGGGATATCAAGAGACATTCTCAGAACTAGCTTTCTAGCAAGTGACCCATTTGGGCAACCCCCAGTTCCCCACCTCTTCCAGCCCCAGCAATGTGTTTGCCTACAATGTTCTCAGTGTAATTCACTGGCACAAGGGAGTTGCATGAATGTAAGTCAGCTGCTGCCTACTGAGATGCACCAGAGGCAAGTTTAGGTACTCAGGATGTTTGCTTTGGAAAGAACTCATCCAAAGAATTCCTTTTCTTTGCATGAGACAATGAAGAGTGGGAAGTCACTCTGGGTGTGATTGTTTATCTCGCCTCTTTCATATCTATTGCTTAATTCCTGTGAAAACCTAAGTCCTGGAGCAAAGAAATCTTTTAGACTATTAGCTAGAAGGACCCCATAGAGGAGGATAAGACTTCTATTGCCTCTGCTTATCTACTCATGGGGTCTTAATGTTGGTCCAAAAGTGCTTTCTGAAAACTGGTGGATAATCCAGTGCTATCACCTAGTTGTCCCTGGTTATCAAAATATCACACTTGAATACTTCAGTACCCCCACTTCTGATTCAAGGCTCAACAATGCCACTCCCGCTAGCACCACCATCAGGACTGTTATCAGTACTATCGCCACCAAAACCTACCACCAAGTAACAAATAGCCAAAGGAAAAATAGCTAAGGCACAATTCTTTTACATAGCAAGATGTTAGTGTGTCTTGCTCAGTGGCTCAAGACTATCAGGGTAGTAAGCCAGGACTGATATAACTCACCTTCCTTTCACTCATGGCCACAGGATAGCCAATCTCTCATGGCCAGCTGAATCCAAACTCAGGAAACAAAAGAGATGCCTGAGTAGATGGCACATTTCTTTTACTATATCCAGTTTGACATGTTTGTCTTTAGACCCCCCCTTCCCAGGAAGGACCCTCTAGTTCCTCATGTAATCCCCATTTGGAGAGTGGATCATGATAAAAAAAAAAAACCAGATCACAGAAGCATAAGCAATGGGGGCTCACTCTTGTTAGATGGGAACCCAAACCTTGGTTATTGAGCTGAGTTTGAGGTTAGGAACCCAATATAAGGGCCTCACAGGGAGCATTTGACACTTCTGAGCATCGGGGATCGGCAACAGGAGGGCCTCTCAGTTTTACAAGGACCTCCTCTTGCTCTTCTGGAAAAGGGAGCTTGGCTGTGTTGGGGATGATACTCACTGCCTTGTATCCTTTCTGTTTTCCAGTTGTCCCCTCATGTCTGCCTCTCCCTGACACCCTTTCTCTATGATCTTTGATGTCACAAATTGAAGATAATGGTTTCCCAGCTGGGGACAGAGTGAAGTAGAACCTGAATTTCTTTTTTAATATAAGGAGATGCTTATACACAGTGTTAGGGATGGAATCTTATCTTACTTAGGCAAGCAGTGGGGTGGGCCTTATTAATCTCATCCTCATTTTAAGTGAGCCACAGACCACCTTGCCACATCTCTTTCCCCAATAGCGATGTCTTGTGCTTGAAGGAACATAAAGCTATTTTTCAACAGCAACAACAACAACAACAACAACAACTACAAAAGATTCTTGAAAATAGCCCTTAAACATCTTCTTTGCTAGAACTTAGTAAGGAAGCCTACCCTCACAATAGAGGAAGCATGGAGAGTAAGAATTCAGAACCTGCAGCCGGTCTACATAATATTGAAAAGGGAAGAAAGGTTGTAAACTGCCGGCTATTACCATATCAAATCAGTTACCTACCAGAAACTCAGAGCTACCTCAAAAAAGCCTCCTGAGAACCCCTTGAGGGGTTTACTACTTTCTACATAATACCTCTTGCCATGAGCCAACAGATTTTATGACAAGTAAAACATAAAGAACAAAAGTTATGAAAAGCAGAACCTTGACTAGCGGCTGAATGCTTGTCTGCCCCTGGATTTTAAGATGTAGAAGAACAGGGATAATGTCTGCCTTGTTCACTATAGTACTTGGGCATCAAGCATAAGGATGGCCTGAAGTGTGCAACTCACATTTATTAAATGTAGGAGTAAATGAGCAAATATCATCTTTGAAGTTAATTGAAGATTTTAAGAATGTGAAGTGCTGCCACAGAGAGGAGAGAGAGAGTCAGCCTCTTTTAAAAAAATGAGTGTATGCAAACATATAGACATTGGTTGTACACAATATTTTAAACTTGATTATCTTCTGCAGTAGTATTCACGATTGTACTGAGTCTTTATATTTTACACTTATGCTTATGCTTCTCCTGGTCTGCTTTGATGGATTACACTTGAAATGTTAGAGAGTGGGAAACACCGTAGTGTTTCAAGTTTACCTACCTCAATAAATTGTTGAGAAGATGGTAAGAGTCATACTGTTTTATGTCTGAGTGAGTATCTGTGCTTTTGATAACCTTCCTCCTACTGCTCATCTTCCTCCTTCCCCTCTCCTTCTCCCTTTGATTCACTGTTTGTAATTCTAAAATGAATACATATCTTTGCTTCCCACTTAAGGATGACAAAATTATTCTTTATTTCAGTATGTAAATCTAAAATTGGGGGCAAATTGCAAGCACTAAGTGTAATTTGGTTAAACTGAAGAAAATTTAGACTAACAAATAATAACCTATCATTTTCTTTTTTTTGGAGGGTGGGAGAGAAAAGGAGGGAAAGGATGAGGGAGGGGATGGAGAAAGGTGTGTGTGTGTGTGTGTGTGTGTGTATGTGTGTGTATGTGTGTATGAGAGAGAGATAGAGAGACAGAGAGACATAGACAGAGACAGAGAGTTTCTAGAGGCAGCTATGTGGCTTTGCTGAAGCTGTCTTGGGCACACATATCATATATTATAATCCGTATATTTGTATAACAATGAAGTAGATATTTGTTTTTTCAAATACACTTTTGATGTTTTGTTTAATCAGTCAGTCATTCTCAAACACAACGCAATCTGCAAGATATAGCTTATGCATGATGCACAGTAGACTGTTGGAATGTTGATGGGGACACTTGTAAAAGTCATTAGAGCAAATGTGTTGGAGTCTTGGCACAATAGCAATTCCTTTTTATTATTGTAGTCTTCATAAGAAAAGCAATGATAATTTTCAAGGATCTGGATATAATTATCATAAATTTAGAAGGGATTTTTAAATTTATGACTTATTCATTTATCTGTCTTTCATCTACCCTGCCATACACCCATCTATCAGTTTTCAGCTCTCTTCTTAACAGAAAACCCAGTTTGACTTATGATATTTTCATGCAAAGGAAGGAGGAGAAAATTCCTATTTTTAGAATTTTGACTACCAGTAGACAGTAGATTCACACCATATACTATCACTAAGAAAGTTCAAAGGTTTCTCAAATGAGGAGGCTGACTGAGAGAAGAGGATTAGGCTATGAACATAAAGCCTGATGATTCAACATCCAGGAAATAAACAAAAGAGTACCATAAGTCAGATTGATAGTTGGAATATTACTCTTGGCTAATTAAGTCACTAATTCTACAATAATTTAGTATGTGCTAGCAGTATGAAGTTCTAACATTGTATCTGGCATTTGCCATCTGGTAGGTTCTTTTTTCCTCTCTTCCACCCTTATGAACCCTTCAAATACACCAATACTAGGTAGGAGAGAAATGTTAGAGGGGAAAGGGGCCATTGATATCTTTTCACTACTTCCTGCTGATTAGGGATGTTAAGTTCTTTGGGACAAATTTTGATCTTTGTAGTCAGGATATTAAATTTATTTAATTCGTCTCCTTGATCATGGCAATTTGGCAAACAGCAAACAATCACGGCAGCAATTGCCACCAGCAGCAGTAGCAGAAACAGCAGCCACTGACCTTCTTCTAGAACTCTAACATTTATATACACTATCAAGAGTCCCCAGAACTGCACACATCATACACTTGCAAAAACTATCTACAACTGGAAAAATTACTCCCCTGCCAGAGCAATAGGCAAGTTACAATCAGTAACTATGGACAATCTGAAGCAGCCTTATATCCCACATTTGAAGTTAAAACAAAAAACATTCCTATAACTCTCTCTCTCTCTCTCTCTCTCTCTCTCTCTCTCTCTCTCTCTCTCTCTGTGTGTGTGTGTGTGTGTGTGTGTGTGTGTGTGTGTGTGTGTGTGTGTGTGTGTTTCAAGAAAGAAAAATTACAAAATTCTCACTACCTAACACTGTTTTATAGATAGTTTTATAGATAGTTCAAGAATATTACCTTAACAGAATTTACATTCATTAGGGGAAACAGAAAACATGTTTATCAGTAAAAAATAAGGTTGAGAAGTATCGTAAGAGATCTGAAGATAATAAAGATAGGTGATAGATGGAACCTGTTTTTGTCTTAATAGACAGTATTAAGGGGCAACTGGTAAGCATATATTTGAGGAGAAGGTCACAAAGCAAGTAGACTGAAGAAGGTCGTGAATAGTGGATGGGCATGCTGCAGAGGTGCAGTCATCCGGCAAATTCCAATTTTTCATGAGAAGTACAGATTTATGAAAAGAACCAAGAGCTGAGGAAGCCAGCTTTTGTAGTTTCTTCACTGCTGTGAAGAGACACCATGGCTAAGGCAACTCCCATAAAGGAAAACATTTAATTGGGGCTGGCTAACAGTTTCAGAGATTTGTCCATTATCATCATGGTGGGAAGCATAGCAGCAGAGAGCTGAAGGCAGCAGAAGGAGACTGTATGCCACATTGGGCATAGTGTGAGCAGTAGGAGACCCCCAAGCCCACCCCCACAGTAACATACGTCCTCCAACAGGCCACACCTTCTAATTGTGTCCTTCTCTCTGGACCAAGAGTCCAAATACAAGAGTCTATGGGGTCCAAACCTATTCAAACCACCATAGGTAATTAATTGTTTGTCTATCCATTCTTTCACTGATCCATCTTCCACAATTTCATCCATACATCTATCCGTCTATTACCACTGTTGTATGAGTCCCACATAAAAGGGCCTGTCCTGAACACAACAGTTACAGAAATGAAAAACACAACAATCTCTGTACTAAGGGATTCATTGTCAATTCTCAGAGACACTCTGAGATGAGCTGCCATGTGACTGAACACTTGCTTTATTGGTAAGGAAGCCGAAGCAGAGTTTAACGACCCAAACTAACACCACCTGCATGTTCAGTAGCAGTAGCACTTTATCGTTTCTCTTTAAGCAGGAAAGCATCATGTATGACCCAGTTTTCCCACACTCATTTCCTCAGTGGAGCAACAATTACAGTTTATCTATAGTAAATGCTCACATTTTTAGGTTTCTTTCATTAGAGTATTTGAAATCGATGTTATTTTAGTTTTGCTTATCTTGGGAGATGTTCCTTCTAGAGAACGAGAAGCAAATGAAATAATACACACGAAAGCATTTCATACTGTGTTCACGGCTATAGAATTGTGAGTTATATAGTCTTACATTAGGGACTATTGCTTCATATGTTAACATGAATTCAGAATAACTCCTGGATGATGCTTTAAAGACATTTTATCTTGTCTTTAGGAATGGAATGAACCCACCATTGTCAGTTAACAGCCATTCACCCTGACTGGATGATCTGGACTATGTGAGAGACTAAAAAATGACATAGCAGGTTTTGAGTGGATACTAATTGTGATGGTTCATGCACAGTTTGTCACCCTAAGGGAATTCTCTCAGTAATTTAAACATGCTCTGAGAGAATTATTATTCTCCACCTTAGGGATAAAAAGCATATGGCTTAAGGAAAGAAGACCATTTGAGAGAAAGATGCAAAATTATCCGATGGCAAGTTATCTGATGAGTTTAAAGCATAATTAGCTATTTTTATGTGGTTTTTTGAACATTTAGGTTTAAAGCCACATGTTGACATAGTGTTGTGTTTAGTTTTGCTCCTTATGCTAGGAAGGAGACTCTAAACTGAGAGCCACAAACACCTGTGTTAGCCTAGAGACTATCAATGAACATTAATTCATACATTGAGGCCAGGATAATCCAGGTTCTAATTCTTAGTCTATGGCACCATGGGATGACTTCCTAATTACTGTGTGACTATTTATTTATTTACTTATTTTCAAAGCAAGCAATCAGCAGTGTCTACTTAAAGGAGTTGTTGGGACAAGTAAGCAAATTCATCTATGTGGAATACTTAATGCAGCACTTAATAAAGGCTCGGGATATATGAGCTAATAAATGTCTTCTGATTTCAGTTCTCACTAGGTTGTAAAAGAAGAACGAAGGCTCTGCCCTATCTAGTTACTATTTCTCTTTGTGCTGGCATAGTGGGTAGGCTGAGTCAGCAACTTGTCTGGATATGGAATTGAACAAAGGAGGCAGATGACATTCAAAAAATAAAGAAAAGCAAGATAACTAGTACATTCATGTGATATGTTTAAAAACTCAAAATTGAGGCAAACATTTCATGTTAGACATATGTAAACATCTGTAAGCTAAGCTTCATTAATCATTTGATAAAATCATCAGTTGCCAAGCAACCATCATCAAATATGATAATCCCTCTAACTAAAAATGATATACATATAACATTGATATCAAATATGTTAGAGAGTTTTTTCATCAACAAAATGTGGAGATTAAAGTGATAACAAATTCAGATTGGGATAGATATTAAATATTTAATGTTAAAATACTGTTGGTTTTTGTCACCTACATTTAGGCATCAGCATTTACCAGTAATTTTAGTATTCTGTGAAAAAATTAACTATTAACATGTGTACTAAGACAGGTACATGAGGCACACATCTTTATCACGTCACCTTGTTCCAACACAACTTAGTCTAACTCTGATATCTATAGCTCTTGAGAGGAGTTCTGGTGCACACAGCATCTTTGGTACCCATGTGTGGAAGGGAATGTGAACACTAGTAATCTAGTGCCTTCTGAGCTCCTCATTGCATTTAACCCACTAGCCGCTTTCCAGATGGGCATCAGAAAATGTTATGACAACATTTACTAAATCAAAAAAAAAATCCAACTCGATTAACCTCAGTTGAAATCATACCTCAATTCCTAGCATCCTACTAAGTTACTGAGTTATTTGTGGTGGATTTTAGAGACTATTTCTATTACATCCTAGCTCAGCATCCACTTATATCGATGTGAGTCATGGTGATGCATCTCTTCCGCTTGAGAAGCATGTCAAAGATCACCTCACAGACCCCAAAATACTGATGACCAAAACGAGACAACAGAAAGTGTGCTACGGAAATCTGTCTGCTGCTCACATGCTTACTACACAGATGGACTGTGGAAGTTTCTATCTATGAACTTCATGGCTTATATTTTGTATGTCATGATACAGTATATGCATATATACATACTTATATGTAATTGAAACAAGGGCTGTTGAAACTTAATTTGTGCAGAATGTATTGCTTTATGTTTATTTTCTCTATATTATTAAAAATACATTCATGCTCTGCTGAGGTCTATGGCTCATACTTTGCAAGCCCACTGTATGAGAATAAGTTTTGGGAAGGAAGATCCTTTGTGTCTTTTCTGACATGTAGCTGATGGTTCAAAGAAAGTTTATAGTAGTCTGTTCCCTTTAGGTTTTTATGCAAAATGGGTAAGTTTGGAGGTTGGCAATGGGTTTGCATCTCAGATCTGCTACCAACTAGCCAAATGCTTGGGGGCAAGTGACTTTAAAACCAAGAGACTATTCTTCATTTGTGATGGGAAGATGAGAATAGTTACAGCCTAAACTAAACTACGTTGACAGCTTACAGTGCATGAAATGTGACACAAGGATGTTGGTGATCAAATGGGGTCAGTATAAATTACCTGCCACGTACAAAAAGTTCAAGCATTGCTTTATTTCTCTATTGATGGATGCTCTGAGCCATGACTCTCACTAGGAATCCCAAGCGAGTTGCTTCCTTTTCTGAGTATCTGGCATGCTTGGATCTGGGACTGATCCAAGCCTTTGAAGAGCTCAGTGCGAGTGCATCACTAGCTGCATTTTCAAACACTATTCTTCATCCTTCTTCTGGCCCTTTGGTCTGTGATGATGGCACTTGGGTCCAACTGGCCCTCATCCATTCTAGCCATTTCTAGTGAGAACAGTGGTCTCATTGTTAAAGTTGGAGGCCCATGGGACACAGAGCTCATGTCCTTAGGCTACCTGTGGCATTTTGTTCCCAGAATATTTTCTTGTTCTCTTCATTGGTCTCACTGACAAGCAGGACCTGAGAGCTGGGCAAAGTGCCACTATGAATTTACATTCATAGTTACAGGAGACAGATGAACTGTATGAACCAATCCTCTGGGATGAGGTTTTCTGTTTAAAAAGAAGCATATAAAATGTGGTTCTTGATTTTCACCTAGACTGGCTCTCCTAACTCATATTGGCTCAAGAATGTCACAGTCTTAGCATGCAACAAAATTTTTCTGTTCAGGAAAAAAATGTAAAATAATATAAATTCTAATGGAGATCCTTGCTGGATATGTCTCTTATCCTGTAATTATACATAATTGCTTTTCACTAAAAATATTTCTTATTCCACTTGCTTCTCAGTTTGTTTGAAATCTTTATAAGAACATTTTGAACAATGAGTTAACATGCCTGGTTTGCAAATTTAAAAAAATACAACATAATATTAAGAGGAGTTAAGTAATTTCACTCAAAGCATCTAGCTCACAATGGTGGCTTTTCAATCAGAACTTAAAAGTTGTCTGGTTCTGAAGCCAAATTCTTTGTTCTTCCCACATTACCTGTTCACAAACCATGTTCTCATTTGTAATTATAGTGCACATTCCTTTCCAGAATGTTTACATTATCTTGCATTTTTTCAAACACTCTATTTGTTGCTGCTATCACTTATATGCAATTATATATGTGGAAGGCATATTGCTGCTCCATTTTCTTATGCACATTTTACGCATTTATAGAAACTATGAGGAAGACATTGCTGTCTCATTTTCTGGAAGAGGACACAGAAGGACACTTACTCTTTTCAAGGCTGAGTATTATACTACCTTGTGGACTTGGTACTGGAGTCAAGGAATGCTATATGCTCTTTAAATTTCATTGCTTATGAAACAAGTATCACCTACAAAATAGAGGAAGCATCATCACCACTGTATACCTGGGACATTGAAAGAGTCTACTTTGCCATATTATGATGCATCAATGTAGAATGGGATCTGGAACTGGGTATCCTTGATACTAGCTCAGTGTTTGATTTAGTCTTTTATGGCAGGTGGTGGAGGCATATAAGCCACTCTTGTTCTGTGCTTAGCACTGTGTGTCCTGAGCATTTGCATAACACAGCCCAGAGGCAAAGAGTTCATGCAGCTTCAGCTATGTTCTGTTTCTGTGCTATTCTGGCTTCTTTCTTGAGTGCAGAGTTTAGTTCCCAGACTTGTCTTGACCTTAAGTGTATACTTGGTCTCTCTTCTTGCCTCCTTTTTGTCCACCATGGAGTCTCAG
This sequence comes from Acomys minous, assembly GCF_964271855.1. Taxonomy (NCBI): domain Eukaryota; kingdom Metazoa; phylum Chordata; class Mammalia; order Rodentia; family Muridae; genus Acomys; species Acomys minous. Next base: position 42,461,544 of record NC_140493.1, on the reverse strand, counting down.
ACAAGTTTTGTGTTTTGGGCACCTTTCCAAGTAGCAATGACTTATGTTCTGACATGTCCCAGCTATACTAGATAACTTATATCCAATGCTTGCTGGCCATATTCTACTAGCATAAAACTCAGAGACAGATCAACAGCAGTTTTCAAATATCCAACTTCTAGTTTCTGTATATAAAATATAAAGCGTATGAAACACATTCTCTCCTTGGCAACACTATGATCTACGGTTTGGAACTTTTGGTTCTTCCAACAAAATTATCCCTGAGATATGGTACAGTTTGTTTATTTATCTTGGTCATGTCGGGGAACAGCTTGCAGGTACATACATACTCATAATATAGTCAAGAAAAGATATGGGAAGCAAATAGTCACTACTGCATGACCTTGTATGCCAGGCATTTGCTAGTGTATCATCTTGCTTAATTCTAACTCCTTGTAATATTACAGTCATAATCACTTCCATATTTAGAAAAGTTGAAGCCACAGTCTTCAGTAAATTCAACTCAAAAAGGTAGAGCCCACCAGAGTCTATGGCTTCAAAACCAATAATGTTACAGTAAAATCTTCACCTTTAGCAGTTCAAGATATTTATAAACATGTGTTTATAACATCCTTATTTCCAAGGGCCTTTTTTTTACTTTACTTTTTTTACTTTTTACTTTTATTTTTTACATATACATTTATATTATTCCATATAAATACAATAAATTATCTATAGCAAGAATAACCATGACACTACCAGGAATTATATAAATGTTACATTCTTAGTGTTTTGGCTATTTGTATTTGACAGCCTTGAAGAAAACATCCTTCCATCTTGGTGCATTTAAAATTCTGAATGTAAATCAATCTCCATCACATCTTGTCATTATCAACTTAAAAGATCTATCTAGACCTAAAAACATCTTAATCCTCCTAAGGCCTTAATGACGTAATTTTTTAGCAGAAGTTTGTTGAAGGTCATACAGTTATTTTTCATAATTATATTGTGCAAACTTACCAAATGATCATATTTCCCATATGGGCTGTGGCTCATTTTTCTCCAAAGATAGTACATGGAATATGAAAAAATTGTACTGAGCCAAAAGACAAGTAAAAATCAATGTACTGCATACATGAATGCAATCCTCTGCACTTGCTCAGCTTAGGATGAACTTGGGAGGAGGTAATCATCTGTGTACTAGCATATAATAAGTGCTGTGAATCTTGAGCACATTTCACATGACTAACCAACAAAGTCACCATTTTATACAAAGTCAGTTTTAATTACCATCGAAAGGAAGTGTGCATTGAGTATATAAGAAAGCTGGTATTTCTCTCCAGAGCAAGGAGAGAATTATTGAAATCTTTCCCTTTTAGCTTAACATATGGTACATTCACTCCTTTTTCCTTTAACTTGTTTCCAATCAAAGGAAAAAAACCTAATTTGTAATGGCTTAGCTCCATGTGCACTTTTCCACGTACACATTCTGTATTAGATTCTTCTAACTCTACATAAAACCTCCCTCCACAAATATTTCCTTTGGTTAGCCTCAGATAACCTTATTGCTGACGCAGACTTCTTTATGCATACATTACATATTTTAAAAAATAATAAAACTCTTGTTCCAAGACCTCTAATATTTCAATTAAAAAGAGTGACAAAATAGCAGCTCATAGGCTTATTATCTTTAAATTAAAAATGAAAGTGTCAATGATTTTCTGACTGTTTTATCTGACAGTAATGTGTACCATATCACCTAGAGTGCTGTCAGTATTCTTCAGGAAGAAATGCTCACTTGCCATCTAAATCCTTCCTGTGTTTATAAAGTGTACAGTTAAGATTTGGAAATCAATCTGGTGCTTTCTTAGAAAATTGGGAACAGTACTACCTCAAGACCCAGCCATACCACTCCTGGGCATATACCCAAAAGATACTCCACCACACAACAAGGACATTTGCCCAACTATGTTCATAGCAGCTTTGTTAGTAATAGCCAGAATCTGGAAACAATCTAGATATCCCTCAACTAAAGAATGGATAAAGAAACTGCAGTACATTTACACGATGGAATACTACTCAGCTGTTTTTTAAAAAGTAAATCTTGACATTTGCAGGTAAATGAATGGAACTAGAAAAGATCATACTGAGTGAGGTGACCCAGACCCAGAAATACACACATGGTATATATTCACTTATAAGTGGATATTAATCCAGCACGGATGTCCTCTGAGAGACTCCACCCAGCAGGGGAGTCAGAACAGATGCTGGGACTTGCAGCCCAATTCTTGGTGGAATGCTGAGAATTGTAGGAAAGAGTGGGGGTGTGGAAGGACCCGGAGGGGTTAGGAGCTCCACAAGGATACCATGAAAGCCAGCACATCTGGACCCAGGCGGGCCTGCACAAACTGATGCGTCAAACAAGGACAGTGCATGCAAGGAACCTAGACCTCCTGTTCAGATGTAGCTGATGGACAGCTCATTCTCCATGTGGGAGAAGGCGAAGAGGGGACAGGGACTGTCTCTGAAATGAACTCTGGTGCCTGCTATTTGATCACTTCCCTTTGGTGGGAAGCCCTTGCAGGAACACAGAGAAAGGGGATGCAGGCTATCCTGATGAGACCCAATAGGCTGCAGTCAGATGGTGGGAAAGGAGTGCTCCCCGCCCCAGAACCCATCAGAATTCTAGGGGAGGGGAATAGGGCAGAAGATTGACAGAGGGTAGGAACTGGGAGTTACAAGGCAGGGGGTAAAAACTGGGATATGAATAAATTATAATTTAAAAATGATTTATCTGTCAAAGAAGCAAAGATTAAGTATCTTTTACAGGAATTATATCACAGTAGGTACTGTGGGGTACGTGGTAACTGTAGAAAAATAATACTCAATTTGACATCTGAGTTGGCTACCCTGGGAAAGACACAATTTCACATAGATTAAAAAGTGGTCATCACAGCTTCCAGAGAGTGATGTGTTAATGGAAACTGGAACTGGCATTTGGTGGACAGAAAGTTAGAGAAGAGGCACAAAGGTAGTGTTGACTAATGTGGCAGCAACTTGTGGACTAAAGCAGCTGTTCAGTCTTCAGGCCACGGGGCTTCATGTGCCTCAGGATAGCCTCCACTGTGGCCCAACATAAAATCATAAACCTCAAATAGTATGGGATTTTAAAAAATATATATATATATTTTTATATAAATATATAAATATAAAATATTTTATAATTATAAATATAAATATAAAAATATAAAATATATATATAGTATGGTCCCACATGTAAAGTTTGTAGGTGACAACTCTATGCTGCAATGTTAAAATGTAGGCCACATCTACAACATCCCTGGGAACTGATGAAGGATGGATTGATAGAGTTCGTGACAACCGGATCTTCTCAAACATGCATGAGGAAGTGGAAGTGGTATGAGCTTTGTCAATCAACCACTCCACTCTTTGGTCTGATCCTCAATGCTTGTCACAATGCCAAGTAAGTTAACTTCACTCCCTTTAGACAGGAGAGTGGAATCTATGAAATAGATGTAGAAAGATTTTCTACATTTTAGCATTATTGTGAGAGATTAAATGAGACAATCAGCTACAAACTGATATGTCAGTTTGGCTGCTCAACCTTCTAATTTAATTTATTTATTTTTAATTTTTAAATTTTACTTATTTCATTTTATATATTTTAAATGTTCATATTTTATTTTTATACATTTTAATTTTATCTTTGTTCTGTTAGTTTTTATTTTGGAAAACAATGCACTGTAATAAAAAGAAGTAGGTGAGATTAGGAATCTGATGCCTGCCATTTTTCGCGTGAAATAGTTTTGATGAAAGCAAGCTTTTTGCATAAGCATTTGTTAGCACTCAGGTCCCTGTCACACTGCCTATACATCTTCATAAGGTGAGTGTGTCACCTTGTTTATACACGTGGTTTTTCTCAAAGCCCCTTGTACACACTCCTTAGTCTGATATGCATATAGTTTCGGCAAGGCCTGCAGTGTGACAAGGTGACAGAGCTCTCCTTCGGAATGGGGGTGGAAAGATGACTGAATAGAGTTACAAACACAGTCAGCTGTGCCAAATATGCTAGGATGCACGGGGTTTACCACAGTTCTCCACTTTATTTGTGAAACTGTAGGGTATTTTTACGCTCTCCATTGTTGCCCACGCATCTTGAATATCATTCACTACACCAATAAATCATCTCAAGGATTATTTAAGCTAGGATTTCACCTGAGCTGCATGTACACCTGGCCCCTCTGGTGTTGCTCAGGGTGGTGCTAAAAACAGCTTGACGTAGCACATTTAGAGTATGGACTTCTGAATGATTTCCTTCAAATACGAACCAATCACACGTGGATGTGGTTTCCTGGTTCTGTTTCTCAAATAAAATGCCTTAAAAAAAAAAAGCTTCATAACTGTTTTCAAAACAGAAAGAACAGTGTTGTGCACACAATGGCTACTTGGTAAACATTATTATGTCCATGAATAGACTTGGTGAATCAATCAACTTATCATCTTCAAGGTAGAGATTAAGGTTAACACAATGGATTTATATGTATATAGCTGTTATATTCTAAATTACAGGTAGTGTAGAATAGGAAGCCCTTGGACTGCTGTGTGCTTTTCCTTCTCTTTCTTCAGTAAAAACTCACTGAACTGACTTTCGGAAAGTCTAGCAAATGTCAGAACAAATAAGATGCCAGCTATTTTAAACTATTTTCAATGGCAATTTTACAATTCATCATTTTCATGAAAAAAAAAAAAGCAGAGATCATCTTTCCATTCCGTACACTTTATAGAGCCACTGGGACAACCAACATGCAGTGGACATAATAAAAATATACAAAAAAGCCGCTGTAATACTAGACAATGTTTGCAAAATATGAAGCAAAATGCTCACATGAGAAGCATCCAGATTGTTTTGAAAATGCTGAGTCCTGGGATTCAGCTCGTGACTTGCCGATTCTGAGCTGTGCACACGGACATTCACTTTTGAGCAAAATCCCTAAATGAGTCAGTTCTTCTTTCAAAACATCTTTTACTATTGCTCTTTGTTTATTATTATAATTTTCTCCACACTCTTTACCAACACAATTAAAATGTTGTCTAAGAGATAAGGGAAGGAATTGTCGTGGTGTGATAAGGGTGATGATAAAGTGAACTCCAGCAATGACTCCCATAAAAAGATGAGGAGTGTTGCCTTTCTGCTTACCGCTGCACTCAGGCACTTAATTTAGTGACTACCTTATTATCAATCCAACATCACGTTGATGGACGTGATGGTGTCTTTTGAACTCTCTGTGACATCCAGCACAGAGGAAGTGACCTTTCCTCCTTGAGACAACAGATACAGGTCAAGCCATGAATTTCTCTCTGTGTCCTGCCAAAAGGAAGAGGATTTCCTTCCTGTGCTTTCTTCCCTTCCCATTCAGTGTCGACAAGCTGGAAGAAGGCACATAAACATATACATTGTGTTTCCTACACCAGACCCTGGGCTAGTGACTACATTTCCTGCCCTATGAAACTGTCAGAACTTCTCTTAAATGTCTCTCTGCCCCCGGAGTACAGTTCATTCACTGTCCCTAGAGGTAAGGAGGATGCTCAGGGATCTCATCTTAGTGTTAGCCTTTAGTTATCTCCTTTCAACCTCTTCCTGCAATAACTTATCAACAGCAAAGGGAAAGTCTTGGAAAAGTACACAAAGCTTGAGACAGTTGGTGGCCTAACTACGATGTAGAATTTTTAGCTTCCCCATTATGATCACAGAATCTAGGGAACTCCCACTCACAAACCTGTCAACCCAAAATTTACCCTTCTTATTAAGATATGCAGGGATAAAGATGGAGCAGAGATTGAGGGGAGGGACAAACAATGGTTGGAGCAACTTAAGAACTACACCATGGAAGACAGAGAACCCCTGAGACTATTAATGATACTCTGCTATGCTTGCAAACAGGAGCCTAACATAACCAGCCTCTGAGAGGCCACACCCAGCAGCAGATTGAAACAGATACTGAGACCCACATCCAAACCTTAGGCAGAGCTCAGGAAGTTTTGTGGAAGAGTAAGGGGAAAGATAGAGGAACTGGGAGGGGACAAGAACTCCACAGGAAGACCAAGAGAGTCAGCTGACCTAGGCCCATGAAGGTACCTGGGGCCACTACACATATGCAGCTGATGGGCAGCTTGATCTTCATGAGAGTCTCTTAGCAATTGGAATGGGGCTTTCTCTGACACCGACTCTGTTGCCTGCTTTTAGATCACTTTCCCCTAGCTGGGCTGCCTTGTCTGGCCTTAGTGGAAGAGCATGCACTTAGTCCTGAGATTTGATGTGCTAGGGCAGGTTAGTATAGGGGTCTTCCCCTTTTCTGAGGAGAAACATAGAGGGGAAAGTGGGAAGAAGTGGGAGGGTGGGACTGAGAGAAGGAGGGAGACTACGACCAGGATGTGAAGTTAATAAATAAATGAGTTAATGAGGAAAAGAAAAGAGAAAATACTTAGAAACCTCTATGAATACATGGCTTGTTACAATGATGGTTCAGACCCTACCTTAACATATGTATCTTTATACACACCTTCCAGCCTCCAGTACAGAGTCGCTGAACAGATTCTTGGGCTTGGCTTTTGGTAGAGATCCATTCTAACTCACTACCCAAATTGAAGCTATGATGCAACCTGTTGTTTTTTTTTTTTTTTTAATGCCTCCAATAGACATCATAGAGCCAGAGGGAAAAAAGGAGTGATGGTGACCAAAGAGTGTAACTTATTAGAATTATTATATGTTAGTCAAAAATGTTTCTAATATGAAATAAATTCTGGGCTCTGAAGATACTAACGGACTTGCTAGCTGTGGTTACCTAACCCGCTAAACTCACTGTTGTCTTATTAGTTCAGATTCACAGCATCCTTTTTTCTTTCTATGACTCTGTCTGGGCAATGTAGGATACCAATATGCTTCAACTGAACGGGAAAAGGCATATAGAGTTTCCCTCAGTTATATAACAGCTATCCTTATGTCCTCTAGAAGTGGTAGGCCTGGCCTTATAGGCTATGCAAGTCCAGCATCATTCTGTGATCTTATTAATTCTTAAGTTCATTATCTCTGGCTACCTTCTATGTGGCATTTCATTCTAAGCTGCAATGGCTTTAGGAGTAAGCCTTATGCAAGTTTCCATAAACTATATACACTTAGAAAAATACACTTAGAAACTTAGAAGTCTCAGGGAAGGTCACTGAACTTTCTGCCTTCTGTCATTCACTTCTCTCATCTCATCCTTACAAATCTCTATTGCTCTCCAGTTTTTGCCAACTCCATGCTTTACTGTGAACTCAGCTATCCATGGCTCCTGCCACATGCAAAGCTGTGGCTATACAGAGCAGAGAAGTTGGAAAGTGTCCTTTGCTATCAATCATAACCAGCACTCGGGAGGCAGAGGCAGGTGGATCGCTGTGAGTTTGAGGCCAGCCTGGCCTACAAAGTGAGTCCAGGACAGCCAAGGCTACACAGAGACACCCTGTCTTGAAAACAGAAAAACAAAACAACAACAACAAAAGTTTATCATCATTACCACAATTTCTTTGTTTTCCAGCCTTTGTGTTTAGCATGAATACAAAATGAGACAAAGAAACAGAACCAGAGAGGTGGAGTTGCTTTTCTTGATAAGTGGAGGAAGTGGAATTGAATAGGTTTTTTCTGATACTTAAACCTCTTTTCTTTCCATTCTTCCATGTCACACCCAGGGACAGGGCTGAGGAGGAGGCCAGGGAGATTATTGAAATGACTTTATCAAGAGTAAAATCAGGGGATCTCATGCTTGGCAGAGCCCCCACACCATTGACTATAGATCCAGCAGTGTATTTTGATCCCTCAGAGAGGAGAAGCCCAGGACAGCTTTATCCCTCACCATCTATTCTTTGTTTCACATTACTACTGCAACAAGTGACTTGTGGAACCAAAAATATTTTATCTTATAATTCCAAAATTAGCCTTTCAAAATGGACTGTACTGCACTAAAAAAATCAAGATACAAGGGCATTTTTATAACTAATAAAAGAAAAGAAAAGATTATAATGAGTCTAATATATAGTCATATTGAGAACAATTCAGTTTTTACAGCTTCCTTGTCAGATTCCATTATGGACTGCAAGCATGTTTTGAACATCTGTTATATATTGGCCACTGAGTTTGGCACTAAGGGAAAAAATAAGAAAATATTATCACTGTCTTCATGGATCTTATAAACTAGCATCAGCAATCTTACAACAAGGTTATGCACAAGTATACAAAACCATTTTGATAAAGCTGTGTATGGATGCCTGATGCTTGGGGATGTATTAGTGGCATGTGATTGCTCTGGCCACTGGCTCACATGCAATATTTTGATATATTTGTCCATTTCTGTAAATTTAACTATAAGACAAACAGTCTTTGTCCTTATATTGTTTTTTTTCATAGTGCATCAAGCAATGGTCGACATAGTCAACAGGCCACTACTCTGCAAGACATAAAGGATGGGGCTAAGGGACCGTCAATGAGTGGAGGAGAAGGAAGGTTGAGAGGGAAGGGTGCAGGATGGGAAGGCATTCTATGCTTTCAATCAAAATGAAACCTACCACTTGACAAGATTTTATTGGAAGAATTTTCCAGGCACTATACTAAGGCACGTGAATTCTATCACTTGTCCACAGCAGGCACATCCCACAAACACAGCCATCCATCCTCAGGGGCTACAAAATTCCTAGATTCCTGTTCACCTTACTGGTGCACACAAGCGGCCAATAGTGCCCTCCCTAAGGATTCTCTTTCCTTCCCATCTCTAAAGACAAGTAGGTGAGTGACAAAACTAGATTGTTAACAATGCATTATGTTTCTATCATCTTTACTACAATCACAGTGTAGGGGTTTAACAACAGTTTATTCTAGTACTGAAGGTTGAGGGGTCTCACAAAGCTACCTGGATTCTGTGTTCTGTGGGTCCTAAAGGTTTACGGGATATTTTTCAGTACAGAATTCAGTTACTTGCCAATGCAGGATTGAGCCCTATCCTGTTGCTGGCCACAGGCAAGAACTGTGTTCAATTTCTATACATTACTTCAGTTCCTTGCCCAGTGGCTGCTTCTGAAGGCTGTTGCCATGTCCATTTTTCTGCTTATCTTCAGTGGGAAGGGACAATTAGAAGTCTGAACATAAGACAATAGCGATATTGGGAGCATCTTAGACTTCTCCCAAACACAATCACCCTCAAAAGTCATGAGACTTGACTGAGGCAATGTGTGTGTATCCAATATTTTATTTTCAAAATAAAACTGTTCACAGTCGGTCCAGAATGCCTAATTTCATCAATTCAGTAGATGGATGTGTTGATAAAGACTAAGGCTGAGTGTTTGTCATAGGCCAGCAATCACACTAAGAACTTTTAACATCTGTCTGTTAATATATTTCACTTTTCCTGCTGTTTTATTGGAGATCAAATCCCAGGCTATACACACAAACACACGCATGTGAACACATGGTCTACCACTAAGCTTCACCCCTAGGCCCTGCCTGTGAAGGGTCACACTATACCTAGCTCACAGACACAGAAACTAAGTCACCAGAGGAAAGATGACTAGTTTATCCAGCATTCCTCACTAATCAGTGCAGAGTGAGGAGGCAGGAACTCAGACAGAGGGCCCTTCAATAGCCATCATGGGATGGAAAGGCATAAGTATCTCTTTTCAATCTCAGAAAAATGGTATTATTTACAGTTTTACCAAAGTACACTCAGTCAGCATTTCTAATAACTTTTGATTGATCATGGCGCTGTCCCTGACTCAAGATTGCCAAAATGAGAAGGCTATGTTTGAATGAAAAAAGTATACTTTCCACACACGAGAAAAGACAATTTCTCATATTTTAAAAATGCAATTGCTATAGTTTTAGATAATAAACTTCAAGCTTCCAAAGCATTTCTCAAACATTTCAGCAACTTCATTTGGCACCAACAGCCAATGAAGCCTTTTTTCAATGATATTTATTTATGTTGTATGTATGTGACTGTGTGTATTTGTGTGTGTGTGTGTGTGTGTGTGTGTGTGTGTGTGTGTGTGTGTGTGTGTGTGTGTGTGTGTGTGTTCAGGCTACAGAACAAATATGGAAGTCAGAGGAAACCTTTTGGAGTCAATTTTCTTCTATCACTTGAGTCCTGAGTAGCACCTCAAGCTGTCAGGTTTGGTGGCAAGCAGTTTTAACTTCTGAGCAATCTCAGTGGCTACAAGTGAAGTTTTTAAGAGTTTTTACTCTTAAGAGTTTTTTTTTTATTAATTTATTCTTGTTACATCTCAATGGTTATCCCATCCCTTGTATCCTCCCATTCTTCCCTCCCTCCCATTTACCCCTTATTCCCCTTCCCTATGACCATTCCTGAGGGGGATTACCTCCCCCTGTATATGTTCATAGGGTATCAAGTCTCTTCTTGGTAACCTGCTGTCCTTCCTCTGAGTGCCACCAGGTCTCCCCCTCCAGGGGACATGGTCAAAGTTGAGGCACCAGAGTATGTGAGAAAGTAATATCCCACTCTCCACTCTACTGTGCAGAGTGTTCTGTCCATTGTCTAGATCTGGGTAGGGGTTTAAGGTTTACCTCCTGTATTGTCCTTGGCTGGTGCCTTAGTTTGAGAGGGACCCCTGGGCCCAAATCTGCCTATCATAATGTTCTACTTGTAGGCTTCTAGGACCCTCTGGATCCTTCTACTTTGCCTTTCTCCCATGCTTCTCTCATCTAGAGTCCCACTAGAATGTCTTCCCCTCTGTCTCAGTTTCCTGGTAAGTGAAGGCTTTCATGGGACATGCCCCTTGGGCTAATGTGCAGATATAAGTGAGTATATACCATTTGAGTCTTTCTGCTTCTGGCTTAACTCACTCATTATGATCATTTCTAGCTCAATCCATTTGTCCACAAATTTCGGGAATTCCTTGTTTTTAATAGCTGAGTAGTATTCCATAGTGTATATGTACCACAGTTTCTTTATCCATTCTTCTACTGATGGACACTTAGGCTGTTTCCATGTTCTGGCTATTATGAATAAGGCTGCTATGAACATGGTTGAGCAAATTTTTTTGTTGTGTGCTGGAGCATCTTCTGGACAAACAAATAAACAACAACAACAAAAAAACAACCCAAAACAAAACACGCATAAAGAGCTCATTTATGCTACTAAAAATGAATTTCTATTCATCAGAGTGTATGAGCGATCACAAACATCGCTTCCATTTTGTCAAACAGAAGAATGAAAAAGGGTCTTAATTGAGTTGTGTTTCAAGTTTTCATCATACACATCTACTAAATGGCTCTTAAACATTCACAAGGGTGTATATATGACTGATCTTTAGCTAAAGTAAAAGAAAATAACATTTCAAATTTTGATTTTAAGTCTGTTTATATAACCATCAGAATGATCAAGGAAAAGACAGGGAACACGGTGGCTTGGAAAATCAGGTTCTCTATAAAGAGAACTATGTTCAAACTAAAAAGGACAAGACACACTTAATAGTTTCCTAAGAGCATGTGGATCCTACTTCCTCTCTCAGCTAGCTATGTGGACTTTGCCAGCCTTCATATGTCATGATGTTGTGGCAGTTTCCCATGGCTCAATGGTCAGCCATGGACCTTTCCTATAGAGCAGTAGAGCTTGTAACCATGATGGGTGTCAAGGAGGAAGCTGACATTGCACAGCATAACAGGTAACATGAATGTCATCATACAAAGCCAACTTTCAAAGAAAAGTGGTCCTTTAGCAGAATGTGCCAGAAATGTTCTTGGCAAGTTTATAAACATAGTCGGGATTGAACACAGGTTCACTCAAATCATAACACTGCTTTGAGGCATAGCCACCTAACTATCCTTAGAACAATGGCAGTTCATTCTTATCACAGTCATGCTGACACACCCTTATACTACACGGGGATTCTGTATGGGTTGAATTCTGCAAAATGTGGTTCCTTTACATAAAAATATTTTTAATTTTTTAGGTAAGAACCGCATACCCTATCTTATTTTCTGGAACTTGTTATTTAAAAATCAAACCTTGCTTTGTCTTCTTCATATCTGTTATAAATATTTTAGTATTATGTTTTCTCATAAAACAAAAATTACACTAGGGTGTCTCTCAGCAGGTCATTTTGAACATCTGAAGACTTCAAGTTTCCCAATTTCTGTGTAATGAATTTGGTTTTTAACCTGTCTTATATTGCAAAGTCTTGGACACTTTCAAAATTGTTTTAATTTTAAAGAAAATGAAAATCTTACTCAGGTAGAACTGAGCATGAAAGACAATTATTTATTTACGTGACTAATAACTCCAGAGGCAATGGCTTCGGGTACAGGTTGATCCAGCAGGTTAATTATGTTTACATTAGAAGTTATTTCTTTGCATTTCTCATAAATTTGTTCCATGTTGCAGTTTTGGCTTCAGGCTAGAACAACTAATGGCATCAGTTCCAGGCCCACATCTCCTCCAACAAAAAAAGGAAAATGTTAGCAGCCAGCTATTCTAGCCTGGTTTCCAAAGAGCAGTCTGAATGGATGAGCAGTGAGAATGTGTTTCCTTTCAAAGTATCATGGTACCAGAAAAATATCACCCCAAAAATGACCAAAGACAGTTAGGGACCCACACTGGAGATGGACTTAAGCTGATCCCATACAATGTATGTGGAACAAGTATTTGTTCAGAGAACATTTGAATATCAAGAAAGAGAAATAATAGGAAGTAGTTGACGCCTACCTAGAAGTCAACTCAGGAGAATGTGATGACCAATCTTGATTTGGGATCACTTAGGAAACAAAATTATTGTATGTCTATGAGGAAGTCTCCATGGAGACATGACCTCCACAATGTGGGTTTTGTTGCACCATCCCACAGGCTAGAGACTCATACCAAATATAAAAGAACAAAGGCCAATTCGCCTAGGTACCAGCATCCACTGCCCTCTGTTTCTTGAGTTAGGATTCAATGGGAAGAGCTGCCTAGTATTGGGGCCACTGTTGATATCTCTGATCTCATCCTCATGCCGTCCCTGTCATAGTGGACTGACACCAGTCAAAAGGAAACTCTCCCTTCCTCAAATCTCTCTTGTTTTGTATTTTGTCACAGCAAGGAGAAATGTAACTGATGCAGATGCTACCTGTAAATAGATTGTCACTGTTAAAAAAGCAAGCCTTGAAACACTAAGAGAACTTCATCCTTAAAACTGTACCACCTCTCCCTTTTTTTTTTTTTTTAACGATTTACCTTCCTTTCATTTGACTTAATGTGGAACTCTCTGAAAGGCTTAGGTTCACAACTGATCTCCTTATAGCTAAGAATGGGTTAATGACTGAAGACAATGCATTTACTATAAATAGTGCCTCATGTGTTCCCAGTAAAAGTCCTGGTAGTGCCTTCCCTCAATTTGCATTAAGCCAGAGGCCAATGTGTAATTATTTAAATGAGATTTTTTTTTTTTTTTAAAAAAGAGGAATGACTCCCTAAGGATTGACTCACAACCTATTGTCTTGTGGAGCCAGTAATAGCCTTAAGGAAAAGAAAATCTTCCACTTGCTGGGGGAAGACTTCACAACATGTAGATAAAGTCTTCTGTCCCATACAAAAGGGCTCTGTGAGGCTACAGTGTGTTCAATCCATCTAAGCCTAACTCATGAAATGAACTCCTTGCCTATGAGCTGATAAGCATCCCTGTTACCATGGTATAAAGCAAGTGGGGAATTCAGAGCTAAGCTTTCATTTGCCATCTGGGAAACCCATGAGCAGGTGCAAACACTGTAAAGTCAAGTGTGTGAACCACAAGTACAACCTGTACACACACAAAGGAACCTTCTATGAGCAAGCACACAGGAAGGGGTCTTGGCCCAAGTGCCAAGTGAGCTACTGTTAAAACTGGTGCCAAGTCCTTATCCTCTTTTAAGGCCTTGTGATTTCATGCTCTTTCTTTTCTCTGAAAACATGTCTTCTCTTTAATTCATCTTCAAGTTCAGGCTCAAATGTCTGAGCCTGGGGGGTAGCTTAAGCTACCTCCTGAAGATTTGCTATGTAATTCCCACAGCATGCACCTCACATTAGTTTCTTCTCTGGTCATCTGCTTTCTTCACTGAGGAAACTGTTAAGCTTTGGTTTCTTCACTTACAAATAAAGATAATAACCCTTTTTAGAGTGACTGTAAAGAAAATGTAGCCACAGCATAGATTATTAGCACTTAACACATATTCAGCAAATGCAAATTCAAGTCCAAAAGGTTTAAAGTTGAAAATAAATATTTGTATCATCAAGAAAAGATAAGGCTGCATGCAGCACCAGAGGCAGCTGTGTAGACAGCATTTATTGAAAAAAGGAATTTCTTAGCCCTCAGTAGACCATGATCATGACCCAGTTGGGATGAGCACTATTTTGGAGAGAAATTTCAGTGGTCCCCAGCCTGCTCAGTGCCCACCAGGCATTTACTTTGCTGGTGTGCAATATTTTTTTAAAATACAGATTATCACTGAGAGGACAAGTAATTTGTCACCCTTAAATGTGTCAAAGAGGATCTCAGTGGCAATCCCATAAAGGGGCATTGGAGAGACCCCCATGCTAACAGCAACACTTGATGGCACATCCACCCAGGTCTCAGAGGTCTGCAAGCAAGTCTTGTTCCCTGGGTGAGTTTCTTGTATTCTTCTTTTTCTTTCTATATGTCTTTTATTACTTGAGACTCCCTTTTGAGTTTTTCTTTCCTGGATAGGGAAGGTAAATTAATGCCAACATTTTGTTTCTCCATTAAAAGATGATGGCACACACTTAGTAAAAAAAAAGATTTATGTTATAAAATAGTTGGAAGCAAAATCAAAAATAATTCTGAGGGTTTTTTTTAACCTTAGAAGATAAATGATTCATGTACTTAAGCAACCCACATATTCCCTATGTATTTGCATTTGAGCACCACTCCCAAATATGGTACCCTCATAAGTGTCACATTGAGTCAGTTCAGCCTTTGGGAGAACTAGAATCACAGCTCGACACAACAAAACATGAAAAACACATGTAAAATGTATTTTCCTTTTCTCTTTTTGCAATGCAGGTGGAAGCTAGTGATTAAAAGGATATTTACGTACCATGCTGGATGTGTCTCTGCTACTCAGCTGTGCTGGAACCTCTCCAGCTCAGCATTCAGTAGGCTTTGCTCGCTCTCCAGCAAGTTCCCACCTGCTCACTGGAGGGCTTATTTTACCTGTTTGAGCACCTTTGCTTCTCCCTGTTTCTAAGCATGAAACCAAAGAGAAACTCAGTCTAATGACTCTGCCCGTGTCTTGGCAGCTTTCAAGTCAGAATTTAAAGTTGATAGATCATCTTCTTGCCTGCATGGCTTGAAAAGCCAGAATGCTAAAGCTGGTGATGCTTTGCTTCTTGGGAGAAAGTACTGTCTAGGCCTTCTCTGGTTATTCAAGGGAGGACAAGTTATAAGTTAGAGGTAAAGAAAGGCATCCCTCTATGTGCCTAGGGCTTGTGGACTGTGCGTGTGTCTTTGTTTTTCCATTTGTAGATGGCAAATAATACAGAGATATCACAGCATTAGTGAGACTCAAAAAAATGTTTACTTAAGTGTTTCTCATTCACTAGGAATTCAATGAGCATTGGCTTCCATCCCTGTGCACATCTTTATTCTCTGGAGACGTATCAGCCACAGCTCAATGGAAAAGAACTTGACTCTCCTACAGCATTGTAATTGCAGAATCAACCATGGGACCATCTGGGAATCCATGGCACTTTGAGGTTGACCAGGCTCTTCTTTGTAGTCTCTGCTCCTCTAATTCTGTCTGTTCTGCTCTTTGTCCTAGGATATTTGATTCCCTGTAAGATTCTTTTTCTTATCAGGTCTTATCTCTAGAACGTCCTCAAAACTCACCCCAAACCAATGTACAGAAAAACAAGTGAATTTCAGCACACACCTGGGAATAATGTCATAAAACAAAATACTGTTTATTTACTGTGGACTACTAGACATGAGAAGACATTTATCTACAATTGTACTTGCTATTTATTTACCAGGTATACATAGACCTCAATTTTCAGAGTTGGCAGTTAAGAGTCTGGAATGTATGATTGAGTGAGACATGGTCACTTTCCTCAGATACCCCCTAGTATTGTAAGACAGTTGTGTAAATATAAGGGCAAGAGCCAGCAATCACAGAGCATTCACTATGTGACAGGCACTGTCCTGTGTGTTTTGCATACAATAATTCATTTACTCTTTACCATATCTAAGTAACTTGTTTAACATTATCAGCTACAGTTCGGAGTCAGCAATGGGCTCAGAGAGTGCTACTCGGGGTCACACAGCTAGGCCATGTGGTCTAGCGCTACAATATTTTTTCTCTTTATCATCATTCTTTATTACTATGCTATATACATGACAGCATAGAGTACTCTCCTAGCATCCCAATGTGACATAAACTCTGATAGGAGGACCCTGGACAGAATGCTTGGCAAATCTAAAGGAGCAGGAGTCATTAGAACCATCTTTCAGTATTAGGATATTTACATTAACTTTAGCTTTCTCAAACACTTCTTCCTGTGATGTGTCATTTTCACCCAAGAGCTTCTCTACTCTCCAAGAAGACTGAGGAATTGGATGCCAACCCTAACTGTTGATTATGGAGTTTTCTTTTGAATTCCCCCAAATTCCATTTGGAAGTTTGAACAGCCAATGCATAGCTCTCAGACTCCAAGGTACACTGCAGCAAAGTCTTTCTTGTGAAGAAGAAGGAGTTAGTACTGCTGGGGGCTGCATGCAGACTCAGAGCCCTAAATTTTGTAGATCTTCACAGTGATATATAAGAAAAAGTATCACTCTGGGCAAGTGATGGTACCTACTAAGGAAAGTGTATGGCTACCTGTAACAAATCCCCTGACACACAGAAGGGACTCCATTGGTTATTTTCCATCCACACAACTATCAGAAAGCAAATTAGAGATCAGATCCAGGTCTGTCCACATGATCCAAGTACTGCTCTGCATTGATTAGCTACTCCCTACCTCGTTCCCAATTACCTCTGTGTTCTGTGGATGGTTTTCCTACCTGGAAGCTATGACCTTTCGTTTGAGATAAGTGCATCCACTGTGGCCACTCCTGCAACTATCAGGAATCACTGCTTTTACATCAAAGGCCTGGGGAGTGTGCTCAGGAGAGTGTTTGCTTACATGCTCTTTCAGACTGTACCTTGGAGGGTAAGCTTTCATCCTTGCTCTGCCTTCCTTAGAAGCCTATCAAACAACTCCTGGCCTTTTCCTACTCCCTTTTATCACCCTCTGGAACAAAGTTGGGACTTGTGCAATGGCGGGGTGCTTTTCTGTGGGAACAATAATCTCATTTCAATATGTGTGGGTGGGTAGATTATACATTATGGGCTTGGAGCTCAGTTGTAGGCCTAGGGAGGGACGCAGTTAAATAGTTGTATGATTAACAAGCTGCTGCGTTTTTATGGTCAGGGGAAAAAGTCGGCTGTAGGAATAATCAGTTCCGATTGAGAATGATTCACCCCACGGTACTCAGTAGCTTGTAAGATGAAAGCAGAGCCTGGCAAGGAAGTGACCCCCATATGCTTGAAAAGAATTGATTGTTATTTCTTCAGAGATGTTCAAGTATGCTTTCCCTACCCCTCTCCTCTTTTCTTCTTGCTATCCTTCTTTCTCTTCCTTTTAACTTCTCTATCTCCTTTGGGGTAAATGTCTCTGAATTACATAGGGAAGATAATAGAGGCTGGTACCTTGTATCAGAGCATACTATAAGTAGCACAGGTTAGCTTGAGCAAAACACTGGGATTGCTCAGATTGCCCATCTTGATTTTATTTACTGTATCTGTAAGTGTGATTTGGGCTCAATGGTTTTTCATGTTTCCTCGGAGTTCACTACTCACAGAAAGTGTGTTGGAACCTGACAAAGTAGTGTAGGGATGCAGATCTATCAATAAACTCTTGGTCCCTGTCTGTGTTTTGAACTGGTGGAAAGAAGGACAACGAAGTTAGGCAGATGCAGACAAGACTGTCACTACCTCTGTAGAGAAACACTACCAAGGGTCAACAGCCCAGGAAACAGCAGTAATGGCTTTCTTAAGACCCCCAAACTTCAAATTATGAGCAATTTGTTCAACCATTCTCTAATGCAGCTCAAACAACAGTGCCTCCCACCTGCTGTGGCTGTGGTCTCCTTTTCCAGGAAAGTTGAAGCATAGAACCACAATCCATGCTATGTCCTTTGCTCTCAGGAATACTCCCAAGGCTCAAAAAGGACAGTTTGTGGCAGTAAGCTTAGATACTACTTCCCACTATTAGCTAAGTCGCCCGTCCCAATAAGAGGCAGGTGGCAGAGCCTCAAAGTAAGGAATGTTGATGGTTGCAGTAAAACCAATATCTACCTTTCTATGAGCTGTTGCTCATCTACACATCTCAGCCTACTTGGTTATTAGATCAGGGCCATAAGAACTAATCTGGCCAACGGTCTTCAGTAAAAGCCACATGTGTGGTCTGGATATATTAAAATCTTCCTCTGTACCACTCTAAGTGCCATGGTGACCCTGAAGAACATATGTTGTAGATGGCACAATTACAAAACAATGGAAATGTGCTGAAGCTGAAAAATGTACCGTGTTAATGAATGATAATCAATTTTTGTGTATTTAAGTCATAGAAATACAAAGGAGTTTTTTTTTTAATCGCAGTTGTTGTTGTTGTTGTTATGGAAACAGAACTTGTCCTCTCCTGACTAAAAATATTCCTCCTTCTTCAAATGAATGACTGGGTTGGCTGTGAAAATGAAAATAATTTTTTGTATACAAGGAACACTTGATCTAATGGCAAAGACAGAAAACACATAGGGAAGAAAGAAAAAAATTATCTGTTAAAAACTCTGAAATGCAGAAAACAGTTCTTGGAGGCACACATTGAAATGTGTGGACAGAATAAACATCATTTATAAAAGACATGTAGCAAACAGAAAATGATGTGTCTAAGTAAACAGTGATAGAATTTTTCACACAATGAAGCCAGGCTCTTCTCATGGGAGAGCTTTCCTCCTAATGGTGGGACAAGTGTGAAATCTGTATTGTAACGTGTTTCTTCTACTCTTCACCATTAGTTAAGAAAGTTTATTACTTTCCTCTTCCTCTTGTGGTTTCTTATAAAAAGTAAAGCTTTGATTTTTGATGTGACAGACAAGTACTTATAATATTAAATATGAGATCCAAACTACATAAAACCCCATTCCCATCATCGTTTAATTATGCTCTTCCTCATCCCCACTGTGTTTGATATGTCCCGCCTGGTTAAACATCATTGACTTGGAATGTGCCTTTGAGTTCTCAGAATTGTAAACCTTGTCACCAGCATAGATGGAGAATAGTTGCACTCTTTAACCAGAAGAATATGGATATTCCTTTTTAAGGCTATCTGTGCTTGTCTTTGTAATATAGACAGGGCTCTGCAAGTCAATTGTTTTGGGGATTTATTCAGGCTCCATTGTTTTTCTATTGCGGTGACATTATCTTGTTTTCGCTTAGAACATCTTCACCTCCCCAGTCTCCATCCACCTGCTGTAGTTGCACATGTGACACAGATCCATAATATGGAGACAGAATTGCTCTTCTGATAGTGAGTGATCCAAAACTGAGGCTTTAACCCAACCTGCTTCATTAGTGGCTAGGCGCTAGTCCTCGGGGAGAATCTGGTGTCTTTAATTTTGAACAGAGAGGAAATAAATGACCTTTTCTATTGGCTATCAACCTAGGAGAACACAGACCTGTAGTTACCAGCTTCTGTGTGACTTACCTTGAAATACCAACTTAACGAAAGCAGTGCCACTTCAAGCCTGGCTGGATCCATCATTCATGCCAACTTCCTCTTGGCTCCATGCCAACAGGAACTGGCTTTCTGTGGATTGCAATGAAAGGAAATCTAATTAATGTTGAGATGAAAATTCTCATGAGGGAAAGGAAGAGACCAGTGTGCCTACTATCACTTATTTTGCTGGTTTGAAGTCTTTCTCCATTTTCTAAATATTCCTGGGTGCTTCAGAGAAGTTGAAGTAATTGTCTTGGGAAGGAAATCATGTGCTAATAGTTTTGCTTTCACTAACACAGAGCATATTTATTGACTACAGGAAATTATTTTTATGTAATTAAGCAGTTCTAGTCAAGGTATGAAATGGGAAATGATTGAAAAACTTTAATAAACAGATCTGAAAAACACACAAAATACAAAATCAAAAGACAAAAAATTCAATTGGAATGTTCTTTTCTCAATGAGAACTTCTATAAATGTTGACTGTTTTGTTCTTGGGTAAATTTAATTTAGTCAACATGCATAGCTAGCTTATTTGCTCTTTTCCTAAGGTAATGCATTCTTGGGGGGGGTGTAGTTCTCAATTTAGAAGGCCCAAGGGAGATTAAATAATTCAAAATGGGCAAGTAGGTCAAGTTCACCTTAAAAGGTTCTTAGGTTTCTGTTAATATTTTATCCCAGTTCTAGAAAGAATGGGAGAAAAGAAGTATAGAGAAAGAAGGAAGAAGAGGAGAGAGGAATGGGGAAATAAGGGAAGGGAAAAAAAGGAAGCAGAGTGAGAGAGAAAAGAGAGAAGAAAGGGAGAGAAAATGATTAAATACATTATTAAAACATAATTGTCACTATAATTAAGCTCATAAGATAAATACTATTTCAAGTTTATGAATGGAACCATAAGAGGCCCCGAGATAGTGGAAATTAATCTTAATTTCATATCTTGTGGTGTTTTCTATATACCTGTTATGAATGATCTAATTCTCACAATAACCCCATGAAGTAGACACACTTATCTTCAGCTCACAGATGAGGAAATAGAAACCAAAGGAGCTTGAATTATGAATCTAAGCTCACACATTCAGGTAGCCCTCTTCTTAAACCCATGTCCTCAATCATTAAATGGTCATGCCCCTACGGCCAAATGATTTGTGCAGTTCGTTTGCCCGAGCTTTCAAAACTTATTATTACTTAAAACTGTCATGTTTCTTCAGCAGACACAATGGAATTCCACTGTGATTTTCAGAAGAAAGGGATCCAGGGAAGAATGAGGATAGATCCCAAAGTTGATAAGGAGGTCTGTTGGTGTGTTAGCTAAATCTTCAGCAATGATTCCCAAAGTCATGCCTTGAAGCTAATCTACACAGAGAGGGGTTGATCCTTCCATGTTCAGAGCGGAATTGATACAGGAGAAATCACAGCTTTCTCCCATGGTTCTTTGTCTATTAGTAAAAGAATTTAAGAATGGACTCAAATGAAAATTAAAGTACATTTTTTTTTATTTTATAAGAAAAACACACCTCCCTCCTGCCACCAGAGGAATCAATCCTCTAACACAATCTCAACTTTGTTTTCTTTAGCAAACTAAATGTTACTCACTCCAAATCAACCTACAATACACAGATAACTCCAACCCTCCCTCTCCACAAGCAACTCCATAAGCTTTTCTCCTTGTAAGTCTCCTTGTAGAAAAATTGTAACCACTAGAAGCACTGGACATATTATGATGATCTCAATTGCCTGGTCCTACACCTCTTCATATTCTGGGAAAAAATCCCAGTTCTTCAATGACTACCCCACAAATCACAATACAACTCCTGCTCCACAAAATATCATTCTAGAAAAATACAGTCATCTTATCCTAATGTGCTACTTAGTGCTACTCAGCTATATCCACCACCTCCCTGATCTAAATCCTATAAAAAGTAAACCTGCAGAAAAGCCCTCATTTCCTCCAAGGCCATGCCAGACTGCACTAACTGCACTGAAGCTTTCCCTTCACTAGAATTCCCATCATCTCTCCATTGTACATCCTCTCACCAATTTAGATTCAACACCAAGCAAGAATCACCCTCCCAAAAGCCCCGTCAGACTATCCAAGACATGATGCTCTTCTTTCACATCCTTCACAACCCACACCCATTCCTTCCCTTGCCACAGGCTCATCTTCCTCCCCAGTAATTTCTAGTCTCCTCTCCCACAGTGTTTTACCCCCATAGTAAGTACCATTCTCAGCTCCTACATCCTCTTTGAATTCCATTTTATGTCTAGCTCTTCACCCCAAACCATTCACGTTTCCAGGAAAAACCTCAATCTTGTCATCTTCACCATCCTTTTAGTAATACCTCTGTGATAAAGAGAATTCTCCTGTGAGTCTCACAGTTATCCTCAATCCCTTTACATAGATTCTACAATAAGCCTCTGACCATGGTGTGTGCCATTCACAATGTATTTGTCATTTTTCTCATGCTAGGACACTTTGCACAAATCAACTTCTAGAAAAGTTTCTTTGGGCTGAGAGTTCCAGAGGGGTAAAAGTCCATCAGGGCAAGGAGGCACAGAGGCAGTCAACAGAGACGATGACTGGAGCAGAAAGTCAAGAGCTCACATCCTGGGCCCACAAGCACAGTGCAGAGAGACAGCCCTGCGAATGGAAAGAAGCTCTGAAACTTCAAAGCCTAGCCTTCAGAGCTTCCAATGACACACTTGCTTCACCAAGGCCACACCTTCCAGAACTCACCAAGTAGCTCCACCAGGTAGAATCTATGTGTCCAAATACATGTCTATGGGAGACAGTCTCACTCACACCACAACATACTCTACTCTACAATAAAACCACCCTGTATGGCAAATCACACTCTTCTTCTTACAATCAATTCACACTGAACAGTGACAGCTGATCTCAAATGTGACAAAGCCTGACTGTATCACAGTAATTCTTGAAGTTATTTTTTTTATCTCTTCCACAACAAATTCACACTCCACTGAGACTCCTAAGGGACCCATCACCAATTCCATTCCAATTAAATCCTAGCATTCCACCCTCATAACCATGTCATACTCCACAACAACCCTTATCTCTCCCATGCCTTCTAAATTCTCTAAAGAATGCTGGTAATTCAGATGATTTTTTTCCAGTCCAATGCCACAGAAGGGTTACTAAAATCCACCCTGTAGTCCCAATAAGATGTCCTCACCTCTGACCCACTTTCCTGGTAAGTGAAGACTTTCATGGGACATGCCCCTCGGGTTAGTGTCTAGATATAACTGAGTATATACTATTTGACTCCTTCTCCTTCTAGGTGAACTCACTCATTATGATCATTTCTAGTTCAATCCATTCATCTACAAATTTCAGCAATTCCTTGTTTTTAATAGCTTAGTAGTATTCCATAGAGTAAATGTACCACAGTTTCTTTATCGATTCTTCTAATGAAAGACACTTAGGTTGTTTCCATGTTCTGGCTATTATGAATAAGATCGCTATGAACATGGTTGAGCATGTGTCCCTGTTGTGTGCTGGAGCATTTTCTGGGTATATTCCAAGGAGTGGAATCGCTGAGTCTTGAAAAAGTCCTATTCCCATTTTTTGAGAAAGCACCAGATAGATTTACAAAGTGGTTGTACCAGCTTGCAATCTCACCAGCAATGAAGCAGTGTTCTTCTTTCTCCACATCCTCACCAGCATGTGAGAGCATGGGAGAATGGGGAAATAGAAGGATCCAGAGGGTCCTAGAAACATACAAGAAGAACATTATGAGGGGCAGATCTGGGCCCAGGGGTCCTGCTCAAACTATGACACCATCCAAGGACAATATGGGAAGTAAACTTCGAACCCCTACCCAGATCTAGCCAATGGACAGGACATTCTCCACCGTTGAATGGAGAGTGGGGACTGACTTTCACACAAACTCTGCTGCCCCACTTTTGACCACATCTCCTTGAGGGGGAGGCCTTGTCACACTCAGAGGAAGGATAGCAGCCTACCAAGAAGAGAATTGATACCCTATGAGCATATACAGGGGGAGGAGATCTCCCTCAGTCATAGACATAGGGGAAGGGAGTAGGGGGAAAGCGAGAGGGAGGGAGGGATGGGAGGATACAAGGGATGGGCTACCAATTGAGATGTAATATGACTAAATTAATAAAATGTTTTTAAAAATCCACCCTATAGTCCTAGGAGCATCTTTGTGGATTTACGTTGGAAGAGACTTCCTTTTTTCTGCACAAAGATATATTTTGTCATAATGTGCACACTGGTGAGTTCTGGATACAGTAGCTGTCTATGCTTTAAAAACAAGCCTTTAATAGTGTGCTACAGCAAGACAAAAGGTAGTATGTAAACATAGAATCTGTTCACGCATACCCTTCACATTCGGGATAATGCCATGCAGTTTCTAGCTTGTCAAGTGGCATTTGTTTTTGTGGTCAAGGGAAGAAACAATCATTGGAAAAATATTGGGAGCATGAGTATTGATTTATGGATGGAATTCATGAAGACTTGTGTGTACTGTCCACACTGGACATGCTTAGATAAATCCAGGCACTGCTTCCATCTTCCAGTTGCCATCCTTTCCTCACTGAAACCTCCCATGGTTCCTGGCAGAGAAGTCACATTGGAGGTTTGGGGAATGGAATTATGTTGAATGTTCCAAGTCTATCAGAGGCTTAGTAGTGTGTTGCAGATATTTGGCCTAAAATCTATATCCTTTTACTCACATGCTATTTGATTATGTTGATTTGGAGATTGCCTAACAAGTTGAAAGGCGTTTGACTGTCGCTAGTCTCTCTAGTCCTTATGCAATGAAGCTGACTTCATTCTCTGTACACTTTCCTAACATTGAGCCAGAGACCTCACAGCTCTTATTCATCAGTGCAGCCCCATAGCTTCAGGTTCATGACATATGGATTTTGATAGATAGTTGCCTATGTGGGTTTGTAATTTCTCTGTCTCCTCTCCCCACTCCTTGCTTGTGTGTGTATGTGTGTGTGTGTGTGTGTCTGTGTACCAAAATATATTATTCATCTTCTTTGGCTATTTTTTTTATCTGAGCTGAAAAACAGTTGTAAATGGCAGAAAAGTAATTATATACAAAATAGATTAAAATCTCTGTAAGGGTTTTAAAAACTTAGAAGTAGTGTTAAAAATGTACACATTGTTTGAGTCTGTGAACTGTAGTGTGGTTAACCTGTACTATATGGCTAGTATCCACTTATTAGTAAGTACATACCACATGTGTCTTTCTGGATCTGGGTTACCTCACTCAGCATGATCATTTCTAGTTCCATACATTTGCCTGCAAATTTCATGATTTCCTTGTTTTTAATGGCTGAGTAGTATTCCATTGCATAAATGTACCACATTTTCTTTATCCACTCTTCAGTTGAGGGACATCTAGGTTGTTTCCAGATTCTGGATATTATGACTAAAGCTGCAATGAACATAGTTGAGCAAATGTCCTTATTGTGTGGTGGAGCATCTTTTGGGTGTATGCTCAGGAGTAGTATAGCTGGGTCTTCCTAATTTTCTGAGAAATCACCAGATTGATTTCCAAAGTGGTTGTACAAGTTTGCACTCCTACCAGCAATGGAGGAGTATTTCCCTTTCTCCACATCTTTACCTGTATGTGCTATCACTTGAGTTTTTTTATCTTGGCCATTCTGATAGGTGTAAGATGGATTCTCAGAGTAATTTTGCTTTGCATTTCCCTGGTGACTAGGGATGTTAAGCATTTTTTAAGTGTTTCTTGGCCATTTGATATTCCTCTGCTGAGAATTCTCTGTTTAGCTCTGTACCTTATTTTTAATTGGATTATTTGGTTTGGTGGTGTTTAGTTTCTTAAGATATCTCCATATATTAAATATTAGCCCTTTGTCATATGTAGGGTTGGTGAAGATCTTTTACCAATCTGTAGGCTGTCATTTTGTTCCCTTTACAATATCCTTTGCATTATAGAAGCTTTTCAGTTTCATGAGGTCCCATTTAGTAATTGTTGGTTTTACACTCTGAGCTGATGTTCTGTTCAGGAAGTTTTCTCCTATGCCAATGAGTTCAAAGCTAATCCCCACTTTCTCTTGTAGTAGAGTTAGTGTTTCTAGTTTTATGTTGATGTCTTTAATCCACTTGGACTAAGTAACAAGGAGAGCCTAAGGGAAGCTCTCCTTGAATCTCACTCAGATGGGGAAATAGAATAGACAAAGGAAGTGGATGTAGAGATGGAACAATGTAAGAGATAGTGTGGGCAGGCAAACAAGGGGGGATCAGATGTAGGGAGAGTAGGAAGTGGAGAGGAGAGGGCGGCTTGGAGAGAAAAGGAAAACCAATGGCAGAGGTATCACTGAGACAAGCTGGAGACCTGTGACAGGGTTAGCAACAGGGAGGATATGGGGAGGTCTCTGGCTGGGCCTCCTGGCAGCAGGGGATATGG
Source organism: Acomys minous (assembly GCF_964271855.1). Taxonomy (NCBI): domain Eukaryota; kingdom Metazoa; phylum Chordata; class Mammalia; order Rodentia; family Muridae; genus Acomys; species Acomys minous. The sequence goes on along the minus strand of NC_140493.1, from coordinate 42,435,293 downwards.
AGACTGAGGAAGCTACCTACTAGCCAGGCAGGACTTACAGTGGTGGGAGGGGGACACCACTCCACCTAAGCAATCTTCCACCCAAGGTTTGCCCTTCCTGTAGGATGTGCAGAGATAAGGATGAAGTGGAGAATGAGGGAATGTCCAGCTGATGCCTAACCCAATCTGAGACCCACCCCATGGGAAACAGTCAACTTCTGACCCTATTAATGAGACTCTGCTATGTTTACAGACTGGAGCCTAGCATAATTCTCCTATGAGATGCCCCATCCAGCAGCTGAAAGAATTGGGTGGAGCTTGGGGAGTCTGATGGAAAGTTGGGACCTAGCAGAATAGGAAGACTAGGAGGGGACAAGAATGCCACAAGAAGACCAACAGAGTCAAGTAATCCAGACTCATGGGGGTTTATAGAGATGGAAGCATCAACCAAAGAGCATGCATGGACTAGATCTGGGCCCCCTACACATATGTAACCAATGGGCAGTTTGATCTTCATATAGGGTCCCTAATGATTTGAATGGTTGCTGTCTGTGGCATGGACTCTATTTCCTGATTTCTATCACTTCCCCTTGGCTGGGCAGGGATGTCTTGTTTAGCCTCAGTGGATGGGAATGATCTCAATCCTGATGTGACTTGATGTGCTAGGGTGGATTGGGGGGGTCCCCTTTTCTCTGGAGAATGGAAGGGGTGGGAGAAGTGGGTGGGAGAAAGGGAACAGAAGGAGGACTGTGATCAGGATGTAGATGAACATATAAATTTTAAAAATTACAAATAATAATAATAATAATAATATAATAATAATAATAATAATAATAATAATAATAATAATAAAATGGAAATAAACTATTTTTTCTTTAAACTAAATAAAGAATGGGAAGTTAAATTAAGAGCTATCATCCAAAAGAATTTGCCCATTATGAGGACACGTTTAGGTTAGAATTTTTAGCTACCATTCTATTTAGCCAAATATGCTCATATGTAACTGACGGTATACTAGTGTCTTGAGAAATCAAGCAGGTAAGTGGGAGATAGAAGACAGCAAAGACGTTTTGACGAAGAGACCATCCATGTGATTGCCAGTTAAAGCATGCTGGATTCAGGCATGGGTAAATGCAAGGATCCATGTTTGTCTGCTACAGTAATTTCCTTTGCAGTAAAGAAGGTAAGTAGATTTTGAAATGGTTATTGGTAAAACAGGTTTTACACCCTTTGCTTGAGGCTATAGCCCATTCTAGAAAGATATTTTTAACAGCTTAATAATTTTAATGTAAAAATATTGTGTGCCGATATTGGCTAAGGGAGTAGTTTTTAGAAGGAGTTTTGTAGCATCATAAACTGTTGTATGGTAGTTAACAACAAGAAAAGAACAGGATTGCTGGTAAGAGGCAATGCTTATTTCACAACTCGATCCATTTTACTAGGTCTTTAAAACGTCCCCAAAGCAGTTGAAGCACAGCAATGAAAACAATTCGAATGTATGATCCTAAGGCATTCTCTGAGAACCAAAGAGCTAGCTTAAATGACTGAACAAACGCCCAGTCTGTCTGGTTTTACACATTCTACACCTGGAAGAACTGAAGTGAAGGTAACATTGAGCCTTGGCAAGGCAATGGCTTGAGGTCTTCTCAGCACTTTAAAGAACTCAAAAGAAGTCCCACTTTAATTCATGCAAACACTTCATAAATTAACCTAAACATTAAGCTACTCCAAGCTACAATTACTATTTTATTCTTTCCATTGATCCCAAGTCTCAAATAGTAACTTGTATGCATTCAATAAAAACATGGGACAATCTAGAAAATGGCTATAATTAATTTTTGGATCACTTTTTGCATAAAACTGAAACATTCTAGAGCAGAGGCCACAAAAATATCTCTTTTAATAAAACTGAATATTAGTAAAGCTCTTTCTTGACACCTTTAAGGAGTAGATTGCAAAGTAAAACCAAGGAATATCAAAATTGGAAGGACAGAAACTGGAGGGACAGCTCAGGTCAAAAAGTGCTTGCTGTGTAATCATGAGGACTTCAATTCAATAATCAGAACCCACATAAAAAGTTGCGTGTGATTTAATGTACCTGTAACCCAAGAGTTAGTCAAGTGAAGGTAGAGAGACCAATCCTTGGAGCTCACTGCTCAGCTAACCTAGCCTAACTGGGGAGTCCTAGGGAAGGAAGGGTCTCTGCCTCAAAAGAAGGTATAGGTAGCCAGGAATAAACTAGAAGGTGGATTTCTAGCCTCCATATCTATACACACCTTCACACATGCAACACACACACACACACACACACACACACACACACACACCTATAAATCTGTAAGTACTTGAATCCTATGTATAAAATGCATATCATTCACATCCAGTGCACACAAACACTCACATCTCTAAATCTGTAAGTACTTGAATCCTATGTATAAAATGCATACCATTCACATCCAGTGTATGTAAATCCTCCTGTAATTTTAATTGATCGCTAGATCAAGTCTGATACCTAAGGCAACCCAGTTGCTATGTAAAAATTTACTGTATTATATTGCTGAGAAGAATGACATGAAAAAGGGTGTCACATTCACAATAGATCTTTATAGAAATAATTTTGAGCACAGGTGTTGATTGAATGAACAAAGGCAAAGGTCACAGACACACAAGATTGGTCCTTGCCTCAGATTTTTTATCTCACAATCATGTATACAGGAAGTCTGTCCTTCTCTGGGTTGATAACTGGGGTTATCCAGTGCCTCATCATTCCATGTGCATTCAGAGACAGGATAGCAGGCATCCTATCTCCTTCATTGTACCCCCCTCCCCTGCCTCGCCCTGCCTATCTCCCACCAACCCAGGCCCTATTTAATGAATGTAATTGATTAGTATCTGCTTCACTCTATTGTCCCAGATAACATTTTTTACATTCTGCAAATAATAGTAGATCTTTATTTCCTGGCAATTTTTACCATCATTGACTGGTAACTGAGGCATTTGCTGATTGTACTAGCTATAACCTCATAACCAGGGCCAGATCATTGGCCCCAGATGCCTCAGCAAGAACATTAAAAGCAGAAACACACAAAGTGTGTATTCCCATCGAATAGTATCAGAGAACTGTTGAAGATTTGCAAATGTCCAGTTGGGAAGCTGTCTGGTGTGGGATCTGGGGTGTTCTCGTCAAGGGCTGTAAAGTGTGATCTTATGGGGTATCCCAGCGGCAACTCCGCAGGCTTAGAAAAAAACTAAAGCTGTGTCCTACAATGGTGATGTTCCAAAGGCTGATTGGAAGAAGAAGGCGATGTCTGGAAGTGATAATCCCCAGGTATTTGTTTGTACCTTACTGGAAAGTCATGCAAATGAACAGAAACTTCCTGGCGAGATGTCTTGATCTGCAGCCATCCGCTATCATGTGAAGGTGGAGGAACAGTTTGCTCACACCCTATTCTTCTAAACCCTAGAGGCAAGTTTTCTTCTAACTTCAGAGGAGCTGAAGTTCATGACTGGAAGCAAGAGAGATGATGGACAGCTCAGAGAAAACCAGAGCTTTCCCTAAGCTGCTTCCTAAGGACTCCTTGTAGGTTCTAGGACCCTCTGGATCCTTCTACTTTGCCATTCTCCCATGCTTCTCTCATCTAGAATCCCAATAGGATGTCCTCCCCTCTGTCCCAGTTTCCTGGTTAGTGAAGACTTTCATGGGACCTGCCCCTTGGGCTAGTATGCAGATATAAGCAAGTATATACCATTTGACTCTTTCTGCTTCTGGGTTAACTCACTCATTATGATAATTTCTAGTTCTATCTATTTGTCCACATGTATTTATCCATTTAATTGTACGTGTGTATGTGTGTTTGTACATAAGTCACCTGCTACAGTGCATGTGTGGCGGTCAAAGGATAACATAGAACCTGTGAGTGAGCAGGATGGATATGGGAGATGAGATAGAAACTCCTAGTTGGCTGAATATTTTTGGTGTCACTTCCAGGAGTTCACCAAGAGTCTGATGTAAAAGGAAAAGCTGCCCAGGGTGGTAACTGGGGACTGGGCATGTTCTTGAAGTACAGGTTTGAAGACAGGCTGCACAGATTAAAATCTCAGCAGACAGTTTGCCAGATGTGTAATAGTGAAGACAGGAAGTGCTAGAGGTAGAAACAAACAATACAGAAGGGAACAGGCACTGAATTTACCCACCCTGCTTCCTTAGAAGGAAGAGTCACAGACCAAATAACATCAAAGACTGTGTTAGCATGCTTTGGCATGTACAACACTTGCATTTGGACAGAGAGAGAGAGAGAACACAGAACAAAGAACTGTGATGAGCTTGATTGATATGTGTTTTGCTAAGATGGGAGGAGAGAAAGGAAAGCTTTTAGAATAGGAAGGATGCAAACAAACCCATGTGTTGTGTCAGTTTTAAAACCATCTTCACAGAACACCAGCCAGAGGGGTTTGTAGAGATTCAGGTTCAAAAATCTACCTCCAGTAGCACTGACTGTTTTGGCCCTGGATTAAAAAGACTGGAATTTGTCAGACAGCACACCTACCACCAGTTGCTGATGATGTTTTACAAATGTTAACACAATAGAATTTCTGTTTCCCTTGGTTAAGTGCAATAATTATATCCTGTTTATAACTGAATCAAATCCTTTGGTACACAGTGCTTGGGATGGCATGCTGGACACTATGGTGGGAAACATAGAAAGAGAATTAACAAATGTTGTAACAACCCCAACACAGGCAACTGCATATCTTGGGTTCTTTTTGCATATCCAGCCATTAGCCATAGTCAGAAACAGGAATAAACGTTTCACCTGCTATCTCTTTTTCCTAAGTTGGAGTTGGAGAAGGTCAGTTTGTGGGATACTAGGAGGTTTCTTCAAGTATGGTCTGAGACCAGGAGTGTCAACAGCAACATTCCCTTGGAACTTGTTTAAAATGCAATTGTGGTGGCACACCCTTCCGATACTGAATCAGAGATGCCGAGCTGGAAACAGCATCTGTTTTAACAAGTTTGGTAACCGTTGACCTAGAAAAAATGTGATAATCTGGCAGAAAACATGACCAAACAGTTATTCTACACAGTAATAAATATCTCTGATGTGAAGAAAATGCCACTTTTTGAAGGCTCCAATTAAGCAGGCTCTAAACTATGTAGATAGTATTGATTTCAACGTGAATGAAAAATGATTTTGTTATGGCTTCATCTTTTCCACTGTTTGATGGATTGAATAGTGTCTCCCCCAAATTAATGTCCAGTTGGAACCTGTGAATATGACTATTTTTGCAAAAAGTGGTCTCTGCAAATATAATCAAGTTAATACTGTCATGCTACAAGTTGGGTAGACAATATGGTGACTAATGCCCTTATATGGAGTGCAACTTTTTTGACACAGAGAGATGAGGAAGAATGTCATATGAAGATTGAAGTAGAAATTTGGATGAAGCCTCTATGAGCCTAGGATAGCCAACTAGTCTGACTGCTGAACAAGACATGAAACAGCAGATAAACTCCTTGTTCCTTCCAAAGGAACGGGCCCTATTCATACCTTGACCTCACACTCTGGCTTCCCACCTTCAGGGGAATACATGCTGTCTTTTAAGTTTTATTGAAGAAGACACAGCAGTGTAAGCTATTCCCCATTCATCAGGTGTAGGGGCCCTCATAGGCTCTATATTTTGAGTGCTTGGCCTGCAATTGGTGGGACAGTTTATGATGATTTTGGAAGTGTAGCCCTGTCAGGAGGAGATATGTTACTGGAGCAGGGAGGAGGTTTCAAAAGGCCATGCTGTGCCCACTTAGCTCTCTTCATCTCTTGTATGTGTATCAGATGAAAGCTCTCAGCTAAGGCCCCAGTGCCATGTTGTCTGCCTGCTGCCATGCTGGTCTGAGACTTACCCTTGGAAACTGTAGGCAAGCCTCCAAATAAATGTCTTATTTTATAAGTTGGTCATGGTGTGTCTTCACAACAATTGAACAGTAACTATGATAGCAGGCAAACATCTCTCAATATTCAGGCAACATTCTTACTTCCCCGTTTCTCCGATTTCTGTTACATCTTCTTTCCATCAGCTCTTCCCTTTAGTTCTCTTGCTTATGCCTGTGTCCCATGGGCCTCACACCTTTTCTCTAGTATTCAAATTAAGATAAGCAAGCTTCCACTGGATAAGTAGTCTATTCACTACTTCTCTGTTCCTGGAGCTAAAAGAAACTTTGGAAAGAAAGACAGCTTCTTTGTATTACTATTCCAGAGGGTAAAAGAGCATCATGGCAAGCAGGCACGTTACTTAGAGCAAGAAGCTGAGAGCTCACTTTGTCACATGCTAGCATGGAATAGGGAAAGTGAACTGGAAGCAGATCACATCTATATAACCCTGAGGCCCACCCCTAGGACATAATTCCTCAACCTGAGCTCCCCCAAGCAGCACCATCAAATGTGAACTTAGTGTGGGTCATGACCACTTTGGGGGTTACCTAAGACCATCAAAAAACATACATATTTACATCATGATTCCTAACAGTAGCAAAATTACAGTTATGAAGTAGCATAGAAAATAGTTTTATGATTGGGGCATCTCCAAAACACAAGGAACTGTATTAAAGGGATGCAGATTTAAGTAGGTTGTGAACCACTGTCTTAGTATATAAGGGTCATTGTCATTCAAATTCCCACAGACTGTATAGAATAATGAGGAAAACAGCAGAGTTCAAAATGGAGTCACAGAAAGAGTTCCCTTGGGGAAAGTAATTAAACCATTGGCTTGATCTTCAGTTTCTTCCTTCATTTGATAGTGGCAGTCATCATCCTGGTAATATAGTGAGAGTCAAAGACTTCCCTTACTTCAACCCATAAGAGAGAGATCTGGACAGTGTGGCTCAGTGGTAGAGTACAGCTTAGCAGTAAAGAGAACAATGTAAGCCAGAGCCTGTTACTATATAGCTATTGATCAATTAAATGGATGAACAAAGCTTTCTGCAGTACGCTGAAGACTGAGACTATGAATATGAGACGGAAGTGAGTCTCTCTATCACTCCATGACATGTCACCTACATTGAGTTGATTCCCAATGTGGTCATCTGCTTAATAAATGAACAAATCACGGAATATTCACAACAATGAGGAGGGACCTCAGGTTTCATGTCTTTTGCACATTACTTTTGTCATGTTGTACATGTGCATGAGAGGTAGGGAGGAAGGTGGAGGAAGGAAGGAAGAGAGAAGAGAGGAGAGAGAGAGAGAGAGAGAGAGAGAGAGAGAGAGACAGAGACAGACAGAGACAGACAGAGACAGACAGAGACAGACAGAGACAGACAGAGACAGACAGAGAGACAGAGAGAGAGAGAGAGAGAGAGAGAGAGAGAGAGAGAGAGAGAGAGAGAGAGAGAGAGGCAGAGAAAGAGGAGAGAGAGGAGACCCTAGAGCTCCAGAGACCATTCTACTCATGTGACTTGATCCTCACCCCTGTCAGATATGATAAACCAGGTATAGTCAGATCATCTTTTATTCCAAGATTTTTTTTAATGAAACTAAAAGAAGTTTATTGGTTAAGGAGCCTTGGCATCTTTGTCTATCTCCTGTCTTTTCTTGAAATATTTGAATCCATGCCACAGTATTTTAACCATTCAGAGGTGACTTTAAAAATTACAGCACTTGTGAAAAGAAAAAAAAAACAACAAATATAACAACCATATAAAAATTTACAGAGCAGTTAATCTGGAATGTGGTAGTGTGAGATGTTGCGCATGTCATTCTTTTTATTCCAAGATTTTTGTTCAATCCACCTATATATGTTATTTAACTGATTTCATCTCCTCCTCTTCCTAATGCTTAAACCCTCTCTTTTAATTATTTTAGCAGAAATTCTTCTCTTATAATTTCCCCTTTTTATAAATTCCTTTACACCTTTTTCCTCTAATCCAGACTAGGGACTCTGTTTCCCTGTGATGGTCTTTTAATTTATATTTTTCCCTCACTCTACTATTAACCTGGAGATGAGATAAATGGCCCCTGTCTCATCATTATAATGCCCAGACTTTCCTCCCTCCTTCCTTAATCAAAATCAACTTAAAGGCTTCTATCATTAGTATAGACCATCAATACTTCTTTCTAGTTTCAGGTATCTCCCATATCATGATTCATACCCTACTCCACTTTTTTATTTTTAACTCTTGCATTATTCATTTAATAATAACTAGTATTCATATCGTAAAGTTGTAATTTCAATCTATGTTTGTTTGGGTTTCTAGTTCTGTGATAAAACACCATGACCAAAAGCAACTTGGGATGTGGGTGTTACTTCATCAAACAATTCCCAGATTATAATCCAAAAACTAGGGAGAATTCATGGCAGAAGTTTAAAGCTGGAACCTGGAGTCAGGGCCTGAAGTAGAAGCCAGGATGGAATTCTCCTTAGTGTCTCTCTCTTCATAGCTTTCTGAGTCTGCTTTCTTATATCGTATACATTCTAGAGCCACCTGCCAATGGATTACACTGCCTCCAGTGGGCAGGACTCTTTCACATTCACCATGACTCAAGAAAAAGGCCCAAAGACTTAGACCACAGGTCACTTTTACAGGGGCTGTCTCTATTACCTCTTCCCACATGACTCTAGCTATGTCAACATAACCAAAAACAAATCAGTACACACTCTTAAGGAGGGCAGTCCTTCCAGTAGCCTTGTTTCCTAACTTGTTTGTCCTTTCTCCTTCCCAGACAACTGTTTATCTCTTGCATGCACCCCAGTCTGTCACCACCATGTTGTCCTTCTAACTTTCTATTCTTGTAACACGATTTTTAAAAAGTTGAGTGCGCAGTAACCTAAAATCCCCTTTTACTTTTCTACATTTTGCTTAGGTGAAAAACAAGAGAAAGCAGAATACAACTTTTTAAAACTTCCTGTGGCATTTCCGTTTTACACGTGTCTGTTTCAAAGACTCAACTTTCTCCCATTTAACGTTAACAAATGTTCTATGTCTATGGCTAAGGCCAACTTCTGCATATTTGCACCGGAGCCCAACCCTCTTGCCTACTAAAAGGTATTGCACCAGCAAGCAGCCTTTATCTCCAAGACAAATGTTTGTATTAGCAAATGAAGTGGGTGTATGATTCTTCTCATCTTCAAAACCCCTTGGCTCGTGCCAATCTTCTTTCCATCCACTACCACCTTTTCGAAGTTCCTTGTTCAGAAAATTTTTTCCAAGGCCATGCTTTTTATTATTGGCACCTTACCTGTCTTCCTTTCTTTCTGGAACTCACTCCATTCTTCATAAAAATATCTTGCCAATGTCTCCAAAGACATTGTAAATCTTGTTCCATGTCTTAGTTAATCAGATGGAAAGATGGCCATGTTCTTATTCCTTGCAGGATACTTCGCCATGTACTCTATCTCAACTAATTTTCAACTCTCTGAACACTAAACATTGGCATGCTGAGGAGTCAGGACTAGGACTCAAAAATTTACATGCCAAGTTTGTGTCACCCTTGCAAATATCCCATGGTCATATGTGGCATTAATTTGACATTTCCTCCCAAATGTTTAGGATCCTTTGTCCCAATCTTTTCCACCTTAATAAAGAATAACTTCACTTTTCTAATCACCTAACATCTACAGATCTCCCTTTTACTCACATACCACATCAAATTCATTAGAAAATTCTGTTGACCCTAAAGGTAGAATATGTCCATGAAATATTGCTCTCTATAACTCCATTCATATCACTGACACTGTGGTCTAAGCCACCATAATTTCTTACCTAGTTTCTTTCTATATCCTGTACATGAAGATGTCATGTTTGGCTTACCTATGGTCTGCAACTCCTGCCTCAAGATATAGTGATGATCTTCTGCTTAGAGCAGTCTTCCTTCAGATGTCTCTCACTTCCTCCAGGTCACTGTCAAACAGGCACTGGCTGGAGATACCTTCCATTCTTAGTTTTGTGTACTCTATCACAAGAAGATCTGTGATCTCATTTACCTGCTGCTATGGCTTAAATGTGTTCCTAAAGTTAGTGTTAGGAACCTGATCCTAACATGTGAAATGAGGTGACCATGAGTGTACAGTTCAATGAATTGATATCATTGTCCCAGGAACAAATCAATAACTCTGGAAATTTAGTTTATTAAAAACAGGATTTTGCCACCTTTTCCTCATTCATGATCTCTAGGCCCCCAACCTTTTGCCTCCAGATGATGGAGTCTAAAATTATCCTCCATAAGAACTGCCTCGTTCTTGGAATTCCAGCTTTCAGAACTGTCATACTTAACCCCCCTCTTATAAATTACCCATTCTCTGCTGTAGAGCACAAAGTGCTGTAGCATGTCACTTTTAATCATTTCTATAGGCTATGTCATTATCAAAATACTAGGTTTTTCTCCTATCTGTAAGAAAATGTCACTGGGGCAGGGAAATTTGTCTGCTTGGGTTCTAAGTGCATCCTTACTGTGTTGAAAAGTGTACATCATATGCCATATGCTGAACTATCAAATGAATGAATCTGCAGGGTATTTTATACACTTACAGATGGGAACACACAACAAGAGGGTGAAGAGCTCATTCAAAATATAAGATGCCGTTTTGTTCTCTCTCTGCATTGGCTCTGTCTGGGCTGCTCACAGCCTCTCTTCTACTCCAGCGAGCTGACATGGGCTGTTTGTTGACTCTGTGTTTCTTTCTGTCTATTGATAACAGCATATTACACACTCTGATTTTAAGGTGAAAGAATCTTTATGATTTCCTCCCAAAATCCTCATTTTTGTATTTAACTTTCGGGGCTTAATTTTCAGGCTGTTGTGGGTCTTGATTTTTTTCCAGTTTTTTTCTCCTCTCCTCCCTTTTCCTCTTCCTTTTACTACCATCAACTCCCTTCCCTTCCTTTAGCACTGAATTGAAGCATGGAAAACATTCTTTTTTTGTTATAAGATTATTGATGATACAGAGAAGATATAATGAAGTAATACTATTAAGGATTTCCACTCATGCCTTATGACAGTCATGTGATGCCTCTAGAATTTTCTGTCATTTGGAGTGATGACTGTTTATTTAGCAGCTGACATTTTAGCCATTTTTATTACATAAATTGAAATATTTAGTATATAATGAATATAATGATTACATATTATATGGGGTATACATTGCATATATAGTAATATAGGTGTCAAATACATTCATGTATATGTTTCTCTATACCACTTTTCTGTATCCCAAGAGGCTATCGAGGATAGAGAAGGAAGATGATTTGGCCTGTGGAGTCTGGGAACATCTGACTTCTGTACCATCTTTATCTGAAAACTTCCTTAGCACATGGACGCTCTTATTAGGTCTCAGCTGTCTAACTGTCAATATATGTGTTGGAAGAAAAGATTCACTATTGTTGGCTCATCTGGAAGCCCTGACTGTTAAATCTCTTTCTTACTCATCCTTCTGCCTCTCAAAAATATAACCCATGGCCGTTGTCTTCTGTTATAAAGATAGCCAGTGTGATGACAAAGAGATGAATATATTTAATTTTAGAATATATATTTAAATATACTGAGACAACTGTGTGAAAGTGCATGGTTTTGATGTGCTGAAAACTGACAGAGGGAAAACAGAATTAACACAAAGGAGGCTGTATGACTTCTTTCAAAGTGGGACTGGTTGTTTGTTCACAGACCTGATTATAGATCAGTGAGAATATTGGCTCAGATAAAGGGAAGCTCAGCCATGGTTTCTAGGGCCATCAGAGTGCTGGGGAAGAATTTAGGAACCAAGCCTGGAGGCATCATGGGCTATCTTACCTATTCGCATTGAATGTTTTCTTTTTTTTTCTTTTTTTCTTTTTTTAATTATTATTTTATTTATTTTTTCTTTTTTTCTTTATTAATTTATTCTTGTTACATCTCAATGGTTATCCCATCCCTTGTATCCTCCCATTCTTCCCTCCCTCCCATTTTCCCCTTTTTCCTCTCCCCTATGACTGTTCCTGAGGGGGATTACCTCCCCCTGTATATGTTCATAGGGTATCAAGTCTCTTCTTGGTAACCTGCTGTCCTTCCTCTGAGTGCCACCAGGTCTCCCCCCTCCAGGGGACATGGTCAAAGGTGAGGCACCAGAGTATGTGAGAAAGTAATATCCCACTCTCCACTTTTCTTATGAGATACTAATTTCGTCTAATTCAGAGAATCTAAGAATCAGATCTTGGTTGCCTGTATCCTAGGACAAAGCTTGGTCTATAAACATGTTCTTCTCAAACCCAAAGAGAATGAACATAGAGTCACCGTGGGGGTAGAATGTACTGGGTAGCCAGTACCATCAAGGACACAAATGTGGCTAAGGCTCTCTTTTCCACACTGCTACCTACCTAGGGTAGAGAGGGCTGTGTTTCATTGTTACTGGGCCAAGAGAACAAGGAGATTTAGAGAAAGCTTAGAGCCAAGTTGCATCCTCTTAAAAATGAGGACCTAAGGATTGGAGGTCACAGAGACACAAGAGGTGTGGGCAAGGATGTTGAGGTCTCAATAAGACATCTGCATGTCAAGTAAGTGCAATAAATGATGGCGTGGAAGCCAAGTGCTGTAGATTGTTTTTTCTCAGTTCTAGAGAGGCGCTGAGGTACAAGAAAATGGTATACGAGAAAACATATGGAAACCAGAGTTTACTTGAAAGAGACAGTTCTACCCTCACAGCCTCACCCAAGAGCTTGCAGAATCTTCAAACTCAAATGTTGGAAGGAGGTAGTGGATGTTTGTGCTTCATTCAGCTTCACAGTGATAGCTATAAAATGTCTCAATAGAGGACTTTGTGATGATGACTAAGTATGCTAAATGACAGCACTGTTTACTGCCATGTAGGTTATGAGGTCATAGGATTAGAGTAGTTTATTTTACTTTACTAGTAGATTAGTAGTAGTTTAGATTCTTCCCAGTGTAGTGTTTGCAGCTTTAAAATACACTACAGTCTCATTGTATCAGTTATTGGCTTCCTAGGCCACACAGATTAATGTATCCACACCCTTGAAACAGCATACTTTGGTGGGGGAAATATATTCCAATCGCTTGCCAATCTCTCCCTCCTCAGGCAGATTCTCTCCTCAACTCTCAACTGTCTAGAAACTGGCTCACTTCCTGTCCTTCTGCCTAGCTGATTGGCTAAACAGTGCTTTATTGACAACTGATACATCCATTCAAGGCATTCCTCCCACTCCAATGTGCTATAAAGTTAGGGCGAAATTTACAAAGAAAATGATGGAAGGATAAAGCTGAGACCCATAGCTAGGGTTTTTTGTTTGTTTGTTTGTTTGTTTTTTGTTTTTTTCTCCAAAACCAAACATAGTATTATGAACATGAATGTCATGTTCAAAATCATTTACTGTGAATGTGAAACCAAGTTCAGTGTATCACACTAATAAGGAAGTGCAATTTCAGAGGGAAAAAGAAGAGACAAGATAGGCCTGGCTATATTAACAGATATAGAATGTCTAACAAACTGGAACAAAGGAACACTGGCATCTATACTAGTGAAGCCGACTTTACAGTATACAAATGGCTTTGTTTCCAGTAATGGAGGAACACTGACAATATGTACACATACAATAAAGTGTCCTCATATTGATATCATTGGAGGAGCACCTGAGTGGTTGCATTTAGAAAACAATAAAATAATCAAGACATTAATGGGTGATTTTGTATACAAAAAATATTGTCAGTAAAAGAAATTATTTTGGCTTTAGTTTGCTTTTGAGAACATAGAAAATAACTGGAGAGAAGATATTTTGATCAGTAATAGAAAAACAGTGCAGCAGGTTGCCTCACAGAGAGGTAAGCTCCCCTCTCTGGACATATCCAGTAGCTGGATGCTGACCTCTAGGGAACCTGGAAATATTTGTCTTTGTGATGGAGTTCATCTATTTTTTTGGATTATACATGTCCTTCATTGTTGAAAGCTCATCCAACAGCCTACTGGGCCAAGGTGGAACTTTCAGGAGGTAGTAAGCACAGTGGAGTAAATGAGGCCTTTGTGAGTGTGCCCTTGGAGGGGGCATCAGCACCCCACTTTCTCTCCCTCCATTTATTCTTACCACTCTTCCTCTTTCTCTTTCTTCTTCTCTCTTATCATATGAAAACATTTGCATGCTCCCTGCTATGAGGTATGGCCACCCAGAGGCCCAAACTATTAGGTCATGTGACCATGGCCCCCAAAACCTCTGAAATTGTGAACCAAAACAATCTTGTTCTCCGTGGAAGCCGTTTTCATAAAAAGCATTTTGTCACAGTGGTGGAAAGGTAACTAACGTTACTTGGAAGGCTCGAGAGTGTCTTAGGGTTGACAGTAAAAAAAAAAAAAAAAGATTCTCTCTTCTATCCATTGGCTCCAGTGAAATGAAAGTAGAATTTGTGCAGATCTTCTTCGAAAGGGATATGTCAGAGTGCAAAGAAAGCCAAGGACAGAAAGAAAAACATCCGCAGAGGACTGACTAACATTCTATATCTTTCCCTGTGCATGTGTCATTTTTTTTAAAAAAAAAAAAACATGAAATTGCAGTTCCTGCGGTCCCTTTCCGACCTCTGAAGTTCAAACTAGGCATGTGACTTTGTTCGGCTAACATATTGTCATATGCATAACTCTGGAGTTTGGACTCCAAGTGACATTTCTTCCTTCTTTCCTGGAAACATACCACTGCTGCGAAAACAAGCCTGGACTGGGGACCAGAAGAATGAGACCTAGGGAAGCTGAGCCCAGTTGGCTCAACCAAGAGCATCATAGGTCAGTCAGTTGTCATGTGGCCCTAACCATGTGAGTGAGTACAAATAGAATTTGCACTGCTGCTTACCCAACCTGTTACTGACTATATATGCATTAGTGAGCTTGGCTACCACCAGAAAAATGAGTACTCTATAGGCTTGTGAGAAATATAAAGATTCCTTGTTTTAAACATGGAGTTTTGGTGTATTTGTTACACAGATGTTGTTCCCGACTGGATCCAGAGAACTTGCCTCTCAGCATGGTGTGAAGGCCAGTGAGCCTGTTTACCCTCTTTTAGCTTGAATTACTTGATTCATAAAATTCTGTGTGTGCTGCTGTGATTACATGATAATTTATTAGGATGCTAGAAATCTTTTACCTGTAATATTCTGACAACATACATGGATCTACCATTCCTGGGGATCAGTCAATGTATTTATTTAAATGAATAGTTTACACAGAACAGAGCACATAATTAGCATGTAACAAATTTTGTCCCTTTTTACTGTTTTTATGTGTGAGATGGAGAAAAGAACCTGAGGGGAAATAGAGACACTGCATGGGGATAAATTCCACATAACATCCATTCTTTCACACATCAAAGGATGAAATAGTTATTTTCTTTATCTTTCTTGATTGATGTGTTTATTTTGAGAGAAATCACTTCCTTTACACTTCTGTGTACTGGGCATGCATCCAAACCGACACAAAGAACTTCAGATGACGACACCCTGTCACCTACTTCTTCAAGGCAGCCATGTGTTGCTTTGCTTTGTTGAGTTTTCTTGTGAAGACTCTTTCTCTGCCTGGGTGGGTGGTAAGTGTCGACACTTCCTCAGGTACAAGGAGATAACACACTTTTGTAATACTGAGTCCTTCCCAAGTGGAGGGAAAACAAAACCAAAGAATTTCATTTTATATGACCGAATCAATTCAAAAGCAAAGGTGAATGGTCACTTTCAATTGATGGAAAAATACCTTCTATCAAGGAAACTGTATTGCCTGCATCTATACATTTCAGAAACTGAAGCAAGAGCTTAAAAACTCCCCATTTTCACAGGTTAGGTTGTTTCCAAATCAAATGTGATAATTTGACTTAGCATTCGAAAAGACTTCCATGTTACACTGGACTGTTTAATGTATTCGCCTTATGTATAAATCCCCTCCAAAATTGTTCCTGAATGTATAAGTAAATCCTTCTGAAAACATCACAATCTATTTCTTTTTCACTTTCTTTCTTTCCTTCTTTCCCTCCTTCCTCATCCTTCCTTCCTTCCTTCCATCTTTCCATCCATCCTTCCTTCCTTCTTTCCTTTCATACTTTTTCTTTACTTTCTTTCCACTTCTGGCTTATAAATTTAGAAAATGTAAACACAACGTACTATTTGGAAAGCTTTTATAGTACATAAAAGAAACAGAAAATTATCACAAAGAATGGAAAGAAATAGATCCAGGTTATATTTTTAAATAAAATCATTGATTCAAATTTCTGGATCCCAATTCTGCTAATAACCAAAGTTCCTAGTGTATATACCCTCAAATTATCTAATTTTAGGTGTGTGTGAAGGAGTTGAGATATATATCCACCAGAATATATAGTCCAGGTTAAATCTGTGACTGGGAGAAGTTAGTTCCCATGCAAGAGGCAGGCAGGAATTGGTGACCTGCACCATATGGGCAAAACCATAGTAGCTTTCTGGGAAAGGACTATGGTGTTAGAGGTTAGGATTGCATTACAGAAGTAACAGCAGCCCAGGGATATGTATAGGGCTCCAAAAGAGTGTGCTGTACGATATGAGAATCAAGTATTTACTGAATGCAAAAACATGATCCACCGCTTTGCCCACCCAGAATTCCTTTTGCTTTTATTGATCTTTCCTGGGAGTGTGGGGTCAGGTAGAATCTTCCTTTTCCTTGTCTCCATATATACAATTTGAAAGGAATTGGTTTTAATTGTGCCTAGCTTGGATTGACCACACTACATATTCCTGATCAATACTACAAAGCATCTTGTAGTGACTGGCATGGAGGTGAGTGTATAATCTAAGTCAGTTTATTCAATTGCAATCCTGGAAATTTTCTAAGCCACTAAGAAAGAGCAAATATTCCATCACTTCTTATTGTTAAACTGAGCATTTGTAAGCACAAGCATTCCTGTTAGAGTATCTTGTCATTTCTGTCAGACTCAGAGACTATAGCAAGCAGAAGAAAACGTTCCACCTGATTTGAGCTTCTGTATCCAGCTTTGATGAGCTTGTGCAGTACACTTATTTTATTTTAAGTCTCCATCTAAGTATCTTGCAATGTCTTCTAATTTAATAAAGACATGTAGATAAAACTTTATCTGCCTTCCAAGTGCCACCCCATTAGAGATTTAGACTTTGTATAATACAGGTTGTATTCTCTTGTGTGGTGACTGAAAAATGAACAAACAGCTTAATTTCTCCAAGAAGACATACATATGACCAAAAAAATGTAATGAAAAGAATTCCAGAATTGTCAAGGAAATTAAAACAAAAACCATGAAGAGCTTCTACTCATAATAAACTAAAAAATGTTGGTAGAAATGTAAAATAGTACAACACCGTGGGAAGCAATGTGAGACCTACTCAGAAACCTAAAAATAAGGCCACGGATTCCAACAATCCCATATTTACTAAAAAAAGAAGTGAAATTAGGAATACTGAGGGGATATTGACATTGCAGTATTCATTTCATACTATTTTCACAAATCAAACTGTAGATGCCTGTGGATAAAGATATATGTGGCATATGCACCCACATATAAGTACATTTACATGCATGCACACATGCATCCAATGGTCTACAATGTAGCTAGGAAAGTCAGGAAATTCCATAATATGTGACAACACAGAGAAAACTTCAGGTCACTTCATGAAGAAAAAGAAGCCAATCAGAGAGTGCTAATAATTATATTAGTTTGTTTTTTGGAGGTGTCTGAAATACTCAAAATCACAGGATCAAACACTGGGATGGTAAGATCTTAGTTTCTCAGGGACTGAGTTGTCAGAAGGAAAGAAATGAACTCATAATTGAGTTCAAAATTATTCTTAAGATGTAGAAGTCCTAGAAATTTCCTGTACAAAATGGTACTTATCAGAATCCACTTACATAAACTGGATTTCATACCAGAGTTCATATCAGAAAAAAAAATTTAAATAAAATTAAGGAAGCATTTATTAAAAGGCAGAAAAGTGGCTCAGTGATAAGGGCATTTGTTATACAAGTATAAGGACCTGTGTTTGCAGCCTTCCACATGCTAACGAATGTGACATTAAAGACAAAGAACGTTGGGTAACACAGGCTGCATGTACTTTTGTGGTGACCATACCTGCCTGTAATTACAGAACTGCTGAGGGTTAGAAACAGGAGGAACATTGAAGATTGATGGCCAGCATTCTAGCCAAAAATGACGGTCTCCAAGTTCAGTAGGAGAGTCTCAAAAGAACAAGGTGGACAGCAGTAGAAGAAGACTCCTAATATACTCCTCTGGTTTCCACATGTATGTATGTACATGGCTGAGCACACCTTCATTCTCACACATGCACACATACATGTATACATGACACATATACAATAAATAAAATAATTTTTATAAAATGACAATGAAATAGTCAAAGGAAACATTCATAGTTAAATGAATGTAAAAAATAAAATGAAGCATATAGGACGTTTTTTTTTAATTATAAGAGACCTGAACTTGAAGCTTACTAAAACATTTGTTTGCTGTGTCATAGAGAATGAGGAACTTAAAACGCTGCAAGCCTTAAAATGCAGAGACAGGGAATCTACTAAGCTAGCTCTTCAGAGAGATATATTATGACTTCAGAACATTCAGTTACACTGAACTTGGTGATAT
Organism: Acomys minous; assembly: GCF_964271855.1. Lineage (NCBI taxonomy): Eukaryota > Metazoa > Chordata > Mammalia > Rodentia > Muridae > Acomys > Acomys minous. The sequence continues at coordinate 42,416,713 of NC_140493.1, read as the reverse complement.
CTGAGGAAACATTATAGGACAGAGGGCAAGAAGTCACCGCTATAATCAAGGAACTTCAACTTATCTCTGTAAATTTCTTGTAGACTCTGGTTATTTGTATTGGTTGTAGGAATTCTCAATAAGAGTAGATAGGACATGAGAGAGCCTCGAGCAAATGAAAATGAGAAGGGTTACAGAGAGAAAAGGGAAGAAGAGTAGTATAATTATATTTTAATTAAAATTAAAATTTAAAATTTCTAAAAAAATCAATTCTCTAAAATTACTGTAATACACTACATGATAGGAGTTGTAGATATTATGTTGTATAGCACATTTCTAAGAACTTGTTCCCATTAATAATGGAAATTGTATACTTCTTATGGAACATATGCTCACTCTGATATTTTCAGGCCCAGTCTGAGAGGTCCATAAGGGGAGAATTTTGGTTTCCTTAAAAACCCAGTTATATTGTAGGAATATGATTTTGTTTGGGATATGGGGATTTTGTTTGGGATTTGTTGGGATATGGGATATGAGGCTTCAGTTTCTCCCACAGCCATTAACTATGATTGTCTCTAGGAGGGGTGTGATTTTTTGCCAACTGCAGATAGTTTAATTCTGGGAACTCTTAAGAACATATAAATAGTAAAGCCCTGAGAGGGCCTGTAGCAGCTGCTGCTCCCCCTGCTGCCAATTCCACTGCTGATTGTCCGTGCTACTGCTGCTTCTTGCTGCTGGTGCCTGTGGCTGTGCTTGCTATTGCTGGTTTGCTTGTCTGCTGGATTGCAAGATTGCTGGGTATTCTGACAAAGAAGATTGGACTTGCCCCTAGAAACCCAACATGCTTAATCTGCAGGAAGTAGTCAAAAGAGGTCTATACTGCATTTTCCCTCTGATCTTCTTTCTCTCCTACCTGGTGTTTGGAAGTTGGAAGGGATTAGTTTAAAGTACGGGTTGAAAGGGTGGTAGATATAAGAACCCAATAAAGTGGCTAAAAATTATCTCTCCAGGGAGGTAAATTTTTTTTCTACAGGAATAACATCTTTCTTGATACCACTCCTAGTTTCAATATAATACCACCAAGACCATAAAAGCAAGGAAAGACCTCCGAAATTATGATTACAAACTATATCTAATCTTTATCAAAATATTTGTACTAGCTAGGGACAGAGCATTCAAATACATGAGCCTAAATGAGCTGTTATCACTCAAACCACCACAGACAGCTTTCGAACAAGATGCTTGGTGTTGCAGCTCCTAACCCATATCATGGCTTGAACTACTTGTTTCAAATTTCCCTAGAAAAACTGGGAGTGAGGATGGTAAAAAGAGTTCACGGTCTGTTCAAATGAAACATATGTAGGGTAAAGAACTAGCTGGCACACAGCCCACTTGCCCCACCTTGCTAACAGCTCTGGATTTCAGGTTCAATGGTCCAGCTAATTAGAACAAACTTCTGAAGTAGCCTATGTTTCCTTCAGATGGTTGGAAAAGTTTCCAATTCACACTATGCCATCAACTGTTACTAAGCTTCTAGTCTTCCACGGACTTTGCCAACAGAGGACAGATCCCAGTACAGTTAGCAGGGACACTCATGGAAAGTGAGGTCATTCTGCTTAAACAGGCTGTTCTCTATGGCCACATCCAACACTCCTCAAACTCTGTGATGCAGACTAGGAAGCAATGAGATCCCTGCCGTGGAGGTGGCACGCTCTCCTCTGAAAGCTTGGCTTTTGATCTGCATGAAAGAATACTTTAGGCTTTAAACTTTGTGGAATATGTTCAAATTTGTGTTTATCCCAAGAGGGATTAAAAATTGATCAGTGGAAATAAAATGCTGCACAAGGTTTTAGAATTCATAGCATTCCCTTAAAAAAGGTAAATTAACACTTCAGATGGCTCTGGGCTGTAAGATTCAATGAAAACACTGAATTTGCCTATGCTCACCTGACTGTGGTTAATTCCCATGTTTGCTGAAATAATAATGACAAAGTTTCCTATCTTTTCACCAAAGCCATGGAAACTTGGATGGTATATGTTATTTTTAGTTATTTCACCAAATGTCCTGGGTGAGATGGATGAATGTATTTATTATAAACATATTTGGTGTCAAGATTGCATCAGACTCTTCACAATGATTATTTAACTTATTTCTCATATAATCCTCAAATGATATATTCTAGCCTCTCCTTCCATTGACAGACTGAAATGGATAAAGTAGCTTGGTCAAAAAATCACAAGTTTACTAAGTGGTAGAACCACAATTCTCAATAAGATATAGCATTAAACTGGTTAATGTATAGTGTTCATGATTAATGAATAACTGGTAGCAATATTTCTCAAGAAAAGGCTGAACATAATAGCCTAATAGCAAGGAAAAGAGAATATAAGGGTAACCGAAACAATTATTCTCTCTCCCTACCTTCTACACACATGTGGACACACAAAGAGAAGCACAGATGTAGCATTGGTGAGAGAATGCTGAAGTCCACAGACACTGGAGTTTTCTCTGAACTGTCCAGACCCTAGAAGTGATGCTCCATCACTGAAACCCATCCTTTCTGTCAGTTTAGGAGAGCCATGGTGGTTGGTCACTCAAGGCATAATACAATGCTGCCATTTTCTTAAAGGCAAATACAAGGAGGCTTATGTATTAGTTACTTCTTGTGGTTGTAACAAAGTACCATGACCAAAATCAATGAATAGAAGAAAGAGTTCATCCAGGCTAATAACTGCTACCAATGTGTAGCTCATATTGAAAATAAATACCATGTATGATGGCAGAATTAATGCACACTTCCTGCACAGAGATGTGTGATGTACCCTCTTCTGTCATCTCATTTCCATCGATATCAGTAGCACAAAAAACATTTGTTGATTAATCTACATCAAACTATGTGGTTGAGAGTGACTTGCAAAGGAATGTCTCAATTACAATTTAGAAAAATCCTGTATTTTAATCATTTTATAACCAGTGTCAATTAAAGTTAAGAGCCTGCTATTGAGCTGTATACCACAGCCAAAGTTCTAGTACAAAAGGTAGGATTTATGACATCAGAGACTTATTTATTTCCATACATTATTAAATTTCCTTTTTTTTTTTACTGGAATAGCACTAATTAGCACTCTGTCAATTGTTTTATTTATTTATTTTTATTTTTGGTAGCTTCCTAATATGCACAAGAGGAAGATAAAAATGAAGATTCTAAAATTTCCTCAGTCTCTAACATTTTGTGCTACATATGCACAGTATGTGTTAGAATATTGCACTATTTTCATCTCAACTGTTTCTGCTTTAATAAATACATGAGTAGATTATACAAAAATTTATATATAAGATTATAAATTTTTTAAAAATAAATTTCAAAAATGTCTTAAATGTATAAATTTAACAAGAAATATTGGCTAATACAAGATATTAGACAATAATATTGAGGTTACATAACCTGAACACATATTCAATGATCTTTGATGATAAAAAATACTTGAATGTTACATCATGAGTGTCTTAGCTTTTGATGTATATGTCAAAACAATTACAAATAATAAATTTTGGGGGGATATTTGTATAGAATTTTAAATGGAAAATTTATTATTTAAAAAAGATAATAAGTACTTGTTATGCCTGTTTTAATGATTATGCTGGTTATGTGGCTGCCAAACAGATTTATTCATTGACTGATCAGGAAACAGTCTAAGTTCTGACTTTCCTTTGACATAACTTCAGTCCTAAGCATATAATTCTCCATGGAATCACTCTATAACTCACTCTTAAGTCAGCCAGTCTTGGTGGATGTCAGATGCTGTGGAGTAGGGCCTTCTTTGCACCTGACATTCCCTTCCATGTGAAAGAAGAGCCATTGCACCAATAGTCCCACCCCATCTTCTCCCCCTTATTAATTTTTCCTGAATACTTAAAGTGATCAATGAGCTTGGGATGGGAATGAAATAAATATAATCTGGTTTTTCTAAAGTGCTACCACACGCAAGTGTCATGCCCATAGACAGCATGCATTCACTATTATTTTGGATTATGGAAAAGGGTTGTGAAATTGCATTCATTGTGTTTTTTTAGTGTGTCTAAGGCTTGGTACATTGGCTTAATTCTGAGACTTAACTTGGAAAATCTACATGCTCGTGGATAATAATCCATTCTCCAATGTAATGTTTTCAGCAATGGAGATATTTTTGTCTCACATTTGTCTGGAGTTATAAAAATGTCTCTGAATGAACTATGACTTTAAATCAATATGTTTTAATTCCTGTGCTGTCATCCCTCTAAATAGAGTTGAAAGGAGAAATTGAGTTAAAATTCATAAAGCATTTAAAATAGTACCAGGCACAAGACAAATGCTCTGTTTATACTTGGCATTGATGTTGTCTTTTTATTTTATCGTTAATATAGTCAAGAACCACTCACTACTGGATTTCAGGTGAGAGTGGTATGGAATAATGGGGGAATGAAAGGACCCAGAGGGTTCAGGAGCCCTACAAGGAAACCATCAAGGCCAGTGGATCTGGACCCAGAGGCTCCTGCACAAATTATTGTACCAATGAAAGACAAAGCATACAGTAAACCTAGACCCCCTGTTCAGATCTCGCCAATGGACAGCTCATTCTCCACAGTTGTGGGGAGAGTGGGGACTTCTTCTGACATAGACTCTGGTGCCCATGATTTGACCACTTCCTCTTGGTGGGGAGGTCTGGAGGGTACACAGAGGAAGAGGGAGTAGGCTATCCAGATAAGGTCTGATAGGCTGTGCTCATATGGTGGGGTATGAGGTCCCTTTCTTTCAGAGGTCTAGGGGAGGGGAATAGGGTAGAAGAGGGAGGGAGGGTGGGAATGGGAAGATATAAGTGAGGGGATAACAATCGGGATGTAATCTGAATAAATTATAATAAATTTTTAAAAATTAAAATAAAAACTTTCAAACAAATAAAAGTATATAACAGTTAAAAAAAAAAAAAAAAAGAACACAGTCCAAGGAAAAAGTATCATGTACTACCCTGTCATATCCCAGTAACAGTTTTTCAGAGTAATGAGTAGGCCTGTTCTAATTGAAAATCACTTTGCCCTTAGGCTAATTTTATACCTACATGTGTCTCATTTCCAGAATCATCTTTATCGTTGTACAACTGAGCATGATTTTATTATATTCTTAATAGACCAGGCCCCTCCATGGTGCCTCAGCTCCCCCACCATACGCCTCCACCTTAATTTCTCAAATCCATTCTTCTTCTATACTGGTTTCCCAACTTCAACCTTACTCATGGGTCCTGAATCTGGTATGGATTCTTTATTTTATTTTAGCAAGTGAGAGATAATTTATTCTTATATAAATGGATTACTCCAAAATGCATCGAAGAGAAAAAAATTGAACTTTTAATTTTCATATGCTAAAATGTATCTTTGCAAATACAAATTTGAATGTTTTAAGCATTCACGTTCTTTTTGTTTGTTGGTTCATTGGTTTTTAACATTATTATTTTTTTTTACTTATTTAATAGCAGGTACTTAAACTTTTTATTTGTTGTTTTTCCATTTTTTCTTTTATTAAAAATATACTTTCTCATACAATGTATCTTGATTTTAGCCCCACTCCCCTTTACTTCACCCAGTTCCTCCTCACCCACTCTCACCTCTGAATCTACTCCCTTTTTGTCTCTCATAAGAAGGACAGACTTCTAAGAGAAAACAACCAAACATAACAAAATAAAATATAAAAACATGAAGGAAAAAACTATCAATATTGAAGTTGGACAAGGCAACAAAACTAGAAGAAAAGACTCCCGGGGCAGGCACAAGAGCAAGAGACTCACTGGTTCTCATAGGCAGGAGTCTCACCAAAATACTAAGCTGATAGCTATGCTATATACACAGATGACATGATGTAGACCCAAGTATGCTCAGTGCTTGATCCTTCAGTCTTTATGAGCTCTACCTAGCTTAGTTGATTGTGAGGGCCTTGTTACCCTAGTGACCTCCATCTCTTCCTGCTCTAACAGTCTTTCCACCTCCTCTTCCACGGGATTCCCTGAACTCTGAGGGAGGAGATTTGATGGAGGCCTCCCATCTAGAAACTCTTTCCACATAATGTCTGCTTGTGAGTCTCTGCATCTGTTCCCATCTGTTGCTGGAGCAAGTCTTTCTGATGTTGATTGGATAAGGCACCGGTGATGAGGAATTTTTATTAAGAACATGGCTGCTCTGGCAAGATATCACATCCAAAGGCCTTCTAGGTCTGCATGATCTGGCTGGAATATAAACATGCCTTTAATCCAGGAGACCAAGTCAACCAGATCCGAGTTCAAGGCCAGGCTGGTATACAGCAAGTTTTGGGAAAAGAAAAGCTTAGGTCCAGGCATGGTAATACATGTCTTTAATCCCAAACAAGGAAGGTAAAGTTAGTTTGTAGAAGGAAGCACCCATGTTTTAAAGAGATTCCAAATTGAGTCGCAGAAAGGTCACAAATCAAAGACTTGACAGAATAGGATACACCCAACTCTCATGAGAAGAGAGAGGAAAAGGGTAGCTACTTAAAGGAGCAACACAGAGAATGAGAGGAGAGGAGGCAGTTTTACTGTAACAGTTTTACAGAGACAGGCTGGAGAGAAACCAAGCTAGACACAGGTGAAGGCAGAACAAGCCAGAGAATGAGCAGGAGCCAGGAGATTAGAGCAGATCGCTGGAGGTAGATCGAGGCCAAAGAGAGGACTTTAGGACCTGAGAGAGAAGCCAGATTGACTAAATCAGCTGGGAGAGGAGTTTGAGCCAGACCAGCTGAATTGAACCAGCCAGCCCAGAGCTCAGAAAGAACAAGAAAGGACTAGCTTATTATGCAATATGTCTTGGAGGCTGAAAACATCTTAGGCGTAGGCTAGATTGTATGGAGGCTAGAAGCTTAAGACATAGGCAATAAGCCTCCCAGATAAGAACTGAAACAAGGAAACAAAAGTTCCTGTTACACACTGGACTATGAGTATAGCAGAATATCATTAGGAATCATTTTATTATTATTATTATTTTTGCTCAAGTTGTGCTTAGTTTAACCCTAGGTCTCTGAGCTATTTAGTCTCTGGTTTTTAGTTACCTAAGCAGTGTTGAGTATGTGTGGGCCTTAATTCAAATCAGACACTGGTTGGTTACTCCTCCAAATTCTGTGCCAACATTGCCCTAGCATGTTACGTAGGCAGTAGATTGTAAACAAAATGTCTGGTTGTCTAGGTTGGTGTCCACATTTCTTTTAATAGCCTGCAGAGTACATCCCCAGATGAAAGAGACTAGAAAGTAAGGTGAAGACTCCATGTAGGCATGAGCTAAACCTCGCTATGCACGATGAGTTGTGTGGACATTGTCCTCATCAATGGGAGAGAAACTCTGTTTTAGTAACAGCCTTGGTTGTTTGGGAATTTCCATAGGATCCACTTGGCCAACAACTCAATTGAATGCAATCCAGTACCTCCAGTGGAATGCTTGCCTGGTTATAAGAGATGGCCTGCTGTGGCTACATAGTCCTCATTATTAGGAGTCCTAATTAGGATCACCTTCATAGACTCCAGGAAGTGTCTACCACTCTTGGTTTACAAACCAACCCTATACTCCCCCTGATTCCAGATATCTCTCACCACACTCTCCCTCCACTCTACCCTTATCCCTACTTCTCCCACTCCTGACCCCAGTTCATCCATAAATTCTATTCTATTACCCATTCCCCAGGGAGGTCCATGAGTCATCCCTAGAGCCTCCTTCTTTTCCTAATCTCTCTGGGTCTACAAATTATAGAGTGGTTATTATTTATTTAACAGGTACTATCTATTAATAAGTGAACACATACCGTATTTATCTTTCTGAATTTGGGTTACCTCACACAGTATGTTTTTGTCTAGTTCTATCCATTTGCCTACAAACTTCATGGTGTTATTTTTAACAGGTGAGTAATAACCCATTGTGTAAATGTACCACATTTTCTTTATCCATTCTTCTATTGAGAGATATATAGGTTGTTTGGAGTTTCTGACTATTATGAATGAAACTACAATGAACATGGTTAAGCAAGAATCCTTGTGATAGGATGGAGAATTCTTTGGGTCTATGCCCATGAATGGTATATCTGGGTCTCGAAGTAGATTTATTTCCAATTTTCTGAGGAACCACCATACGGAATTCTATAGTAGTAGCTATACAAGTTTGCAATGGGAGAGTGTTCTCTTTGCTCCACACCCTCACCAGCATGAGTTGTCACTTGTGTTATTGATCTTAGCCATTCTGATAGTTGTAAAATGGAACTTCAAAGTACTTTTGATTTGCCTTTCCCTGATGGTTAAGAATATTGAATAATTTCCTTAAGTTTTTATTAGCCATTTTAGATTTCTCTATTGAGAATTCTCTGTTTCAATCTGTAATGTATTTTAAATAAAACTATTTGGTTTTGATAGCTAGCTTCTTCAATTCTTTCTATATTTTGTATATTAGTCCTCTATCAGATGTGTAGTTGGTAAAAAAAAAAAAAAAAAAAAAAGAACCTTTTCCCATTCTGTGGGATGCTACTTTGACCTATTGATGGTGTCCTTTGCCTTAGTGAAGCTTTTCAGTTTAATGACACACCACACATTAACTTTTAGTACCTGCACTACCAGTGTGGTGTTCAAAAAGCTGTCTTTTGTGGCAATGTGTTCAAGAATATCTCTATCAGGTTCAGTGTATTCGGTTTTCCCTTAAGGTCTTTGACTCATTTGGACTTGAGTTTTCTGGAAGGTGATGGTTATGGGTCTATTTGCATTCTTCTACATACAGACATCCAGTTTGATGAGCACCATTTGTTGCAGATTCTGTCTTTTTTCCAGTGTGTATTTTAGCTTCTTTATATAAAAAAAATCAGGTATACATAGGTATGTGGATTCATGCCTGGGTCTTTGATCCAATTCCATTGATCAATGGGTCTGCTTTTATTCTAATACCATGGAGTTTTTATAACGTTATCTCTGTACTTCCATTTGAAATTGTGGAGGTTGAAACCTCCAGCAGCTCTTTTATTTTTCAGTATTATTTTGTGTATCCTGGGCTTTTTGTTTTTCCATATGAATTTGAATATTGTCTTTTGAGATCTGTAAAGAATTGTGTTGGGATTTTGATAGGATTTCACTTAATCAGTAGATTGCTTTGGGGAGGATGGCTACTTTTACTATGTTAATTCTATTGATCCATGAATGTGGGAGATCATTTCATCTTCTCATATCTTCAATTTCTTTTTTCGGAGGCTTGATATTTTTATCATATAAGTCTTTCACTTGTGTGGTTAGAGTTAAGTCAATTTATATTTTGCAAAATATATTATTTGAGGCTATTGTTAAAGGTTTTGTTTCCCTGATTTTTCTCTCAGTTTGTTTGTTACTTGTATGTAGGAGCACAACACACACACACACACACGCACACGCACACGCACACGCACACGCACACGCACACGCACACACGAGTTAATCTTGCATCCTGCCACTTTGCTGAAAGGGTGTTAGCTATAAAAGTGCTCTAGTGTAATTTTTAGTGTTACTTATATATACTATCATATTATATGCAAATAGTGACACTTTGACTTCTTCCTTTATAATCTGTATCCCATTGACCTACTTCATTAGTCTTATTGCTTTATCCAAGACTTCAAGAACTATATTGAATAGATATGAGAGAGTGGACAACTTTGTATTGTTCTTTTTTTCTTTGAGTTTCTTTGCATTTAATTTGACATTGGATATAGGCTTGCTGTAAATTGTCTTTATTGTGTTTAGATATGACCCTTGTATTCCTTATTTTTATAATGAAGGAATGTTGGATTTGTCAAAGGCCTCTTTTTTTTTTTTTTTTTTTTTTTTTTTTTTTGCATCTAATGAGATGATCATGTGGGATTTTTCTTTCAGTTGGTTTATATGGTTGATGCCATTTACTGATTTTTGTATATTGAACCATCCCTGCATCTCTGGGATAAAGCCTATTTGATAATCATAGATAACCTTTTTGATATGTTCTTGAAATTGTATTGTATGTATTCTATTGACTTTTTTTCATCCATGCTCATAAGTGAAATTAGTCTGTAATTCTCTTTGTTTGTTGAGTTGCTATGTGGTATCAAGGTTACTGTAGCCTAATAAAACGATTTAAACAATGCTGCCTCTGTTTCTATTTTGGGGAATATTTTGAGAAGTATTGGCACTAACTCTTCCTTGAAAATTTGGTAGACTTCTACACTAAAACCATCTGGTCCTGGGCTTTCTGTTTTGGTTCAGAGACTTTAAGGATTACTTCTGTTTCACTAGGAGTTATAGACCTATTTAAGTTGTTTACCTAATCTTGACTTAATTTTTGTAAGGGGTATATACTGAGAAAATTATTTATAGCTGTTATACTTTCTAATCTAGTTGAGTACATATTTTTAAAGCATGTCTTTATTATTCTGTGGATTTCCTAGGTGTCTGTTGGTATGTTCCACTTTCTGTTTCTATTCTGTTAATTTGGATATTATCTCTACATATTTTAATTAGTTTTGATAAGGGTTTATCTACCTTGTTGTGTTCTCAAAAAACCAACTCTTTGTTTCACTCTTTTTTGTATTGTTTTTATTTTACTGATTTCATCCCTGAATTTTATTATTTCTTCCCATATACTCCTTTTGTGTGTATTTGCTTTTTTGTTGTTGTTCTAGATCTTCCAGATGTGCCATTAAGTTGCTAGTATGAGATCTTTCCAATTTTCTTGTGCAGACACTTAACCATATGAACTTTCCTTTTAGCCCTGCTTTTATTGTGTCCTACAAGTTTGGGAATTCTGGGTATTCATTTTCATTGAATCCTACAAAGTTTTTCCTGCATTGATCCATTTCTTATTAAGTTCAGTTTCTATGAGCTTGTAATCTTTCTGTTGTTTATATTGTTGTTGACATCCAGTTTTAATCCATGGTGGTCTGAGAAGATACAGGGATTATTTAAATTTTCTTGTATCTACTGAGACTTGCTTTGTGTATAAGTATATGATCAATTTTAGAGAAAGTGCTGCTAGGTTTTGAGAAGAATGTATGTGCTTTTGTGTTTGTATGAAAGGTTCTATAAACATCTGTTAAGTCTTTTATAGGATCTGTGAGGTCTAGTATATCTCTGTTGAGTTTTGTCTGGATGACCTGTCTGTTGGTGTGGGTTGGATATTGAAGTCTCCACACCATCAGTGTGTAGGCATCATATGCAATGTAAGATGTAGTAATATTTCTTTTTACAAACTTGGTTGCCCTTGTGCTTGGGGCACAGATGTTGAAAATTGAAATATCATCTTGGTGGATTTTTCCTTTGATGAATGTGTAGCATCATTCTACTCTTTTGATTAGTTTTAGTTTACTGTCTGTTTTGTTAGATATTAAAATGGTGACACTAAATTGTTTCTTTGGTCCATTTGCCTGATATATCTTTTTCCAACCTTTTACCCTAAAGTGATGTCTATTCTTGATGTGAGATGTATTTCTTAGATGCAGCAGAAGGATGGATCCATTTTTTCCATCCATTCTGTTACTTTATGTCTTTTTATTGGATAATTGAGACCAATGATACTGCAAGATATCAATAAACAATGCTTGTTGATTTTTGTCTTGGTGGTGGTGGTAGATAGTATGTGTGTGTGTGTGTGTGTGTGTGTGTGTGTGTGTGTGTGTGTGTCTGTGTGTGTTTCCCTTCTTTTGATGTTGCTGGTGACAGAATATTTATTTCCTGTTTTTTTTCATGGATTTATTTAACCTCCTTAGGTTGAAGCTTTCCTTACAGCACTTTTGTAGGGCTTGATTTGTAGATAGATATTGTTTAAATTTGGTTTTATCATGGAATGTGTTAATTTTTACATCTATAGTGAGTGAAAGTTTTGCTGAGAATATTAGTAGTCTGGGATGACATCTGTGGTCTCTTAGAGTCTGTAAGACATCTCTCCAAGGTCTTCTGACTTTTAGAGTCTCCATTGAGAAGTCAGGTATAATTATAATAGGTCTTCTTTTATATGTTACTTGATCTTTTTTATCTTGCAGCTTTTTATATTCTTTCTTTGTTCTGTATGTTTTGTTTTGCTTATTCTGAGGTAGGGGATTTTCTTTTCTGGTCCAATCTGTTTGATATTTCATGTGTTTCTTATACCTTTATAGACATCTCTTTTAGATTAGGAAAATTTTCGTCTATGATTTTGTTGAAAATATTTCCTGGACTCTGGAGCTTGGATTCTACTCCTTCCTCTACTCCTATCATTCTTAATTTTTGTGTTTTCATAGTGATCCCAGAATTCCTAGCTGTTTTATGTCAGGAGGTTTTTTCAATTTAACATTTTTTGACCCATGCATCTATTTCTTTTATTGTATCTTCAATGCAGTGTATGTTCTCTTCCATCTCTGGTATTCTGTTGGTGCTGGGTAACATCTGGTAACATCTGTGGAACGTGTTGTCCAGTTGTCCAAAGGTTTAGTGTCTGTGTTCACTATATTAGGGCTCTATCATGATGAGAACAAAGACAGGCTTGTTAACTTGCTGGTCTTGCTCATTGGGTTCTTATTAACAGAACTGTGGGTTTTTGGTTGGTTATTTGAACACTGAATTCTCAAGGCCAAACACACAGGTTAATGTAAGAAATGGCCTCAGAGAAAGACAAAAGAAGACATAGAAGCCTTCAGATTTCTCTGTATGGTGAGGACCTAGAGCACACTTGATCAGACATCCTTATTTCACATGAGAGAAAGTCAATATCTAGGACTTGTAAGAAGGTCTCCTAATGTCCCACAGTGAAGGCCTGCCATTTACTTTCCAATGTTCATTATATATAGTTCTATTGTCAAAGGCTTCTAGAAACTGTGCTATAATTATGGTTATTACAGAAATGACATGTCAGGAAAACCAAACGCATCAACCTTTCACTGAGAAATGAAGGCAAAGCTCAAGGAAATGCAATCTGACTAATTTCAAACCAATATATGCATTCTCTCTTAGTCACTTCTAACCAAAGTGTCAGTAGTCTATACGTATGGTAACAGCTGCTGAGACCAAGGCAGCTGCCTACATTTTGTACCTGAAAAGAGGTTGGGATACACTATAATGGAGAGGCTCAGGCTTGCGCTTATTTCTTGGGCAAGTCCCATAAATAGATCTCCCATTCTTCCATGGAGGGAAGGTTCATTTAATAACATCTGAAACATGTCTATTCAGTTTTTGTCTTTGTTCACATTTGTCTTCCTGGCTTTCAACATTTTTGTTTGTTGCTAAAATAAAATGACATCAATAATATCTATCTATCTATTGCTATCTATCATCTATCTATTACTATCTATTTATCTGTCTATCCATTTATCTATCTATCATCTTCTAGCTAACTAGCTAAGATAGAGAATAGCAGGCATAGCTTTTATTTTGTGATTTACATGATAGTTATCAAGTGAGCTCAGAGCTAAGCATGGTCCTGAGTACTGTGTAGATAAATAGCCCACCCAGAAGACAGTGATATTCTAGAGATTGTAATGGCCCCACCTGAGTACCCTCATAGCTAAGTTCCCATCTTGACCTCAGGAGTGTGTGGCAGATTCTCAGGTAAGAGTTTGACAATATATATTTTCTTTATTTGCCACCTAGAGAAGACTATACCTGCCTTTGTGTTTGTCTCCCTTAGTGCCTAGAATAAATTGGCTACATTCCCAAAGAACAGGTTAAACACAGCTGTTCTCCACAATGCAACAGCACACAGAGAATCAGAGCAGGGTGAAGTTTGGGCTTTTGGAATAAAAATGGTTACATATATAACTGAATACACAAAACCGTCCTCTCTTCTATCTGTTGGCAGCTTGTGTGAGGGCTCTGACTCAGCATTAATAGTTCCTAAAGGTTTCACTTGTCCACCCTTCTCTGTGGTGATTGATTTCACTGCTGGCTCATTTTCACTACATGAATGTGGGATCTTTGGGGTGCCACATCTTCCAAGTTCCACTGGAGGGTGGAAGAGCTAGAACAGGCAGTGACTAGTAGACAGCCTAGTGACTCAGGAGCTTAAGTATTTAACTAATTAGTAAAGAAAAATGTGGCCCAGATTTTCAGTTAAGACTAACAGAAGAGTCACTTGGGCTTGAATTACACAAGCTTCTATTTCCTTTTGGGACTACATCAGAACTTCAGAAGAAAGCCTACCTTTTACCTTTGAGGAATTTTTCAAAGCATTCTTTTCATTGATGGTTGTGTTAATGAACAAAGAGAACAGTTTCAACACCCAGAAAAATGCCTCATCATTTCCTCTTGTGAAATCTCAGTAAGGAATGTAGACCTTTATCCATGAAGGTCAATGTCCAGTTTCATTTGTGACCAAAGGCTGCTACCAAGTGGTGTGTCAGTGAGGAAAGAGCAGAGAACTTGCTTTCCCCAGTTAGTGTGTGACCAGCATGAGTCCCTGGAAATTAGAATGATGTAATAATTGACAGGATAGCCTTTGGTCAGCTGAGGTCAGATTTAGCAGGACCACTTTCAGGTTAGATAATGTTACTCTCCAAGCTTCAATGTTCTTTCTAAGATGGAGCTAGTTATACCTAATATCAATGAAAAAGTAGGCTACAAATATCCCTATTTCTAGAACACGAGAGAGAGAGAGAGAGAGAGAGAGAGAGAGAGAGAGAGAGAGAGAAAAGAAGAAGAAGAAGAAAAAGAAGAAGAAGAAGAAGAAGAAGAAGAGAGGGAGGGAAGGAGGGAGGGAGGAAGAGAGAGAGGGAGGGAGGGAGGGAGGGAGGGAGGGAGAGAGAGAGAGAGAGAGAGAGAGAGAGAGAGAGAGGGAGAGACCAAGCAAATGAACAATGAAACGTGAGCCTACGTCTCCTCTTTGAGAGACTTCTCACTTTATAGGCCTGGCCTCAAACTTGTGATCTTTCTGCCTTAGCTTCAGCTGTCCTAGTGCTGAAGCTACAGGCATATACCACAAAGTCTGCCAGACCCAGTGGCTTTCTAAATTACTATTCTAAGACATAAGAGAGCCAAAAGTCTAACCTTTCCACCCAGCGAAATGTCACACAGACTTACAGACACACCAACAAGTTAGTGTTTTGTACCATTGCTTGATGATGAATGGTTTTTCCTTTCACTATTTATGCCCTCTTTGCAGGCAATCTTAAATTAATGACTGGGTATGTGCTGACCACTCCCATTTATCAAGAGAGGATTGAATGTCAAGTATAAGGACCTTTCCCCATATTAAAAATGTTTGAACCAAATCTATCTGTAGATTTACTTTCCTTTGTTCTCCTTTTCGTTCTTCCTGTCCCTTATTCTTCTTTTCACTATTTTATGTCTGTACTAAAAATAAACATTAGAATGGGTCACCTGTTAAAGCATACAGAAAGGAAAAAAACCCACCCCCAAGCCCTCTACAGAAAGCATGATCTCTTCGTATTTCTACTTAGCTTTTCACAACAACCACGTGTTCCTTGAAAAGGTAAAAATGGCATGGAAAGCCAATGAGCTCCCAAGCAACTATAAGATTTGAAGTACTATTACCTAATTCACAAGCTCATACTCTTGTTTTTTCATACCTCCTCATGTGTTTAGTAGAGAAACAGCTATTGGATTTGTTGTGTGCATGTGCCAACATGTGTATGTCAGGCTCTAATTCTGTGTTCAGATGATGCTTGAAAACTTCAAATATCTCAGTATCTGCAGACACAATAGAATAATACACTATGGTTATGTTTCTTGTCCCAAACCCTATCATAAACAACATTCTTTTTTTGTGAATACTGAAAAAATTATGCAGTCTATTATGCTTTACATTTTTCCACTTTGCATCCCTGACTTAGGCATAGTGTTTATATCCTTTATTTGGAGTTCTTAAATTATAATCTGTTTAGACTACAGATGTCATTCTGCCTCTTCACTAAATCTGAAACCTAACACCGTCTTTGATGCTTGACAATTGTCTATATGATGAATTAATGATAGAGTTGCTATCAGATTAGCTATATCTTGGCTTTTGTTTGTCTTTCTGCATTTGTAATGTTGGCCTGGTACCTAAATTGCAATTCCCAAATTTTATTCTTCTGGCTTGCTAATTTTCATTGGAGGGAAAGATTGACTTTTGTATTTGGATTATAGAATGCTCCTTGGTTCCACAAAGGTGGAGCCATAGGTGTTCAGTTAGTTCATTCTGGGTAGTTTATACTACTTTCAAAATGGAAAGACCTATGGTCAGAGAGAAGGCTCCATGGCAAAGAGAAATGGCAGCTCTTTTTGAGTACCTGAATTCTCAATACGCATGCCTCATGGCTCGCACTACCTGTAACTCAACTCCAGGGAATCTAATACCTTCTTCATCTAAGCGCAATCTGTCTGGGGGAATAAAAGGAATTTCATATGGTAGTCCTGTCTGTTTTCCTGGAATTCTAAAAGAGAGCTTGATGTTATGAATTCCGATGATGTATATGATTTTCTTTATTCTCTTTCATGTGAAAGGAAGATGTCACATTTTCCTGGCTATATATCCCAGCAGTCTCCAATGGCTTCCAAATCTCAGTGATCCTCAAGAGAGACTTCTTGTTTTAATGAGTTCCTTAATGTTCTAAATGGTCACAGGATATTTGAGATAACCACCCCTATATCGGGATCATCAGATTGTCTCTGATGAGATGGTACTATGATTTCATCTTTCAGGTTTCAAGGAGGAAGAATTAAGGCATTGATCCTTTTGAATAGGGAGAGTTTTGTTTTCATAATCGATTTATTAATAGACAATACTTACACTGACCACTTCATTAGAGGAGAATATTGGGTTTCTATATATTTAACATTTAATATTTGGACAGATATCTTGGCTTGAAGAATATTCTCACTAGAGAACTCAGTTTGCCTTCTTCATGCCTTCCTTCATGTGGTTCCTGGGAATTGCTGATTAACCAAATTAATTTAGTATAGACTTAGAACTGAATGCCTCAGTTCTTTAATCTATCCCCCAATCCCAATAGAAATCACAAGGAAGAAATACATCATAGAACTGTTTTTCTCGTACTTAGAAAATCCCTTAATTGCAGCCTTGATAGAAGATGGAGTAATTTACATAGTAAATTCTCTGTAATTATTTGCTTTCCTCAAGGTTGATGATCTTAGTTCCTCATCTCTGAATGAGTGAATTTGTTTAATCCTCATTTTAGTCATGTTACCTGGATGAGGGAAAGTATATCTAGACTGATATATGCATTCTAGCTACTAAAGGGAAAAAACCCTAATCAACATGATGTTTAACCTATTTTGAGAACAGCTTCAATCTATAGACATTAGTGTTCTTGTAAACAGTTTTCCATTCTTATAGAGGCTAAAATTTCCTGCATTGAATGTCTCCCATCACCTAGACGTCTTGTAACAATAACACTGCTGATTCAGACATTATTACCTTAACAATCAAGGGACCACTAAAGCATTGTAACCCACTGGCTAAAAACTATGGTAATAGCTGTGTAAATCCCCTCTATAATCTGGCCCATTTTATGACCAGCCAGCTAAGGCTTGCTTTTAAATCATCCCAACTGAGCAGAACCTTGTAGAGGCGCTATCACACACACACATACCCAAGATTCTTTGCAATACCTGCTCTCCCTTTTACAAATAGAGTTCCTTGTCCACTCCCTTTCAGATGAGCAATGTTCTGTTAAGTAAACAAGTGGGAAATTTCAAAGGAAAACAGAAATCATAATCGTTACCAGCTGCTGTGTTAAGCATTGCAGAATTGTTCACAGAGAACGCCCTATGCTGTGCTTTGAAGGTTGGATTCATGCCTTTATGGCTGGATAAATGTATAACTTCCAGGCTAGACACCACCCTGTCCTAACAGTAAGCTGTTAGTTGGGCAAAGTGCTGAGGGGATGGACTTTGGCCTTCTCCGTAATTTATCTGGACCAGTCACTCACTTTGAAGTTGGAACTACCAGGCTGACTTTACTGTTCTTCTGGGTAAACTATTCATTTATTTATGCATTTATTTAGTGTACAAATATTTTGTGACATAAGTGGCTATACAATATGGATTTTAAAAAGTGGTGGGAACTCAGAGGAAACATAGTGAGCGAGGGACAGAGAGAACACCTGAAGCAAAGAAAGGTGAAATATCAGACCTTGGATGTTTTTATTTTCCTTTAAAAATTATGATGGTTCCTATCTTTAAACTATTGCTGTGTTAAATGAGATGGTATTTCCTAAGTGCACAAAAGTATCAGACTGAGATTTGGAATGGAAATGGCTTCTCAATGCTTTTGACTGATGATAAGAATTGTGCTTTTTATTTAATATAATTACAAAATGGCATAACTTGTAAAGAAAAGAGAAAATTTACTTGTATTTTATATCTAAAAGACATACATTCTCTTAAAAATCTTACCATATGTCTTTTCAAGCTTCTTGGTTCTTCCATTAGCTCATATTTTGTAGCCAACACATATTAGTTCACATATTTAGACCCTTTTATAAAGCTGACTGTGTATTGTAAGTTTCATATCTTATAATAATCACTGTAGCTATTATCTTCAGTGACCTTTTATCGAATCATATAGAATTAATATGATTTGATATAAATTGACCTATTTGTAGTCATTTGGGCTGATTTCTATTCATAGTCATTATAACTCAATTTTGACCATTGCAACTCACGCTTAAGTGAACATCTCCGTGCCTATTTCTTTTCCTTAGGCTAGCTTCCGAGAGTTGGAATGACTGGGACCTAAGTTATGAATATTTCTAATGGTCTGTTGTTGTACTGGCAAATTGTCTTCCAAAGAGGTCATAACAATTTACATTCTGCCCGGGAGTGAGCAAGTAGACCTGTCTCCCCTTCTACTTGCCAGCTAAGCTGAAGTTAACACTACTGTTCTTATTACCATGTGTCCTTCAGTCTCCTAGAGTACTGAGTTTTCAAAATTCAACTTAGATTCATTTTTCTGCTTCTGAATTTAAAAGTGCTACCTATACATTCAAAGTGCTGGGTAAATAAAGAAAAAACTCAAACAAGGAAAGCCAAAACAAGAGTAAATACACCGACCTTATCACTACTCTTACATATTCACACAACTCCAAAGTACTGATGTGCTCTTTTCATAATCATTGAGGATTGCAGGTCTTTAAATTTATAGTTCTACAAGCCATTAATAGTCATTTTGTTTTCTTTTAAAAAAATCTTGGGTTAACACACAAGAGAATAGATTTTATTATTAACATTTTACACTCATATATAACATTATTTTTCAATTTCTCCTTTCTACTTTCCTGACCCTGAGTGTCATTTGTGGTACCTTTCTTTGAAACTGTTTGGAAAAAAATGCATATACAATTTTTATTTGGCTAGGTCCATTTCAAATTCTCCCCACAGCTCTAAAGATGTGAGGAATTAAACATCTGTATCAAACTCCTTAGAGTTTCTCAACGTTGACACATTTTGCCCTGAATAGTTATTTGTTAGTGAAGAACTGTCTTATGCATCATAGGAGTTCTTAGCTCTCTGGCCTCCAAGAACTGTGAAAACCAAAAATACTTGCAGACATTACCAGATGTCCTCTGTGTAACACAAACCCCAGGGTGACAACCACCACTTTGTGCTGCTTGAGTCACTTGTCAGCTTCCTGCCCCAGGCATGTCACACCAGCTGGTAAGGCCCATTACAATTTTCCATAGTACTGTCTATAAAGGCCTTTCTTAAACAGAGTTCAGATCACCCAGTGCTAGAATGTTCCTCTCATCACAACTATAGCTTTTTATTTTAACAGAGACAGAAATATTTTTTATTATTTTTTCACACTTTTTAAATATCAAAGCTACTCATCATTTCCAAAGGAAAGACTCCCTTCGCGTTTTCTCTATTAGTCATAAGTCTTCTCCCACCTTGGTATGTGAACTCATTAGGTGGTGAGTATGAATAAAGAACTGAAAGATTGTTTAAAATATGAACTTAGCTGAGCTAAGTATAGCAGTATAAAGAAGGATAGCCTTTGCTACCTCTCTTTCAATAACAGACCTTATTAAATTGCCTTTATTCAACCATGTCTCTGTGTGTGTGTGTGTGTGTGTGTGTGTGTGTGTGTCATAAGCATGTACATGTATATGTTTGCCTATGGAGATCATAGGTCAACAACAGATGTGTGCCTTCTTCTATATTACTCTTCGCTTAGCTTTCTGAGCTGGTCTCTAGCTGAATCTGGACCCCACTGCTTTGCTTAGACTGGCTGCCCAGTAAGCCCTAGGAGTCCTCTTGTCTTCACCTCTCCCAAGCCGCGTAGCTGGTTGTGAGATTCATGCTTGCATGGCCAGCTCCCTGTGGGTGCATTGTACCCAGGCTCAAGTCCTCATGCTAGTGTACCCAGCACTTTATCCTGGGAACCACCCCCTCTAGCTCCTTAGTGACTTTTGATTCATGAGAGGAGAGATTTGCCATTCTGAAACCTAATTTGTTGTTATGCACTCAAATATCAGATTTAGTTTTGTACACAGTGTTGCATCAAGGATTCTTATTTCACTTGCTCTCAAGTAAAGGTTCTTAAAACTTCATTCACACTGCCCCCAATTTACATTCATCATCTTGACAAGGGGAGCTGTCTTGCACATTAGTGTGAAAGCATGCCCTATTGAAGCTAAGAAGAATATTAGAGAAGTATGCAGTGTTCAATAGGAAGGAACCACAGAAACCAGTTGTTTTATGTCCTTGTTTCATAAGTACAAAAACAGAAGCTAGGGGAGTAAGTATTTGTTCAACTGTAATACCTGCCTTCTTATCATGAGCCTCACCTGGAAGCCTATTTTCCAGACTACTAGTATACACAAAGATACTAAGAGGAACCAGGACACAGGTTAAGAAAAACATACACACTTGTTAACTCTGTTATTGCAGATAGCTAGAGAAAAGAAATGATTTGAATCACGGGTACAACCTATAATAATACCATCTCTAAAGATCAAGAGTTAGTGAAACTGTCAGGCAATTAGTACTGTCTCAACGACAGTGACAAAGAATAATAAAATGTATTTGCTTGGCTGGATGTGATAAGGAACAAACTGGCCCAAATATATATTGCTACAGCTAAGGGTTTGGGTTCTCCTTTTCAAGACTGTCAATCTCAGGAACTGACTACAGGAGTTCTGTTAGGATGCCAGTACATGCTACTCCAGATCTCTGAGCAAACTAACCCTTTCCGTGAGAGTGTCCTTTAATTTTCCACCTCTCCTACATCTGCTTTTTGCCTGGGAGCTAGACAAAGCTCTTCTCAACAAGCAAGAGAGAAATGATTGGTAAGATGACCTATTCATAAATTGAACCAAAATGTTCCAGCAATACATTTTAAAATCAAGGATATAACTTTTGTTTAATCCTCACTCTTTGGGCTAGTTTCAGTTTCCCAAGCACTCACTGTTCAATAAATGGACAATATAAATAAACAGCATGTCTGTTTCTCAAGACACTAGTGATTACCCAGGGAAACTTATCTTTACCTCCTTGCAGCCTTTTCCCTGTCAACTCATAAACTTCTTATTTGCTTTGTGACTCAGCATACCTGTGACAATAACTACATGGCAGTTCATAGTTATCAACAGGATGTTTGGTTTCTGTTAGCTGTGAATAAATACTGATATCCCTAATCCTAAAAATCACAAGTATGATAAAAATAAATATTCTGACCTTGCGGTGAGTGAGTAATTGTACATGAATTACATTTGTCTTTCTGATAAAGATGCAAAGCAGAAAGCCAGAGCAAAGGGACATCCTGTATTTATGTGCTTCTACTACAATGGGTAATTAAGTGGAGTTGAATAGTTTAAGGTCAGCCTGCGGTCCTTGCCCTTGATTTGTACAGTTGATGTGGAGGATGGTAAACCGCAATGCCCTCCAATGGTAAGGGCTAGGAGCACAGTGTTAGTTGGTACACTGGGCTGTACTCTGCCTATTGTAGCTGCTTGTCTTGATATCAAGTGAGATAGATTATGATCATGTTACAAATAGTAAGAAACTTATAATATATAAGTTAGTATTATTGTTTCCTTATAAGTAATTTATGTTTCTAGCTCCATTTCAAGTCAATGGCTTTTAATTCTTATGAACAGGGATGAGCAACTTTACAATAAATACTACAGGATCACTGTTCAGAGAAATACAGTCTTAAACACATATGGGTACATATATAAAACTCAAGATCTCAGAATTTGAGCAAACCTATCATTTTCAGGGTTCCATGTGGCCTAGATCAAGATCTCTTGTTCCAAGGTATTTTGCTGTAAAAAAATTGCTTTCTGTACTGCCCAACAGAGAAACTAGGGCATAGATAGCTGCCTCTTTCTAATCACATGCTTCATGAGTGCAACATGCCTATACTCCCAGGACTCAGGAGGCTAAGACATAAATTAGAATATAGCCTTGAGATGCCACAGTGCCAGGCCATTCAGCCAAGGCTACATACCAAAGCACTATCTAAGAAGTATTTCTGAGTCTTGAGTCTCTTTCCATTTGAAAACAGAGGCAAAGGAATGTGATATAACTAGTTCCAACTCAGTACTGGCCTCTAGGACATAAGAGCTATGTTGACTCACAAGGCCTTGTTACTGAAAGGAGTCTTGTTTTTCTTAATGCTCTGCTATTGTCAACTAAGAAGTCTGGTCCTGCACCTTTGCACTTGGAGTCACCAAGAAGATTCTGTGGGTTTAAAAAACAGTACACGAAGTTGAGCAGTAAGTGATGGAAGGGTACTGGAAGTGGTAGGGAGTGGCTTTAATCAAAGTACATTATATTCATGTGTTAAATTTTCAAATAATGAAATAATAAATTGCATTCATGTATGAAAAATTTCAAAGACTAAATAATGACAGTGAACAAAGGACAAGGTGTTATAGCAAATACCTTAGTCTGAGCAGTGAACAAAGGACAAGGTGTTATAGCAAATACCTTAGTCTGAGCAATGGAGCGTCAGAGCCAGTCGGATACTCTGGTCCATCACTGTCTGGGCTGCACACTCTGTCTAAGAACAAAAAGATCAACAAGTCAAACTCTTTATTTTCATTCTATCTCACAAGTAATAGTTTTGTCTACGATCACAGCTTGTTCTTTGAAGGATGGATTTGATTCCTTAGCACCCCTCCTCAGCATGCTATTTCTCCACTATTTACCTCTATTACCATCACCCTCATCCATTTATCAATTGCTTATCTCTTTTCCTTCAGTAGAACCCCAATTTCACAAAGGCAAGGATTTGACTACTAATATATCCCTTCTTCAATATAATGCCCATTATTTGGCCAGCCTACATAATATTGGCCAATGAAAAAAATTCCACCCAGGTGTAGTTAACATTCTTAAGTACTACCTCACAGTCCATTATCACATTCCAGATTACACACCACTCAAAGGTACTCCAGTAAGGATGCCACTCTTAAAATAAGAAACTATGAACTTGAATAAGAAACTACTTTAAAAGGAAAGCGGACACTATAACTAAAGGAGAGTTACTTTTGCTATCACACTAGATTATTGGGAAAAATATGAACAATGAAAAGTGTCATTTCTTACAGAGCTAGTTAAGTTCTAAGAGCTTGGTACTCAAGTGCACTTTGCCTCACTTAATTTAGCTGCTCCTCAACAGCAGCTGTGTGCTTTGCTATCCATTCTACTGGAAAAGAAACTGAGGCTTAGAGAGCTACACCTTCTTCACCCCAACTTCCTCACTGAGCAGGCATGAGTAGTTTCTCTGAAGTGGTGGTTATTATTAATCATTGTTAAAAGACACCAATTTTAGTGACTTGTGACCTCAGCTCTTTCAGGAAATAGATTAGAATAGTCCTCATTCGTGGTGATAGCCAAAGTTTCCCACCATGTGATGACTACTTTTTTGTTGAATGCTGTGGTCTTTGGAGAGAATTAAGGAAAGGAAGTTGGGGTTGGATTGGGGGCCATGAGGCAAAGAAGATCGGTTTCTGCAGTATTCATTTACCTGGGATTTATGGCATCATAGTCTTTGTAAGCTGGACGTGTGGATACACATGAACAAGATGCTATCCTGTTCTCAAGAAGGACCTTGCTTCTTGTAGGAAGCCCTATAGATGGCTACTCTATAATGTCCTATCTGTGACTACTCTGTGTCCCACATGAGGCTCAGTTATACATGACATGGTACCCTAGTCCTCCTGAGTCATCTGGGGGTAGAAGCCCTGGCTCTCAATGATCAGAAAGGCCCAAGTTAGAAGCTAGAATGAAAGTGGCTGGAGAAGAATTCCAGGTTTTGTTTGCTCCAGGTTGTTCTCAGATGTCTAACACAGCTCCTAATACACATGTAAGTCAATCCAGTAAGGAATTAGGCCACTCTGGTTTCCTTTGCTGTGGAATATATCAAAGAAAATCAGCTTATATAAGGAGGAATGATATATTTTAGTTCATTCTTGCAGAGGCCTCTGCTCATGTTTATTTGGCATGGTTGCTTGAAGTGGAAGAGTACGTCATTGTAGTCA
Source organism: Acomys minous (assembly GCF_964271855.1). Taxonomy (NCBI): domain Eukaryota; kingdom Metazoa; phylum Chordata; class Mammalia; order Rodentia; family Muridae; genus Acomys; species Acomys minous. Next base: position 42,392,243 of record NC_140493.1, on the reverse strand, counting down.
TGGTAGAGTTGAAAGAAGGTTACCTAAGAAGTGAGAGAGAGAGAGAGAGAGAGAGAGAGAGAGAGAGAGAGAGAGAGAGAGAGAGAGAGAGGAAAGGATGAGAAGTCAATATGTCCCTCAAGAACTCGCCTGGAGACCTAAATCTGTTCCTACTAGACCCTACCTCCCAAAGGTTATGCCCTTTCCCATTAGCTGTATGCACTGGCCCTCAAGTATTGGAAGATCCTTAAGATCCAAACCATTTCCAGGACTGAAGTGCTCCAGGGGAGTCACAGAGAGATGAGTGTTCACAGAATGGTGCTATCCATGGAGATTCAAGGGATGCATGTATTCCAACTAGGTTAGGAGACTGGGGTTACCTCACAGGTGCCAGAGAGAGGAAGCAGTGAAGCATTTTGAAAGGCATGCTGTGAAGTCTTGAGGTACTTGTCAGTAGGGATCAACACCAGTAGACTTGTGAATTTAATCCATGGAAGTGTCAAGAGACGAGAGAGAGAGAGAGAGAGAGAGAGAGAGAGAGAGAGAGAGAGAGAGAGAGAGAGAGAGAGAAGCCTGGCATTTAGAATCAGCATTCAGAATCCTATTTACTTCTCAGATATTTTAAAACCAAACAAAACAAAATAAGAACACATGATTGGTTCCATTTCGTGGATGAGGTAGAGGTTTATGGAAGATAATGACTTTCCTGGGTCTTTATACTTAATCAGGTACACCGTAATTTGAGCCTAATTGGCCTGATCCTGTATCTGGGAAAAAATACAAATTAGACATTGGATTGAAGTAACAAGTTAGCTAGATGTGGTATTGCAATGGAAATAAGTAGGTTTTCTTTTCTTTTTTATTTTTTTTATTCCTTCCTTGCGTCTTTATTTCCAGTGGAAATATTACATAGAATTAATCTATTAGCCTCCTTTGACTAGTAAGTTGTTGGAAATCAGTGAATTTGAGTGTCTGAACCACAGGCCTTCTTGCTCCTTATTGCCCACAAAGCTTCTGGCTTCTTTGCATATTCTTGCAAACTATTTGCCTCTGATGGGGGTGATTAAGCAAGAACCACAGGATGGGAAGTCTTAAACAGGCAGCACTCATTAAAACTCCTGTTTACCTAATAAAACGTTATCAGTAAAAGTTTTAGCGTAAAAGTGAAGGCGGGGGGGGGGGGAGGGGGGGAGTAAAGAGCAAAAACAGGGTTAAGTTGAAACTGGCATTTAGGAGCTTCTGTAAGCAGAGGAACAGGAAGTCAGGGGATGCGCATTCCATCCAGATGAGAGGAGTACAGGAAGAGGGAAGGGGCAGTGGGAAAGATAACAGGTTCCACTCTGCCTTCTGCTTGGAGCTGAGCCTGAGCATGGAGTAGTGCAGAGAGCCATCTGGTCTGAGTAAGTGAAGGATAAGGGGGCTCAGAGACCAGAGCATCCTGTGCTCTGCTTCCCAACACATAAAGATTCTAGTCCTTATCAAATTAGCCCTGTAGTTCAAAGTGGAGACATTTCAGGGTCCTGGTGGGGATGGAGAATGGAACAATTGCCCACATGGGAGCCAGCAACGAACTGGTGAAGAATAAACATGAAATAACTTGAAAGTAAAAAAGGCATAATGTGCTATTGCACATCTGATATTATCGAGATAGAAAACAATTTTAATTCTAATTCTTCCTTCCTGTTACGGAATGGCAAACAATGGCCCACAGGTCAACTCCAACTTTGCTTTCTGCTTTTGTAATTGTAACGGAGCCACTTATTTTCATGTACCAGTTATAGAACAATCCTGAAGAACAGGATTGAAAACTATCATGAGAGACAGCAGGTCTCCAAGACTAAGATATTTGTCATCTGACTTTTTTGAGAAAAAAAAAATTGCTGACCCTACTGTAATCACCAACTATCGGTGGTGGTTTTTCTAATTGCAGGATCATATTTTTAAATATTATATTCATCATTTGGTTTTTTTCTTTGCTATGTGTTTATTTTTTGTGTTGAGCATAAAAGAAGTATTTAAATATATCTGGCTCCAGACGAAAATGAGCAAGGTGTTCTCATTTCACTCTGTTCTGAGTTCAGCTATGCAAAGTGAGTTGTTTTGCTTATATTTCTCTGAGAATTAGGAAGTCCCAAAGCAAAGTCCCAGGGGTAATGACCTGCTGCAGTTTTGTCACAGGCCCCTGAAAGGTGGGTGTGTAGTTGGGGAATCCCTGTGTTTTCCACAGCTTCTGCAGGCTTGGCCAAAGTACACATGATGCGTCCCTTACACAGGATTGGAGGAGGCACATGAGACAATGGAAAAAAATATTCATTTCCTTGGGCAGTGATCTGAAGCTTACCCCTAGAGATAGCATTTGGACTCTGAAAGGATGCCTAAACCATTTTTAGGTACCGTTTCCTAGTCTTCCAAACATGTATCATAAACCATCACCTACTGTTAGTTGGATCTATCTCACATGTCCTCCTGACCTTCATTCCAGCTCCCTGTTCTGGATCTGGCAGCTCAGGAGTGAGAAACCTTGCTCAGTTCCTCATTGCCTGACACATCCTGGTTCTCATGAGATCAGCCCTGCAGTTTTAAGTCATAACATTCAGTTTTACCTGTGTTTTTTCCAACCTAATTGCTAGAAGTTACAGGGCAACATGGAGAAGAAAGTCCCTCTCTCCCTCTTGAACTTCTCAGGCCACCCCAAAACCATGAGAACTGTGTCCACTAGGGGGATACTGCCAACTGTTATTCCCTGCAGTAGCTTTACTGTTTTCTGGTAAATGCCCTGTAACATGTGCCATTTCATGGATTGTTCGAAGACATTTGGTCTCTATGGGAAAGAAACAAATCTATTTGCTATGCTTCAGCTACCAAGAAAACTACCTAAAATAGCTAAAAAGTCAGTTCACCAGAAGAAAAATTCAAATAGATAATTTTCTTTTTAGTTCACAGTTCTAGTTTCTGTTTTCAATGGAGATTTCGGGGCGGGGGCGGCGGACATTGAACCCCAAGAGCTGAACATTTTGAGACAACAAAAGTAGGGACACCTACAGATCTTTTCATGCAATGATTTTCCAGCCAGGTAGAGGCAGCCTTTGTGTGATTAACCTTGCTTTTTAATGTGTCACGGACAAGTCGTTTCTCCAGAAGCACACAATGTGACAGATAAGAAAGCTGAACCTACGTAACCATCATAATGAAAATGAAAAAGAAAGTAAACTCAAATGAGTACTGCATTTTTCCACATGGTTTTGATACGCAGCCTTGATATCCATAATCCTAGACCCTGGAACTCTTTCCTTAAGATCCCACAACACCTGGAACTGAAAGACCTTTGCTCAGTAGGGTCTAGAAGCTGAAGTTTGTGATAGCAGCACTTGAAAGCCGGAGGCCAGAAAATCACCCAGAATTCAAAGCCACCTTGGAATACATAGTTAGTTCCAAGACACAGGAGGATGACCTTGTCTTCAAACCCACAAAAATAAGACGAAGCAAAACAAAACAAGATGTTATCTCCAACCCCACTTCAGAGGGCACGACAAGCTGGTGAAGATAACTGCGTTTCCTGTCACGTCTCAGGAGCCTAGCAAAGGCTATCCATATGTCCCTGTCCTTGCTTCCTCACATTTCCATTTCCCTGGGTCCCCTGGGATCACGAGAGTTCTGGTCAGCCCTGGTGCTCTGGCTGAGAACACACTAAACTGGCTGGTAGATGTAAAACTGTCCCTGAAGCTGAGAGGGAAACTCTCTAAGTCACTCTGGGGTCGCTGGCTGATCTGATTGAACCTTGTCGCAGGTTTTGGAGAGTTCCGCATCAATTGACAATTTTACTTTAAAGTCAGTAGATTGTTTGAAATTCAGTCCATACATGGAGACTGTGGCTGTCTTCAGTATCAACAAGAATCAATCAAGCAGAGTGAGGGGGCTCGTTAATCCTAGTGCTTGGGAGATGGAGGCTGTAGGATCTGTAATTCATGGTCACCCTCAGAGTCTGAGGCTTGGACAATAGGAGACACTATTTCAAAGCAACCTTAACAACAACAACAACAACAAAAACAAAAACAGTTTCAAATGCACCACATGCTTAGCAACTGAGATCTTATGACTACCAAATCTGGGTAAGGAGATAAGTCTGTATTTGCCTCACAGGTAGTCTTTTTTTTTTTTTCTTTTTTTTTTTTTTCTGACTCTGTAAGGTTGAGCACAAAGAATGCCAATAACAAGTCTGTAGGAGGGGTGCCGCCTGTTGGTTACTAAAGGAGCTTTTGTTTGTCATGGGTCTTTAAAGTGGAGATAGGGTGCAGCTGAGATGCAGAAAAGGTGGAGGGGCAGCTGTCTTCTACAACACCATTGTTCTCTCTCTGACTTGCCATTTCTGGACTCTAATCTCCACCCACTCCATCCGCTAGCTTTTCTTCACCCTTCCTTGGAATCCGCATGGAACTCACATGAAAGAAATCCCTCCTGATCTATTTTCCTTTTATCACCAAATAGTTTATATTACCATATAAACATTTACTGGGAAGTTTCCTCCTTTTTATATGTTTGTTCACTAAACAGTATTTTGGGTAGCAAGCATGCTGTGTCACATAAAGGAAGACCAACCATCCAGGCGTGTTTCCTATTTTCACAGAGTGCAGAGCCTTACACGCCCTATCAGTTCACAGCCCTGGGATGTTCATAGCAGCTGCTGCAGGATAGCAGTCGGTATGCCCATTTACTGCAGAGGCAATTGACTTCATGAGGACAGATGGAGAAGGGCTGGGATTAAAAGGTACTACTTTCCTGTGAACCAAGCACAGGGTCCCCTGAAAGAGAAGGCAGGAGGGAAACAGAAGTCCACTGGGAGGAGAGTGCTCCATAGAAAAAGTCCCTCTAAAAGAGCAGCTAGCATCTGAGACTTTGACAGGGAGAGAGAGGGTCAGAGAAGGAGAAAGGAAGACAGAATCATGCCCTTGAATCTAGGATCTTCCTTCTCTTTTAAATGCTTGATCATTTGTTGGCCAGCTTTCAAACTGTAGGAGACACTCTGGAATTCTAACCTGGGAGGGATTTCCTTTGCAGGTTGGGCTATTGTAACTTTACGAGAAATTGTTCAAAACTTCCTCTCTCCGGTTATAAACCAGTCTTTTGAATGAATTCCTTATTCGTGAGGTGGTTTACCCTTCTCCTTTGTGACTCACACTTGGATATTACTAAGCTTTTAGAGTAAGGTAAAGCCCAGGGCATCCTCATACAAGTGTGCTCGCGCACGCGCACGCGCATGCACACACACGCACATACTCACACACACACGCACACACTCACACACACACACACACACACACTCATACATGCACATCCGTAGCCTTACTTGTTAAACATTAAGAAATGCATCTATACATCAGCATACTTGCATAAAATCAAATTGTCACTGATGTAATTCTCTATACACACTCAGTGGCATGACTCTTCCTCTTATGGATAGGGAAAGAGATTCAAAATACTGACACTGAGGGGGACCTCCTCCCCCTGTATATGCTCATAGGGTATCAAGTCTCTTCTTGGTAGCCTGTTATCCTTCCTCTGAGTGCCACCAGGTATCCCCATCCAGGGGACATGGTCTAATATGGGGCACCAAAGTTTCTGTAAAAGTCATAGGGGAAGGGAGTAAATGGAAAATGGGACGGAGGGAGGAATGGGAGGATGCAAGGGATGGGATAACAATTTACATGTAATATGAATAAATTAATAAAATATATTAAAGAAATAAAAAAGACAAAAAAACCAAAAAACCAAAAAACAAAATACTCAGATTTCCGTATATACATAAGGAGATTTTTCCTTTTCTAAAACAAGCAGGAAGTCCTGTGGACTGGAGCTGGTGTGTCCTCCCCTTTTATCTCTCTGCTTTACTATGGTTTGGAGATACTTCTTCCATCAAGTGAATGGCAAAGTAGACACACACATGCATTGCAACCCTTGATATATCGTATGCTGTCCAGAAGGCACGATCTACACGAAGGAATGAATCAGGACTCATTGGATTAGAAGAGGATGAGGTGTCTATAAGAATACTGCCCAGCCACTTCCTGCCTCTGCCCAGTTTCCCAAACCCTCAGGTCCACAGGCTCAGCCTAGAGTTCCATTTAAGCAGAATGAGACCACTGCTGCATGAACTAAGGCCATCATTACTGTCAAGCTCTTCTCTGTTTCACTGTCCTGTCACATTCAAATCCCAACCAGTAAGGCAACTTGTTTAAATGGGCCAAATTTATTTGTCCTTTTCAAGTTAATAAATATCTGAATGATTTTCAGTTATTTTTTTTTAAATAAAGGTAGCCATGAATATTTTGTCCATGACTTTTGATACATTTGTTATCAGTACATGCCTAGAAATAGAGTTTCAAAGTCATAACATAGGCAAATATTTAACTTCAATAGGCGATTTCTAGGTGTTTCCAAAGGACTGAATCTAATTTATACACATTTCAGAATTAGTGATGAATCCTAGTTACATTTTTTATGTATCAGTGCTTGTTTTACTCAACAATTTTTAAATTTTACCCAATCCAATAAATGTGCAGTAAAAAGCTACTTCTCTTACTTTTAAATTTATAATAAATTACATTATTTCTTTCTTCCATTTTTCTCTGCAAACCTTTCACACACTCCTCCTTTTTCTTTTAAAAATTAATGACCTTTTTCCATTAAGTGATCTCGTATATGTCATATGTATGTGTATGTATCTAAATGTTGTCATACACACACACATATATATATATATGTATACATATATATTTTTACCTAAATACATGAGTACAGCCTGCTCAGTCTGTATTCACCTTGTATGTGTGTTTTCATCATGTCATTTGCTGACTATTTGGTATTGGATAACAGCTGACATGCTCCTCCCTAGGAAAATCACTCTCCATACTCCTGATTTGCCTGTAGTTGTTTGTATAGAGTTGAGAGTCCATGGTCTTTCCTTTGTTCACTTTAGCACATCTAATACTGTTGCCTTTGTTTAGATCATGTTCAGACAGTCATGTTGGTGAGACTTTATGGGTGCAGCTCCTGACATTAATAAGAGACAAAGCCTCACAGCAAAGTTCCTGATGCTCTGGCTTTAGTAATCTTTCAACCCCCTCTTCTGAACTGTGTTGTGGCCCTTGGATGCAAGACTTTAATGTGAGAGTTATTTTTTTTATAGGTGTATCCAGTGAGACTGGGCTCCACAACTCTGCCTATTTGTTGGTTGTGTTTTTTGTTGTGGTCTCAGGCTGTTGCAGAGGGAGATTTCCTTGATACAGGGTGAGGACGACACTTATAAGGACAAATATTTAGACTGTGGTTAGGGATTATCCTGGTTTAGTAAAGCGATTGTTATAGGTTCCTCTCCAAGATCCATGTCTTTGCTAGCCCTGGGTACTTGGCTGGGTTTCTGACATCAGGCGTGATTTTGATTTAGTTTTTGAGGCAAGACTTCAGTCTGTAGTCTCAGCTGGTCTTTCCCTTGAAGCAATCCTCAGGCTTCAGCCTCCTGGGTGCTGGGATTACAGGAGTAAGCCATCACACCCAACAACCACTGGAGTTTTATAACCCATCTTTATGACCTGTGATCTACTCATAATGCCAGCTCTTTTTGCCATATGTAAAGTGGTTGTTTATCCTTTTGATATTAATTCCTAAGAGTACATAATGTATTCGTGGTTTGAATCCTGTATCCAATAAGTGCATATAGGATTGCAAAAGCATCCTCTGAGGCTATGAATTGCCTTTTTCCTAAAAAAAACAAAACAAAAAAAACCCCTTGAATCTGTGGGCAGAAGAGGTGGCTCAACACTTGAGAGTGTGTACCGATCCTAGAAAAAGCCTGTGTTTGATTGCCAGCATATACAACAGACAGCTCACAGCTGCTTGTAACCACAGGGGCATCTCACATATCTGGCCTCCACTGGCACCTGAATTTACATGATCAGACCCCCATACACATACACATAATCAAAACAAAAATAGGTTTTATACAGAAAAGAAATGCCTTGTATCCCAGTGTATGGAAATGACATCTTTTTTCCCCCCTAGGAGCAATTTTAACTACTCACAATTGCTATATTTTCACCTGTGCTTAATTTCTATGTAGAAATAGGAACTACCTATATAGAAATATGAGACTGCATAAGAAGTGCAGCTGAGGGTCATTTTTCTCATCAGTTAACCAATAGCAGCAAGGATATAGAATGTTACTACTTCCTTCTTAATTAGCTTTGTATACTGTAGTAAATAAAACGATCTTGTGTATGTGGTTTTGTTTCTGGCCTCTTAGTTCTGTCAGATTTCTTGACTATTCTTGTCCCAATATGTTTGTGCTGCATTAGTGATTCCATTAATATTGGTTTTTAATATAAATTCTATATCCAATAAGTTTGTTAAATTCACCTATGTGTTCTGATTCTCTATAAATTCTTTGGGGTTTTTCTTTTATACAATATAATAGCTGAATAAGAGAGCTTTATTCCTCATAAACTATATGCTTTTTATTTTTCTTGCCTTATTGTATTAGCCAGAGCTTATATAAAATTCATAACAAATAATGATAATGAAAAAATAGAGCTCTTATGAAGGGTAAATATGCAAAATATAGACATTGAAGGAAGTAAACACATTTCCTTTGATTCTATAATTGAACTAAAGAGAAAGGAATCTTTCTCTGGGGAAAGCTTTTGTTTTGCTTTTAGATTCTGTCATTGCATTTAACAAGCTTCTATTCCACAGTGCTGAGTTGGTTATTCTATCCGGGTTTTTCTCCATTGTCCTGGGTCTTCATGGTCAGACCATGAAGTACATTTCCTCTATGATTTTCTGCAGCCAGAATAATTCCTTCATCTACTGGTCACTTGCTAAATAGATTGTACTGCCCTCTTCCGAAGGACAAGAGTTCATTTCCCAGCACTTATATCCGGTGTCTCACAACCTGGGTCTCCAGGAGAATCAGAAGCCTCTGGGCTTTGAGGGCACCTGCACTCCTATATGCACACACACACACACACACACACACACACACACACACACAGAGGCACACACACACTCACACATGCACTCACACACTCACACATGCACTCACACATGTGTGCATGTGCACACAATTTTTAAATGTAGGCATTTCTCATTTAACTAGAAGCTTAAGGTTTTTGCTCTTAGGATTATGGCAGTAGAAAATGTCATTTACGACCCAAGGTTTGCTATTTTTCTTGTCAGTCACCCTCAGGTCACTGATGTCTGTTTATATTAATACCCTTGCTATAGTTACAAACACTGTAAGTCCCCCTTCCCTAAAAGCATATTTAGGGAAGTAAGGACAATAGCATTCCATTCTATATTTAACTCTGATAGAAACCATGTCTTGAGATTCTCCTGAAAACTTTCTCTGTACATCCATGCTAGGAATTGTACCATGCAATTGTATGACTCTTTGCCCTAGAACATTCTATCTGCCTGGAATATACTCTTGTGCCTATTGTATGTTAAATTCCACCCAAACATCTCCACTTTCTCCCAAGAGCACAACAGCTTATGACACTTTTTGATGAAGTCACTATGCATAGTCCTTAGATATCTACGTACATATATGCTGTTTTAACTTTCTGCTAAATTTGTTAATTACCTACACAATTTTCTCCTTCACAAGACTGATTATTTGATGATAGGAATTCATAGCCATCAAGCTCTGCATTCTAGTATCCTGACTAGCCCATGATCTATTTAGCAGGTATTTGCTGACAGCTTACTCAACAAATGAAAACAGATATGTGATATGTGGTGAGCTTTGGTAAGTAAAAACACAGGACCTAAAGGCTCAAGAAATCAGTCTGAAGATATAATGGGATATGAATGATTCTGCGTCTCATCTGAAGAACCCAACTACTCCTATAATTTCCCTTAGTCCTGCTCTATAACACCCACTTCTAAGGAAGACATGGCTAGCCTGCAAAGGAATAGTGCTTCATTGGGAGGCCCACACCAGCAATATTTGCTGTCTCTCCTAGATGTACATCTGTCCATGGCAATCTGTAGGCTCCCTCCACTCTGTGGGTGTTGTTTGCTGATGGTACTGCAACAGCAGTGAGGGCAGCCTTGGGGCAGAAGAGGGCATCTTCTAGCACTGAGCACTGATAAGTATTGTTAATTTTCCCCTTCTAACAGCAATGGCCCCAAAGTTCCAACATAGGAGAGAAAAGAACAAAGCACATGCAAGTATGTGAAACGTTAGCATGAATAAACCTTGCTTTTCTCAGGACCTTGGTTCTCCCATCTGGAAACTCAGGCTTCTAATCAGATGTTCAAAAATATATATCATTCCATCACACACAGATACTGGAATACCAACGATGCTCAACAAGCTTTAGGCTTTCCTCCACTCCATCTTCTAACATGTTTCCAAACTAGGAAATGGCCTTGTGTGGAGTTGAAATGTACTTTTAAAGTTAATTTCAGATTGTATCCATGCTAACATTCCAATGGTGTCTGGTTATTTAAAGAGTGCTTTGACATCAATTTCCCTTTTCTGGGATAATTTTATCTTCTTCTTTTGTCCACTTCACAGAACTGATATCTAAGATAGAGAAAGAGAAAAAAAACTGATTTTATATTCAAACGTCTGTTTTTATTATTCACATTCAATGTAGAAGATACTTGTCTACTATATACTGATGAATGATGTATTTTATCGTGAATGAAAACCCAGTAGTCTGAGGGCCCTAGTAGGCCTCAGTGAGAGAGGCCTGGGTTTAGCAGTGGTACACAAACAGTAAGTGGGTAAGTTTAGACTGGAACACAGCTCAAATTGAGCAAAATGATGCCTTTTGGTTTTGTTTTACTGTGTTTCTTTCTTTGGTCTCAGATCATTAAGGTTAAACTTTACCCAAACCCAAATGTGATTGGTATAGTATGACAAATGTTTCCAGGGCTTCAGATGCCCTGTGAATCTGGTAGTGGAAGTCAGTGGCCAATTGCTAGAACTTTCTTAATACATCTGGTAGATGTTGTAAAGTAAAGCAACCCAGACAGTTAAAAACAGTATCAGCACAATGTAAGTACAAGAAGATAATTTGTTTTCCTAGAATTGAATAAATGATTTATGTACCAAAAGCCTATGATGTCAATGACTAGAGGAAGCAGACGAGCCCTCAGTGTTGGAGCTTCCTGTATTCGGGGTGCAGTTGCTGAGACTCAGAGAAATATGTAATTATATATATATCACTGAAACTCAGGTGATCAAGTCAGAAATGGAAATGGAGTTTTCTGACATCGAGTTCAGGGAGTGGACACAATGGAGTTCTGAGGCAGGCTGGGAATTTGACCAGGCACTAGGTTCATAGCATTCCCCTCACGACTTGTGTGACCTTAGGCTTTCAGAGCCTAGACAAATACCTTTCTCAGAGTCCTGTCTTGTCCCAGGGACTTTGATCTTTGTTCTTTGACCCAGTACCCAGTGTTCATTTAGAAACAAATACTCCAAAATATATTTATTGGTTTTACATATTGTGCACATAATTTTACCAGATCAATTGAGAGAAAAATATTATCAAGTCTTAATATGCATTCCACTCACACTATGCAATATGTCCGGCTCAATGCCAGGGAAATCCAGTGTTTGCGCATCTCTAAAGTAATGAGAATTGATTCTTACAGCCTTCTCTGGACAGTAGCAATTTCAAATATAAGGACCAGAAGCAAAGATATATGATGAGGCACAAAGAACTCACAGTTACCTCACACATCACTTTCTTCATCACTAAATACTTCACTAACAAGTTAAAAATAAGAAAAACAAAGCAAAGCAAAACAAAACAAAACTGTAGAGGTGGTTTAGCTTAAGCATTTAAACAGGACAGTTCCTAATTTTGTTATAGTTTCATCAACTTAAAAAGATTTATTCTTCCTGACCTCCCCCTGATGACAATAGTGTTCACCAGACACTCACGTGGGCCAAGTACTTCTAAAAGTTTGCAAATGTTTCTGGTATTTATAAAAGCACCAGATTTGTGAAGAAATCACAGTCTTGCATCAGAGGAAAAGCTCTGGGTTCAAATCTTAACCGACTTATTACAGGGCTATGTGATCAGTGACAACCCACGCCAGCATTTCTGTAATCCAGTTTCCTCCTCATCATGTGTGGGCATAATGTTGCCTGTGTTCCAGAGTTTTAAATATTAAATGAAATGATTGGTATGAGTTTTAGAACTCAAGCTTTGTTAGTTGCAAATGTATGCTATTGGCTTTCTTTATATTTTTGTAGCTTTAAACTGTAGAGTCTGTAAAACCAGCCTGGGCAGTGTGATGATCAAGCATTGTATCAACAGTGACGAGGACTAGGGGAATTTCAGTAGCCTGAACAAAGCCATAAAAACAGACTTGCTGTTTAAAATGGAAAGGAACACTGAAAGAATTAAAAATCAGCAAGTGGCAATGAGACGTCTGCCATGTGTAGTATCAAGGGACCTCAATTCTTAACTGTTTTCTGAAAATACAGTGAAGGTCCAATCATAAGAACATGTGGAGGAAATTAATAAAGTGTAAAGGTATAGCTCTTTCAAATACCTTTAAAGGTCATTGGAGTAAGCTGCAAAGAGACTACATGCATTTAGGATGGAATCTACTGTCTTCTCTCCAGTTGCCTAGGAGATGAAGCCAGAGTCATCGTTGACCTTATTTCCTCCTACTCACCTTGCCTTGTGTCCTGAGACTAAACCCTGTTCCAGACAAGACATACTACTTGTGAGTCCAAGACATCAAGGTACTTTTCTTTTAAATTTTTCTTTACTTAATTAACTCATTCATTCATTCACTTTACATCCTGATCATAGCCCTTCCCTCCTCTCTTACCTGTCTCACTCTCTCTTCCTCTTACCTCACCCTTCCTCCCTTATTCCTCAGAAAAGCGGAGATTCCCCTAACCCCTACCCCAGCTCATCAAGTTGTTTCAGGACTGAGCAGGTCTTCTTCCCGTGTCATGGAGAGGAAGCCCCACCAGGGAGAGTGATCAAAAAGCAGGCAACAACATTCAAGTCAAAGACAGCCCTACTCCCCTAATTAGGGGACCCACATGAAGTCTGAGCTGCCTATCGGCTACATCTGTGTAGGGGACCTAGGTCCAGTCCATACATGGTCTTTGTTTGATGCTTCAGTCTCCACACGCCCTTCTGGGCCCTGTTTAGTTTTCTCTGTTGGTCTTCTTGTAGAGTCCCATTCACCTTCAGGTCCTTCTATCAATCCTCCCACTTTCCCACATGACTCCCCAAACTTTGCCCAATGTTTGGCTGTGAGTCTCTGCATCTGTACCAAGCTACTTTTCAAGCTCATCTCTCCACTAGTTTCTTGGTTACTGTTGCTATGAAATAGTCCAGTTATATTCTAAATTGGATCACACATTTGCTTAGACACTTCCAGTGGGAAACTCCAAGTACCCAGTGACCCAAAAGCCAAGCATACTTTACTATTCTCTAATCTTATTCCCTGTCTTCCATTTCTTTGATGATTCCTACCCATCCATCCTGGCCTGCTTGGACCAACTCTCATTTCTCCTCTAACAGTGAATTTGAGCATCACAATCTCAACAAAATCTTTAGGAATATACAAGGAATGTTGCAATCACTTCACATCCCCTTGCAGTGGAACATTGTTCTGTACAGAATTATTATTTTCTTTATTAACATCCCAAAGGGAGCAGTAGGTTTTGTGTTTTGCTTAATATTAGATATTTGATGTCTAAGAGTGAGCACATAGTAGGTGCTCAATAAATATCCCTTACAAAAATATGTGTTACAAAAATCTGTATTACTGTGTAATTTATCTACTTTTATTATGTTCAATATATCAGACATTGCCTATAAATACAGGAGCTTCATCAAATGTCTACAGAGTTGTACGAAGACTAGAGCAGTAAACAATTTTCTATTTTCTTACTTATATATTTACTATACTCTTTGAAATACTCTATTTCAAACTCTGAATAAGGCAATCCCATATATTTCTCTGCCTTCACTTCTCTGTCCAACTTATGGTTTATTATTCAATAATTTTCCCAAATTGTCTTTAATTTCTCAAAGATTCTAGCTTGATTCATATCTATTTCTCTTTGTTCATGTTGCCCCTTCTCTCTGGAATACTCTCCTACCTTTCTTTTTGCTGAACATTTCTTACACTTTCAACTAAAAGCTGTCCTCAGAAAGCCTCAATGGGCCCTCTTGTTGAGCTTTGGGAACCCTATTCTCTGTTCTTCACAGTCATCCATGTATTGCCAGAGCTCTGTATTTACCATTTTGCATAAGCATCATTTCCTCAAGTGTCCAATTCTGCTCATAAGCATCAAATTTCTAGAGAAGAGCCCATCAATGAACTGGAAAAAAACCCTGCACATAAAAAGGAGAAACATGATGGCTGCTTCCTGAGGAAAAGTAGTCCAAGAGCCAGCTTTCTCCCATCCAGACTATTTACTTACAAACGAGCAGGGGTATGGAACTCAAGATGACAAGATTTTGATTTCTGGCTTTTTGCTTACCAAACATTAAGTCTTGAGTAAGTCTTGAGTGCTGGTGTCCCCATCTGCCTACTGGGAATAATGTTATTGCATAACATATACAAGGCAACTAGTGTGTGACATTGTATAATATGACCAGTGATTTCATCCTTGGGAAGGAAGGAAAGTAATTTCCTGTTATTGCCCATTCACCCTCCCTCAGTCAGAACATGTAAGAGCCAAGCGTGAGCTGTTAGGAGGAGGGCTATAAGCAGTAGGTGTTGTTAGATTCCGTGGGAGATAGTTAACTTCCTCCTGGGGGGCCCAGTTAGCAACTGCCATGTTCCTTGATAGCTGAGTTCAGCTTTCAATTCTGAAGCTCAGACAGTTGACAAAAGCTAACTACAGTTTCTCTTAGACAGAACACGCCATACCCTGATTCATTTCTGTTTACTCAGGCAAGCATTCAGTCATCTGCATGGTGCCCTTGTTCTTCTCACTGCATCCTTGATAAGTACGAAGGTTCAGAACTATTATAATGCACTCTGCTGTGAGCCAGAAGCTGCGCCAAAGACTTGAGTGAAGTGGAAGTTAACGGAAACTTCATGACAACCCCATAAAAAATGCAGTATATGCCCTGTTCAGGCCTTGTGGCTTAACTCAGCCCTAGTCTCAGTCCTTCCAAATGGAGTTAATAGGTACACCATGGGCCTCACAGGAGTTCACAGTCATGGCTCCACTTTCAGGCACAAGTTACTTCATTCCTTTCTAAAGTGTTCATTCTAATGCAAAGGTGGAAATGAAATAAGTCAGTGTGAGTATCACATTCCCTTTTGTGTTCTTTATTCTTTTAACTCTTCAGGTTCCTTATTAATGTTGTCAGAATAAACTAACGAGGAGGGTATCATAGAATGGACTTGCTCAGTTGGACACTGGTGACCCAAGGTGAGTTTTACATTGTCCTTCTAAGGAGAAAGAGGCAGGATATTAGTGTTTAAATTTCTATACTCTAGAGCTAAATTTTCTGCATTTACTAACCTTGTTTCCATATGTTTGATTTTTATGAAACACATTAGCATATTACATCTCAGCACTTTTTTCCTAGAAATTATAACTACAGAAAAATATGTCTCTGCCATTCCATCAAATCCATCTTCACTCCAGTTTCATAGTGAAACACCAATGCTTAGTTTCCTTTTGTTCATCCCATGGGTTCTTGCTGCAGGAACTGTTGCTGAATATTGCATACTTGCTGAGTGGAATGGACACTTTATTCTTCAGTCTGCTACTATATCATACATTTTGGTTTCCCTCTCCATTTTCTCACAAGATCTTCTTTTCCTCTTATATTTCTTTAAGTATTAACATCTCATAGAAATATCTTTTCAATTCATATCTCTTATGGTTATATTTCCTATTGAAGTCCTTTACATTTTACCTATATAGAGAGCTGAATGATTTATATTTATTGTTCTATCCAAAATATCAACATACGCAGGCCACAGTTCCTTCTGATCTCCTTATGGACTTCCTCAAAGCACGATCTTATTACACACTGGCTTCTCTTTGTGATCCAGGTGGAAATTGTGAGCCAGTTTTGGTTCCTTTATCTATTTCTTGGTGCTCAATAATTTTACCCTATAATTTTTTTGTTTGTCAAATATGTTAGATTTCTTTCTCTTCTACTTGTTCTTCTTGTCTATGTCTCTGTGACTATTACCTTCTTTTGTATGATCTTTGAGAATGACCTATCAGTTAACCCAGCTCATAGTACTCTATAGTCCACGAGAATGCAATCCTATAGCATGCATGGTAACGGATGCATTGAACACTGGCCATACATACATAACTTGATAATATGCAGGGAGTTAAAGGCTGGAATGGAATTAGTTCTGCTACATATCTCAAAAGACACTAGAAAAATTCATGCATAGGCACACAATGATTCACACACAAAAATTTCCGAATGAAATTTTTATTAACAGCAAAAATATAGAAGCAACACACACACACACATACACATACACACACACACACACACACACACACACACACACAAATCACCTATAGGGGAATGCAAATGGGCCACACCATGTTCATCAAAGGAAAAACCAACATTCCATCCAAAATGAGTGATGTAAATAGTATGTAAAAACTTAAATACTGGGCTGAATAAAAGCAGGCTTCAGGGGGAAAAAACTGCGTTATTTGATATCATTTAATATAAGGTTTAAAAGCATGCACGAATCTATACATTACTAGCATTTACTTTTATTCAGAGATAGTAGTAAAGTATGTATGAATGGAAATGATAATTGTACAAATTGAGAAAGAGGCCACATTTGGAAAGAGAGGAGTAAGTTAGAAGCTGATATCCTTGTTTCTGCCATATTTATGCAACTTCCTTACTTTAAAGAAAAGTTGAATGCAGCATGGCTTTAGAGTAAGCATGGTAGGGAGCACATGTCTGTTACTTTATATTCTCTACAATTTTCTCTGTGTGAGAACATTTTATAATTGAAAAAACATGATGATGTTTTTCTCTTGCTTAGCAACCTTCAATTGCCTATCAAATGACACCCAAATTCCTTGATGCAACGGCCTTTCTGACTCTGAGCTTGCCAATGGCAGTGAGAGTCTGCAGCTGCTGTTCTAAGACCTATCTCCATCTTGCCGACAGTGCTTAGTTTCTGCTTGGGAACCCCTGGTTCTAGAAACACAGAGCACAAAACCTGGTATTGACTTTGTAGCACATGTTCTTGTTTTAACACAACTCAACTCCCATGTTTAGTCTTGAACTCAGGGAGGGGCATATATGTAGCCAAACTGGTGGCAAGTTCCTTTTCAACATATTGCCTTTTACTTTTAACAAACATGGCTGCAAACATGGCACCTCTGCTAAACAGTAAGCTTTAGCTACCAGGGACGCTGTATCCACTGGCATCAAGCAGTTCAAGGGAGGAGCACAGGAGATGTCTGAAAGCCCTCATGCGCCAGGTATGCAAGTGGATATCTCCGATGTGCACAATCACAATGAGAACTCAATGCTGAGCTACCTAATTGTAAGAGAACGGTAATACAGATTTGCTCAGTGCCCATGAGGAACTAAAAAGTGGTTCAGAGAAAAGGAAGCTAGTTTCTCACAGGTGTGCGAAGGAAAATGCTTAGTTAAACAAAACTAATAGCAGTCAATTTATACCCCCGAGGAAAGTCAGACTAATGAACTGAAAACCCTAAGGGAACAGGTTACAGTGAGACAGACCATATCTTGAAGAATGTCTTCATTTCACATCCTGTGAATGTACTTAGGACACATCCCAATGTACACAGAGTATTAAACACTAATAGAAAGTCCTTAACAAATAGACAATGCTATGTCCACCTGGACCTCACTCACTGCAGGCGCTGAAGCCACTAGAGCAAGCCTAATGTCTCTAGGCATTTTAGGAAATTAAGTGTGTCCCCTCTGTCATTGTCCTTGCCCTATTCATTGTTGCTTTAAACAGACAGCAGCTCTACTTACATTCTTACCTCTCCTAATCTTTAGTAAAATGACGGTGATGATGGAGGTGGTGGTGGTGATGATGGTGATGATAAAAACCTGTTTTATGCATATTCCATAATATTTCATACTGGATTTTGCAAACACTTCTCATCTCTGAAATGCCTTCTGACACATGCTTAGAGTCACACAAAGAAACATTTTTGTTATACAAATAGACACCGAAGTATGTACACAGTGGGTTTTCTAGAATCATTCTTTCCTTCCATTTTTCCAATGGATAGTAAAGATTGGACACTCTTTCATTTATTTTATAAATAGATGAGACTAATCATAAATCCTAAGACTTCATATGAGGACATTTATTTCCTATTGGTAAGCTATAATTAATCTCTCTGTGTTATCTCCTATTTAATGTTTCTGTAATTAACTTTAAATGTGTTTTATGTGCTAAGGACTATGTAAAAAAAATGGAGATGTTAAATGTGTAGAAGGAAGATCGTATTGCTTTTTGTTTTCAGTAAATCTCGAGGTCAAGTAATATATGTATAAAATAGTAATGGAGTAACAGCATCAGTGCAAGGATAGATGAGGTAGCGAGGGCAGGAGTGCTTTGTAAAGCGATACCAAACGAGTCACTGCAAATTGTGTGCAGCTCTGTACTCATTTAAGACAGAGGAGCACATTAATTTACACCTATAAAGAAGGTGGGATTTTTTTTTTGCTGTTCCTTTGTTTTGAAAAAGTCAATGAAATGATTCCTAATGATATTTTGCTATACTCATAGATCTGTGCTTAGCCTAATCATAATTAGAGAGCTGTTTCTCTGGAAGCTGATGGGAGCAGATGCAGAGACCAACAGGCAAACATTAGGTGGAGCTTAGAAGGAGAAAGGGTTGTAGGACCCAGATGGGTAGCGGACAGCAGGAAAACACAAGTCACAGAATAGAATCAAGTAGGCAGAGCTCATAGGGGTTCACAGAGACTGAAGCAGTAATCGTGGGGCCAACATGGGTCTGCACTAGGTCCCCTGCGTATATTTTGTGATTGTTCAGCTTGTGTTTTTGTGAGACTTCTAACAGTGGGAGTGGTAGGTGTGATTGCTCTTGGTGACCCTTTCCTCCTCCTGGGTTTCTTTGTCCAGCTTTGTCATGAGGGTTTGTGCCTAGTCTTATTGCATCTTACTACACTGCTTTCGCTGGATGTCCCTGGGAGGCTTGCTCCTTTCAGGTTGGAATGAAAGATCAATAGATCTGGGGGACAGCAGGTTGAGGGGATCTGGAGGAGTGTAGTGAAGGGAGTCTGTGGTGGGGAAGTATTGTATGAGAGAACAACAAACAAATAAACAAATAAGAAAAAAAGAGAAATAAACAGGAAAGCTATGTGCTTCGTCTCAAGTTTCTCTGACTTTTGCTTACCCTGCTTTCTCCACCCATTGCTCTCCTGCAAAACTTTGTGGCACTTGATGTTGAGAGGGAAATAAATCTGAATGAAGAATCACAGCAAAGCCGTTGATGAATTAGCTTGGAGGAGCTCTTCAAGGTGTCGTTTTTTAAAGCTCTTTGAATGATTGCTTTTCAATGAATCCTTCTAAGAATTTTAATTTTGAGCACTGCATAGACAAATGTGAACACACACACAAATCACTTGCCACCCATCTCCAAGAAAGAGAAGAAAAGTGCTTATGAAGTGAAACACTTCACTTTTCAACTTCCCCAGCTTCCGGTCGGAACTGTAGGTTTCTTTTTATCCTTCCTTCAAAGTCTAGCAAAGTCTAATCGTATAGACCCTATATGGATCTGCATTTGAAAAAGGTGCACAGAAATCATGTTCTCACCATATTTGAGTAGGTAATACACTTTAGACAAAATTTAGTTGGAACGGTTTCTTAGACAAGAGACGTTAAACTGCAGGGGTGTGACAGGAGATAAAAAGCAAGCTTCCTCCCTCAGCTGTTCAGGCATGTTAAGCACCCGTCTCCAAAATCATGTTCCCATCCCCCAAGTTTTCAGATACTGGCTATAAAGCGCCTGATAATTATGTGAAACCATTCATTTGATTGTTAGAAATCCAAGCTGGTAGTGAGGAAAGAGCCAGTGGGAATAGTTAACAGCTATTCTGGGAAAAGGACTATGTAAATGTTTACTGACAAAATTTAGTTGAAGAATTATTCACTGCTTCTTTTCAAATTGGAAAAAAAAAAGAAAAATCAGATTTTTTGAATGTACACATTTATTTAAATTGAAGACAAATGTAATTGAAGATATAACAGTATGAGAAGGAAGCAGCTGAACTTAGGATACAAAGTATCTTTTAATATGCATACAAAAATTTAAATATTCAATAATGCATTGGTAATTATCTGTATAAATAGTTTTTCTTGCTCATAATGGCACTAAAATGATTTATCTTATTATGGTTACTATTAAGTTTGTAGAAAAGATAGGACATTTTAAAATTGGTATTTTAAAGTATTTTGCTAGCATAGTGTAGTGATTTGCAGGAGAAAAATCTGCTTAAGATCATATATTTTTAGTTTTTAGGAAGTTTAGAAAGGCATGACTACTTGTAAACAGAAACACGGTATGCAAGACTATTCTGATACACTAACTGAGATGGCTCAAGAACAAATGCATAAGTAAGTTCAAGATCTCCAATGCACGTTTTAGTGATTTGTGCTACTGCTTGAGCTTTCTTGAGACATGCCATTGAACTAATACCTATATAAAACAGTGCTTTCTTCCTTTATTAAATTTACTCACATTACATCTGATTGTCATTCCCTCTCTCTTATCTCCCAGTTCTCACCCTCCCTCCCTCTTCAGTTCTGTTCCCCTCCCCTAGACCTCAGATGGGGTGGCTCCTCCCCCCAGACCCTTTGATCACAGTCTATCAGGTCTCATGAATTTTAATGAAAGGAATATCCCCCCCCCCCAGGATGATAAATCCTTGTTAGAGATGTGAAGGGGTTAAGTGTTTATGCAGTAACTTCATTTGATACTCTAGCATCCCATTAGGTAGACATATTTTTTAGGCTCCAAAGTTCTGTAGGTGAAGATATTGGCTTAGAAAGGTTTAGTAGCTGAAGCCACCACCACCACCACCCCAATCCCCACTAGAGTACGGAAAGTGAAGTGGCTGGCGTGGCTCCTGAGATTCACATTCATGCACTGATGTTAGCTAACACGTTTGGCTTGTTCTCTTCTGTTTCTCCAAAGAGTGCAGGAGTGACCAAGATCCATGTCACAATAGCAGACAGTGCATGGGAAAAGAAACGGTATCCACTGTAAGTGCTTTCAGGATTTGGATTTTTAAATTTCCCTTCAGGCTGCCCATCTTTTATATTTGCTATTTTGGGTAATGAGGTTGGGCAGAGGTCAGAGTGGCTGAGTTACAATCCTGGGTATCCCAACTTGATTCCTGTTCTTGGTCAAAGTACTCAGTTCTCTGTGCTTCAGTTTCCTCATTTATATTTTACTCCCCCCACTTCTATCTTTTATCCATACCTTCCAAATTAGGAAATCCCAATAATACCAGTCATGAAAGCAATTACGAATTGGTTGAATCCTTGTAATGTTTATTATTGAAGTTTTAAACTGTACATCATTGGCCATCAGCCGCTTTTCTTTCTCAGATATAGTAAAGGTAGCCCTGAGAAACCAACACTGGATACAAGTCCGTGCATTTACTTCTGCATGCCCTCTTATATTGCTACCCATGGGCACTCCCTGGAGCATTTCATGATGATCTCAAATCCCTTGTCATCTTAAATTTACATTTTTCCTGAGTTTGCATATTTCTGTCGCATCCCTTTTGTCACTAATGTACCAAATCCTTATGCATTTTCTGCACTTTGGAATGGTTTCTTAGACAAGAGACATTAAAACCCATGGGTGTGACCGGAAATAAAAGGCAAGTGTCCTTTAATTTCCTCAGCTGTTAAGGCATGTTAAACATTAGTCTACAAAATCATTTCCCCATCCCCAAGTTTTTCAGATCCTGGCTATAAAGGGTCTGATAATTATGTGTAACTATTCATTAAAGGTAGTGGTTTGATCACTAGAATCCAATCCTCTGGTAATGAGGAAAAAGCTATAGTGACCTATTCTGGGCAAAGGACTTTGTAAATGTTTACTGAATACCTTCTATGTATTACACATGGTATCAAATATTTTCTATCTCTTGTAATATAAGATTTAATCTAAGGTGATGCTTTGCTGTAATTCTTATAACAATTGTGTCAAATTGGAATTGCCACTATTTTATAAATAAAAACATTCTAAGAAACTACAGAGGTTAAATTAGACATGACTCCCCTCCCCCATCTTATCAATTTCTTTGTAACAAATTACCCTAACTTCAATGGCTTAAGGCTTAAGATATTTATTACATATAGGTTCTGGCACATAAGATTTGCTTTTTACACGCTTGTTTTCCTTGTGTATACTTCTGCTATTTTTGGTACAATGTGGAGCTGAACAAGGATGCATCTTAGAGTCAGGGAAGATAAGTTTTCAGAAAAATAGTAATCCAGTCCAGTGTTTGCTAAGGGCTTCATACACACAAAGTGCCTTAAAGTTCACATCTCAGTGAAATAGACATTAGTATACTCATTGTATAAAAAAAGCAATTTTCTGAAAGGTGTCTTTCTCAATTTAGAATATCCGTAACTGGAAAAACAAAAAGTCCAACCAAGGCACTCTGGTTGTAGAGCTGTAGTCCTAGTATCTACTTCATAGAGCCTCAGGATTGGCTTGGGAAGGAGTTTGCACACTGGCTGCCATTTTACTTTACTACAGGATGAACATAGTGATTGAAGAATGTCAATAGAATTGCAGTCCTGATGACCATCATAGACCAAAGAAGAAAAAGAAGGAAGAAACTAGAGACAGGAAGAGTAGATGACAGTTAGAAAGGGAATCTAGTGGGAAAGAGAAACCCACTTTACAAAATGACAGACTGTAATCTGAAACAATGATGTCCTCTTATTGAAAACTATCCTTTTTCTCTTGACTTTCAAATTATCTGTTCCATTCCATCTTTATCCTCTTCTTTTCTTATAGACATGACACACCCCAGATACTCTTGCTAATTTAATTATGGCCATGAGACTGGACCAATGGTCTGGCATGGTTATGATCAGCCACTTCCACCTGGATTTTTCTATCTCCTTTTCCTTTCTATGTGACTGATGGCACTCCCAACATGGCACAGCAGCCACATGGTTCAGATGATGCAACCACTACCAGCTCAGACTCCCTAGTTCCTGCACAGCAAAACTCCCTATTCCAATTCAAAAGTTACTGTCATTGTGTTTATCCTTGGGCTAATACATAGTGATACAGTGAAACTCTTGTGTTGATCACTTATATGTTTTGAGTGTATTTATTATCCCACTTTATTCTCAAGTAGTTTACTTCTAATCCTTCTGAAATTAAGAGTATGTACACTAGGTTTATTCTAAAATCCTTACTATTGGATACTTCTCTTTGATACAACGCCATGCAGGGCATTCTGTGAAGTTTTTTTGGACATACCTCGGCATGAAGTAACTATGAGAAAGGAAGGAGCAGGGGAGTGAGGAGGGGGAAGTGAGAGGGAGAGGGAGGAAGAGGCAAGGAGGGAGAGGGGAACCAGAGAAGAAAAAGAGTAGTTCATTTCTTGTCTCAGGATCTTCAAAAAACTGTCTTTCCTCTTGGGAATACATGATGTTCAGTCATGTGTAACAGAACACTGAATTGATAAACTTCAAATATTTTGAATTTATGAAGGCAAACTTTTTTTTATGAGGTTAGCCTGGTGAGTACCTCACATATATCAAAAATTTATGTCAAACACAACAGCAGGAAATGGGTAGGTATATTTTTGACTCTCTAAGAGTACAAAGTAGAGAGGGCCCCTGAAGACTGTCATGAAAACCCAAGAAAGAAGCTTGGTTCTTTTTTTTTTTAAAGAGAGACGTTGACCTAAAAGATGCTCATCAATGCTTTGTTTCATTTCAGTCTACCCCCAAGGTTTTGTTTCTCAGAGTCTATAAAATGTGAGCTCCTTTGGTCATTTTGACAGATTTTTCCAGTACTAAAAATAGCAAGGACTTAACGAACAAATCATGAGGGTCTCTGAAGTGATAGAAAGTTAGCTTTGGGAAATTCTCTGCCTGATGGAAAAAAAGACCATTTTTTACTGAGTGGTTATAGGACTGTCAATGCTTCCTATGGCCTCATCTCCTTGTTCAAACTTATATGACATAAGATTATAGAAGTGTTTATAAATGTGCTCATATGAATTAATGTATGTGTTAACACCTTTGAAAGGAAAAGTGTTTGTTCAGGACCCCATAAATAAATTCTCAGAATAAAGGATATGTATTTGCCTCAGAAGAACAGGGCAGGGAATGAGAGACAAAGACAGGAGCTAGAGGACACAGGAGAAGGGAAAGGGAAGAAGGGAGAGAGGGCAGAGATATTTGTTCTGGAGGACAAAGGATTGCCTCTGGATAGAGAGGAGACAGACATGGCAACATAGGAAAATGCCAGTTTATAAAGGTACAAGGGGAAACCCCATGCTAGGTGGAGGTGTTTAATTTTAATTAGGCATGTTAATTAGGTGAGTCAAAGGGGCCTTTTGATACCTAGACCTCAATACTTTGATAGCTGAACCTTCAGTAGTCAGCCTCAGGAGGAGGAAGTGGCCAAATAAGCAAACAGACCTTGGTGGCTGGCTTTAGGAATGTTTAGCGAGGCAGAGGGAATTGAGGAGAAAGGCAAGACTGTCAGAGCTACACTCACCACTCTTAAGCTGTCCAGAGTCCTTTCAACCTACTTATTTTCATGTGCTTTTTTTCACACACTCAAGAATATGAGAAATAAATATATACTTATTTTCTCTCATAATTGCTTTGGAGGACATTTACTGGCTTCTATTATGTGTACACAGTCCATTTTCTATTGTGGAAACTGCATGTTGTCCATACTAGAGAATGAAAATGACAAGGTTCACTTTCTAAACCATTTTGCTGTCACTTTCATGTGTTCAGTGTATTGAATGGTGCCCTTGTCCAGGATGTATAATAATCATTAAAGTCACAAAGTTATAGACTAGGTAGGTACCTGTTTTCAGGATATCATAGCTAGAAGGTTAGTCACACTTTTTCTTTGATAGTGTTTCACTGTGTAGCCCAAGATGGTCTTGAATTTGGGAACCTTCCACTTCTGTGTTCCTGGTAAGGGACTAGAGGCACATTAATTGTTGGGAATCCACGTTTAATGCAGTAACAACATGAACAAATATTTGCTGTATTAAAAAAAAACTGATCAAATGTGGTGGTGAGAAGAAACATGAGAGCTGACATCAGGAGTGGGATTAGCACTTAGCTAAGTATGGCAGATAAAACATGACCAGTTGAAATAGCAAGAAAAAACTCAGTTTCTCCCATCATTGATTCTAGGAAGCCCCTGAGCCTGTTGTTTAATATGGAAGCAGAAAAGGCTATTGTTGTTGTTCTCACAGAAGGTTTTACTACCAGGTAAAGAAGTCTAATCTAATCTCCCAAAGGATGAGAGACAGTGCTCTTGAAAAGACCAGTTTCAGCTGATCCTCTGAGTCCAACTAGTTGAGAACTTACACCAGTGAAGAGCTGGTCCATTTTCATTTATGTGTTTCCAGCCCAGAAGGCAGATCTTTGGCTCTTGAAAGTGACTCCAGGTGATAACAGAGACCTAATTGGCTGCTTTCAGCCCAGATTGCTGTCCATAGAATCTGGACCTAATGAGTACTGTTATTAGAAGAGTTTAGTGTTGATCTATGACATGAGAAATATTTCTGGTAGACCAAGGGAATTATAGGAGCTAAGACTGACAATGAGGAAGACATTACCATAAAGGAAGAAGAAGAAGGTGATGGAATGTAATGGTTTAGAGGGAGACAAAGGCCCAAATCAGGCAAAGTCAAAAGCCTCTAGTTTCTAATCTTAAAAGGTTCAAGACACTGGAGGCAAATTACACTGAAACATGACTTGGCTTACTTATATGGTTGCCAGGACACATTTTGACTTTAACAAACTCACTGTTTCACATGCAATATAATGCAACACAGGACTCTGCTCTACACAGCCATGGCAGAAGCTCAGCAAATTCTATTTTATAGTTTCCTTTGACTGAACTATCAAGATTATCCCAGTCAAAAGACTTAAAAAAGCCCAGGTGTAGGCGTGAAGCCCAAATACAGGAGGTGCAGAGGACCAGGCAACCACAGCCCACTTTCATCTGAATTTTTTAATGTAGTCAATTAATAGTTGAAAAACGCATTCTTCCTACTAAAATTTTCCATTGGGAAAAAAATCTGTATTTGACACATTTAATTGTGAATCAGCTGACAACGTTTGCCATCTTGACTCTTAAAGTAGAGTTCCAGGCTAGTTGGTAAGTACGGAGGCACACAGGGGACCAGGAGATGAAGCTATGAACTGTCTTTCATCTTGAGTCCTAGAAATGATTAGTTAAAACATCCTTGGTGCAGAAACATTTATATCTATTGACTTGGAACCTGGCAAGGGCACAAGTGGAAGGTCTCCCTGCCAAGTGGTTTGTAAGACTGAAAAGTAATTGTTCAGGAATTTTAAAACGACTCATGGAAGTCTGATAGTCGTCCTACTTTGAAACTTGAATTTGAAGATGTGTCAAAGAAACATACTTAAGTCTGGAAGTCAGAGGCACTTAGGTTTAAATCATACTATGCTGCTTATGACTCATAAGACATGGTGCTCAAGAATCACTTTGTGGCTAAGGTTCTGAAACTGTACATAGTAGAGAGACAATGGAATCACTTAGCACATGAGTGTAGGTTAAACTAAATGTGTTCAGGAAGCACCTGCTCATGAAGGTATCAGTTAAAGCTAATGCACTTCTTCAGAGATTCTGAAGAATTTTGGAGAATATGTGCTGATGCCATCTTGATCTCTTTGTTGCAATATACAGGTATGCTAGAGATATCCATGTTGATTTGACTGATTTTTACTTAGGAAAAGCATTTTTTTGCATAACCTCTAACTTCTCTTTGTTGCAGTTCAGTGCTTTTTAATATTGGCTGTACACTGTAGACCCTGTGAAAC
The DNA here is from genome assembly GCF_964271855.1 of Acomys minous. Classification (NCBI taxonomy): domain Eukaryota; kingdom Metazoa; phylum Chordata; class Mammalia; order Rodentia; family Muridae; genus Acomys; species Acomys minous. The sequence goes on along the minus strand of NC_140493.1, from coordinate 42,365,165 downwards.
TTGTGACAAAACTATCAATGATACTTCCATCCCCAGAGATTATGATGGATTTAGCCTGAATTGTATTTCTACAAACTAGATAAATATAATAAAAATGCCACAAATCTATCGAGCTAGGAGAATTTTAGAAGAAACAGTGGTTAGGCATAGGCTACATTGCTGGTGTCCATCAATAGCCATTGTTGATTCCATTACACCAGGACCCACAGAAAAGGTGCAGCACAGAATCATTCCTTCCAGTTTAGATCCAATTGGTGATTGGATATGGTCCTACTGCCTTAGGGGTAAAATGACTTTATGACTAACTAACTAAATCCTTTTAGATAGATTCCTCAGGAATCTATCAGGAGTCTTGAACTGAAGTATACTTCATGAAGAAGCACAAATTTGTACATCTCTTCTTTGGTTGATGGGGCAGTAAAAATCCAAGTCTTTCACTCAAATCACAAGGGTTTGAGACCCTCCACCCTCTCCTGTTCTATATCTCCTAATGTGACTTCTTTCGTTTTATACATGACATCACTCAAAAACTAAGTCTTCAATTAGGGTATGCTGCCACCAGCTGGCAATAAGGGCCTCACGTGTACTTAACACAACTGGATGATAAATTGTGCAGTCACACATTCATTCATTCAAGATTATCTTTTAAATTTTGAAATACAAAATGTAAATTTTAATTTTATAACTCAACTTCTACATCTTAATGATTATAGAACTTGTACATTTAGTTGTGCACAAATGTCATACACATGTGAAACTCTTCATTTCAGCAGGAATAAGAGTTAAAAGAAATTAAGATAAAAGTCAAATTAATATCTTGTTGTCTCCAAATAATTACTAGACAGAGTTTGATCAAAAATACTTACTTATATTGTTCTATAGTCAATTTTTATTTCTAATACCATTAGATGCTACTGTAGGAACTTAGACCAACACGTTAAAATTTATTCGCAAGGATCCTCAAACATTCTAGAATTTTTTTTTTTTTGCTATTAAATGCTAACATGCATCCCACTAATGGTTTGATTTTGGCCAATGATACTCTTAGTAGTCATCTTTTCACAAAGTAGGACTACAGAAGACCACAATATAGCTTTGTGTTTCTCCTTTCTGTGCTGATTCCTCCTGACAAATTGCTGTAGCTTAGAAGAGAAAAAAAATCTTCAAGGGCCAAGAGTGAGATGGTTACCTACGTGTGACTTGAATGTTATGCAAAATCATCTTTTTCTACCAAGATGAGTTTGAATTCAGTATCACCTAAATCTCTGATACAATGACTTTACTACAAAAAAACCCTTAAGAAATATTCTTAAAGCATACTCTTTACACAAAGAATTGATAATTATTTTTGTCTATTCTGTATATAGCACTATGTTCAAAAAACCAATCTCAGTAATTTCCTGCCCTCTTAGTTAATATCACTGATGATAGGAAACATTGCATGGACATACATCAAACTATAAATGTATTTTTGGATATGGGGGACAAAGTCCCATGTTTGAACTGTATGAGACCTGGTCTCAGTCTCTAAGGTGACTTATTAGAATTCTGACCAAAACTTCTGTTAATGCTTTGTAGCAATACTCATCACTTCCCCTATGTCCTAATTAGCTTTAATTGTCAATTTCATACAGCCCAGAGTTCCCTGAGAAAGGGCTCTCTCTTGAGGAATTACTCATGTAAGATTCACGTTGGGCATTTCTTTGAGGGATTGTCATGTTTGTTAATTAGTGTAGGAGGACCCAGCCCACTATAGGCAGCATTATTCCCTAGGTAGATGGACATGGGCTATATAAGAAAGCTGGCTAAGAAGGAATCTGTTGAGTGAGTCAGAAAGCAGCATTCCTCTACATTTTCTACTTCAAGTTTCTTCTTGAGTTATTGCTCTGACTTCCTCTAGTGATGACATGTAAGTTTAAGTGAACCATTCCTTCCTTAAGTTGCTTTTGTTCAGAATGGTTTTTATCACATCAACATAAAGGAAACTATGTAGAGAGAAATCTTGAGAGGAACAAGAAGGAAAGGTACTCATGGAGCAAAGGTGAGAAAACTACTGCAGCTTGCACAGACAGAAATAGGGACCTCCTCTCAAGTGATGGTACTCTTATTGATAAATAACATTTTTATTTAAACTTTAAGCTAGCATTAACAAGGTCATTGAGTGAGACATATTTTTACTTTTAAAGTTGGTGAAAGATTCAAAGCATTCATAAACAAACTAAAAATCAAGATTAAACTCATTAAAACTCTTGTTATGTGTTCTGTAAATTCCTGTCCCCACAACTTTCATTTTGCATACGTAATTTAACCAGCAAAAACTTATACATACATAAGCAGAGGTGACACACATGCATACAGAGATGCCTCAAAGATTAGCTTTAAGTCCACCATGGGATGATTAGGTTCATGTGGAGGATAGAATGGCTAGAAATTGAAGGAAAATAAATTGGAAGGAAGTGGACAGAAATCAACAGAATTTTTTTGTAATCAGCCCTTGCCTTGGGTTCTGGATCTTAGATTCTGCCAGAACTTCTATGAAAACCCATAGGACTGTGTTTGTTTCTCTTCTTCAGGGTCTTATGGTTCTACTTCAATGACTTCTACAGATGTCCTGTTCTCTGAAGAATTTTGCGGTCCTTAAGGAGTACTGACTGGCAGAACTGAGTCCATTACTATGACTACAATGGACACAAGGACCACCATTTCCAGTCCCCACTATTTATTATGGTAAAATCAACAGCATCTGGGAGAGTGTTAGAAATTCTAAGTCTTAGGCCTTTCTCTGGACTCCGACAACAGAAAGGACTTAACTCGATCCCAAGGTCATTCTGACACACAGAAAAGTCTGAGAACCTTGAGTACAGGGAAATGGTTCATGGAAGACACTGGGCAGATTCATCACTAGGACTATAGAGAGATCCAGGTCTCTACTTCTCTCCTGCCTATACCTTTATCAGGAAGAACTTGCTAACCAAATTTGTTTGACTTTAGGACAGGGACTAAGTTGTCAGGATGAGGATCAAAGTGTGAGACATATAAGTTGGAGCATCCTAGCAACAATAATTCACTCTGTCACTACATGAATCTGACAATCCATGATTCTTTGAATGGTTAACTCCATGAACTTGACTGTCTTACCTTGGCCCTACCTCCATGAGTGATCGGGAGGGGATAACCCATATCTTTCCCCTCTTGTTTCCATTATTTTTTTGGTAGCAGTCCCTCCAGAACTGAGTTTTCTGTATTTGTGTGTTACTGTCTCTTCTACTCTTTCTATTTGCCTTCTGTGGTTTGATGGTGAAATTTGGGAACAGGATTGATACAGCCTCCCAGTCTTTCTGGATGGGCTCTGTAACTTCACTTGACAATTTTAAAAGCAGTAATGCAGTTTAGGAAAACACAGATGCTGTAATCCTCCCATTTTTCTAAATTGTGTTCCTTGTTCATATAGAGCCACATAAATGTAGTAGGAGTCAGTCCTGCTACATGTAGTACTTCTACTACTACATGTAATAGGAACATTCCTTACAAGCATACCACATTGAGAGATATTTTGATGCCTTTGGCCATATATAGAGAGTGTTGACTTATTTTCCACACAGATTATGCTTCCTCAAACCTGGGCCTCTGCACAAGAGAGTTCTAAAGAAGAACGCTGAGTGGTTAGGTCACCACAATACCACAAACACTTCCCCAGGTGTGTGAACTGAAGAGGCTCCTGACCGGAAGAGTTTCTTCTTCCATCTTTCCAGAATTAGATTAATAATTTGATCTTTATGGGATTAATGAGAAGGAATGTGTAGGAAATGTACTTCAAGAAGTACTAGTACAGATGTTTCCTTTATTAAACTTTTTGTTGATGTTTGAGAATAATATAGAAAACAATAATATCTTTTAAACCAAAGAGGCCCATAAGTCTTAACTGACTTCTCAAAATGCCACAATCTGCCAGTGACAAATACAGGGCTGGACCCACAGGGCCCACCTTTCTGTGCCTCTCACCATGCTCTTCTTCCACACATAGCAAACACATCATCTTATTTTTGTATTTTTTTTGACATTTGAATAATAGCCCCTCCACCGTCCATTTATTTTCCAGTTTAATATCAATACATCTCCGATTCAATCTCTCGGAACTTGATGTCATCACTAACACCATTAGTCATCAGCGTCTTACAGAGTTGCAGGTAAGGCAGCATCTGGAGTGAAGCAGTTCTTCCAATTTGCATTTCAGGTGGATCAGCAAAATGTAGCATCAGAGCTGAACGTAAGTCATGATAAAGCATCTTGGGGGTACGCAAAGGCTCTGTAGTAGACTCATGCACTTTCCTCTTGAACCAACAGAAACCCTGATGACTTCAGTCAAATCTTCCAATAAAATCAAGTCAAACTTGGAAATGTCCATGCATACAATGAACATGGCCATTTCCAGAGTAGACTGCTCTCATGGAACTGTATGGAGCTACTTGACTGCACTAAAGACTGTATAAAGATGATTTTCAAAGAAGGAGGAATGAGTTATACCTAAACCATCTTAAAGGTCTATCTGCAGTTCTCTTTTAAACCTAAGAAAGATCTCTAAACTCTTTCAGATTTTCCTTCACAGAATCTACTCTTAGACTACTCGAAACTAGAATTTTAATTTGTTCTTCCAAGATGAGGTAGAAAATAACCCTGCCACACACTTGTAGACTCTTTCACTATACCTTTTAAAACCTCTATCTAGTGGTCAATGTGCTACCCAGTGATGCATTCATTTATTATTCTACTTATTCTGTAATTTTAAATGTTTATTAAGCATCTTATAGTATCCTTTATAAACTGGATTCTAGTATTCACAAGGGACACAATGTTGAATAACTTTTGCTCATGAATCTATGGCCTTTTAAGAGTTGATAGACATTTATTTATAAGTATAATATATTTCTTAGGTAACCTCTACACCAAATGGAAGGACATATGGAGGGAAATTAAATAAAAAGAATAGTGAATAGGTAAACCATTTGGTAGCATGACAAGGGATGCTGTGCTTATTAAAGTGACATTTGAGCTAAGACCTGAATGAAACTATAGAGGAAGATGTGGGATGCATCTGGAGGAAGAGCATTCGAAGTAAGGGTCACAATGATGAAGACTTGAAGGTGGGAGTGTGTTTGAACTGAGTAAGGAACCAAAAGGAAGTCAGTGGACTGTAGTGAAAAGAAGAGTTTAGATAGATTCTCTCTTCTTAGCCTATGGGGGCCAATTCAGGAAACAAAAGTTGTATGGGAGAAGAAATATTGAGTAGTCTTCTTCGATGCTTTTCTAAGTAAGAAAGTGCATTTGAGTAGGTTTCTGATAGTAATACTGAGTAAGCTATTAAGAAGATCAAAAAGTCAAAATGCTTAGAAGGTCAAATCAGAGCACAGGGTGAGTAGAAATCTTATTTACTGACATAGGTCACTACATGGTCACATAGTGTTTCTATATGTATTTATATATGTGTGTATGTATGTATATATGTATGTAATAGTGTATGTGTTTGTGTATGATATAGCCACTATAAATTCTTAATTATCTACTCATCTCCCCTCCTTATAATTGTATGTTTTATGACTCACCATGGTGCCTCTTATAGACACATTGAAGATCCTTCTTTTTAAATATTTGGATTTTTAATAAAAGTAATAGAACTAGGCTATTACATAATGAAAAGAGATGAGAAGATTCATGGTATAGAAAGCTCATTTTAGCTGTAGGATGGAGCATGGATTGGGAAAGGACTATAGCACTTTGGAAATGTCTGCAGATATCAGCGTGAGAAGGTTTTGGCTTGGACTACAGTGACATGAAAATGGAATAAGCCTGATATTGCAGACACATTTTGGAAGCATTGAATTATCAGGATCAAAGAATTAACCTACTTGTCATGTCTTGATTATACTTATTAGGCCTGAAAACACCTCCATCAAGGCTTAGAGAGGGAAGAGAAGTGTCAAATTGCTTGTACAGAAGCTGGTACAGGAGGAAGTCAAATGTGGTCTTTAGGGTGGGGCCCTCAGAAGATGATGAACTAGTTCCAGGAAGAGATGATACATCTCTTTGATGTCCTGGTGGTTTTTGACTTTTTCTTTATGAAGCTCACCATTTTCTATCTAAGTATTCCTTTCCACAGTCTGCCTTCTAGCAAAACCATTTAATGATTTTTACTACAGCCCTATTTCTAGATGCTCCTACTTAGGCTGCTTTAGACTTATAAAATGTGAAAAGGCTGCCATTTTTCCTAATGTTCAAGTGTACTGCTTAAAGTTAGGCTGACTTGAACCTTGCATCTGTATTTAGTAATTATGTGGCTAGCACTATATTTCTTGGAACCTCGGTTTCTCTACCTGTGAAATGATGAAAGTTGTACCTACCTCATGGGCTTTTATTAGGACTTTAAAGATAATACTGGGAACTTCTCATTTCTGGTTACACGTAGGAAGCTCAAAAGTTACCACTTCAACCTACCTACAAAAAAAGATATCAACAAAATAACATTGTTACATATTTTTAAATCCACATGAGAAGGGCATAACGGGATTATTGCTTCTCACATTGAAGACAACTGATGGAAAGATACAAATGGCAGAAACAGAACCCTGTGAGCTGAAGCCCCCATGGAAAACAGCACCAGGGTAGGGAAAGCTGAATTTAGAATTGACAAAGTGAGAGAAGCTGGGGTGGAAAGGCCAAGGGAGGTTTCTTAGAAGATGTGGCAAAAGTGATACATGCACCCTGAGTTCTGTTTCCTTCTTCTGTAACAAGGTCTCATAAGGAAGGGCAGAGGGAGCTTTCCCTGTGCCTGTGGTGAGGGAGGAGAAAAGACACCTACAGAACTTTTGTTCTCAGTCAGGAGGGGATGTTTAACCAGAGCTTGGCCTGATTGAGTTTTATTAGAATGTAGCTCACCTGGGAAAAGAAATACTGGACCCCAGACCACTTTAATCTTCTTGTACTACTTAAAGGGGAGAAAAACCATCCCGAGATACACTTTGAGGTATACAGTTCAGAAGCACATGTGTACACACACACACACACACACACACACACACACACACACACACACAAACATACACACGAAAGTTCAGTGTCTGTTATGAATACATATGTAAAAGTCTGAACTACATATCAGTAAAATATTAAGAAATCTAACAAGATACAGAAAGAACTACATACCATGACCACTTGTGATTGCTTTCAGGTATGAATTTCTGACTTAATATTTGGAAAACAATAATCTATTACATTACTAAGAGTAAGAAGAAAATAATATGATCATACTAATATATGTAAAAAGTAAATTTGTGGAAATTAACATGCATTTAATTATAAATAGAAAAGTACTTGATAAAGATCGTCTCCAAAACATATACACTAAATAATAAAATACTAAAAAATAAGATAGTATCAATGACAACAAGAAAAGCATATTTCCTATTAACGTTTCCTAAATGTCTTGTCTAGTATAATAGCACAAGAAAACAGAACAAAAACATGTACTGACTCGAAAGAAGGGAATCAAAGCATCTTTGTAAATGTGATGTTGCCTATGAAGAATATCTAGCATAAGCAATAAATAAAGGAATCCCAAACCAATAAATATTTATAATAAGCCTTCGTGATTCAAGATGAGTGCGCAAAAGTAAAGTACTTTCTTATATACCAGTGAATGAAAAAGGCATTAAAATTAAAACCAATACCATTTACATTAGTATTCAGGAAAAGATGTATATATATATATATATGCACAGAACGTATAAAATATATATAATGTCTATGTGAGGAAAACTACAAAGCCAAAATAAAAGAAATCAGGATTTTTTTTTGGTCTTGGTGCTGCAAGCCCATTATCTCATCTATTCAGGAGGCTCTGACAAGAAGAAAACAAATTCAATGACTGTCAGTACTGAAGAGTTCAAACAGGTTAGTGAGGAACTTAGTAAGACCTTGCCTCAAAATAAACAACAGAAATGTAAAGAAGGCTTGGAAAACAACTGAATTGTAGAGTGATTTTCTAGACTCTCTAAAATGTATGAGGCTCCAAGTCAAGCCTCAGTACCAGAAAATAAAAGGAAGGAAAGAAGTCAGGCATGCAGGAAGGAAGGAAGGAAGGAAGGAAGGAAGGAAGGAAGGAAGGAAGGAAGGGAAAGGAGAAAGGGAGGAAGGAACATTTCTTGTTCATTGATCCGAAGGCATTGCTGTCAATATGTTCTTTTAACTTTACCTATAGATCCAATTCAATTACAATAAAAATATCCACCGTTCATTTTGTGGATTAACAAATTAATTCTAACATTTACATAAACTAATTCTAATATTTATATAAATACATATATAGACTAGCAAAGATACAATTGATTAAAATAAAAATGGAAGACAACAAAGTTGGAGGCCCAATCTATTCAACTTCAAAACATACTGAAAACTGTGATAAAACAAGAGGGTGGCTATTAGTAAAGGTCACTTTGGCCAAGCGAGAAAGACAGAAATCCATATATCAGTAGAAAACTTTGATGAAGAGGAAAAAATTCAACAAAGCAAAGATCATCTTCTCAAAAAAGGAGGCTAGAGTGATTGAACTGTGACATACAAACAAATATAAGATAATCCAGATCCATATGATAAGTCTTCCACAAAAAAATGTAAGTCTTAAGTTGATTGTAGACTATAGTTAGAATACAAAACAATAAAGCTCCGAGGTGATTACACAGGAGAAACTTAGATGATCTTGGGTATGATAATGGCTTTTAAAAACCTAATTCTAAAGGCACAACTGTGAAAGAAGCAAGGAAAAAGCTGGAATACCTCAACACTAAACATTCCTATGAGAAAGGCAGTGCTGTGAGAATGAGGAAAAACAAATCAAAGACTAGAAGAAAATGTTTACAAAAGACACAGCTACAAAAAGACAATTACTCAAAAATGCAAGTGACTCAACAATAAGAAAACTGACCATTGTCTAGATCTGGGTAGGGGTTGAAAGTTTACTGCCTGCATTGTCCTTTGGCTGGTGCCTTAGTTTGAGCGGGACCCCTGGCCCAAATCTGCCTATCATAATGTTCTACTTGTAGGTTGCTAGGACCCTCTGAATCCTTCTACTTTGCTATTCTCCCATGCTTCTCTCATCTAGAGTCCCAATAAAATGTCCTCCCCTCTGTCTCAGTTTCCTGGTAAGTGAAGGCTTTCGTGGGACATGCCCCTTGGGCTAGTATGCAGATATAAGTGAGTATATACCATTTGAGTCTTTCTGCTAGTGGAGAGTGGGATATGACTTTCTCACGTACTCTGGTGCCACACATTTGACCATGTCCCCTGGAGGGGGAGACCTGGTGGCACTCAGAGGAAGGACAGCAGGTTACCAAGAAGAGACTTGATACCCTATGAGCATATACAGGGGGAGGAAATCCCCCTCAGGAACAGTCATAGGGGAGGGGAGTAAGGGGAAAATGGGAGGGAGGGAGGAATGGGAGGATACAAGGGATGGGATAACCATTGAGATGTAACAAGAATAAATTAATAATAATAATAATAATAATAAAAGAAAACTGACAACTGGATTTTAAATCCACTGAAAGCCATAACAGAAACTCATCAAAGAAAATATAAAATGACAGCATATGAGAAGCTGTATATATCACATCCCATCAGGAAAATACACATGATAAGTTTAGATATGATCACACACCTATTAGGATGAATGGCCTGACATCAAATGGGGGCAAAGATGCAGAACAACTGGAAATTTCATTCTCTGCTAGTGGGGTTGCAAATGGTGCAGCTACTCTGGAAGGCTCTTGGTATCCTTTTATACACATTCTCAGTGTATGTAGTTTTTTTGTGTGTGTTTACTCAAAGAAGTTGCTATGATAAACATCTGTTCACAGGTGTTCATAGCAGGCTAGGTCATAAATGCCAAAACTTGGAAACAAACAAGATATCCTTTTCCAGGTAAATAATTCTGTAACTATCATATATCAGACTCTACTCAGTGTTGAAAAAGAGTAAGGCATAAAATCATTAGTGAGAAGAAGACACATCCCTATTGCCATATTCCTAAATGGCTATATTCCACATGATTCCAGCTATAGGGATTTCCTGAAATGATCAAACTATGAAGACAATGAAAAGATGAATGCTTTCCAAGGTCAGGGGATCAGGAAATAGGGTTGGCATCAATATATTGAGGGCAGAGGATTTTTAGTGAAAACGGTCTGTTTAATACCATTTATGTGGACATGTGTCATTATAGATTTGTTCAAACCCACAGAACATACAACACTAGCAATGAACTGTAATGAAAATTATGTATGATAGTAACATGTCATATAACTTTATCACTTCTAACGGCTGTACTGTTTTGGTAAGGGATGTTGGTAATGGGCATTTCTAGGCCCCTGCTCTGTAAGGGCTATATGTAAACTTCCTATATCATCTGCTAATTATTTCCTCTAACTTTAAAATGCTCTAAAGATGACAGTCCATTTTTTAAAAGAGAACACCGTTGAGCCTCCTAGAAGCAGGTGTTGTGGAGACTGAAGAAGACACCTTCTAATGAGGTGGACTTATAGTGGTGGGAGGGGAACACCAATAGACCTACAAAACCTTCCACCCCAAATTTACCTTGCCTACAAGATGTGCAGAGATAAAGATAGAATAGAGACTGAGGGAATGTCCAACCACTGCATAGCCCAGCTTGAGACCCATCCCATGGGAGAGAACCAATTCCTGACACCATTAAAAATAATCTGCTATGTTTACAGACAGGAGCCTAGCATAACCATCCTCTGAGAGGCCCCACCAAGCAGCTAATAGAATCAGATGCTGAGACTCACAGCCAAGTGTTAGACAGAACTCTGGGAGTCCTGTGGAAGAGTAGGGATGAAGGGGGGCTGATGGAAGGACCCTGAGGCAACACAGATGCCACAAGAGGACCAACAGAGTCAACTAACGTAGATTCTTGAGGGCTTGGGGAGACAGAAGCACCAACCAAGGAGTATGCATGGACTGGAACTGCGGCCCTTGCACATGTGTAGGCAACTTGCAGTTTGATCTTTCATCTGCTAGTGAGTTAATTGGGTGCTGTTTATGGCATGAATTCTGTTGCCTGCTTTTGATCACATCCACCTGGCAGGACTTCCTTGTCTGGCCTCGGTGGTTAGAAGATGAGCTCAGTCCTGATGAGACTTGATGTTGCTGGGGTGGGTTGGTGGTGAGGGGGCTCCCCTTTTCTGAGGAGAAGGGGAGGAGGAGAAGGGGAAAAGGTGAGAGGGGAGACTGGTAGGAGAGGAGGAAGGGGGCTATGATTAGAATAAAGTGAATATATTAAATAAGTAAATAAATAAATGGGTGGGGTGGAGGAGAGTAGATGGTATGCTATGTGAAAAACAAAAGACAGCATTGAATGAACACGTGACACAGAGCCTGGCCAAGTATCATAAGTTAGTAGACCCTCACCAAGGTAACCATTTGTATCCTCATGGGGCAATTTTCAGCAAAAGATATAGCAGGGCCTGCTGGTAGCTAGATGCCCATCCCATATTCGATATCCCTTCTTGAATTGCCTTCTTTCCACAGTGATTGATAATTTGTTGGGAATAGCTGAATCTACTCTCTTAGAAACCTTAGTGGAGTAAAATTCATGCTTAAAAGAAAATTTGAATGATGGTGCTCTCTACACTTTCTGAAGTACCCTATGCAATACCTGTTGCACAAATGAATCTTAGGGATGAGGAGGGATGAGTGAGTTCCAGCAGCCCACCAGTGGGACCTATTTTGGGTGGGGGAGGGTGAATGACTTTGTTTTTGTTCAGGGTAACAGAAGAGCTGACAACCTTGGGAACCTTGTTATATTCTGCTGTATCTGCTTCCGTTTACAGGGTTTTGATTAACACTTTACCCATACAAACTAGAATATTTCTTCTTGAAGTAATGGCGAGAACAGTATGTGTGGTAGTTTCATGACGAGGGACTCAAGCTGAACGTCCTGATTTTTAATTCTTACCATTAATCTTCAGCTCCCACTGTGTGACCTTGGACAGGCAGCTTAACCTTGCTGCTTTTATTTTCATGTCTATAAAATCTGTATCACGATACCATGATATTCAATGTAAATATGAAATGATACTTTCAAGATGCTTCTCAGAGAAAATAAATGGTGACAATTGCTAAAAGAGCTTGACTTGTGTGGAGCAAAATCTCTCTCTTTTTTTTTTTAGACTCACCAAGATAAGAAACTTATTTTTTCAAGGTTGCCAAATACAAATAGCCAAAGTACTATGAATGTAACGTTTAGTTTCTGATTGTTTCATTGTTCTTTTGCTGTGTATGGTTTGATTTATATATGTGTGGTAACATAAATGTATATATAAAAATTAAAAATTTACAGCCTTAAGACAAGCCCCTACCTATGGGGAATTTAAAGAACTACTCAAGAAAGGTAGCAGGCTTTTTTTTTTAATCCCTAGATGCCCAGTCATCTAAACTGCAAATATGCTGACAGTTTCCTGAGTCCACTAGTTAATTTCATCCCATTGAACACACCAATTCCATACATCTCAAAACATCTAATGAATCCATTTAATTCTATTGAATTTTGTACTCCATTTCATAATTTAAAAAAATCTGTTGTGTCTTTAAATTGATTTTAACCATTTAATTCACTCTCTTTACACTCTATAGTATATTGCACACCATGTCTTAATTAATCCAAGCCAATCCAAGCCCATCCCATCAATCCCATCCCATCTATATCCATCCCATCCCATACCACACCATACTGTACTATTCACCCAATCCATACCCATCCCATCCCATCTCATCCCATTCATCCCATTCATCCCATCTCATCCCATTCATTCCATCTCATCCCATTCATCCCATCTCATCCCATTCATCCTATCTCATCCCATTCATTCCATCTCATCCCATTCATCCCATCTCATCCCATTCATCCCATCTCATCCCATTCACTCCATCTCATCCCATTCACTCCATCTCATCCCATTCATCCCATCCCGTCCCACTCACTCCATCTCATCCCATTCGCTCCATCTCATCCCATTCATCCCATCTCATCCCATTCATCCCATCTCATCCCATTCATTCCATCTCATCCCATTCATCCCATCTCATCCCATTCATCCCATCTCATCCCATCCCATCTCATCCCATTCATTCCCTCTCATCCCATTCATCCCATCTCATCCCATCTCATCCCATTCATCCCATCTCATCCCATTCACTCCATCTCATCCCATTCACTCCACCCTATTCTATTCCATCCCATGTCATTCATCCCATCCAATCCCCATCCATCCCAGACAAGCCCAGCACAGCTCAGCCAATTCATCCTATTCCATATCTATGCATCCAATACCATTCCATCCCATCCCGTTAATCCCACTCTATCCCCTTTATCCCAGCCAGTTCTATTCTGTCTAATTACATTCTATCTATGCTGTTATACTCCATGTAATTCCATGTCTCTCAGAGTATGTTGACTTAGAAATAAAAAAGCATAAACCATAGACTTATGCTTTGCCCACAACTGTTTAACAGGAGTATGTGTCCTTCAATTGTTCTGGAATAGCTGGGGATTTCTCAGATGTCTATGTTCTAAGCTAGAAATGAGATCTTTATAGTTGTGCACTATATCCCCCATGTTTATTCCAATTTGTTATGGTGACTTCCCTATCTTGAAACAATTATAATAGCAGCAGCTGGTTGGTGGGTATGCAGGCACATGGCTTACATCTTTTCATTATAGCAATGAACTTCCTCTCTCTGAATAATGTTTTCCTGAACTTTTCTAGACATTTCCTGTAAATGGAAAAGGTGATCATTTCTTCCTCCTATTTACTTCCTTTTAGTACACCATCTGGATTCTGGTTATGTCTCATGTTTAAAAGTTTAAGGAAAAGATGTGGGGTGTGTGTGTGTGTGTGTGTGTGTGAGAGAGAGAGAGAGAGAGAGAGAGAGAGAGAGAGAGAGAGAGAGAGAGAGAGGCAGAGGCAGAGACAGAGAGGCAGAGACAGAGACAGAGACAGAGACAGAGAGACAGAGTGACAGGCAGAGAGACAGAGACAGAGCATTATCTTGGAGCATCTTTAAGGCAAGTAGTATAGCAATTAAAGAGCTAAGTTGCTTGATGATATCAAGACTGACCAGTGGTTGTGCCTGTGACCAACTAGGATTTTAGCACCAAAAATATGGGGTGATGGTGACATACTTGTATTGCTCAACAGTGACACCTATTGACCCAGAGGGCACATTCATCTCCCAAGTGAAGGAAAGAAAGTGTTAGGATTAAAAACATAAACAGCAAGAAACAAGCTAACAATGCTGGCAATGTATGGGAAAGCCATCTATCCCACAGAACTGCTCTCCCTGCTGCCAGACTTGAATTAACTTTACTTAGCATGAAATCAATGTCAACAGAATCAAGGTGTGCAAAGCTGTAGAATAGTTAATCAACACTTTGAAACTAACAATGAATTCTGCTCAGTTTAGGGAAACCGAGGCTCATGTTACAGCAGTGACTTTTATGAGGTGTCATCCAGTAACTAAGCCTGGAATCAAAACCAATTTCCCAGATCAAAATCCAGAAGTCTTATTACATCAAGGTAATAATAATGCTTTTTTTTTAATTTCCAAACTTCAGTTCTATATTAAAAACAAAAAACAAAAACAACAAACTCAAATTAAAGCAAATAGCACCAACCCAATCCAACCCAAGAAAAATCATGGGAGACCCACTCATAAAAATGTCCAGGAATATCATTCAGAACATTCAAAATTACTGAAGATAGGAATCACATTTCATCTTTCTTTTGTCTAGTCCCTGGCTTTTAAACTTACAACTAGACCCCTTCCCTCCTCCGATATGTATGTTATTTTCCAACTGGTACATGGTTGTAATGGCTGGCCAGCATCGTATGCCTGCCTTTTTCCAGATTTAGCCTTCTTCTAACTTATGCCCTCTCCTGACAGTTCTTACTCATTTCTCATCGGGTGTGCACCACTTACCCTGCTGCTGCTGCTGCTTCTTTCTCTTCTTCTTCTTCTTTTTCTTTTATTTTTTCAATTCATGGAAATGAATCAGATATGTGATGGCGTCATTCAAAAGAGAAAGCTAATTAAAAAGGTCCCCTTTCCTTCCTTTTGGAGACCTTGCAGAAGTTTCCCCTTTTAGGAGACACAAGCCAGGAAGGAAGTTCTTCAGCACATCTGTGAATCGAGGTGCTGGCTCCAGTCTGGAGGAAGTTGAGTGAAGATCATTCCTGGTTAAGACCGTAGGTCCCAAGAGATGCATTTCCAGCTGCTTTGTCTTTCCCAAGGCCAGGATGAACCAAATAAGCACAGTGTTCTCCAACCAGAAGCAAGGAGATAAACAGGAACATTAACTGGAGAGTCAGAATGACTGCATTGTTAACTAGGTGAAAGGATAAACGTAACAGTAAGGATGGGAGCTTATATCCTACTTATCTCCACTAGGTCTTATATCCACTGCCCCCAAAGAGCTCCCATTTGAAAGATAGGGAAGCTAAGGGATTAAAAAGTCAGCCACTGTCAAAACTAAAATCTGAACTTGGTCCATTTGGTTGTGGCATGTACCCTTCACTCACTTTACTGCTGATTCTCACTCATCCCCCAGCACTTGCACATGCAGATAATTATAACTCAATTTGAACTGACAAGCAGGAAGTAAACTGTGCCAAAAACAGGAGTAAAAAGATAGTAGTAATCCAAAGAAAACAAAAGAACATTAAATTATTAACGTTTTATAATTGGGGAAATTTGCATGAAAATACATCCTATCTTCAATTATTTTTAAGGAAATTTGGAGAATTCTATACTTGATACTGAAAGGCAGCGGGTTGATGAAGCTACGTTCTTATGAATGAACCATGCTGTCTTCTGTGAACTTCTGGTTTCACCCCTCTCAGCTTCCTCCTCAGTACTGAGTGAACTGGCTTTGTGTTCTTCCTCATCTATTTCCCTTACAGCTAACTCACATGACAACATATAGAAAGGTTTGTGAGTTTGTGTCTCCTGTTTTGTAGTTCTGAAGGCCTGGCTCTTCACCCAAAGTGAAGCTGTACTATACTGTCTTTGAGCAAGAATCTATCAAAGCTAAATATACCTTCCTTTAAAAAAATAAAATAAAGTCCACAGGTGATAGGACAGCATCTTCCAGGGAGGTGGCAGAGGAAGAGCAGCCTCATGTTGATGTGGACACACTGGGGGGGGGGGGGACCCATGCTGGGCCAGGAGGTTCCTCAAAAGGCAGGGCCTAAGTCAGGGTGGGTAGGTACTATATATGAGCAAGGGTCAAAGATAGGTTCTAGACAGCACTAATTTTATATCTATCAGCAAAACAACCGAAAAGTTGCGATCTGGTTACTTTGTTTATGCTACAAGGTAAGGGTGTATCGGCTTTAGAAGAGCTGCATTTTGGACATCTTTCATATGGGTGGTCAAGAGCAGTGATAAGATTTTCCAACTTGTGTATGACTTTTCTTTTCATAACGCCAGCACTGAAAACTAAAAACAAATACAGATTTACTTTTTAAAAAAAAAAATCAAGAGTAGGTGTTGTAGGGAGATGTCTCTTGGGTGAAAACACAAGACTTAAGTAAGACCTGAGTTCAGCTGTTAGGCCCCACCTGTAGCCAGACATGGCTACACCTTCCTGGAATCTCAGAGCCGAGGGTAGGACACAGAGACAATCCTTCTAGCTGAAAATGTGTCTCATCTGAGCTCAATGAGTAAATCTCTCTCAAGGAGATAAGGTAGAGAGTGATACTATAATGGGACACTCACTGACCTCTAGTCTCTGCCTATGTCCATAGGAACACACACAAACACACACACACACACACACACACACACACACACACACACACACACACACACACACACAAAGGGACTAGTACTATAACTGTTTTGTAGGTGGGTTGGGTAGAAGCAATACCAATTCAGTGGATAGCTGCTGTTAGTCATATGCTAAGGTCAGTTGGGTTAGTAACTTTGGACACAGAAGATCACCATATTAGGGTGACCTCCACTTCTGACCCTCCTCTCTCCACTTTCAGAGTGTTGAGATTCTTGGTGCACACCAGCATGCCTGATTTCATGTGGCGTCAGGAAGGGAGCCCTGGACATCTCAACATTCAAATGATGGTAGAATTTGTGAAGCACTTTAGATATTAAATTGCTTTTATGTGCAATGCCTTACGAACTGCTTGGGAAAACTGTCAGGGGTCGTGGACAAATAGGCTTTATAGTCTGCCAAAGACCCTTGCTTTCTATAGAATTGAAAGCATCAAAATTAATTAATAAGTTGTCTACTGCTGCCCATCCATGTAACTACTACCAACTTACCAGGAGACTTTAAATTTGAATCACCTTGGGCAGACTTTTCTTCCAAGACATTGTGATGTTTCTCTTTAAGTAGTTTCAGCTACAGATGCCAAAGTTCTCTCTTGAGTCATCATTGGGCATGGGGCTTTAAGAATCTCAAGAGGAAACTTGAACATCCTTTCAGTAGACTCAAAAAGGAGCCACAGACTCTGGCCTTAATACTATCCTTGCCATTGACCCAGGCTTAAATCCTCAGGTTCTTTACTTAGACAATAAGGATGATGTTACCAGCTGAGCCTACTTCACTAAATTGCTACGGACCCTACTGAGAAATCAGAGACAGCCTAATGTGACTAAGTTACTGTCAGGGTATGAGTGTCTTCTTAACCTTTCAATTAAACACTGATTCAAATTCTCTTTCCTTTTTAATGAAAGGGTCTCGCACATACATTTTAGGCTGGCCTTGAACTCGTTACATAAGTGAGAATGGCCTTCATTTCTGATGCTCCTCTGTCCACTTTCTGAGTGTTGAGATTGCTGGTGCACAGGAGTGTGTCTGTTTTTATGTCCTATTAGGTGTGGGGCCCAGGGCTTTGCACACAATGTGCACAAACTCTACAGACTACATTATGTCTCTAGAAAGATTTAATTGTCTAAGGGTGTGTTGGGACATTTGTATCTATTCACACAGAGATATATAAGCTATCTTTATAGTAAAATCTTGGTCACCAGGAAGTTTCAGCTAGGGTGACAAAACAAGGGAACTGGTTGTGTTGGAAGGCTGCTAGGAAAAACAAATTGAGTGTTGTTAAAATTGAACATTCTTTGTGTGTGTGTGTGTGTGTGTGTGTGTGTGTGTGTGTGTGTGTGTGTATGTGTGTGTACTGTCAAGGCTAAGAATTAATGATGAGGTGTAGGAACATTGGGGTTGTTGTCTGAAGATGTGGCCTTAAATTTTGTACAGGTCTTTAGTAACTGTGTCTTAAATACGTGACTTTACGTCTTTTTAGTCTTCAGTTGTGCTGTCAGGAAGAAAACCATGTTTGGAAGTTACGTCTCTAGTGGATGCCTTTCCTCTCATGACCTTACCTACTCTGGAGTTTTCGTGATAGCTTTGGACCAACGTTGCATTTCCCTCTCCTTCTTGTTCCCTCTTCTCCTCCCTCACTGATTCATTTAAGTGGGGTCCACTCCTCTTCCCTTCACCCCCAAGTTGCCCAGACCACAAGAAGACATTTCTTCTCCTTATGCTGAAAACCCCCAATAAGTAAATACAGGCTTGTAACAGCAAGATCTACTTAATGTGATTTGGGTTCTGCCTTGGGAGCTAATGCTGCAGGAAGTGTTTGAATGAGCTGTGCTGTCCTTACAGAAGGCCAGGCTGGATCCAAGAAAAAAAAAATTGTAGTCAAACTAAACAAACAAATGGCTCACTGAAGAATGGGAAAGGGGGGGAAAAGAACTGGCTGCTTGTTCTTTTTCTAGCTAATGAATTGAATTGATACAGGAACTTCATCGTGTTCTCAGGGAAATCCTGTTGGCTGGGTCTCACTCCTCAGAACTACTAAATTTAGGTCACAGCTCAGTGGAGAACAATTACAGATCCTTAATAAAAGATAATTTACCCAGTGACAGCCAGCAAGACAGCTGGGCAGGCGTTCTTATTTTCTTGTTAATGTTATGGGGGCTGGGGACCGCGAGTAGGGATGCGTGTTGACAGAAGGTCATAGTCTGACCTTGCACGTCCATTGCTTGATCTGCACTGTGGTGTGTGCCAGCCCAAATGATCACAGTGGCTGAAAGCTAAACCGCATGGCTCTCTCTTCTCTTAGTGTTTTTTCTCCCTTTAGTTTTAGTTTGGTTTTAACTTTTATAGTCAGAGTCTCATGCAGGTCAGGCTGGCCTCAAATTTTCCCTATAGCCGAGAATACCCTTGAAATTCTGATCTTCTTGCCTCCACTTCCCCAGCCCTGGGATTCCATGCCCCAGTTTATTCAGTGCTGGAGATCAACGCAGAGTTTCCTGAAACACTTGGCTTTCTGCATCAAAGTAGAATGAAAAGAAGCTGAGAAAGAGCAAGGGATAGTGCAGAACAAAGAAGACAAATTGTGGCTGCTTTTGCATTCCCAACACTTACCTGCCTCCTTCGGCACATTGCTGCCTCTGCTCTTAAACCATGCTGCCTCTTCCAAACGCTTTCACACACTTTGCCATCCCTGTCCTTTTGACTCTTTGCACCACCCTCTGGCCCTCTGAGCTAGTTAGGTTCTCTTCCCTTTGAATAGTTCATTGCTGTTCTAAACCTTAGTCTAATTGTCATCTCTATTTGAAAGTCTCCTGTCACCCTTCAAGGCATGATGTGACACCTTCATCTGCTTATCCTTGATTTTTATCATTAAAATGTTACTGATCAAGTCGTCAAGTTCTTGGTGCCCTGGTGTAACACGCTGCATTGAAATCTGTGGTCTTAAATCCTAATGATGTCTTTGTTTCTGAATACAAAAGGCATTCCCCACATTTTACTCTCTCAGAGTTAATCTGATTTCTTTTCATTTTTGTTAGTCTTTTGAGGATTTTGTGCAGTGTATTTCCATCATATTCCTGTCCACACTGTGAACTCTTCCCAGATATACTCACTCTTCCCTACCCACCTGGCTTTGTAACTCTTTTTTATAAAATTCAAGCCCATATACTGTGCTGCCCATATACTCTTGGGTATGTGAAGCTATACACTTAAACACTCTCAACCTCTCCCAGAAGCTTTTAATTGCCAAAAACTCTTTAGACTTCATGTTTGCCTCCACTCCCTATGTTGTGATTTGGTCCAGCATGAGCTTCCACATGCTTTGCACATGCTGTCATAATTACTGTGTGTTTACGTGGTTCTTCTACCTTGCCTCATCCAAAAAACATTGTTTTCCCACAGTCATCCACCACCTTGGGCACTGAGAATCTTTCCACATCCTTCTATCCAATGGTCCCTGAACCTTGGAAGGAGAAATGTACCCTAGATGTTTCATTTTGAGCTGAACATTCCACAGTAACTTTTCTCTCTCCATTTTAATGAGTTGTTTCTTCTCAATCCACCCATGAAGTTATGGGTGAATTTGCACTCTGAAATAGATATGCAGTTCTCATTCATCAATGTGCAATTCTGGAACTTCTTGCCATTTGTTTCCCGAAAGCCTAAGAAAGATTCCATCTTTAGTTTGGGGGACAAACTTTCTACTACTGTGTGCCATACTTCCTAGTATACCTGGATGTGCTGTTCTGCTCTCCTTTACACAATCTTTCTCATTTGGGAATTTTCACATTTACAAACAGTATTGGATAGTATATCTAAGCATTAATCCTTTTTCTTTAATTTCATTTGCTTGCCCCTTCCTTACTCTTCAGGCAAAGACTGACTTCTAGTATTCTTCTGGGAGCCATCGCTGATCCCCTTTTAAATTTAAGAAAGGCTCCTCATTCTCCACTCTTGTGGGAAGAGCCTCTGTGGGGACTGCCTCTGACATGAACTCTGGTGAGCCCAATTTGATCATGTCCCTTTGGTGGGAAGGCCAGGTGGGCACAAAGAAGAGGAGGAAACAGGCTATCCAGATGTGACCTGACAGGCTGTGGTGGGAGAGGGGGTCCCCTACTGTCTGAGGTCTAGGGGAAGGGAATAGGGTGGAAGAGGGAGGGAGGTGGGAACTGGAAGATACAAGTGAGGGGATAACAATCAGGATGTGATCTGAATAAATTATAATAAATTAAAATTTAAAAATAAATAAATTCTACCAGGGGAAACTGATACTACTAAATGAGAGCAGCATTCATCTGTAACGTAGGTGTGTAATGATATGGTTTGAAATTATAAAAAGGATGGTAGCCTTTCCTTGGAAAAAAATACTCCTAAATCTTTAAAAATAAAATAAAGAAAGAAAAAGAAAATAAAGTGTTCTTTCTTTACTCAACGGCAGCTCTTAAAAGCATCCTCAGTCTCCAGTATTTGCACCTTTGACAGTGAGCACTTCTGGAGTAGGAATTAAGGGTGACTGAACACTACCCAGCTAGGGACTCAAGACTCTCAACTTACAACAGATGTGTTTTTAAATGAACTAATGCATGCAAATGAGTAACCTAAGGAAGGTATAAGCACAGATAGTAAGAAAAGTGAAAATAACTTTACAGTGTCATCTAATCCAAGTCAGAATAAATAAGGTTAAAAACATAACTGATGACAAATATTAAAATGAATGCATGGACAGGGAACTTTTATCCTATGTTGGTAGGATTGCAAACTGGAGCAATTAGTGTAGAGAGTCCCCTCAAAGCCAAAAGTATATATTATATGATGCAGATATGCCACTCCTTGGTATATACCCAAAGGACCCAATATTCCCCAACAGAGATACTTGCTTGGCCACACTTATTCCAACTCTATTTACATAGGGAATGAAAGCAGCCTACATGGTCAATCAACTGATGAATGGATAATGAAAATGTGGCACATATGCACTATAGAATTCTATTCAAGTGTAAATAAAACTGAAATCATGAAATGTATATGCAAATGAATGGAACCAGAAATATTCTGAGCGAGCAACGCAGACCCAAAAAAGGACAAGTGTCATATGGTCCTTTTTTATTTATGGACCCCAGCTCTGGTTCTTTCAGTGCATAACCTGGAATAATTGTACAAGCCAGCAAAATCAGAAGGCACTACTGTAGAGGGAGGGACTCCAGAGCGGGAGATAGCAGAACACAGGTGTGATAAAGGAGGAAGCTGAAAATGGATGGAAGACATAATTAGGAAGGTTCATGCAGAGGGAGAGAAAGAGGGGAAGAATACATATCAGTAAAGATGTTGGGGAAAGCTATAAGAAAATCTATTCCTTTGCCCACGTAGAGGGATACACCCCCCCACACACACACACACACAAGAAGCACCATGTACTAACTAACAAAACTTCCAGTGCCAAACAGTTAATACTTCCCTCCAGGTTGTTGAGCAGAGGAGCCCAACAGAACAACATAGGATATCACCAATATTCTTGGTTGAGTGTCAGAGCATGGAGGTAAGTAAGATCTTATTGCTAGAGGTAGTGCTCACTATATTCTATGGTCACAGGATGTGAAGAAATCAAGCTGGTATTGATCCGGAAGCATTCTGCCACAGCCTTAAGTCCCATATTGTCGGAGGGTAATTTGTAAGGTGACAAAGGATGAAGTTGTCAGTAGTGCTAACTGTAAAGCCTGAGGACCATGCAATGCTGAGTCCAGCAAGGTATATCCAATTGGTGCCAGAGTTGCACTTCTATCATGAAGATAAGCAACAGCTGTTTAATTGGACCTACAGCTTGCTCAATTGGAGAGAACTCATACCTTGTACTGTAAACCCGTCTAAGAACACGTGGCTTGAGAGTGATTGTCCCTCTAGGAGGCCAATTATTACCATAGAACTAAATAATACAGCTCCCAACTGCCTTCTAAGTGATACTCTTTATATCCACAAATAAGTGCATCCCTCATATCTCATCAAAGAAGTTTCTCTTCACAGCATACTATTAGCGAGACCCACCATTGATCACAACTGGACACAAGAGGTTTTATAAACACACACACACACACACACACACACACACACACACACACAGAGAGAGAGAGAGAGAGAGAGAGAGAGAGAGAGAGAGAGAGAGAGAGAGAGAGAGAGAGAGGTCATGACTTGAGAGAGAGTAGTTGGAGGAACAGGAAAGAAGCTGGAGAGAGAAGCTGGATGGGTATTTGTAGAAATGGTGTAAGTGCAGTATGCTCCTATATGGAATCCTCAAGTTATTAAAAATAAAAGTATGTATACATTCTCAGCAACCAAGATCATAACTCCAAGCTGACATATACCAAGAAAAAAAAACCCATGTGATTTAAAGATTATATTTTTTATTATGAAATTAAAAGTATAGTATAAAAGTTAGGTAAGACTGGGGAGGAAAGGTAGAAATATGGAAGTTTATCTATCTATGTATAATAGCAGCTTCTCAATAAATTGGAAAATTCTCTGAAATAAAGAGCTTAGTCCCAAATGTAATATTTGATAACTTCACAGTTTGGTGTAACCTCCTTTAATTCATGTATTAGTATTAGTACTAGCATTAGTATTAGTATTAGTGTTAGTATTAGCGTTCGTATTAATGTTAATGTTAGTATTAGTGTTAGTCTTGATATCTATTTGTATTAGTATTAGTGTTAGTGTTAGTGTTAGTGTTAGTATTACTATTCACACTTGCTATGTAAAATCAAAATACTCTGAAAGGCAATTTTAACGGTTAAATAAGACAATAATACAGGAAGACTGAATCTCTTGGTTTATACTGAAAATGTTGGGCCTCCGTTCTTCCTTTCAGAATTATCCTGACCTGGGGAGGGCGGGGCATTAAAATAACTGAAGCAAATGATTAATGCTTTATCTTAGATTGAGAAATGATTCTAGAACAAATGCAGCCAGAGCTTTTGTGAGGTAGATGCATTGTTTGAATTTGGAGAAGCCATTGAGAAATGCTTTAAGTTAAACAATTATTTTAGAAAAAGAAAAAAACTAAATAAAATAGTTGTAACCGACCACTGATTTGTGAATACGTTCTATGAAGTCCCTCATGCACGGTCCTGAATTCTGATTGGCACTATTCACCAATGAGGAATATAAAAGGCATGAAGTATGCATGAGGTTTAATTTCCTTTTTAATGTGTATTTCAACACATAATTTTTTACAAAGACATTCTTTTCTGGGTACCATGCGCTGCACATTTCTCATCATAAAAAGATGAAAAACTAAAACAGCTATAGTAACAATCGATAAATAGCTAACATTTTATATGTGTACTTTTACATTCTTTTTCATATTTTGTTTATATTTTCCAAAATTGAATTAAGTTGTAACCATTGTATTGAAATATACTTTGGTTCACTTAAAACAACATGAATACTGTTCTGTGCTATGAAAATATTTGCTGTCAGTAGAAGGAAAGTTCCTTTCTCAGTCATTTTTTGGTCACTTTCTAGCAGAGGAGAATGGGAAGGAAGGACTTTGCTTCCCTCAGAGAAGATAAATGAATGAACAAATACCCAAACCATCATTCTGGCTTTGTGCCTAGAGACAATCTGAAGTGTTGAGTCAAGGTAGGACTCTGGTTAGCATGCTGTGTTTCCATGTTCCTGGTTGTAGAAGGAGGATCATGTTTGGAGAAGAAGTGCAGATGGTCAAATCTGGAGAGGAAACCACCAGAAAGTTGAATCCTAGGAGCTAGCACGGTGTCTCCTTAAGACACTACAAATCATATTCTATCTACAAAGAGAATAAGGTTTCCGTGAGGCTAGACAGGATACTTCTTTATGGAACGAAGAATGATGTGGGAGCCTTGAGCTGCAGAGTAACTAAAGCTCACATACAGCTAGAGGAGTGGCTGAGTCCTTGACAGGCAGAGCATCAGGACCATCTTGAACATTCAAGGGTTATGTTGTGAATGGCAGAGAGATTGATCACACCTTGAAGTTAAGGAAATTCTCCCTGTGCTAATTGTAATCAAGCTTTAAAATAAGCTTAGAAAAGGAACTATGGCTCCACAAGCCTCCTCATGTGACTCTGAGCATGTTAATATACCTCTGGAGGCTCACTAGTTTCAATAACTATTTCTACTGTCCAATATTGCTTGCTTGTCTCTTTAGTACCAAGTGCCACTTCCTGAGCACTAATCCTTTTCTAGCCATGGTTCTAATACTTGGCAGATTCTAAATATCAAATAAGTCCTGGCATTATTGATGATATTGTATTTCTGTTCTCAGGAAAAGCCTTATTTAGTATCCAAGCTCATGTGAAGCGTTTCTTTATAGCCACAAAGCAGAAGCATACAAAGCAGATGAGAAATGATCATGTACAAAAAGATCACATTCTTAGCAACTACCCAAAAGGAGGCTTACTGATACTCCACAGTAACCTCTAAAGCACAGGAAATGGCCTTTTTTTTTTAAATCAAAAATGGTTTTAATCACACAGAATGTTATTCAGTATGGACTTTGCCCAATTGATCCAAGAAAAATGACTAGAGAGCAGAAACTATGTCTGGATCCTTTTTGTATTCTGTGCCAAAACATAATATCTGTTGCAGAGTGGAGTCACAATTAATGCTGTGTGTAGTTGAGTTGAATTCAGAATGCATCCCTTCACCCACAGAATAAATTAGCATGTAATGAAACACTATACTTGTCTCATGTTGTAGAAAAATGAACAACCTGCCATCACTTTTCTGTTTAACATTTGATAAACAAACTCTTCCTTATTAAAGAAAACCAATGCTCACCTTTTCTCTATCACACTGACCATTTAAGCCCTATAAATACCCTATGAAAGTTGGGCAAATCACAAGCCAGATCATTGAAATATGTTCCAAATCAAATGGCACTGGATTCCAAAATTAAAATGGAGCCATGATCAGAGAGGAGAGAAAAAAGATTATTATAGTATGTCATACATAAAACCTAAGAGTTCCTATGGTTTCTTCCAGAATGTGAAGAAAACCTTAATAGCATTTAAACTCTGTGGCAACTTAAGACCCTTCCCCAAATCTTAAATTTGAACCATGGCAATATTCTGTCATCTCTTTTCTGTGCCCATAGCTTTCAGCTCAGCTCCTTCTGGCCTCTCAATGATAACAGCAAGGGCTCTGAACTCAGGTTGTCTTGAGTGTGGTCTTAGCTTTGTTTCAGGACAGCCGGTATAGTGGGGCAATTATTCACACTCCCTGAGTCCTGTTTTCTCTTACATAAGATGGACACCCACTTTGATAACTGATTTGAGTATGCAATCATAAATCACACTCTATTCCATGAGAGGCACTGTCGAAGCTCCCTGTTACTAGAGAGAATTATAGACAGAACATCTTGCAAAGCATGTGAATGTCACATGTCTTCATCTTCATCCTGCCTCTTTAGACTTCTACAAGATCACTCCCCAAAGGCTTTTCTTTCTCTCGTGGATAGGTAAGTAAATTCTTTTTACTTTATGTCTTTTTCAACCAGAGAGGTATGTCTCTGTTCTCTCTCTGTCTCTGTCTCTCTGTCTCTCTCTGTCTCTCTCTGTCTCTCTCTGTCTCTCTGTCTCTCTCTCTCTCTCTCTGTCTCTCTCTGTCTCTCTCTCTCTCTCTCTCTCTCTCTCTCTCTCTCTCTCTCTCTCTGTGTGTGTGTGTGTGTGTGTGTGTGTGTGTGTGTGTGTGTGTGTGTGTATTTCAGTGCTCTAAAGCAGGCTTGCCTTAGTGATTGTGTTGACACAAGACTATCACCATATACAACGTTCTGAGGTTGAGGTGACCTGTGATCAGTGTTTCCAAATCTGACTCTTCTGCTCACTGATCATACTTTATGATGGAGTGTCATAAATTCATCAGTGCCTCTGAAGATCTAATTATGCCCAACAAGCCAATTTTATCACCAGGTTCTTTGCAATAAGCAAGCTTGCCTTTATATATTATTTCTCACATGAAATTTTCTTTCAGAGCTAATGTTACTGACTACACAGTATAAAAAAATAAATTGAAAACATTCCCCACATTTAGTGTCACAATCAATGTGTCCTTTACAGCCTAAGAACACAAAATATTGGGGCCTTCTTTCCTCTTTGTTAAACTGGAAAGCAAGTCACACAGACCTTTCGAAGCAGCTATTACTTTCTTGTTAGGAATCCCTGTGAAACATCGTGGGTGGGAAGTCCCTGCCAACCCTCTGTATGGTAGAAAGATAGTGTCATAAACAGTAGCTGACCAGGACTAGATAAGCCAAAAGCCCAGCTGTGGGGAATTTTCTAGTCCCAACAACGATAGCATATAGCTTAGAGTCTCTAGGAAGGAGTCCAACTGAGCTACTTAGGGACTTGAAATCAAAGGCCTTTGATGCCTCTTTTGTTTTAGTGACACAAAGCAGTGGAGATTGGGGACATGGGAGTCTACTACCCAAAACCACCATGAGTTTGCTTGTTCGATCAGTTACTAGAACTGCCTTAGTAACATAGTAAGCAAAACTCCTTTGCTGAAAAGAGAAAATGGTTGGGGCATTGTAGCCACAGACAGGACAAATGCTAAAACTGGGGGAGAGGACGTTAGGAGAAATGTTTTCTATCCCTACAGTGTTTCTTATTCTAAGAAATAAACCCTAATTTTCATGCAAGAAAGGTGGTGTCAAATAGCTACATTTTAGGTAAGACAATGTAGGGGGAGAAAAGCAAACCATTTGCAGACGACCTTTACAACCCTACCTGGGAAGATAGCTGTGGTCATGGTGTCTCTGTATAGCAACAGGACAGTTATTAAACCAACAAATGAGAAAACTGAAGTCGAGAGAACAGAGTGATTTGTTCAAGATCAGAGCAACTGAGGACTCAGGAGCTGGGTTAGAATTAGAATGTACTTTCCTTCTTGCCACAAGAAGACACTGGTTCTGCAGAAAAATAAGTAAGCATACTATAAATTCAAGAGAAAACATCTTCCTACAAATTCATTTGTCTAAGTCCAACTGTGAGGCTAGAAATATGTCTTTAGAACAGGCACTCATATACAGACACACATACTCCTTACACATATGGTGACTTCTGGAACACTCCTCTGTTATTACATGTTCTATTTCCCAGTGGTAAGAACAAAAGCAAGATTCTAAACTCCAGGAGCCTTGGATGTAGGGTTTAGCTCTCCTCTCAACATCCTGTATGATCTTTACAAATTTACTTAATCTTCCCATCAACCTCTTTTTGTCCATAAAAAAAGTTTGTAGACCAGATATGAGAAGTAGAGTCATACTCACACCAACTATAATCAAAATATGAATCTCCATTTTGAAAACAGAACTTGGAGTACCAGACTGAAAGATCTGTGATGCTTGTCTTGAGCATAAAGGACTTCACATCCTCTGACAAAACCATGCCACTCTAGACCAGGAGATCAATGATATCCCTTCGTGATCTACTGATTTCACTGAAGTAGACATGAAAGAGTTAATAACGTCTTCATTCCATTCCAGGAAGGTACAGAATGTGAAAAGGATCTTTTCTGTTACCCAAGAGAGGATAAATCAATCATTGTGCATAATGGAGAGACACCATTCTACCCATGAACGTGTAATATCCCACATTTTTTGAGATAGGCGAAGTTGACCTCTAAAATGTTCAGAAAATGGAAACTGTAGGAAAATGGACATTCCATAAGACTTGAGAGATTCTGTCGCTTTATTTTAAAAGGTCACAATACATTACAAAAATGTTTTTGTAGCCTCCCTAGTCTACTCGTATCTATGAAATTAAGAATAAGGTAAGCTGGCAGCTAAAGGGACAGTACACTTTATTTTACACACATATACTGAGAAGCTCCTTTGCTATGCATTATGGTAACAGCATATAATACAAACACAACTCCATCCATTTCTTTATGGGGTGTACCAGTATGTTTTGGTGGCTTAGTGCCCATTAGACACTTGTGTTACCCTATTGAAGACATCTCATTCCTCACAATGACTGGCCAGTAATGGTGAATTTTCTTAATCTCCAAGGTATTCATATAGAACTATAAATTACATTATTGAAAATGCAAAAGCAGGTTGTTTGGAAATCATTTCTAAAGCTAACTGTCTAAGGAATATGGTTTGTCCATGTTTATTTTTCCTCATTGACATGATGTACACCATCCCCTAGAGCTTTAATTGTGATGGCTTTAGTCACATGTGAACACATATCAGTTGATTACTAGTATTTGCATATAATTGCTAACATGCATAGATTATGTTATTATCATAAATAATTATGCTCACCATATTCAATTTGCATATATATGCATCACCCATATTTATATAGCATATAAAACAATTTCAGTATTCACATAGAACATGTGTAATGGATATGCTTTCTTTTTAAAATTTTTTTCTTGAATGCTTTCTTTATTCCTTCCCAGAAGACCAACTGCAATGAAATGAAGTGATTCAAAGCTCATGACTTATTGTCTTCATAACAACATCACCTTAGAACTGAATCACTTGGCCTTTTCTCTTCTTATTGCCTCCCAGTTCAAAATGCTTGCATCTCTTAATAAGCAGCCTTCTCTTAGATTTTCAGATGGACCCAACACACTCCAGTCTCAGCACAATCTTCTTTTTAGTTTTAGCCTTTTTGCAGAAAATAGGCTTAGTCTGACCACCATAGCAACTTGTTTCCTGTCATAATGCCACTTTCTCTGAGCATATAAAGAATCCTTGCCCTTCTTATACTGTGTCACTTAGTGGGGTAGGTGCTTGCCACATTTCTTGCAAAATATCTGGCAGGTCTTAGGAACATTCACCATGTTGGCAGGAGCATTATTGGCTCAGAAAGCTCTTTTTTACTTTTAATTTATTATAATTATTCAGGTTACATCCCAACTGTTATTCCCTTGCTTATATTTTCCAGTACTCATCATCCACCCTTTTCTACCCTATTCCTCTCCCCAAGGTGGATATGCTTTCTATATTTATATGTATGTATACAAAGCTAACTTAAGCTACTGAGATTCTACTATGCATTTATTATTAATTTAGCTTTCATTTTTTAAAAAATGTACACTGTGAAGGGCAAACAAATAAATAAGAAAATGTAGTACTACTCAATTTTGTGTCATGATAGGACTGAGTTTACCTGCTCTAGGGACATAAATTTGAATATCCAGAAAGAATCAGTAACGAGAAGTAAATAGGCAAGAATTAGATGTTGAAAAGGGTCTGGACAAGGTAAATTTAGAGTATGTCTGATGGGCTAGTAGGGACAAAGGCAATAGGAAACAAAGCACATGGTACCGCTTATGAAAACCAAAGAAACAAATGCCTGAAGCTAAGGTCTCACTGAAACATGCAAGAGAGATAGTGTGACTGGGTACGTCAGGGCTGAGTCAGAGTTTCTCAGAAGTGTTGACTTTGACATGAAGGCAACCAGGACCAAGCGTTAATAATGTCATGGTGCTCTAGACAGTCAGGGCAAGACCGGAAGGAAAATGCCATTCCTCTCTGATCCATAATAACTTTGAAATAATATTTCTGTCAGGTTCAAAGTAAAGGTAGAATATGTATCTGTTGAATGATGGGTGAATAAATGATAAAACCACTTAGGAACATGTTGCACTATGCAGATTAGAAATGGGCTAAAGTAAATGCATGAAATTAGAGCTGCGTTGATGAGGTTAGGTTTGAAAATTTACGTAAGCCAATGATTGATTGCATGCATGAGTGTAGTGGTGGCTTCCAGTTTTGTGGGTTGCTCTGTGTGTGTTTGTGTGTCTATATCTATATATATCTATCTCTATATCATCTAAATCTTCCATGTTATATACATATACATATATCTTGTGTGTGTATGTGTGTGGATACACAGACATATATACAACATACACATTCACACACATATGTCACACATATGTAAAACTCCATGTTTCTGGGACTATGTCAAGGGTTCCTCATGAGATAATTTATTTTAAAAATAAAAATTTGAAACTTAAGGAATCACTCTCAGAGGAGGAAAAGAAGGCACCTCAGAGTTAATAATTTACTCTATGTCACACCTCAAGTGTCCTTTTGCGGCAGGAGTTAAAGTAAAACTCTTCCACATTAGATTCTATGCTATACTGGACATGAGTTTTTTTTAATCTGATATTATAAAGTACAGTAAGACAATGTGTGTTGGAAGAAAGAAAATTAGTTCGAAATTAGGCCTATGAAACTCAAGCCATTGGTGGAGTACCACAACAGGCATACAAAGAAGGCTGGTAGAGATTTGTAATGAAATTAATGAAGAAAAGGCAAAACTTCCACAATAAAAACCACAGAAAGACTCAGTACATTGACATCAGTGTAAAACTGGTATATATGGAATTAAAGGTGAAGGATGACTATCCAAATACATACAATTAAATATTATTGCTTGTCATAAAAGAAAGTGTCATTTTCTCTATGATACCCAGCTCATTGTGCACTTATTTCCTGTTGAGAGAAGGCTCTGAAATCAACAGCAGAGCTATGGAGAAAGCCTTCCATTGGCTTTGTTCTCTATATAAGTTTGTTGTCAACTATGCTATAGTGACTTTATGATCGTCATTTCTCTGGGTATCCTTGATCATTTTAAATGATTTTTGTCAAAATGAAATCTATTTTGTATAATTAACATATAACAATAAATTATTTTTGTGAAATATCTAGATTGAAGTAATGTCATTACTTAAAGTAAGGTTAGAAAAGGTGTATGAACCAAATAAATGCTATTTCAGTCAAGTTTTTCAATGTCAGAACTACTCATAGCTTAACTAGAGTAGAATTGATCCCTATTTGAGCACTTAAGTTCTTTAGTACTTTCTGTATCTATAGTGAAAGACTAGGTCAATAATAAAGATGATTTTTTAAAAAGATTTAGTGTTATTTTTAGCTGTGCGTGTGCATAGGTGTGTGTGTGTGTGTGTGTGTGTGTGTGTGTGTGTGTGTGTGTGTGTGTGTATATGTGTGCTATGTGTGTTGATGCCTGGAAAGCCAGACATGGGATCCACTGGACCTGCGTTACAGGTGGTTATGGGCTACATGGTATAGGTACTAGGAATCAAACTGGGTTCCTCAGGAAGAAAACACATGTTCTTAATGACCGAGCCATCTCCCCAGCTCCATAAAGATGCATTTTACTGAGACATTTGTAAGTAATCTAATAAATTAATAAAAAGCATATAATATTCATAGAGTATTCTCAGTAAGTATTCATAGTATCCCCCCCATATGCAATGCAGTTTATGCAGCCCTCCACCTGTATAAAAGTGCCGTTTTATCAAAATGATTCTACAAATGCATTGTACAAACTCAAATCTGACCCTTACCTTCTCCCAGTGACAGTAATAAAGCAGTTTTTCAATGAGAAAACACTTTAAAATCAGGAACTAATTTTAGTTTGTTCTTTACTGACTTCAGGTAACTCAAGGAGAAAAGCCAATGCCCTCTGTTAAATGAAAGCTCATGATGTTTACAGAAAGCAGGCTACTTGACACTTTTATGTAAAATAAACTACTTTCCATTGCTAAGCACTCTCTCTGTCTTGGGAACTTGAAATTGCCTTTATGGATCCAAGGTCATGAAGTTAAAAGAAGGTTGAACATGGTCAGGTGTGGTAGTGTATGCCTTTAATTTCAGCACTTGGGAAGCAGAGGCAAGAAAATCTCTGTGAGTTTGAGACCAGCATGGTCAAAAAGCAAGCCCAGGATAGCCAGGACTCTTTTACACAGAGAAACCCTGTTTCATCCCCAACCCCCCAAAAAGCTTCCCCAGGTCGCAGCAACCCTGTGCTTGATCCACTTCTTTTGGTCCTTCCCTTGCCCAGTGTACTTTCTCCCACTCTTCAATAGCAGTCTCAGTCCAAGCCAGACCACATGGCTCTAACTAGAAAGTTTCCCAATGGTCACAGCATGTTCTTTATGCATATTGCTGAAGGCGAACCATTGCCTTGCAGCTGCCCTTTTCCCCGTGGGCTTATCTATGGAGTTCCTGGGAGGTGAAGGACACTGTTCTTGTACATGTAGTTGCCAATTCATTACTCCTTGGTGACTATGATTTCTCCTCTTGGGGCCAAGGATGACAAGCATTGCTTAAGAACATCCCAGGGGTTATTTCAGGCAACCTATGAAGATGGTATCTTGTTTTTAATTCTTCCCTTCTCTCAAGTTCAACAACTGCTTGTTAATTGATATCTCTTATTGTTTTCAACTTTCTTATTAAAAGTCCTTTTACTGAAACTCTAATGTGTGCTGGGCTTTGTACTCTACACTGGACATATGAAGAAAAATAAGATGTTTCTTTCTTGTAGATTCAGCCATAAAAACATGTAAATATAACATGCTACATGCAAGCCAATGATTGAGCAAGGTGGAGAGGACATGGAACCAGTAAGAAGAGGAATCAACAAATTCTAATAACAAGGTTTAGAGAATTATTTTGTAAAACCAGATACCAGAAAGCTAGCTTTTAAAAAAATAAAAGAAAGCACTATGCATTTAACTCCCTTCTATATGCTGGAATTTTGTCTACTTTGGGCTTTATATGTTTTTATGAATGCTGTCACAACCTCTGTATGTTCAAATTACATCTGTTTTGCGGTGTGTAGAACATATTTTATTGTAATCATCTTACATATCTTACATATATTACATATCTGGCTCTTATATACATTCCACCCCTTCTTCTGTAATGATCTCTAACCTTGATTATATATATATATATATATATATATATATATATATATATATATATATATATATATATATAAAGTTTTGTATTATTTGCATCTTGACCAGTTACAGGCTACATATTCATCATCACTTACTATAAATAGAAGCTTCCTAGTAGTGCTGCAAGAGATAAAATGACTTATAATATAATGATAAATTATTAAGAGTCAGTTTAATATCATATCCATTTGGGGGCATAAGAGTAGTAATTTTTTCCCTAGGGCCTATGCCATTGGCCTCTTAATGGTGCCACTCCAAATACACTATATGAAACTGGAAATTCTCAAAAATTTAATAAAAACAAATAAACAACAAAAACCCTAGACTGCGTTTTAAGTCAAATTGAATAAGAGACACCAAAATGAGGTCTATCTGGAAGTGATGTGATCTACATTAGCAGGGCATGTTCTGAATATTGAGAGGTTTCTTATAGTTGGACCAGAAGCTGGGAGACAGATAGAGCAGGAAGTAAGCTGAACAAATAAGTAGCAGATGAGCCAAAGAGAGTTCTTTGCAACCTGGTGAAGAGTTAAGAGTATCTCTTGTCTTCTGACATGAGTGCCAACAAAGGATTTTCATCAGGGCAGCTATACAATCAATTCCCAATTAATTCACACTAATCAGATGGAATTGTGACATAGTTTTGTTCCTGATGATCATTCTGCTGAGTTTGGAGATTTATGATGTAATGGGAATGATTCCAGACATACAGGTAGAAAGTCAAGCAGTTACATTAGGACCTAGGGGCTTAGATTCAATGAGATAGATAACAGTGTGTGGAAAGTGTCGATGAAAAACTGCAAAGAAATATATCCAGATGCCAGTTATTATAGAGGAGTAAGTTAATAAAACAAAGTAAAACAGGATGTGGTGATAGCCACTTATAATGAGATAAGAAGGATTCCAGGCTCCAAGAGGGAGAAGGAATCAGGGAATTGGGATGGATGCAGAGATTCAGAAATCATCAGCAAATCCATGGGTAGTAAGACACTTTTAAAGTTCAGGTATGGATTTTATTCTACAGAGTGAGGAAATAGCTAGGCAGAAGATGGGGACATTTAAGGGTAAAGAAAAGAAGTGACCCAGATACAGTTTCTTAGGGGGTGTAAGCAAAACTAGGAGAGGAAGTTTCAGTAAGGCAAGGGGAAATCATCATTTTAGAGAGTTAAAAATCATCAGAGCAGTGGGGGGTCAGATAAGGAGTGAGAGGGGCCAGCTGGCTGTGCCAGTTAGTGGTTCACTGGAGACTCTGAAAGAACAGTCTCTGAGGAAGGATGAGGCCTAAAGCCAAATAGCAGAAGGTTGGAGGGGAAAGGAGAGTTGAGCAAGCGGAGAGAGAAGAGGCCACTACTAGTTTAAGGAGCTGGTTATAAGGAAAGTACCTGATGTTCTTGAAGGCTGCAAGGCTACACAATGGCTTAACTATGGTTATACATCAAGGAACCAGGCTCAAGAAAATTCATCTCTGGGCTTGGGCTTTATTTTACTGCCTTCACATTGTATGTATGCATTTAAGTAAAGCCAGGAAAAGTGGTACATACCTGTAGTCCTAGCCACTCAAGAGGTACGACGTTCATTTAATCTCAATAGTTCAAGACAATTTATAAGTGGTTGTAAAGAACTGTGAAGGGTCTGAGGTTTCAGTCTGCAGGTGAGCTAGCAAGTTATCCTGTTACTGTTTCACAAGCAATGGCAGAAGATAAAGAAAGCACTTTCAAGTGGAGAAATAAACCCATTGATTGTTCACAGAATATATATGGTGACCAGACAAGCATCATTTTCTCAAGTGGATTCCCATAGCCTCACTTCCTAGAGTGTGATACAAATAAGGCCAGGTATTAGAGGAGAAGTATTATAGTAAACACACCTTGGATTTAGTAAAAACCAATTGCTGGCAACAGGCAGAAAAATGTTAACCACATTAGCGATGGAGAATAAGATTTACTCTGCTCAGAAGAGAAAAACTATCTCTGGCTTGAAAAGATGTTTGCTGTGCAAATATTGGAAAGCCAGTACAGGACAAAGTGGGACACATCCTCCAGTTTACAAGGCATAGAAAAATGAAGAGTCCTCATAACGCTGTCTTCTGATAGCATAGATTACAGTTTGCCTGGCCAATATTAATTTTCTTCTAATAACAAAACTGCAATGTCATCCTGCAAATGTACTGACTTAAAGTTTACACAATAACTATAATTCGTAGAAAGCTTCTTGAAAGCAGAGCTGAGCAGCAAAAAGATGAACGAGCTTGACAGGATCCTGGCTCTCCAATGACAGTGTGTCAGTACTATAGTAGCTATGAACTGCTTAATTCTGGATTTCATGTATCTGGTTATATGCAAATATATGACTGGGCATATGTGTTTATGCCATTGTATTTGGTCTTGTTAGTAGAAACTATACCATAAACACTTACTATTAACAGTAGAATGTAGTTTCTGGTAAGATAAAAAGAGACTTCAAAGACTGGAATTATAATATTGAGTTTGCCACTAACTTACTCCACTACTTTGTGCATGTCCACATACTATTTCTCTGCTAATTTCCAAGCTTTAAAAGCTTAGGGGTCTTTAGTTCATAAATTTTTCTTTCATTTATATGGATATGTGTATTTGCATGTATTTTTGAGACAAAGTCTTACTATGTAGTTCAGGCTGGTCTTGAACTCACAATCTTCATCCTTCAACTTCCAGAGTGCTTGGATTACAAGTATGAAATAACACTTGCAGCTATTTTACATTTAAATATTTATTTGATCTGTGCATTAAATTTCTTTGAACGAGGATCTCATCTGAGAAATAATTGAGAGGAAAAAAATAGACAATTGTTTAGTTTGTGCCCTCTCCTCCAAAAACACCTGATGTATACACTGTGGGGATGCCTTGACACAAGGTTATCACTTTTCCTGGGTTTCAAGACACCTTTAAGGTTGGTAGGAAGTACAACTTCACAACATAGTAAATATCTTTTCTCTCATAACTTCTATATTTCTGGTGTTTATCACAGAGCCTCGCATGCAGCACTTCTTGAGGGAAAAATACCAATGGAATGAGTGAACAGACGACCTCAGTTTAGGAAATAGGAGACAGGAACAACTATGGTATGCCCCACTTTGATCATATCTGATGACGGCTTCCTCCACTGCCTTGAAGAAAGTGGCAGAGAAAATTCCATATAAAACAAATCCTTGATGACCTAAAGTGCAAGAAGTGAGAATGATAAGAAACAATTTGAGTTTAATGGCTTCAGATTATTATTATTTTTCTTTGTTAAAGAACAGTGAGCCATTTGTTCACTGGAAACAGGACTGTCAGTTTAAATTATGCCCCTGTTCAAATGAATTGATATTGGATAATGAGGTCTCACTGAATAGCTACATATAATTTTGTCACCGAGCTAAAAAATTCCAATTGCTCTAACCTTTTCTTGTAAATTCTATTTTCTGGGCTCTTAATCACCCTTTCTTTTCTTGTGTGAGATTGAATAAAAATGCAACATCTATCGTTGGATGACCTTTACAGGAACATCTTTCCTATGTTCACCTTTCTATACATCATGCCATTGGTGACTCTTGCATCATTTAGTCTTTGGTAAGACTAGGCAATTTTCTAATTTCTTAATATATGAATTGTCTCCAACTTTATTTTTATCTGTAAGTCAATAAGGACAGCATAAATATTACCAAACATATAAATAGTTACTATCAACCAAACCAAACAGTACATTATTAGGTGGAATTTTCTTATTTTAAATATGAACATATTTTCCATTAATAAGTCATGTTATCCATCCACCTATCTAGAATTTACTGGTTTTATATCTGTAACAGTTCTAAGTAAAACACTTTTATAGTAATGAAAGGAAACCCAGAAGAACTCATAGGCAACACTTTTAAAATACCAGAAATTATAATAGACAGAAATTGACACAAAAATAAATGGATAGGATACTAAGAGAATACAAAAATTGTCCAAGTGCATTTGGGTTATGATATCTTGGAGGATAAATAGACAATAAGATGAGAAGGTATGGTTGTACTACCACCGCACGTTAGCATTTACAATAAAAGGACTTTATAGTTGGATAAGATCATTTGTCTATGCTTTTGCCATGCTAAAGGGCAATAATTGATGTTTCAGTCTTTTCCTATACCAAGTACTGTGTTAGGTGCTATAGCTACAACATAGTATCAGATAAATATGGCAGGGACTTCCTGTCTCAAGCAGGAGTCAAACAGTTGAGCTGATAATCAATATTAATATGATCTATTTTTGTCTCCGTGTAGTCTCACTTCATTTCTATTGGTCTATTTTAATCATTAATTATGAATGTCACTCTCCAAAGAGGCCAGTTTAAAGCATAAAAATCAAATGCTAATCCTTGTTATGGTATGATGTGGCAGTTGTTAAATAAATGAAGGCTATATAGGGTATAATGTGAGCTTAGGGGAACACCAAGAACAAGCTTCCAACCCAGCTGATAAACCAGTATACTGACACCACAGCTGAGTTCTTTCTAGATTTTTCCTATTGAAAATGAGGTCAATGTTATTCCAGATTTAAGTATAATTATATATATGTATATTACATTTTGTTTATTTTGTGAATATATGACAGGGTGGTAGAGGATTCCAAAGTGCTGCCTGGAGGTCAGAGGGCAACCTGTGGGAGTTTGCCATTTCTTTCCACTCAAACCTCCAATGTGGGCTTGGAGATTAGGTTAATGTCTTCAGGATGGGAGGCAGACATGTTTACCCACTGAGCCATATTTCCTGTCCCCTCCGTGAGTGTTTCAATAGCTTGATGCAAGCAAACATTGATAAGTAAGTTGCACTGGGGTGGAAATAAAGATGCCAAATGGGAAATCTAGTTGTGTCCAGGAGGAATCAGTTTTCTTCCTGTGTAATTAAAGAAGATACACAATCAATAGTAGGTGCCTTTGGAGAGGAAGTAATGACAACTGATTTTCAAGATGAAACAGGTCTAGATACTGGCCAGACTTCTGGAAGAATGTGTGGGCTGAAGTGATTTCTAAAGGCATGTAAGTGAAAATCTGACTCAGAATTTCTTCCAGAAGCCTGAGTTAGCCAAGCAAATATGTTTGTGCATGTGTAGAAACAAAGGAATGCCCATACAATGAGTAAATGTGTTTTTCCTCATAAAGCAAATTTAAATATTCTTAAGGAAGTAAAACAAACACGTGAATTTCAAAAAGAAAAATGTATTTCAAAGTCAATTAAATGAGCCATCACAATACATGGGGTGAAAAAGAGAATCTCCTGTGTTTTTGTGGTTGGGAGCAGGTTTCCATCAGCCCAGTATCCCATAAAACTAAAGAAGAAGGGATTGAGAATGTATCTGTTGTTACTTATTCATTACTTTCAACCCTCAGAAAAAGAAGGATGAATGACAGGTTCTGGGAAGGTGATTCACATAACACCTAAATGGCTCAGATGAGAAGACAGAAGAAATATAATAGATGAGTATAAAGATAGAAATAGAGCTATATAGATATAGTTCTCACATCTCAACATGCATGGCAGTGTTTGATGTATAGCACCTTCCTGATTCCAGAGTAATTAAAACCCACAAAAACTTCAACCCAAAACTCACCATGTCTACAGATGTGCAGGAATAAAGTTAAAGCAGAGACTGAGAGAATCTCTAACCAATGCCTAGTCCAACCCAAGACTCATCCCATGAAAGAGAGCCAACCCCTGACACTATTAACAATAATTAACAATACTCTGTTATGTATGCAGACAGGAGCCTAGGAGAGTTGTCCTCTGTGAGGCTCCACCCAACAAATGCTGAGACTCACAGCCAAACATTGGGCGAAGCATAGGGAGTCTAGTGGAAAACTGGGGTTGGGGGGAGAAGGATAAAAGGACCTAGAGGTGACAAGAGCTCCACAAGAAGACAAATAGAGCCAACTATCCAGGGCCCAGAGGGCCTTGTGGAGTCTAAAGCACTAAGCAAGGACCATGAATGGACTGGACATAGACGTAGTCAACGGAGATCTCAGGCTTCATGTGGGTCCTCAGTAAGCGGAGCAGGTGCTACCTCTGACATGCACTCTGTTTCTTTCTTATCACTTACCCCTGGTGGGACTGTCTTGTCAGGCCACAGGGGAAGATGAGCCCAGTCCTGATGTGACTTAATGAGCTCGGATGGGTGCGTTGGATGGCTCCCCTTTTCCAAGGAATAGGGAAGGTGGGACTGGGAGGAGAGGAGGGACAGGGGCTATGACCAGGATATAAAGAGAATAAATTAATTAATTACAAAAAGGAAATCAATCCAGGAATTTTGTCTGGGAAGGTGCCACTAGCAGAAAGATCCAAACTGTGGGAGGGAGATTCTGAATAGCTCAGTTTGGATGTGGGCCACTCCTTCAAAACTGGTAAAGGTGCCTTGAATAACAACAAAAGGGATGATTTTTCCCAAGCAGAAGTCATATTTAAAACCACATGACATTAAAAACCATTTTAGAGTGTCTTAGTTCTTACCCCTATAGTTTTAATGCTTTTCTCCTGGATACTAATTTCTCAATGCTTCCATAGAAAAATATCATAAGTTGTGTGGTTTAACAAAACCAAGGTTTATTTTTCATAGTTCTGAGCATTTGACATCTGAGATAAAGATACTGTTTCTTCCAAAACTCTCAATGAATAATATATTTCCTTGCCTTTTCCTAGGCAGTGGTAATGCCTGGCAATGGTTGGAGTCCCTTGGTTGCTAGCTGTATCTCTCCATATTGCTTCCATCTTTACATGGGCTTCTATTCTCTGCATGTCTTTGTGTGCTCTCTTGTTAAAATGGCTCCTTATAAGAAGGTTCCAGATCATATTTTTGTCCAATATGACCTCCTCTTTTCAGTTAATCTACAGGGTAACAGATTTTTTTCTTGGCACGTTATATGTCATTTAGGTTGGTCCATCCCTTTCTCTCCTCTCCCCCATCGACGTCCTTTTCCTCACTTGTACCACTCACACCTCTCTATTTCTCTTTGCACTTCCATGTCAAATACTTTCTAGTACCTTTCCTCAATGCTTTTCGTGACAATCCCTTTTCAGCTTTCAAAGCTTATTTTCATATTCATGACCATTGCTCCTGAGAGGAAGAGAGAGAGAGAGAGAGAGAGAGAGAGAGAGAGAGAGAGAGAGAGAGAGAGAGAGAGAGAGAGAGAGAGAGATCAGAAACAAGGACCCACATATGAGAGAGCATTTCATTTCCATTTTGAGCCTGGGTTATCTCAGTTAATTTAACATTTTACAACCCCACCCATTTTCCTGCAAATTTCAGAATTTCACTTTGGTATTAATTATCCATTTATCTATTGGTAGGCATTTAGGCTGACTCCTTTTTCTACCTATGTAACCTGAGTGGCAATAGACAAGGCTGTTCAACATCTTTGTGGTAAATTATAGAGTTCTATCGGGTGATGATTGAGCATTGTAGGTAAGTAATATGGTAGTTCTTTTTTATTAATTTATTCACATTACATCTCAATTGTTATCCTTGTACATCCCTTGTGTCCTCCCATTCCTCCCTCCCTCCCACTTTCCCCCTACTCCTCTCTCCTATGACTGTGACTGAGGGGGACCTCCTCCCTCTGTATATGCTCATAGGGTATCAAGTCTCTTCTTGGTAGGCTGCTATCCTTCCTCTGAGTGCCGCCAGACCTCCCCATCAAGGGGATGTGGTCAAAGTCAGACCCCACTCTCCACTCAATGGTGGAGAATGTCTTGTCCATCGGCTAGATCTGGGTAGGGGTTCAAAGTTTACTGCCTATATTGTCCTTGGCTGGTGCCATAGTTTGAGCAGGACCCCTGGAACCAGATCCGCACATCATAATGTTCTTCTGGTAGGTTTCTAGGACCCTCTGGATCCTTCCATTTCCCCATTCTCCCATGCTTCTTTCACCTAAAGTCACAATAAGATGCCCTCCCCTCTGACCCAGTTTCCTGGTAAGTGAAGACATTCATGGAGCATGCCCTTTGGGCAAGTATCTTGATATAAGTGAGTATATACCATTTGACTCTTTTTGCTTCTGGGTGAACTCACTCATGAGAATTCCTAGTTCAATCCATTTGTCCACAAATTTTGGAAATTCCTTGTTTTTAATAGCTGAGTAGTATTCCATAGAGTATATGTGCCACAGTTTCTTTATTCATTCTTCTACTGAGGGGCACTTAGGTTGTTTTTATGTTCTGGCTATTATGAATAAGGCAGCTATGAACATGGTTGAGCATATGTCCCTGTTGTATGGTAGAGCATTTTCTGGGTATATTCCAAGGAGTGGAATAGCTGGGTCTTGAGGAAGCCCTATTCCCATTTTTCTGAGAAAGCGCCAGATAGATTTCCAAAGGGGTTGTACTAGTTTGCATTCCCACCAGCAATGAAAGAGTGTTCCTCTTTCCCCACATCCTTGCCAGCATGTGGTGTCACTTGAATTTTTAAAATCTATTTTCAGGTTGCTGAGAAACCTCCACACACTTCCATAGGTGCTACACCAGTTTTTACTTCCACCAACAGTTAAAAAGGATTCCTATTTTCTTGCATCTTTTCCAGCATTTGTTGTCATGTTTTCATGATAACCTCTCTTAATTAATTGCATCCATAGAGACTGTGTGTCCAAACACATCTATGTTCTGAGATTCTGACCTAGTACCAACATATCCACATTCTGAGGGTCTGACTCTGTCCAATACATTTCCATTGCAATGTTCCAGATATCCATTTTGAGAGGGCTATGATTCAGCATCTGCCTTTGGATCTATGTGTTTGCTCCAATGAAAAGCTAACTACCTCATTTTCCCACTACCAAGTTGAATGTGTTTTTATCGAGTACTTGGGGTATCTTTACAGAGTGTCCAGTATGGAACATTGCAAGCACAAAATAAGTTTACTGAATGAGCAAAGAAATGAATGAATGGAGATGCAAAGGGAAGAAAGACAACTACAAAAGCTGTCACAATGACATTTGGCATGTTGCCCCATGCATGATTATAGAAACCCATGGCCCTGTCATCTACCAAATAACATGATTACAGAAACAGCAAATAAAAGCATGCTTCCTGTCCCTCATGAAAGCTTATAATGAGCTGAATATTGAGAAAATTGACAGTCCTTTCACTTTGATTCTTCCAAGTCTGCAGATAAAATAGACAATTTACAACATCCATGGATTTCCTGATGCGTCTCATGATCTGCCTGTTTAGAGAGTGGTTACATCATGCAATCCTGTTTATCTCCTTCACTTGGCTGACTTTTCACTTTCACACCCACTGCAGTAGAGTTTTGCTTTTCTTCAAGGATTTTATTTTCATACTTTGCTCACCCGCACTTAATTTCCATCTTTTCCTCCAGCTTCAAAGGTTTGCAGAGGCTCCGATTTCACCTCTGTACCAGCAGTCACTTTCCTCTTTGAAGCTAAGTATTCATTGGAAGAGAGATGTTGTATCTTTTGGCTCTTTGTCCTCATCCATGTCAGGAGATGAGGCAAAGCCGTATTGCCCTAATTGTTTTATGAGATAAATCTAATTTTTTTTTATGTACATAAGGAGTCAATCTGTTTCTTTTTTTTTTTTTCAATCTGTTTCTCTACTCTAATTTGGAGGAAAATGAATCTAATTTTAGATGAGTTACTCAGAAACTCTGTCCCTTAGGGGTGTCACAGGTATATTTTGGGGGGTATAAAAAGTCATATACACTGCCACACAAATCACCTGCAGTAGGCAGGCAGCAGGCTGTCTTCCATTGTTGACCCTGGATCCTTGCAACATAACCTTTCTCTTTTCAGTGCCTGCCCTGGTCACACTTTAACTTCACAATGCAAAACTTGTTTTTCATCTTGTTCCACATCCGAAGAGGGAGATTACTTTGATGATTGTGCCAGAAACTAATTGTGTGTAGAATCAATTGTATGGGAGGATGGAGTCTGTGGAGGCCAGTGGGTTTTAGCATCCTGAGAAGAAGGGAGGTGCCACAGTGATATGTTCCCAGGG
Organism: Acomys minous; assembly: GCF_964271855.1. Classification (NCBI taxonomy): domain Eukaryota; kingdom Metazoa; phylum Chordata; class Mammalia; order Rodentia; family Muridae; genus Acomys; species Acomys minous. The sequence continues at coordinate 42,321,490 of NC_140493.1, read as the reverse complement.
AAGATTCCAGACTTTCTTTCTAGCAAGCTTCTCAGAATAGGCTAGACACTTCCCCTTCTGACATTCTTGAACTGTAGGTGCGGAAGCTATGCTGTCAAAATTCTTTATAAACTTGAGTCTGTGATGTTAGAACATCTGTGCTGTGGCCGTTCATGCTGTGGCTCACATGGTAGTGCAGAAGAGAATCTCCTTGGAGCCAGTTTAGCAGAAGTTATGATCTTGGATTTGTCACTTGTGGTGTGACTTTATTAATATTATTAATAATGGTAACAATTGTTTACTAAATACATACTAAAGAAAAGTCCTCAAAATGATTACTTCACCTTCAATGGGCTATTTCATGTTAATGTAGGTCCTGGTGTAGATGATATAGTTAGAGCTACCATTCGTATGTTTTACAATTAGAATAAAAATGCACTGTATGAGTCACAGATTCTGAGCTCACAAACTCAGTGAAGGACAAAAATCCAGTCTTAGGGTAGAGTAAGTTTCCAAAAATTTATATGGAAAACAACTGTCAGTTACTATACCTTGCCAATCCCTGTTTCCCCATCTGGAAAATGATGACATTATTTCCTATTAATATCCTACATTTCTGGTCTGAGAAAGCTTGTTACCTAGAACATAGATTTTCAATTTGATTGTTAACGCAATTTTCTTTTCTCTGCTTCCTTTTATACTACAAACTACAATCCTTAAATCTCACCTTGGAAATACTAGTCAAAGAACATTACAGTTCTACATGGCCACAGGGGACAGCTAGTGACCAGTGGGGCCAATTTACCTCTTCCCAACTGGAGCAACAGGGGCAAAGCAAGGAAGGGGAGTCCCCTCTTTCCTTCAGCACACTCCACTGACCATGAAGCCCTTATGCATGTTGGCTGAAGAAAGCTCCCTGTTGCTAGCTGTTTCACAACGTCTTAATGAAATTCTGTTCACAAGGGCACCGATGACTGTTACACAATCTCCCTCTCCTTAAAAAATTGAGAAACTAAGAATACTTCCGCCTCCTCTTTAACCCAACTGGGGAATCCAATCAATCCCATGTACCCATGGAATTCCAAGGGGGTGAAACTGAACCTAAGGCCCACTTCAGCCTTATTTCCCTAAGGAATTCTTATCGGCTTGCTCCATGTAATGCTCACAATGGTCCTCCAATGGTGGTGTTCCATTTGACACACAGGCAACTGAAGCTCTAAAAGAATCAGTAAGTTACTTAACATCATGCTTGTAAGGATCAAGCCAGGGCTGTCTGATTTCAAAGATGTTTCCATGAGTAGTTGATTGGTCTGCTAAACCAGGAGATTTTATTTAGAAGCAGTATCCATTCATCTATTTCAAAATATTAAGAATCTACCATTGGCCAAACGCTAATGTTGGGGACAAAATCCTAAACAAATAAAGCCTTCCAGGTCCCAGAGAATGCTTAAAGAGGATAAAAAAGAAACAGAAATTGAGAAGTATGTATGTGCATAGAATATTAGGTGATGGTAAGCACCCAAAAGGAAAAACAGAGTTGGGGAAAACAACTCTGTTTTGGTGGCTTCTGAACAGAAACTGACATGGAGTGGGAGCCTGATTCATACGGGTTTTGGAAAGGACCAAACCAGAGAATGGACCTAAAGTCACAGTCCCTCATGGAATAGTGTGCTATGTGTTCTGGGAGAATAATTAGAAACTTCACGTGTGCTATCTATCAGAAGGGAAGTAGATTAGGTCAGAGAGGTGACAGTATACATTATGAGTGATTCCTATAAGGCTTCAAGGATAACTTGTTTTTTTTTTTTTCTTAGAAAGATGAGCTAGAGATGGACATGGTGTCACCTCAGTTTCATGAAGGATTGTGCTCGATAGGTGCCTCCCAGTGTAGTCAACAGGAAATTTCCTAATGATATACTTAATGAGAGAAACTACCTGGGCTCCATTGGAGTCAGTGGTCAATAGATCTGAGGCCCAGCCTTTATAGTCTTTCTGACATCAAATATAATTGGCAACCATATCCTTAATTGACTCATAACCTTTTCTAATCCACCCCTCTATTTATAACCTAAAGCATATGTAGGAGAAGGAGTCACTGATAACAAATGAAATACTAGAGTGTATAAAGGATGTTGTTGTTAACATAATTTCTGTAAGCTAGTACTATATGGTCTCATCAACTCCTCTCTCCTCACTGTTTCCAGTCTTCATCAGATCACAGAGAAGAGGTTACATATCTAAAGAGAAAAAATGAATACATTCAATAGTAAAAGGCTCGTGGACCAAACCCACTGTTTTCTGTATACTTTTGATGCCCAGGAAGTTGATTTGCTCAAACCAGAAATGTACTTACCTAAGTAACCTGCTTCATATTCTACAGCCCTACTCCAATTACTCATTATTTTGATAAGTTTAATCTGTTGATCTGTTTCATATTCTCCTGTTCTAGAAAAATCCTTGATGGTTTCATAATATAAGTGAAATAAACTGCAAATACTCAGACTGTCCCCTGCTTACATCCCTCTTTATACTAAACCTAGACAATGACAAGACACTTGTGAACCTGCTACATTTTCAGGAGAGCAGAATTTCTATTTGAAAATTGACATGAGCAGTTTTGCCTAGTGATTAATGAGCTATGTTCTATTTTGGGAAAATGAATGTGTAACCATGTATAGTCTCTGATATCTAATGCTTCAAACCATTGTCTTCTATGTCGGATTTCTCTTGAGCCAGTTAATGAGCTTTTCCTATAGAGAACCATAAAATGTTTCTCTTAGGTTTTGTGATACTTCAGATCAGTGTTGTACCATCTTAGATCTGCCATTGTTGTGTGAAAGCATCCATGGACAAAATACAAAAGAATGAATCCATCTGTGAAACTTTACACGGGATGAGGAGGAGGGCTAGATTTATGGGGTTTAACTCTTGTAGAAATCCTCATATTGAGTTGATTTAGGAGGTCAAACTCAACCCTTAAGAACAATATGAAGGCTTCCTCCACTATGCAAGTGGAGATACTGCAAGTCCCTATGATGACCTTTGATCAGAGCTTGAGAAGTTCTAGAATTAACAATGAAGTTATAACATTTTTATAATTATGAAAGAAGAACATTATCTTCCCTGCTCACTGCAACTCTCTCTGCTTTGCACCACTATTCTTCAACAAGCACTACATTGCAGTTATTTATTTTACTTGGGGTGTTTGTGTGTGTGTGTGTGTGTGTGTGTGTGTGTGTGTGTGTGTGTGTGTACACACACGTGTATGTAGATATGCCTACCCAGTTGAGCACTTACATGAGTCAGAAGTTAATGCCATGTTGTCTTCCATAACAGTTTCTCTACCTTATGATTTGATCCTGAAACTCACTGTTTAAACTGTCTGCCCAGCAAGCCCCCATGATCCACTTGTGTCCATCTCTAGGAGCTGGGGTATAGACAGGCTTCCCCTCACTCAGCATTTGTATGGACATGTGGATCTGAGCATAGGTACTCACATTTGCCTAGCAAGCGCTTCATCCACAGAGCCGTTTCTTTAGTCCCTGCACTCCTTTATAGGTATAGTTATAATGACTTTATATAAATTTCAAGTTAAATCTTGAATCAAAAATGGATTCTCATACTAGTAAGAAAATGTAAAGATATGACATCTGTGGGATTTGTAGAAGTGTTCTGAAAATACATAATAATGTATTGGTTGTCATTTTTTGTTATTTCTACTTTCAACATTTTTCCCAATCTCCTTTATTTTCATATCATCTGTCTAGAGTAAGGAAAAAAACTCAATAAATTATATCATCTGTTCTTTGGGCCTTCCACGTTTTAAGTGTTAGGAATAAAATATTGTTTACTCATTATTACTAATTTATATGTTTTAATGAACAAAATATTTGAAAAGAAGTATAGCCCTGCCCTTTTAAGGATCAAGTACCATTTGTATCAGCAGAAAATAAGGTTGTGGAAATTTTATGTAGCAAAAGCTATTATTAAGAAGTGATCTTAGAGCTGGGGATGTGGTACAGTGGTATAGTGCTTCCTTAGCCTAAGGGACGTCAGGGTTGAACCTTAGGAAACATACAAACAAAGACACACACACACACACACACACACACACACACACACACACACACACACACACACACACACACACACACACACACACACACCTTAAATATATCCATGTAAAATAAATTCTGTCTAATAAATTAATTAAAAGGAAAAACTTATATAGACCTGTAACTTTCTTCAGGGATTTTCTAAATTGGAAGCATATTTGGCACAATTACTGTAAGAAAGAAATTTGGAGATAAATATTAATAGAGAAAATCATCCTTCTATACTAAAGCAAGAGACGCTGGGGCCATCATTATAAGAGCATAAGGTAAATTGAATGTTTTACTTTTCAATTTTATTTTCTTGCCATGTTGGCAACCAAGCCCAGTGCCTTGTACATGTGAGACAACCACTCTACCACTGAGCTATTGCCCCACCCTAGAAAATATATACTGATTGTATGCTGCCACCTGTAGTCTTTTTTAAAAGTCTGTTCTGCCCACATGGAAAATGGTGCGCACCTTACAGGGCTTCCTTAAGGAAGTTATGCTTATTACAAGGGCTATATTGCTGTGTACGCCACATTGTGTAAACTAATTGTCTGGTATGTGTTAGCCACTGTACTAGCTCTTTTAGTTCCATGAACCAAAAGTCTTGATAACAGCAGTTGGCTTTGTTGTAGCTCCTTTCATGAAGTCATTTTTTCACCATTCCATGGGTTTCTATTGCTGTTTAAGTCTGTTTTGGTTGTTTTAGTGAAGGACCCTAAACATAATTAAGTATAAGCAACATAAGTTTGCTTCTTTCAGTTCTCGTGTCTGTAAAACCCAACCTCAAGCCACCATTGAATCCAATGTCTGGTGAAGAAAAGATGTTTTCTGGTCATCAAAATGACACCTTCTTCCTGCGTTCTCACATAACAGCAAGGGCTGGCTAGCTGTCTGCAATCTCTTTTATAAATGCACAAACTTTATGTATGAAGGTTCCTTTCTCATCCTTTTTTTGTCCTTTCCATAAGGCCCTGTTTCCTAATACTATTTCTTTGTGACTTGGGAAAATAGCATATGCTCTAAGTGGGGCACGTATATTCACACCACAGTAGTCAAGCCTGTCATCTGATTTATCACCTTGTTTTATGTAAGTGAGTGAGCCTGCTCTCTCTCTCTCTCCTTACTACTCAAACCTTTTCTATCTTAGGGATGCCTAATACAAGAATAGGCATTTGTTTCTGGTACCTGGCCTTGTTGATACTGGGACTAGAAGAGTGAGTCTAGGAATCCAGCTCTGTGAGCAAAGGCATGTCATAGATTGGGATACACTTTAATAAAATATAGTAGCTACCAAAGATGGGGAACCTGACAGAGAAAAACCTTCCATGGAGAAATGACATTTGATTTAAATCTTACAGGTAAGTAGGAGAATTGTTAGGACTCTTCTACATGGTTAGTTTCACCATCTCCCTTCAAGACTGAATTCTGACCTCTGCCTACTCAAACACATTCAAATGCTGCTTCAGACTTTCAGTAACCATTGCATAAACTGTCTAAGAGCAGTCCATGCAAAACACACCTTTACTGCAGAAACGTCAATTTTTTCTACACATGATTATCTCCAGGGTTACAGGTATGTTTTCATCATTCTTTGTTTGAAATTTCAGCACATATCTTTATTATTTGTCTAACTTGTCTCACCAGGCCCTGGTAAAAGTAGATGTCTTTATTACTTACCTGATTTAATTCATCCCAGCCTTCTAGAGTGAATTCTATATGTACCTGAAAGCAACAGCATACTGCTGTGAACTCCATAGTTTTTCTCTTTCACTCTCCCTTCAGTTCATGTTAGAAAATTGAGTTGAATGCATGGAAGCAGAAAAGAGTCATGGTGAAGGAAACAAAAGAGCAAAGGAAGAATTAATATGGTACGAATGGAAAGGAAAAGTGGTAACTTGATGCTATAGCTACAAATTTCTGTTAATGGTCAACAAGGCAGGCATTCTCACACCAAGGAAAAAGAGATGGGAGAGCTAAGGAAAGCAAGCATCAGCAGGGTTGTCCAGAGTAAAAACAGACAATGAAGCCAGAAAACAAACAGGGACCAGATGGTGAGGGCTGTATGCAACACCCTGGCATATAGAGCTCCTACCTGAGCAACAGAAAAATCATAATTTCAACTAATGACATAAGACAAGAAAATAATTGAGTTTTTTTCCTTATAGTGACATTGATAACAATAATGTGAATTGATTGAAGAGGCTCAAAAAAAAAAACCCCACAGGTTTGGAAGATGTTGAAAAAGTCAGAATGTAAAGCAGCAAAATTGAGGCAGGGTTATGGCAATATCAAGTGCACGCAGAAGGCTGAAAATTATCATAAAGAGGAGAAATTGTCGAAATTTCATGTGGAAAGGGTAAGTGTTAAGTGCATTGACTGACACATTCATTAAGTCCTGCACTAACTAGTTGTTCATTTTCCATTGACTGATTCTCACTGTTGTGTGCCAGGCCTGCGTGTATAGGACTGTAAGTAAATGAATGTTCAGCTCTTCTTTGGGGCATGGCTCAGCAGATGGAAACGTACTATAGTTTGGAAGGTATTATCCTATGGCTGGGGGAGATGACTTAGTTGATGAAGTACTTGCTGTGTAAGCATGAGAACACAAGTTCAATCTCGGAACCACTGTAAAAAAGAAAAGTGTGTGTGTGTGTGTGTGTGTGTGTGTGTGTGTGTGTGTGTGTGTGTGTGTGTGACAGTGTATGCTCATGATCCCAGCACTAGAGTGGTGGAGACAGGTGAATTCTAGAGCTCACTGGCCAGGCCGCGTAAACGAATAGGCAAGCCCAAGGCCAATCAAATACTAAGACTTGTCTTTAAACACAAGGTGTATGGAGTTTGAGGAACAATGCTTAAGGTTGTGCCATGGCCTTCACATGTTCTCACACATGTATGTATATCTACATAGACACAAACACATACACAGAACACATTCATGTACAAAAAATGTTTAAATATAGAGCTTAGAGGTAGGGAACTTGCATGGTATATACTCACTTATAAGTGGATATTAGCCCAATATAGATATCCCCTGAAAGACTCCACTCAGCGGGGAATTGGGACAAATGCTGGGACTCACTGCTGGGTGGACTGCTGAGAGTGGTATGGAAGGATGGAAGGATGGAAGGATGGAAGGACCCAAAGGGCTCAGGTGGGCAGATCTGGACCCAGGGGCTTCTGCACAAGCTGTTGTTCCAACCAAGGACAATGCATACAGTAAACCTAGACCCCCTGTTCAGATTTAGCCAATGGACAGCTCATTCTCCACAGTTATGGGGAAAGCAGGACTGCCTCTCGCATGAACTTTAGTGGCCCCAACTTGATCACTTCCCCCTTGGTGGGGAGGCCTGGAGGGCACACAGAGGAAAGGGAAGCAGGCTATTTGGATGTGACCTGATATGCTGTGATTGTATGGTGGGGGAGGAGGTCCCCTTCTGTCAGAGGTCTAGAGCAGGGGAATAGAGCAGAAGATCAAGGGAGGGAGGGGATGAGAAGATGCAAGTGAGTGGATAGCATTTAGGTTTGTAATCTGAATAAATTACAATAAATTTTAAAAATGTAAAGGGGAAATCTGTTTTTAATAAGGTCATGAGAAAGACCTTTCTGACAGGTAGGCACTTGAATAGGCCCCATAGAAAGTGAAAGAATGAATGGGTCCTGACTATATCCAGGACACTACTTTCACTGTGCAGTCACCCTTGCTTCAGCAGAGCATGCCGGGGCAGTGCTGGAGTTGAAGTTTGGAGGATGCTGCATTTTCAGAAATTATCCCATACATCCAGTGTCCCATTCTCTTGAGGGCTCTGGCCCTCTATTCTGGACTATCCTGGTTGTTAGTCTGACGAAACCTTAAACATACAAGGTATCCTGGTAGTGCTGTATGCAGGAGCACAGATGGAAATGGGCGGGCCTGGATGCTTTGCTTTTGTTTTCAATGCTATTTCTTTGTGTTACCTTTTGAAAAACCATCTAGAGAGGTTATTTATTATACGGCAGCCGTCGCCATGCACCGAACAGAATTCCTTTTCATAATAAGCTGATTCATCTTCTGGCACGTCAGAAATTTCTCAAATTGATACTTATAATAAATATGATTAATACCATATTGTATTACAGTTGTTGCCGTGAAACAATTGGGAACAAATATCATATTGTGATGTTGACAGTGCTGGGTCAGTGGGAGCCAAATATGGGAGCAGTCAACTGTATTTCATTAGCAGCCACATTGCTACAATGTTGTTAAGGTTTTCAAAATCTGTTTACCGGGGGGTTGATCATTCATTCCATTAGACAAATTCACGCAACAATCACTCTGGAAGTAAACTTGCCAGTGGAAATCTCAGCAGGACAGGCTCCTGGAGGAGCCTGGTTCCCTGCCTGCGGACCACTTATTGCAATCCCAGGTTTAAGGATGAAGGACTAATTAAAGAGACATGAGAAAGAGCTACAACTAAGAAGTGTCAGGGATGAGCTAGACTTTAGAATGAGGGGAGACGTAGGAGAAGCATGCCTTTGAAAGGAGAGCAAATGCTTTGTGCTTGCTGGCCTCCTCCGACTGTAACCGCCTTCGCTTTCTCACATGTACCCATGCCCACGGGGCTCTCTCCAAACACTCAGAACTAGTCCCACGCTCCTCACTTTCCTATTTGTAAAATGCATTTTTAAAAAAAAACTTCTGGAGATGGCCTCTCATGAACTCTTACTCAACCTTACATGCCTGCTTCAAATTGAGGTTGCTCCTTGACTTTAGCTCAGCTCACCTGCTACCTCCATCTGGTGCCTGTGGTACAACAGGTATTTAGCAAGATTCATCTTACGCATCACCACAATTTCATGTACATCTTCCTTTATACAGCAAGTTCCTCTCAAAGGCTGGCCTCAGATTTAGTCTCCAGGTCTAATATGGCCTGACTCAGAGAAATTATTCAGTAAATCTTGTGGATTAAGCCTGTCTGAGAGAACACAGAGACATGCAGTGTATGGCGGGGATCAAATTACCAGCTTCTCCCATTCGAAGGGCCTGCCACCCTTTAAGATATTAAAGAAGTTATTTTTATGAGTGCGCTCACAAAAGTGTATGTGTGACTCATGCAGGAGTCTGATCTGAAGTCATGAGTTCTCAGGTTTGAATAAAGCTTATAGAGTTCCCTAAATTTGCACCATACCACTTTGAGTTCTAAAAAACTGAGATTGTGGAACTTGACATTAGAATCTCCACATCATTCTCTTACTTTTCTTAAATGCATATACCGAATAACCAGTGTTTGTGAAGGCATTGATTGGACTGGGCTGTAGGACTAAAATACTGAAGAAATCTATTTTCATGGAGTCTAGGGTCCTAATGTTAGGAAGAAGATGAACAGATCAGTATATGATCATGACTGCGCTGCAAAACTATGAGAGAGATTTTCAGTGACAGAGTCTAACCTTGCCCAAACTGCAAAACCAAAGATGAGTAGAGGCCATGCTGGTGACTGTAGGTAGAAGAATGGAGAACATTTCAGAAGGGAGAACATTTCTGCCAGACCTTGTATCCAGAACCTAAGTGTGAAATTTGAAGGAGAAAGGCAAATTTGGGCAACCAGAGCACAAAGGCTGGACTCTAGAGAGCCAATCATGAGTCAGGCAAAGAGAAATCAGGAGTTTAGGTTTCCATCCTTATTCTTTGTGCTATGGGGCAGCTTAAAATATTTCATCAAGAAGTGGATTCTGAGTGTATCCCTGTCCTTCAGAAATGACGCTGCTTCAGGGAGAGTGAATTATAGACTAATCAAGCCTGTTCAGTCAGGACTCTTGGGCTGTAGTCCATACACAACCTGTGTGTTACAAGGACTGCTTACCATATTCCGTCAAGAAGTGAATACTGAGTATGTATTCCCACCTTTCAAAAGCTACTCTGCACCAAGGAGAAGAATACAGAAGAATCAGGGTTCTTGAGCTGGGGATATGTGATTACAGCGATAGTATAAATGGACGATGATTACAGAAAATACTGAGGAGAATCCAATGACAGAAGTAGGTGATGGCCACCTGAGAAAGGGCCACCTTCTTGGGTTGAATCAGACATATGAGAGACACCATTAGTGAATAGAAGATCTGGGAAGCATCTGGCACGTCTGCTCTGGGGAAGCCACCAGGCTCTAAATTTGTAACACATATTGGAGTCACCCTTACTGTCTATCCTGGAGGTAGAGTGGGTCAGCATTTGGGACTCTCTGTTGTGCGATCTTCAGCTGAAGAACAGAAGCTAAAAGAACACAGAGTGTACAGCATTCCCACTTGTTGCCTACAAACCTTTGTGCCCGGATCTCAGCATTGTCTGTCGCTCATATTTTCTGGCAATGGTTGATTCTCCAATTCAGCACTGAAGTGATTCTGTGAGGCTATTCGTGCGTGTAAGAGCATTTATGATGTCCATGGTAGGTGTAAGATACCATCTTTTATGGTGAGCAGGGCTGAGCCAGATGAAGTCCAAAGAGTGAGGAAGATGTGAGTCAAAGGACAGCATGGAACACATTCTACAGTGGCTAATCACAAGGAAGTGATGATTCCTTTCCTCCTGCCTTCCCCTCCCCCCTTTTTTTCATGCTCAAATCCATTTTCTGTCTCTTTTCCCAGTGGCCATCTTTACTTTCTGCCTCCCAAAAAAGAAATTGCTTAGTTCAAGCTTCAATCACTGCCTTCTCAATTACACTAAAACATATCATACACCGTAGTTTCTATTTTTGTAAATTTCCATGATTTACTATGTTCTTTTTAACATTGCTTTTCTTCTGAGGGACATATGGCACCATTATGACTCACTGTGTTGATGCTCAGCATATTGTTGCTTTACTTATTACTAGAAATATTCTATCAGCACCCTCCTGTCTTTAAAAGTGTGTAGCATGAAACCTTATTTCATCCCCTTATTTTGTATCCTGAGTGGTCGGGTGAATGGTACGCATTCATACAATCAGGGAAGGACAGACCTAGTACTTCAATCCAGCTCTCTACTTTCCCATGTTTGGTTCACTTCTCACCACACCACAATACCTCTAACTATTGATTGTCCTCTATAAGTAATGCTGAAGAGTCTGCAAGAACATCCTTCCCACCACAAAGGCCCACGCTAGAGCCTACTCATGGCATGAGATGTTTAGACATGGCTTTTAAACCTTGAACTTTGTATCACTTTACATTCTGTTATTTTTATTTTCCGAAGTGGAAACAGCTGGCTGTACTAAACCCTTGGGTCACTTCACTTTCCTGTACTGTCTTCACCAAGTGTAGCTGGTCTCTCTTGAATAAGTGTTGCAAGCATGAGTTATGTGCTTCCGGATGATGTCACCCAGGAGAGGAAATCTGGTGCCTTCATTCAGTTTGTTCTCTTACCAAGTAATTGCGTAGTCAAAATGCATGCCCGTGCCCACAGACACCTCCTGGGCAGGGGGCTTGTTGGCTGCCGTTCCTCCATCTGGGTGGCTGTCCTAAGCTCTGCACTGAGGGTGGGCTTTCCCCACAGCTGGATAGGATAAGGTGTAACTTCTATTTGCTTTGCTTAGGAATCCAGGATGTGCTGCAGCATGCTAGTGTCTGTCTGTGGATTCCTCAGAGCAGCTGGGTGCAAAGAAGACCTTTATGTCTGGGGTTTCTTCAAACCTGAGGCCTCGCCATTGGTGCTCTGCCTCTTGGAAAAGGCCAGCTGACCTGTTTCGCCTCCCCTGCTCTATTTCATAACGTTTTATCTGTTCACAGGACTGCAAAATGATGGAGGCATTTCACCATTGTTTCAAATTGATTCTCACATGCACTCTTACAGGCGATAACAGTGAGGGGTCTGAAAGAAATTCCTTCTCATCTAATGTGGTCCAAAGAAGCCAAAAAGTTGGCTTATGCTTTTCTTGCTTTAAAATTCAAATAAGTTATTTGCGATTGGCAACTGAAAATTGTACACATTTAATATACCACGTTATTTAGATGTACATGTAGACCGAACTACAATTGTATAAATGTAATTATCATACCCACCACTTACTATTGCATTTGATAGTGAGAATATTTCAAATCAATTCCTTCAGTAGTTTTGTAATATGTATGATTGGTTATCGACTGTGGCTACCCCGCTACAAGTTAGATCATAAAAGATAATTTCTCTAGTCTAAATGACATTTAGTTGGCACCTTAGTTGGCATTTCTCCTTTCTCCTTACAACCTCCAGTCCTCTGGGAAGCACCACTGTAATATCTGCTTTCCTACTCTGAATGTGCTTGGATTCCACATCTGAGATCACATAGTATTTGGTACCTGTCGTATTTTGCTCAGTCTGAGTCATCCTGGCTCATCTATATTGTTATTAATGTCAAGAGTTTTTACTTGAATAAAGGTAAATATTCTCTGTCACACACACTCTGTGCATGTGCGTGTACATGTGCATGCGTGTGTGTGTGTGTGTGTGTGTGTGTGTGTGTGTGTGTGTGTGTGTGTATTACATATCCTTTGCCTCTTCATCTCTTTTTGTAGGAGTTCAAGCAAAGGTCCTGTTTCTGGAAGGAATTTAGAGCATTGGAGGAATGGCACGGAGGTCAGGGTGTGACAGGCTGTGATGTATGGTCTAGAATCAAGCAGTAGCCCTTCCTACTCAAACTCAGCTACCTCTACTCTGTTTAGAGGTTTAGAGGTAACATAAGAAGTAGCAATGAGGAGACAGTCAATCGCAACCTGACTTAAACATCACACAACTAACATGAGCATCAGTGACTACATGCTAACCCAGTCACATGAAGAACACTTTTCAGTTTTCAAATATCAGGGAAAAAAATGCCAAAAACAATAACAACAACTAGGAACTACCAGGGAAAATATTCCCTGACTTGCTTCAGATACATGCTGTCTGGAATCTAATGTTCCAGGCCTACAGCCCCGCAACCCTCTTCTGCCTTATAGCCTCATCCACGGAAGGCTCACTACCTGGCAATAGCGCTGTTTAATCACCACTGGATTGGGATGTTGCAAGATCTTTTATTGTCTGAAACGCAAATCCATGTAGCTGCTATTTCCTGCCTATTAAGGCAGAGCTAGTTGTACCTCCTTGTTTTATAACACTGATCCTTCTTTCTCTCAACTGTTAGTGAAGTACTTGAAGTCAATGATGTTGTCTCACCCACTCCTTTCTTCCAGGGGCATCTGCCAGAGCTGCCACTTTAATCAGGCATTTATTTCTAAGGCCTACAATAACCCAGAAGAAAGTTAGCTGTATTCAACAGTGGTTTTCCTGAAGTTGGTAATCAGAATCACTCACTCTAAATAGAATCATAGTTTCATGGGATGGTTGAGAGAGAGAGAGAGAGAGAGAGAGCGAGATCAGGGGATTTTTAATGCTAACCTTAATGTTTAAATATGTGATGTGTTCTTCTTGGCTTCTGTATATAAGTAGAATCATTTCTTGATTCTCTCTGTGACTGTTTGTCTTAGGGGCCAGGCTAGAGAGAAAGTATTTGTGTATCATGTCTTCTCCCTGTTGCCATTTGGAAGCACGCTCACTTGTTGCTCCCATTTTCTGGATCAGAAGTTAGAAGGACAAGGTCCCAGACCTGAGGACCATATCCAGCGCTCCCCGCCCCACTCCTGCTGGAAGGCCCCGTTAGCATCGCATTCCTCAGTGCACACAATCCGCCCAGGGCTTGCTTCCTCTGGGAAGCAAGAGACTGGAGTGACTTCATTTCCAATGTCTAATTTTTCCCCTTCTGTCTCTCCCCTCCTCCATCTCACCCTTTGGAATAATGTCCCCTATCACATTTCCTCTCCAAATTTCCTCTTGGCTCAGACATGACTTCCTCTTCTATGATGCTTACAAACAATCCTCAGCAGAACTGAGGAATGGGAAGGAATGTTACTCCGTGAGAATAACTCTGTTAATTTTATATTTAGACAAGAATGGAGAGAAGCCCTGGGTCAGCCTGTACAGGAAGTGCAACAGCTCCCTTATTTATTGTATGGTGCAGCCCCCATTTCATGGATGTCTTAAGGGTTTTGTCATAATAGATTAGAATTTCTTGATATTCAAAAACATAATATTAAACATATTTCCAAGGACTCATTGTAGTAGACATACTATGTAACATTTGTGCCAGCCACACACCTTTTCTAGTATTTAGTAGTTGCAGCTACATTAGGTTCACATGTGATTTTTTTTTTAAATCCCCATTCTAAATGGATGAATCTTCAAGGAAAAGAAGTTTGATTCTTATACTCCCCTCCACTAGGCATACATGGCACCAGGCAGTCTTCGATGCTTCAGTTACTGACAGGGTTGGGCATCTATCATAAGACTCGTGTGTATAAACACTGCAGTAACAAAGGCAGTGAGTTCCACTTTCATGGCAGTCATAGACTGTGGTATTGAGGGCCATAAGCAAAATACAAATAATAATGATAAAAGCAAAATTATCAAAGTGACAAATAAGATCTATGTAGAGAAAGAAAATCAAGCCTGATGGGAGTGTGTGGACATGTCCTTTAGCTTGGCCAGTTAGCAAATAAGGGATGACATTGAGATTGAAACTGTTAGCATGGAGAGGGAGGGGCTAGTCATCCAGGACAGTAGTGCAGATCCTTCATTCCTCTCCAAAGAGGATCTGTGTCCAGTTTACAGCTGGTGGCAGGAGGTAGAAACTGATGGTAGCTTTGTGTCACTCACACCACCCCAGCTGCTGAGGGGAGATTAGAGCACTAGCCAATCTGCTTCCTGCCTTTGAGTGCTCTGACTTTTCTTGCTAGCCTGTTTCCTGTTTTCTCCATTTTTACCATTTTTTGCTTCTCTCTTTCTCTTGTAGTCATCTCAGTTTCCCCTTTCCCTACCCTGGACAATATCATCTGAATAAACAGACTGAACACAGCAGCCTTGGACATGTTTATAGGGTGAGCTGGCAAATGTCAAAAGCAAAGCATGAGGGAGGCCCAGTGAACCCTCAGCAGACAGACTTCATATTGTTTCTGGACAAGATGGCAGGCTCTGCCTCCTCTGACTTGTGCCTGGTTCTCTAATAATGGAGTGTTATCTAATTGATGCTTCCTTTGTATCAATGGGAATAGTCAAGGCACCAAGACAAAGCGACACACCAGGAGTTAAGTATAAGTGAGGGTTCACACCCATCATTCCAGCGGCTTGACAGTAATATTTAAAGCACATCCTAATGATCTAGGCATAGAGCTTAGGGTGGGACAGCTTCATATAAGAGACATCTGGCATGTAGTTTCTGTTCTAAAATTATAAAACTACCCCCTCAAGCAATTTATATTTTTAAAAACACGGAGAGCATGATGATGAGGTACCATCTGACAATTTATTTGTCACTTAAATCTAAAACAAAAACGAAATGTCCAGAACTGTTATATTGCCTGGGTGGGTGGGGGAGGACCTTAAACACATAAGTGAAGGAAGTTTGCCAAAATAGTAACTATAGAGTTGTATTATTTTTCTCTAATCTTGTGAAGCTTGTGGGTCATAAATGCATCCCTGAACTTGTGTTTTGTTGAAGATAGTCCAGAGTCAGGGCGTATTATCTGCTACTTTGAAAGCTTGACACTTCTATTTCTCATTAGCCATGTAAATAGCAATCAAGTCAGATAGTTCTTTTTTATATGTCTCTAAATTCTTAATTGAGAAATCACAGAGCAAGGAAGGGAAACCAAACATAGTTTGCCCCAAGAGTGCCCTAAGGCTCTCCTAGAGGATTCCAGTCAAAAAGGAGCTATGATACAGCTTGAAATCAGGGGTGGAGACACCTCCAGAAATTCTTTTATTGTACAGAATTGTTTTAGCTGTTCTGGTTTTTTTTCCCATATGAAGCTGAGGATTGATCTTTCAAGGTCTGTCATGAATTGTGTTTGAATTTTGATGGGAATTGCATTGAACCTGTATAATGCTGTTGGTAAGATGGCCCTTTTTACTGCCTGTCCATGAGTGTGGGAGATCTTTCCATCTTCTGGTAGGAATGACTGGTCCATCTTGAAACCCACCCCATGGGAGAGGACTAACCCCTGACACTATTAATGATATTCTACTATGCTTGCAGACAGGAGCCTAGACAAACTATCTTCTGAGAGGCTTCATCAGGCAGCTGATGGAAACAGAAGCAGAGATCCACAGCCAAAGAATAGGCAGAGCTCAGGGAATTCTATGGAAAAGTGGGAGGAATGATAAAGGAAGCCAGAGGAGGCCAAAGACACTACAAGAAGACCTATGGAGTAAACCTGGGCTCGTAAGCACTCACAGAAAATGAACCACCAACCAAATACCTAGACCCCTTATATATATGCCAAAGATGTGCAGCATGGTCATTGTGTGTCCTCTAACAACAGGAGTAGGGACTGTCTCTGACTCTGTCATCTGCCTTTTGATCTCTTTCCCCTAGCTGGGCTGCCTTGCCCGGCCTCACTGGGAGAGGATTGCTTAGTCCTGCTACTGCTTGAGGTACCAGGGTGAGTTACCCCTTGGGGACCTCACCTTCTCTGAGAAGAAGGACAGAGGGACTGGGAGAGGGGCACGAGAGTGGGACTGGGAGAAGAGGAGGGAGAGGGCTGGAATCTGGCTGTAAAGTCATTATATAAATAAATAAATGAAAACAAAAGGGCTATAAGCTATTGCCAGAAAAGAATATCACTTCACAAATGTCAGGAATGGAAAGAAGCCTATACAAAACTTCACATCAGAAGACGAGGAAATGGATAAATTGCTATGAGATTTCTTTGGCAACACCATAACAGACATTGCTTACCATGATGGGCCCCATCTTCCAACTGCTAATTGATCTAAGGGAACTCTCCTGAGGTTGCACTGTCCTTGCCCAACCATGGGTTATCTGTAGTTAGGTTTCACCTGAGGCATCTCTCAGGGAATCCTGTCTTCCTGTTTTTCAGTTTCTAAGTATCTGGTCTTTAACTGGTTAGCCAGGGGGAAGCGGTCTGTACTCCATATCATAAAGCAATGACAGAGCTGGCTAGGATACACAGAGGATGCTCAGGTTTTGTCCTCCTGATTTTCCCTCACTCAAAGATGACTTGGAAGGCCCTTTAAGACTTCTTAGAGTGCTTTGTAGCCTTAAACAAATGGCCTCAACTCTTTATATGGATTTTTTTCTAGTTCAAGCCAATAAATATTTCAAATAAATAAATATGAAAATTGTAAGGGGACCACAGCATTCTAAAAACACCCCAGGCCTGCTCTTCATGATCTCCTTTTCTCCGTGGATGCATTGTACATTTGGTCCTCCTCATAAAAGCCAGGCCACATCATGGCTACCATTTGCGTATGATGTACATGGAAGTCGGACAACTCTCTTGATCCTAGAACTTCATCTTTAGACATCCATCATGGCTCCACTCTTCATATCAGCCTGCTCTGTTTCCCCAGCTCTGTGTCTTGGGCTTGGGATCCTGGAGTCCATTCTCTTTATCCTCTCTGGCTTCTCTCATGGACTTTGCAGACCTTGTGCCAGCAGCTGGCTCTCTCAGGATGTGCTTGTCTGCTTTCCTTTATGGCTGGCCCAGAGATCAGCAGTAACTGTTCTGGTACTCAGCTCTGCCTTCCTCACCCAGGGCTTCATCCTGAGACACATTTTAAATCTGCACTCTTGCACTTATGTTACATGTCTTGTGTTACATGGGGGTGTGGCGGCAAGATGCATTGTTTTAAATCTTATCTTGGGTTTGGGT
This sequence comes from Acomys minous, assembly GCF_964271855.1. Lineage (NCBI taxonomy): Eukaryota > Metazoa > Chordata > Mammalia > Rodentia > Muridae > Acomys > Acomys minous. The sequence goes on along the minus strand of NC_140493.1, from coordinate 42,303,713 downwards.
CTCTACTGTGCTCTTGAACCAAGCATAAACCAAGCATAAACATGGACCAAACTTGTGCATTTTCAGAGAAACTCACAATACACAATGGGTAGTTTGCCAAACAAAATTCATAGCTGCATTCTTGTGATATAACAGATGGAGGGAAGGAAGGAACCAGAATGGAGGGAGGTGGGAGAAGTCAAAGAGGGAAACAGCGCTGCTCTTTGGTTTAACTCCATATGTCCGTAGCAGGTTTTGTCTTTTTCCCCTTCTCTTTTGCTATAGAGATGACCCATAGCCGTAATTGGTGCTAGAATATGTCAGAATATGTATCACTGGGTCCATGTAGGCAGCACATCCACCATATAGGTAATCATTAGACTTCTTAAAGGAAACATCAGATTAACCATAGACAAGCTTATGTTTACCGCTTCAAGTAAGTCTACTAAGTATTAATACCAGAAGTAATATGTTCAATTACAAGGGCCTCATTGGTCCATGCCATCTCCATGGTCTGATGCCTGCCTGTCTCTCCTCTTATTATTGTGTTACTCCTTGACTTTCAGCTTCTGCATCTTATTCACTTGATTATCTGTCAGACACTATATTATCCTCATCTTCTCTTAATAAGGCCTTTGGGTGTACTGTTTTTCCTTTACTGTGGATGTTCTCTGGTGAGGCAGGCTTTTCCTTCTTCGTGAAATTTCATTTCAATTTGTATTTTATTTTATTTTATTGAGATAGGGTCTCAGTGTGTAGTCCTTGCTGACCTGGAACTCACTGTGTATAAAAGGCTGACCTGAAACTCACAGATCTGCCTGCTTCTGCCTCACAAGTTCTGGGACCAAAGGGGTATGGCACCATATCAATCAGCGGTCACATCTTTTCAGTGGTCTATACAGGTAGGTGCTATGCCCATACATGCTTATTTACATATGTGTATAAATAAGAACATATGTATGTACTGTAGAAAATTATAAGGCATGAATTTATACAGAATATACTTCAAATATTGCTTACTATTTTTGTTTATACCTTACCTCTGCAGATACACACAGTAGATAATTCAAATATAGTTATTTTCTCCATTTTATGGGGCATTTTATTGTGGGTTTGGGCTCAACCGTAGCTTTTTTGTGCATGTACATGTTATAGTCTATAATGCACCATGATCTGGAGTTATTCTAATTGTTTTACTACTCTTTTTGTTTGATGTGTATGTTGTCATAGATGTAGTGTATATATGTATTCACCATATAAAGAATCATTGTAGTGGTATATATGAATATATATTTTGTATATAAAAACATCTATTTATATATGATAAGTATATTTACATATACATAGTGTTACAACAAATACATTTGTATATAATGAAAAAATTATAGTAAAAGTGAAATCAAAGACTAGTACTTTTATTTTGAATGTGCCTAGCAATTTTCTAAAGCAGTGCATAGTGGTGTATAGAAATGGCACATCAATCAAAATTATAATCCAAAAGAGAAATCTCACTATTAAATATGCAAATCTGTTGAGTAGTTTTTAATACAATTAAAGAAAATGAATAGTTTGATTAATTTTTTAATTTAAAAAGTATATCTTATTTTATATGTATGTTATTTCTCCTGCATATATGTCTGTACACCAAGTGCATGCCTTGTACCTGCAGAAGACAGAAGAAGGTATTGGATCCTCTAGGACTAGAGATTCAAGTGATTTTGATCCTCTCTTTAGGTGCTGGGAACCAAAGGTGGCTCAGCTGGTGCTCTTTGCGTGATCTCCAGCGCTACAATTAACTACAGTGTCCAAAACTCTGACCCTAATCAATATAGATGACTTACTAGAAACATATCATAAAAACAAAGATACGCTTTCTGTTTTCCCAATGCATATTTATGTAATCATGTGTTCTAATAGTTAAATTGGAATAGAAACGTGATTGTGTAATTAAACACCTCAGGTATTAGTGAAGAACACCTTTAGATGTGTCCCATAAGGGTGTTTCTGAAGACGTTTAACAGGAGACTACAGTCTTGCTCAGAAAGGAGCGGTAACATTCAATGGGCTTTGGGGCCTACGGGGAAGAGGGGAGAAGCACTGTCATTTACCTCTGCCTGCTTCTGAAACATCTAGATTTAAGCACGCAGTTACACTCTCCTGAGCCCATGCCTTCATTCTGAGTATGGACTGTAGTCTCTCAAACTGTAAGACAGAGTTAATCCTCTCTCCCTTAACCTGCCCTTTCTCAGACACGTCATCATAGCAGGGAGAAAAGTAGTAGTATGCATGTATACAAACTTGCTCATAAAACTAGTAAAGACTCACAGGAGACACTGAGTAACACACTTCAATTTAAATATATCACTGATTGAAATATAATTATCATCTAAGGACGTGAAGAATGGTCCTTGGAGACAGACTGTCTAAGTTCAGATCGCAGCTTTATGCTTGCCAACTGTTCATATTTCAGTGGGTTTTTTTGGTCTCTTGACACTACTTTCTTCATCTATAAAATTGAGGCATGATTTTACACCAGTCACCACAGTCTATTCTTTGGTGTAGATGCAATGACATCTTAACTCTGGGCTGCCAAGGTGTCCTAGTGATGGACATTTAATTTATAGTTTTATTAGATGGTGTCCTCCACTGGCTGTGAAAGACCAAGTCTCCAGAGCAGTTCCAGAGCAGTGGGTCACTCAAGCTTTGTAAGAGAAAGTTCTCTGAGGGTCAACAGACTGAACTTCCTCTATAGGTCACTAAGTCACTCTTTAAATAGATATTGTATCCTCATCATGTTTTAGGTACTGTGTTTGGTGCAAGGTTGCTTAGAAAACTAAGAATGCTGTCAGTGAGCTTTCAGCATTTTTGTGTTTTGGAGTCCTGCCATATTGCCTTTCAGAGTCTGACTGAAACCTGTATAAAATTTCTCTGTGTTCCCAGGATAAACATGAGCACTTAAGTTAAAAAGAAATATTTAACGAGGGAAGCATAAGAGCCTGGAAGACAACAAGTTTAAGCAGAGATCAATTTGATCTACATTCCAGGAGCTATATACAAAATGTGAGCCTCTCGGTGGTCAAGTCATCATTTTTCTCTTTCCTGGACTTAATTACCAGTTCAGTTCTCAAAGCCTGCTGCTCCCAGAAGCCCTTTTAGACCCCTGCCCTCCGTGTAACCACCTGACTGACTTCCCTACCTTCCAAAGGGGGGTTTCCTCAGAGATGGAGAACAGGGCTGCAGCATGTGGTTTGAGACCCAGTAAACCTCTTCATCTAATGTTTCAGTTTCCTCCACCTCCACACCAAGCCATAGTGACCACTGTCTCCATTGGGAGGTTTCCCAGTCATTCATGGGGCACAAGGCAGCACTGCTCAGTAACAATACGACAGAAGATACACATGTAAAATACACACAGACCTTAACTTTTCTAGTCATTAAATGTATATTTTTACTTAAAAGTAAAACTTCAGTTACACAAATAAAATTTGATTTTTCATAACCCTATATTTAATTCAATATATGATTGTTGGTGGTAATCTGATATGCAATCAGGCAGAGGCCATTGAGATAATTTTCATTCTTTGCTTTACATTAATTCTTTGAAAGACAGTTTGCATTTTTTTATTTAGAAAATTTTGTTAATTATCCTAATAATATTTCCAGTACTTGCTGGGCATATCTGACTAGTGGCTACCATGTTGCAGTTCTGACCTAGGAAATCCTAAGCCTTTCACCAAATAGCAAAGCTAACATACATTTGCAAGAACCCTCCCCAACATCATAGTAGGAGGGTCAGTCTCTCACAACCTCTCACTTCCTTTCTCCCATACACCCTCCCAAGACTAATAAATCATCTCTCTATGTAAGTACCATACCAAAAGGATGTTTCCCACAATGCTTTCAGGAAGCTTCCATCTACACTACTCTGCTACAATCCAACTTTCCTTGTGTAAGCTACTTTTTCCTATTTCTGTAGCTAACGACTCAATCCATCATCTCCAGCAAACATCACGGGAATACTGTTATCCATAATTCTGGGAGGAATGAAATGAGTAAAACTGGCATTGTCTTCACGTGCTTTGGCCCAGACCATGTCTCTAAACTCAACTATGTTGACAGCTTTGTCTGTGTCTTTCTTTACTGACAGCTTCATCCTACTGAGTGGGAGTTTATTTTGTGCAGTCATGGCTATTTTATAGCTGAATAAATGTATACAATAGGTTTCTTACTTTATTGAAGTGACTTCTCCATAGTCCCAGAGCTGAGACAAGAAGAAGATCTAATGAGATCTGAGATCTATGATGGATTTTATGAGTGGTAGCTATTTTTTCCCATGCTCTATCTTATTTTCAATGGGGGAAATACACTAAACAAGATCATCTCAGTACCTGAAAGTACTTCATTCACTTCTTCATTCAGGCCTCAAATTTTTGGAAGTGTTCCTTTGACTTCCCAGGATACTACAGATAGCACATGGGCCCCTGGTGTATGAGCAGAGCAATGAATGCTCATCAATTCCCCTTCACTCTATATAAAGACCAAAAGTGTGGACTATGAAACCATTCCAACCTTCACTCATTCAACTGTCAACTGTGCATCCCTGGATTAGTTGTTTAACCTCTGGGAGTCTCAGCTTCTCTAGTAGTAGGGCCTACTTCTTAACGTTATTATGTGAAATATGCAGATGATCCTGTGAACAAGTCTGACAAGTACTCAGCATTGTGTCTTATTACCCATAATTGCTTTTGGTTGGTTTTCTTTATGACAACTCTCATCTTCAAATGTAACTTGAAATGTTAGTGAGTGACAAGCTAAACATGCTGTCTCCTGTATTTCCCATTTCTTTCCGTGTTGCCAGCCTTATTCTACTGCTAAAGCGTACTGGTCATTGGAGGAGGCTGCGCACACTTTCAGTGCCCAGATGTCAAGACGTGCTGCCATCCTGATTGCTTCAGGAATATCATGGTAAGTGATCTTCTACCTGTGCTCCTCACAGAGTTTTGTAGTACCTGTTTCATCTAGTAATTGCAGCAATTCCCCAAATATATGAGAAGAGGTATGCCATGGATGTACCATACTCACATTGCTCTTTGTACATTTCAAACTTCTTAAACTAAGGGCCAATGGTGTCATCCTGAAAAATATCTACAGAACATCTTTCTTTGTCTTTGAATCTTAAAATGTTTGTATTTGGAATACCCATGTCGTAGTTATTTATAAAACAATCCTCTGGTCAAATGCATTTCTCTAAAAAAAAAATTCTCCCAATTAATTCGCCTGGTCATTGAAACGAAATCCTTTGTTCTGTTAATCATTCATGAACTGATCCATATGTCATAGACTCTTTGTATAGGCTATCCTCAAATGACAACTTTATGGCCACCTGATGCCACCTTACAATATTTTAGAGACTTGTTTTATGCATATAAGTGTTTTCTTAAACATATATGTATATGTGGATACACACATGCACAATCCTCTATGTGAAGGAAATATTATCTACATTGAGTAAAATATATTTGACATAGCATGAGGAGCCCGGAGAATCATCAGTTGGAGACAGATACATGAACACTGGGCAGAGCAGGTGGAGGTGAAGTGGCCAATATATTATACTTCAATCTCTTTAGTGCCCAATCAAGGTACTTGCTCTTCAGAATTTATGAAAATATTTTACCAAATTCAGCCAAGCTGAATGAGCATTTGAAATGTTGATGAGTTATTTCTACTGCCTGGAGAATGTCAAAATACAGAAATTTCTTTCACCCAAATCTCATTAAGCTGTCAGACATTTTTCTGCTTTTTCTAGTAACTTATCAAGATATTTATGTGCATGAGTGTGGGTCCATATATCTTGATAATCAGCTCTGATGGGAGAGGAAATACAGGAAAAGTGTTTGGCAGTTTAATGAGAGTTTTTGACATCTGTTTTCCAAGGCTTCCCATGTGGTACAGTAGCAGATTCAAAGTTCTACCCACGTGGGGCATAATTCCTTAGAGACTTTAGTGTTTTGAACCTTTCAGCCCGAGTCATTTGATTCACAGATTTCCAAATCTTCAAGATACTATTCAGTCCTCCAACAAACCCCTGAATAACAATATCCTCTTTTTGATAAGAATATTATCTTTTACTAGTAATCTCCACTTTCAACTTAAAGCATAGAACTGGGGTGATAGACTCTGAGGTATGGACTTGTTTTCTCTGTGACTCTGTCATGGCTCCACTTGGTTACCTGGCCCTGGCGACTTATTCAGCTTCCTGTGATTTCCCCCAAGTCCATGGTTTTCTGGGAATTTTCTATACTTCCTAAAATTACTTGATTTTAGGTGATGTCTGGAATGGCAATTTAAAGAGTATGTTGAAACTATGGGTTAAAAATGGGAGGGAGATATTTTTTTAGGGACTGTTGATGGAAAATGTAATGGCAGACAACCATAAAGAACAGAAACAAGCAGGAAGAGACTTCAGTTTATTGGGGTCCCTTACAGACATAACAGGTGCTCAATTGCTGTTTTGGGGATGCTCAATCACTTTGCATTCTTGGCAGGTGAGCGTCATCACTCCCCATCCTGTAAACAAGAGCAATTAATTACTTGTCTAAGTGGAAGAATTATACTTTGGAAGCAGGCTTTCGGGTCTCTGTCTTACTGAGCTTTGGCTCACCTCCATTTTCCTTGCAAAGCTCCTGGAACACTTGGAAGTCTCTCCTACGTTCTTTGCTCCATGGATACCTCTGCAACCAACAGCAGCCTGCAGCTCAAAAGGAGGAAGACAGCTCCACTTGGCCTTCTGTTTGAACTATCATCTGCATTGGGGTTGCTCCAAGATTTGCAGGTCTGTGAAGTCTTTTCTAGGTTAACTGAGGTAGGATACTCATCCTGAATATGGGAGGCACCATTTCAAGGTCTGAGGTCGAAGACTGAATGAAAGGAAAAAGCAGGCTGAACAGTAGTTTTGTTCCTTGCCTTGGCTGCAGATGCAGCGTGAACAACTGCCTTAAGCTCCTGCATCATAACCTCCCATCATGACAGACTATACCCTCTAATTATGAAGCAAAATAAGCCATTCCTTCCTTAAGCTTCTTTGGTTGAGTATTTTCTTAATACTAAAAAAATTTAATGAATACAACAAGTTATCAAGTTGGTTTGCTGGAGGTTAAGTTTGATGCAAAAAGTCACACACCCTGTTTTATTGAGTATAGACCCATTTTTGTAGTTCTGAAGGTACCAATAGCCACATAGAATATTTATCTGGACCTAAATGAAATACTGAATGAGTGACATATAGCAAATGCTCAGAGTAAGTAACCTGTATGCATTATTAGTGATATGGTTATGGTAAAAATGGCATGCTGGCTATTTATTGTATAGTAGATCATTTTCCTGTACTTTATAGATATTAGCTCAGCATCCTCTTAAATATCTCATGAGAAAAATACTGTGATTATCATCTTTTTATGGTTGCAGAAACAGCAGAGATGCTGATCTTTTGTTTTAAAGAGTTATAAACATTAAAGAGTTATAAACAGCATCAATTTATTAGTAGTAATTATGCAATTGGTGATTAGCACTGATTATATATTATTTGATACCATCATGTGGGTAACAAAATGTTCTTCCTCCTCCACCCAACGTGATCTTAATTAAGATCTATGTGAGAGAAAGTGGGACCATTCTATCATGGTGCACTAATAGAGACTTTGTGCAACTTCTCAAAACTGACTGTTTGCATCTCACAGAACGACCTTTGCTGCCTGCCATCATAGCACCTTGAATGCTCCTGATCACTCCAGAATGACCTTTTGAAGTGTGTGGCCTATCTAACTGAAACCCACCTCTTATTCATTTGTAATTCATGTCTCCTGGGATTCCCCCTCCTCTACAGATACATTATTTGTATTTAATATGCCCCCCTTTGTTGCCATGTTAAGGAGGTGATCCCATCATCCCAGGTCTCTTTTTTTTTCTCCATCCATGTGCTGTCAGTCTCATCAGCTCTTTGTAATATGATGTGGTTGTTGAGCTACTCGTCTTTCAATCCAAGCTGTTATGGAAACTTTTCAATTAGGCTGGCCCTTTCTAGGACACCAACAGGGTAGAGTGAGTCTGGAGGGGCAGATGGCCTGTGTGAATGTGGAGTAGGAAGGGGCTATGACACTCACCAACTGTGTGGCACAAGATAAAAGAAGGTTCGATTCCCCTGAGGAAGAAGCTGCAGCTAGTAGATTTTGGTGGGTATGAAATGAGAGAAAGAGCTACATAGGATTACTTGTGCTTAGCAGCCATCATACAGTCCCTTATTTTGTAATAACCAAGACTAACTTATAAATAGGTTGACAATATTATATGCCATTGGGAATACGAACTGTAAAAAATACCCTACTATCCTTTGCAACACAAAGTCCTACATACATAGAGTAGGATAATTTTGCTTATGTCAATAAAGTATTCTTTATATGTAATTATCTTAATAATGTTGAAGTGATCAGTTCTATTCATTCCACAGGCTTGCAACTATCCTTTTGAAACTGGAAACTAAATGTTCTGTTTTTCCTCACCTTGTAGAACTTGGCTTCTGTGATCAGATCATGTGGATTACATCTCAGACATCTAGCTATATGATCTGGGATGAGTTGTTTTACTCCTCTCTGTGAACTGGAAATAATAGTGATGTTTATGGTAGTGCTATTGTAAAAATTAAATAAGTAAACATGCCCAGAATTATTTGATTGATGTCTGCTATGGAATAAACACATTTTTTTCTCAAACATTATTTACTGTGTAATTTTCTTTATTGTTACTATTATTTATAATAATTATTATTTTGGTTAATTACTTCTGACTGTTAGTTCACTGTCTTTTAATCATTTATAAAACACCTCTTGGCTATATTGTTCTCATCCTGGTTAGACTAAATTCCTGGCTTTGTTCCTAACTTAATTAACTCACATTCTATTGTGGATAGTGCACCTATAAACACACATGCCCATATAAACACACACACACACACACACACATGTACATTTTCATATTTATAGGCTGTTAAATTTTTTAAATTAAGGAAAGGGTTAATTAACTTATAGAATAATTCAAATCTAAATGAGCATGTAGTGCTTAATATGAATTTTGAGGGATAAATTGGATTTAGTTCAATTGGGCTTTTTGTCAAAATATATAAAGATGTCTTGAAATATAAATGTTTCTAAAATATTTTCAAAACACCATCTTCATAGTCTGATTTTCTCTTGAGAGTGGTTGATTCCTCACTGTAAAAATGCCACTTTTACCTTGAAGGGACAGATCAAGTGGGTTTATTTTTACAACTATATCCACTGGCTACCGACAGTCACTTCACATTTGTAGAGAAGGTCAGCAAAGTTGGAACACCGGTCTTTTGTAGAAAAGAAATATGAGATACACACAGAAAACTCAGGAAAACAAAATCAGAAACCATGATACATGAGCAAAAGTGTTTGCTTGATTGTTTTGTTCTATTCTTGTTTGTTTTTCTTTTATCTTAATTTATCTTTGTTTTAAGTAGCAGTTTGTATTTTTATTAAGTTATTTATTTACTTTGCATCCTGATTGAAGCATTTCCCCTCTCTCCTATCCTCCTAGACCCTCCCTCTCACCTCCCCTAACCCGCAACACCTTTTTCTCTTCTCTTCAGAAAAGAGGAGGCCTCTCGTACAATTCAACCAACCTTGGCATATCAAGCAGTAGACTAGGTACACATTCTTCTATCGAGGCTAGACAAGACAGCCCAGTTAGGGGAAAGGAACGCAAATCTAGGCAATGCAGTCAGGGACAGCCCCTGCTCCTGCTTTAGGAGTCCCACGTGAAGACCCAGCTGCACAACTATTGCATATACGCAGAGGGCCTGCATCCATCCCATGCATGCTCCGTGGCTGGCACTTCAGTTTCTATGAGCACCTATGCACCTTGGTTAGTTGATTCTGTAGGTTTTCTTGTGGTCTTCTTGACCCCCATGTCTGCTTCAGTCCTTTCTTCTGCAGGATTTCCCAAGCTCTGGTTAATGTTTGGCTGTGGGTCTCTGCATCATTTTCCATCAATTCTTAGGTGAAGCCTCTAATAATGACAGTTATGCTAGGCGCCTGTCTGCAAGTATAGCAGAGTATCATTAATAGTGCCAAGGTTTGTCTCTCTGTTATGGCATGGTTCTCAAGGTAAGCCAGTCACTAGATGGCCCTTCCCTCAAAGTGTACTCTATCTTTTACTCATGCATACCTGTTTGTGTTCTAATGAGAGAAAGAAAAAAAAATAGGTATGGATTTCGGTAAGGAAGTGTAGAAGACCTGGGAGAAGTTGGGGGAGGGGAAACTAATTTAAGTATACCATATGGAAAAATCTATTTTCAATAAAAATAAATAATACACCCTCCCAAGAAAAAAGGAAAGAAAAAAGCAAAGAAATATATTTCTCTTTATTGTTCTGAGGTCCTTGAAACTTTTATCATGATATCACAAGCATAAATTGCTGTATAAAATGATTTCTATGATCCCTTCTCATCTCCTGGAAAATACCACAACTTTTTAAAAGTTATTCTTCATTATTTTATATATAACCACATTAATCACACTTTATGTATCATTTGAATGCTTTCAATTTCAGCTTTAGTACAAGGCCAATAAATAACTTCCAGGTCTAACACTGTAAATCTAGCCAAATTTTTTCTTTTATTCTAATGGGAAAATCTGCTACAATCCATGCAACTACTTATTTCTCCCACAATGTATTTTTTTTTTATTATTAGCCACTGTTTGCTGGTTATGTCTTTGGATTATAGGTTCATGCTATAAATTTCTCTGCCATATGATCTAATCTCAAATGAAATTATAGGAATTTTAAAAGCAGATATATGTTAGAAATATTTATGTCCCATCAACCGCAAAGCATACTTTGTACTGAATAGTTGTCAGAGCATTTGTTTTTTAAAGTGTTTAGCAATGCTTATCCATGTATAGCAAGCACTGTAGTATATGGCGATGAAGTAAATATATTTTGGCTTGTTACTGTGTTGTTCACTGTCATTACCCTTTTTCTTGTACCTGAAATGCCCATAGTAGCATATGGGTTTTAATTTGCTATAGGTTATAAAACTTACATATCAGCTTTCAAAAGACCATTAAGCTTACTGAAATTTAAGGCTTTAGAGTGGACAATGCATGGTTTTAAACATCCCTGAGAAAAGAGTGCTATGCTCTGCCTCACCTGTGTTCTTCAGCCTCACTCACGGATGTCTTTCTGACTGTAGTAACAGCTTTGTCCTCTTTGTCCTTTGTCCCCAGGGCTCAGCTGTATCTGATGTGAGATTCACAGCTAATGGCAGGGAGTGCTGATCTACACTGTGAGTATTCCAGTGTTTGGGGGGCTACCTTCCTTCAGATTCCATCAGATCAGCCCAGATTTTTTTAGTAATTCAGCCCCAAACAAAACCCAACCAACCCCCACTACAACACTCCAGGCACCTGCTTCTTCATTTCTTGTACTCTTTCTGTTCACTGTATCATTGTTGCTGTGTAGTTTCTTCCAGGAATACTTTTAACCACCGGTTTACTTTGTTCAAGCTATTTTAGTTAAAACTCTAAGTTCCCTGAGTAGGATCCACACAGCCTGGGAAGCACATGGGCTTGATGAGTAGCTGGACAAGGAAGTAGAGGATGGAAACCACAGTGTGCCGAGCACAGCCTCCCAACACTGGCTTGTTCCATCGTAGAAATTTGATTATATGCAAAGTTCGTATGTATACTTCCTTGGTAAGAGTGGAAAATGTGGTTCTGAAAAACTCAAATGTTGAGATGTCAATATTATCTAATTAAGAAAAGAGGCAGCCAGTGTAGGGAAAGAGATAATATAGCAGAAAGAGTAGTCAGGGAAGTTTTGTTGAAAGCTTTGAAAAAGATTCTGAGATGAGGAAAATTTGAATTGAATTTTCGATCTCCTTCTCTGGCTGGCCCTCCTGGAGGTTGTAGGCGTTGTAGAGCAGGTCTTTGAATGATGACAGATTTGCCATTACACATTTAAAATGCATCAGTGTCTTAATTACGTCATCTTATTTGCATAATGATTTTATTGTGTGTTAGTTAGTTCGGTATTTACCCTTTTCATTTTTTTCAAAGGCTGCCTGTATCCCTTGATGGCTTGACCTATGACCCTCTTTCATCTGTCAAAGCGACATCATTTCAACCTTCATTTTACTACTAACTACACTGATTTTCCTCTTTTAAACTGTTTAAACTCAAAGTGTCAGAGGTTTTCACTATATATGCCTAACTGACCTGGAACTCAGTACGTAGAGTTAGCCTTGAATGTAGGGCCGTCTTCCCATCTCTGCCTCTCAAGTGCTGACATCACAGGCCTGCAGCATCACACCTAGCCTTACTCTTAGTTATAACATTACACTTGAGTAGTCCTGGCACTCTTTCCAACTTCATGCAAACTTTTAAAAAATTTTTTTGGTCACAAATCAATATTTACACACCCAAGACTTAGGATTCAGACATTTTGTGGGTCATTAAAGAAACCTAGATTTGAGTAAAGGTAGTGCTTACCAAACTCCTCCTTTGCAGTAATTCACTCATTCAATATATTTTGCCTAAGTCTACTGTTTGCAGGTATATCTGCTAAGCCTTGTGGTCTAACACTGAGAAAGATGGTCGAGCTATCCACCATTCAAGTGTTTGATAGAGTAGCCAAGGATGGTTCCCATCCTTCCCACTTCTCTTTCTATCACCTCCAAGATACTAGTGAATTATAATGCATTAAGTCTGTTGAGTATGGTGAGAAAGGGGAAGAAAATAAACTCTAATTAAGATCTCTGGTGTCAAAGGTTTTAACAAGACTGGCGAAAAATCTACATGGAGGTAGCTATGGCAAATAGTTGAGGAAAGACTGAAACAAACTTGTTTTGTGAGAGAATTGTGTTTGCATGGAAAAAGAAATTGAAAAAAAATCCTGACGACAAGGGGAAGGGAAGATGTTGCAGTAAGAAGCAAAAAAAAGTTCAGAGAGGAATAACCAAAAGGAAGTGTTTATGAAGTTGCTGCTTAAAAGGAAAGAGAAAAGAAGTGGAGGTTTAAAAGTGAACAGGAAACCAGGGACCCAGGGAGATAAATGTATCTGGGAGAATATTATGAATCATTATTGTATACTGCTTATAGGAAGAGATGATGTTGCTTTGCTTTCTGTTATTGTTTCTGTTGTTTCTTTCTGGTATAAGAGCTAATGTATCTCAGATTCCTTCAAACTCAATATGTGATTGAAGGTGACTTTGAACATTAGTTCCTGCAGCCCCCACCTCCTGATTATTGGGGTTATAGGCATGTACCACGATGCCCAAAGTCACATGATGCTTGATATCTGACCCAGGACTTGAACCTGATAGATAGGAACTTTACCAAACTAGCTACTTCTCCAGACCCATTTTAATTTTTGTTCTGATTGTTTTACAAATAAGAATATTTAGATAAAGACAAATGATGTGTGTGTTCCTACCTAAAAAATTATTTTTATGATGTTTCCGCTCCAGAGCCTAAGCACCTTACTCTGGGCTAGTTCTAGCCCTCTGGATCAGCCAGTCCTTGGACACCTCTGTGTCAGAACTAATATTTTGTGACTAATAAAAACATTTTGGAATTCATAAACTTAGCAGACTACTAGTTTCAACCAACCCACAAATAAGAGCATCATCAGACAGTCTTGGGCCTATAGAAAAGCTTCTCCCATCTCACTGAACCCGCCTTTCTGATGTACCCACAACGTATTCTAAACTTCCCTTGATTTATGAGTTTCATTGTTCTGTAAAACTAGAAAAACTTCATGAAACAAGTTCCATATTGAAACATGGAACTGAAGCAACCTACATTTGTGTTCTTGGATCCATCAAACTAGATCCAGAATAAACTATCTCTTATTCTCTTAAAAAAAAAATTCTTCTACTTCCTAGCATGAGATGGCCAGCAGAACATGAAGTTGTTGGCATATCTGGAGGTCCTTTGTCTCATGATGTTGCCTCAGGCTCTTTTCCTTTTAAAAATTTACCTTGGGGGCTGGAGAGATGGCTTAGTGGGTAAGAGCATTCGCTGCTCTTCCAGAGGACCCAGGTTCAATTCCCAGCACCCACATGGCAGCTCACAACTGTCTGTAACTCAAGTTCCAGTGAATCCAACTTCCTCACACAGATATTCATGTACACCAAACACCAAATGTACATTAAAAATAAATAAATAAAAACTATAAAAAAATTTTATCTTGTTTTTTAATTTTTTATTTTATTTCATTCCTATTTTTCTATCTTTTAAACCTTACAAGTCCTTTGGGTATACATTATGGCTTCCAAGGTTAGTATTTCTTTGGGATTTCTGAATGTGTGGATGAGTGTGTCTCTGCATCTCTATTTGAGTTCCTTGTGACATTTCTGGGGCACTTTCCCTTCTGTTTATTTCTTTGTCCTGTTCTAACATGTGAGTATTTGTTTTATCTTATTGTATTTTATTATTGTCCCTTAGAAGCCTGTTTGTTTTCTAATGAGAGACAGAAAATGAATGGATTCAGATGGGAGGGGAGGTGGGCAGGACCTGGGAAGAGTAAAGGTGAATATACAAAGAAGAATAGAGTAATGTGTGTGTGTGTGTGTGTGTGTGTGTGTGTGTGTGTGTGTGTGCGTGTACGTGCAAGTGTGCACAAAAATTTGAATAAAAAGGGAAAAATAATTATTAATTGAAGTAGAGCTTAAGAAGACAGAGACATTTAAAGACACTAGAATTTGATACCCAGGTTAAAGAGTTTCAGTACAAATGTGGCATTAGAATAAAATATGAGTGTGATATATGATGTCCAAAACTAGCAAGCATCTTAAAAAAAAAAGATTGATTGATTACTTATAAATGGGTGGACAGAGTTAGTTTTCTTTTGACCAAGACCATGAGGGCCAGGCTTACACCTGATGACAAGAATGTGATGGGAGAGCATAGGCATCTGTCACCTGAGTATAGACTTCCATGACTATATAATGACATGGTCACTAGGTGACCTGAAACTGAGAGCCACAGAAGTGACATCTAAACAGTCTCAAAGTACAAAAGGATGAAAATGAATAAGAAATCAAAATAAGAAACAAGAGGGGTCAAGGACACCACAAGAAAACCTGCAGAATCAACTAATATGGGCCTATAAGGGTTCACAGAGACTAAACTACCAACCAGAGAACACACATGGGATGGACCTAGGCCTTCTGCACAAAAGTAAAAGTTGTACAGCTGGGTCTTCACATGAGACTCCTAATAGTCGCTGACTCTGTTGCCTCCCTCTGGGACCCTTTCCCCTAACTGGGCCACCTTGTCTAGCCTCAATAGGAGTAGTTGTGTCTAGTCTTACTGCAACTTGATATACTAAGGCGGGCTGATATCCGTGAGTGGCCCCCTCTTTTCTGAAGGAAAAGGGGGAAGTAGTTGGGGAAGGGTAGAATCTGTGGTAGGAAAGGAAGGAACAAAAATATAGGTTGGGATGTAAAGTAAATAAATTAATTAATTGATTTGTTTTTAAAGAGAAGAATCATAATGTGGCCACCAGGAGCCATGTTCAGTGCTAGGTGACCTATGTAGGCTACTCTGCGATTTCTCTTGATAATAAACTGATATGGAGACTTCACCCTCTTTCATCAGTGTATCTACAAGTTCAGCACACAGTTCGTGACCATGGTGAAGGCCATTTTTATTAGTCAGTGTGGTTGTTCCCTATAGAACTCTGCAAATATTAATCAAACACCAATTTAGAGGTTACAGTGAATGTGTTTTGTAGACATTATTACAGTTCATTAGTACATTGTAAATAGTGGCATTGTTTTTATAATTTGGGAGGGCCTTACTCACTCTGTTGGAAATCCTTCACAGCAGAGTTGAGCTTTCCCAGAGGAAGAGGACTTTCCTGTATGTTTGTTTTGGCCAAGTTCATTTTGTAATTAATCTACTGAACTATTTATTTGAATAATTATATTTTATGGCCAAAAAGAGGCAGTCTTTTCTTTTAATATCTTATTCTCATTCTTGTTTCCCGTCAAAGTTCCCATTGTCTTTTGAGAACATTTACTATGATCATTATAGCATTTAAACATTGTTTTATTTACTTTTATCATCACTTGAATGAAATGTCTAATGGAGATGACATAATGGATGAAAATTTTATTTTAGTTCATGTTTTTAGGGACTTGTGGTAAGGACGACATGACAGCAATAGAGTAAAACAGTGGCTCATTCAATATGGGAGACCAGGAGGCAGAGAAAGTAGGAGGGAACTAGAGCTGGGAATAGCCTTCCATAATCCACTCCCAGTGATTCAAGCAGCCTCCACATTTTAAGAATTTCAGGATCCAGAGGGTCCTAGAAGCCTACAAGTAGAACATTATGATAGGCAGATTTGGGCACAGGGGTCCCGCTCAAACTAAGGCACCAGCCAAGGACAATACAGGCGGTAAACCTTAAACTCCTACCCAGATCTAGACAATGGACAGAACACTATCCACAGTAGAGTGGAGAGTGGGATATTACTTTCTCACATACTCTGGTGCCTCACCTTTGACCATGTCTTCTGGGGGGGAGACCTGGTGGCACTCAGAGGAAGGACAGCAGGTTACCAAGAAGAGACTTGATACCCTATGAACATATACAGGAGGAGGTAATCCCCCTCAGGAACAGTTATAGGGGAGGGGAATAAGGGGAAAATGGGAGGGAGGGAAGAATGGGAGGATACAAGGGATGGGATAACCATTGAGATGTAACAAGAATAAATTAATAAAGGAGAAAAAAAAAGAATTTCAAAGCTCATAAAGTAGGACCACAAGGGAAAGACCATCTATCTCAACCATAAGCCTAGTGGTGACATTTCAGAATCAAAGAATACTAAACATTATATTCAAAATTTTTGGTGTTAATAAGTTCAATATTTACACATAACTTTTACAACTGAGAACCCAACACAATGTTTGATATTCAAACAGTACTTAAAATCAGTTATAAATAAATAGAATATCTATTTTAGGCTGAAATTACTTTTTCTCTAGAAAAACAATGAGTTCCTTAGACACCGTCTGTCTACTACATGTATGTGTTTATGTCACGGTCTCACATGGTTTCTGTCCACGCACGAATGGACAGGAAGTTCCTTAGGCTGAATGACAGCAGTGATGCTCAGATATGGAACAACAGCAGCTTAAATTCTGATTCTGACCCAGAATGACTTGGAGACTGGTATCAAATCTGGGGGAGTCTAAAGATCAAGTATGAAGCTCAAGAAAGGAAAATATGATGAAATAAAGATAGCTTTGATAAATTCAGTAACTGTCAAGCATGAAATGTATAAAAGCGAGAAAATATCTGAAGTACTAAACCTATCTATTTTTAGTACAATTAGTGTTTAAAATTTTGAAAATGAACATTTATGGAGCTTCGTCTACTAGTAGAACATGTCAGGATTGCAGCATGGACTAGCTTTCCCTTAGCAACTATGCAGAAGTCATCAATTTTGAAAACACTTCAGTGGATAAGGGAGACGTTTGATAAAATGTCCATTTGGAGGAACTGCAACACTCAAAATGAAGCACTCTTCCCTGGCAGCTTTAATACACAACAAATCCCAAGATCCAGGACACTTATGTTAAATATAGCCATGTTAAAAAAAAAAGAAAGAAAAAGAATATAGCCATGTTGCCAAGTGAGGTTCCCAGCCCACTCCTGGCTGCAGGCAAGAGTGTGTGTGTGTTTCTCTCCTCCACAGACCCAAAAGCTTCCAGAACGTAATGATAGGCCTGACAACTGTCATGCAGGTGGATAGGAAAGACGGCTTTATAAAAACAGCTGTTTAGAATATAAAATAAAGCGCATCCAGATGTTTGTGAACATCTGGATTGGAGGTGAAACATCTTCCACTTCCAGCAAGCTACCTGAGGATGAGCAATCTGGCAGTGGGACATCAGTCTTCTGTCAGGAATCCACATTTGGCATCTGGCATGCACCCAGGTAACATGCTAAGGGTGCTGAGCTTCTGTCTTCACAAAATATGCTCTTGCAAGCAGACACTTTTTCCATAGCAGGTGGCTCAGTATTAACTGTGGCCTTAAATCTCTGATGACTCTTTGAAGAAAGGCTTCCAGTGGTACTGTGACACTAATTGCAGACTGTCATCAGTCACTTTCGATATCTGCTTTGACTTCTATAGCAGAATTTATTCTACATGATTCCCATTAGAAATATTTTCATTTATATATTTCTACTGTCTTGAGATTGTGATGCTGTATCTTGTAAGAAAACAGATGATACAATTCATACATGTGGGTGAGTACCACAATAGTTGGGGATAAATAGTGTCAAATGATAAAATTAATTATGGCCTCAATGAAATCCCAAAAGTATCACACATAATATGTTGTATGTTTCATTTTTGCTTTGAATTTATTTGTTCCTATTTTAAAATAAATATAACTATTAAGAGAAAGAAAATTTTTCAATGTCATCTCTCCAATGTACATACATATTCAATATTTATTGAAACAATAAATAGAAAGATTGTTTTTTTTCTCTTAAATAAAAGCCTATGCTACTTTTATTGATTAATTTAACCTGGCCATGCCTGTTGTCTTATCATATTCAAACAGCTAAGACACTCACCTGGCAATCTGGAAATTTATTTTCTCATAGTTTTGGAGACTAGAAAGTTAGCCAAAGTGCTAGAAGGTTCAGATGGCTAGTGAAAGTTGCTCTCTGCTCCCAAATGACACTCTCTTTCTTTGTCTATCTTCCAGAGAAGGTGACAGTATCCTCATCTGTGGAAGAAACGAGGGTCAGAGCAGAAAGTCAAGTAAGGAATCTGTCCTAGAGGCCTTTAAACAACTCCTGACAATGGAGTTATGTGGCCTAGTCATGCTTTGCAGGTACAACAAACTCTGGAAAAGACAACTGGAAGCTGTACTAATCTGAAGCCTCAAAGAGGTGAGATGTCTCATTTGGGAGCTGTGCATGTACTCTCACCCATGGTGAAGTGCACACAGGCGTGCCTGCTTTAACTTACTCCATCAGGTCATCAGTGGTTTTATTTCTGTACTAGTTTCTTTCTCCAAGTAGCATTTAAGGTATTGGTAAGTTCTTTCTTATATGTTTTATCACTTGTTATGACTGTTTGGGTATTGATTTATTAAAAGGAGAACTTCTGGCCTTTATTCTAGAGTGCTTTTTTCAGTAGTTTGAATAATGACCTTGGATCTAAAGTTATAACTATCTAAATAATGTCAGAAAGTGGTCAAGGGAAGAACCATTCTATGATATAGTATCCAGGCCAGGATATTCAGGCTTGTCTGGCACAAGACTTCTTTGGTTTTGTATTTTGTTTTCATTTGCTCATCTAGTAAAAACAAAACAAAACAACACCCAAGAAACACTGCTATGGCACATGCCTATAATCCAAGCTCTCAGGGAGCCAGAGACAGGTGGATCTCTATGAGTTTGAGGCCAGCCAGGATAGCCAAGGCTATACAGAGAAACCCTATCTGGAACATCCACTCAAAAAGGGAAAATATATAACCCAAGTAATCTCACACAAAGACATATGAACATGTACTAAACATTTGATGCAGTTCATTAGTGACTAAACTGATAAAATGTTACAATAAATTCAAGAAGAAAAAACAGATAAATACTGAACTAAACTGGTGGCCTTTAGAGAGTGGGGAAGAGAAGTGACTAAACCTTCACTGGAGAAAGAATCATGTGTGTTGACATTAGGTTATAGAGTTTTACAGTGGCTCAAAGATAACCAAAGCCTAGATAATATAGCCTGGATAGGTTAAACAACAGACAGTTTTCTACTAAGGTAGAATATTCTCTAATTACATGAAAAAGTAATTTCAGAAGAGAGCCTGGACTCAATGACATGGAAGCCAGAGTGGCCATGGATATGGTGAGAAAAGCAAGTAACCATGAGTGTCTGGAGTTTAAGGTACGACCTCAGTAGTGCAGTTAGGAAGGAATAGTTGTGCACGCAGAATACCCTGGCATCCCAGTGCTAAAGAGTTTGAAGCAAAAAGCTGACAAATTTGTCACCAGCTTGGGATATCCACTGATATCCTATTTCATCAAAGAAAACAATCAGGGTTAGCGAGAGACCTCAGTGGATAAGCACCAGCACTGCTCTTATAGAGGACCTCAATTTGATTCCCAGCACCCACCCAGGACAGCTCACAACCATCTGTAATTCCAGGTACTGGGGTTCTGTTGACATCTTATTGACTCCACAGGTACCTGTACATAAAATCACACACCCACATACACACACCCACACCCACACCCACACACACACACACAGACACACACACAGACACACACACGTAGTTAAAAATATGTGCATCTTGCGGCTGGAGAGATTGGCTTAGTGATTACAAACACTTATATTTTCTTGCAGAATATGCAGTTTTGGTTCCTGGCATCCACTTTGTTGCTTATAATTATTGGTAACTTCAATTCCAGAAGGTCAGATGCTCCCATCCTTCATTCAGGGGCACCAGACACTAAAGTGGTGCATGTACATACATGTAGGCAAACACTCACACCCACAAAATAAGATAAATAAATCTAATTGAACCTTTAAAAATAAATATTTTTCAAAAGTTTAAAACAACCTCAAACAAATATCAAGCATGAAAGCAGAAAAGAGAGGAGAAATAATGTAGACGAAATTAAGATTTATCATCTCAGGGAAGGGGGATAAGAGGACCTGGCCTAGTTAGGAAGTGGTCTTTTGTGAGATGCTGTCAATGCATCTCTTGGGCATGAATAGCCCTCCATCTCCAGGAATGTCAGCCCAGAGCTGTCAGAATGCCACCCCGTTCACAAAGTTTATACAGTGAGTTACCTCTGCTTGAGGAGACACAGGTAGAACGAGGCATTGGCTTCTGAAGGAAATCCCTTTGGTTACAAAGCTCACATTTGACATTTCAGTAATTTTCTTGTATCTACAGCCTGGGTATGTCTGTATCTTCATAAGGACAAGGAATTACAAAGTGACCTGTTGTCCTATCTGTCAGCAAAGGACATTGCAGAAATAAAGCTAAAGGAAACAGTTTTTAAAAAGTTGACCAAATATTGTCAGCAGCCTTTTGCGTCTGCTATATTCCTAATGTCAGAGTGTACTACTATGACAACCAGTTTAGAAGGCCAGCTGCAATATCAGGTGGGCCAAAGCATTCCTTAAACAGGTGCCTTCTTTTCCAAGTGCCAGTGAGAATCTGAGAGAGTTGCCACCATGTCAAAAAGCACACTGTTACAATAGTGCTCCGGAATTGCCAAATAGGGTACTCTGACTCAGTCCCCAGTCCTATATTTAGTTTAAGTTCTCTGCAGGAATTGTGACAATACTTGGAAAACATAGAGTTGAGATACGCAGAGCAAAGACACTATACAATTAAAAGACAGAAAGGCCATGACACTTGAGATCCCATGTTATTATTGAACAATGAAAACATCATGACTTCCAAGCCCCTTTTCACGTACTTGGTGTTACGTCATTGCAGTTAGGTCATAGTCTCAGTTCCTTGACAAACCTTCCAAAGCCTTCCACACTATTGACTTTAGGGGTGCTCCGTGCTCTTCAATCTGTTGAGCTGTATACTGTTGTTTTCACACAGCAGTGTCCTCTACCATGTTCCCTTTCATTGACCTTAACATGGACCCTATATTCTCCCTGAAACTCCCTGTTCATTTTCTGTACTAGATTTATCCCTAAAGGTCTTTTGTTTGTGATGCAAACATTTTTACCAGGAAACTTCCCATTTCTCCACCCTGTATTCACTTCTCACCCTGAATTTCTCACACCATTCAAACTGTGCTTGCCTTATCAAACTCTACGTGTGAGAATAGGAGACTGAGATTTGTAGATTCTATGTTGAACATTGTTTGAACGTAGTTGTACATTGTTTTAGGGAACAGGCTTTAGTACATCAATTATGGGAAAAAAGACTGAAGTTCTTTCAAAGACTAAAGAGAACCACAAAGTATCCATTTATTCTTCTTCCGAATGTATATGTGAAGGACATGAAATTAATGTCAGTAAGACATCCGCACTCCCATGTGCGCTGTAACTCCACTATTCACAATAGCCAAGATATGGAAATGATCTAAGGCTCCATCAAGGGATGACTGAATAAAGAATATGTGTTATATATACACACAATGGAATACTACCCAGCCTTTAAAAAGAAGGAAATCCTGCCATTGGTAACACCAAAGAGTTATTTTATAGTCCAGACACACAAATTAAAACACCAAATCAGCTCACTTAATAATAGAAATATTAACAAGTCCAATGCATAAAAGTAATGACTCAAATCATTGTTTCCTGAGGCCAGATGAGGGATATTTGGAGAAAGATGAGATGTTGATCAAAGAGTAAAAAAAAAAAAAAGATAAATGCATTTCAGTGGTCAACTGTTCAGTGTGACTAGCTGGTGACAATGTACTATGTATTGCAAAATTGCTAAGACTGGAGTTTGAATGTTCTCACAATACAGTGAAGATTAGCATGCAAGATGACAGATGTATTCACCAGCCTGTGTTAATCATTCCACAGTGTGGACATATTCATAACATCACAGTATACCCCATAAATATATATTTATGTGCTATTATTTGTCACTGGAAATACTTTTTCTTATAAAGGAAAGAATAGATTTGTTTTGTTCCAGATGGCAGAATTAATCCTAGAAGCTAGGAGATGCTTGAAGTGAAGTTTTTGCTCAAAGATTTTTCTAAAAATAGAGTAACTTAACAATAAAGCAGATGGTCTCAGAGGGGAGGTAGGTGTGTAGAGAAAAAGATGCCTTAAAAGATGTTTGGAGACCTGTGTATGAGGATAATCACAGGTAAAGATGGGAAATTAAAAGGCTGGGAAGGTACCTCTCTATATACAGGAAAATAAAAAGGAATTTATTTTTAACCACCTTCATTCACTCCGTGTTCATTCATTCAGTCAATTCTTCTGAGCACCGGGAAGTCAAGCATGCACTGGGTAGGATATAGCTGTACTAGGGCATTCAAGCCCATCTCACAGGGACAAAGAAAGGTGTGTTATAGTAGAAAAGACTTTCTAAAGAAAGAATATTCTGACCAATCTAAAACACCAGACCCCTACCCAGAACTAGCCAATGGACAGGACATTCTCCACAGTTGAGTGGATAGTGGGGTCTGACTTTCACATGTACTCCGGTGCCTCACATTTGACCACGTCCCCTGAATGGGGAGACCTGGTGGCACTCAGAGGAAGGATAACAGGTTACTAAGAAGAGACTTGATACCCTATGAGCATATACAGGAGGAGGAAGTCCCCCTCAGTCATAGTCATAGGGGAGGGGAGTAAGGGGAAAATGGGAGGGAGGGAGGAATGGGAGGATACAAGGGAAGGGATAACCATTGAGATGTAATATGAATAAATTAATAAAATAAAACAAAACAAACAAAGAAACAAACAAACCTAAAACACCAAATGCTATGGGTACCAGTATAGAACATGGGAAGGAATATGAGGTGTGGGTAAAGCAGAGGACACAATTCTAACCAGATGGGCATTAGACATATGTCAGCCTTATTGTGCACAGGTGAAGACAAGACCCCAAAGCCCACTACAGTGTCACAGCTATGTTGGGGCTTCTGTTCCATATCATAATCTGTGTGACACAGGAAAGGAGAATTTAATGCCACTTGTAGACAAAATAAAATCAGAGCCACATGACAGTTCACAGTCAGAGCAACTTCAGAGTCAGGAGAGTGATTGCACATCCTAGCTCCTTGGTGCCTCCCTGATGTGTTTGGAATGATAATCTCCTGTTACAGAAGGGAACCTATTTCAATGTGCTCTTACTGAAGCAAACCCTTCGCCAATATTTATTACTGGGGAAGTACTTTTATTCTTTTTTTAATATTCGTCACTTTTAAATTTAAATTTTATTACTTTATTCAGATTACAACTCAATTGTTATCCCATCACTTGTATCCTCCCATTCCTCCCTCCCTCCTGCTTTCTCCCTATTCCCCTCCCATAGGTCTAAGACCACAGGGGACCTCCTCCCTCACTATATGATCATAGGCTATCAAGTCTCATCTTGGTAACCTCCTTATTCTTTCTTTGAGTGCCATTAGGTCTCCTCATCATGGGGAGGTAGTCAAATATGGGGCACAAAGGTTCATGTCAAAGTCAGTCCCTGCTATCCACATAACAGTGGAGAATGTCCTGTCCATTGGCTAGATCAGAGTAGGGGTTCGATGTTTACTACCTGTATTGTCCTTGGTTAGTGCAATAGTTTGAGCAGACACCCTGGGTGCCAATCCACCCATCACTATGAAGTATGTTAAGAGTATATTATTTTAATCATATTCACTCTTCCCCAACTGCTTCTATATCTACTTTCCTTTCATTATCTCCACAATTTTGTGTCCTGTTTTCATGTAGAATACTCAAACTAAGTGGGGGTGTTTTTTATCACACTCCCACCTCCCAAAGATCAGGAATCTTTGCAGAAGAGGAAGTAGAAAGAGTGCAAGAGCTGAAGTGATAGATGACTACAAAGAAACCATATCTTCAGGAAGTATAGGGCATCTGTACATATGAGCTCACAGGTGTTATCACAGCATGCATAAGACCCCTACAAGACCAAGTAAGACCAAATTCTAACATGGAGAAAGGGGTGACATCAAATCCTCACACCTAGATAAGGAGACGTTGACAGCTAATATCTGCTGGGGACAAAGTATTAGATTTCATTAAGAATATAGTCCCTGGTGAGATGACCATGTTCCAACGAAAGGCCACTCAGCCAAAAATCTATGAGTTGCAGAAATTGGGCTTGATGAGAGACAGGCATAGTTCTAACAAATACCTCTGCCTGAGAGGTAACTCTCAACACCCCCCCCCCCTTATAAAGATGTGGAAGCTCAGGCACAAGACACACCCCTGGGATGTGGACGG
Source organism: Acomys minous (assembly GCF_964271855.1). Taxonomy (NCBI): domain Eukaryota; kingdom Metazoa; phylum Chordata; class Mammalia; order Rodentia; family Muridae; genus Acomys; species Acomys minous. Next base: position 42,278,714 of record NC_140493.1, on the reverse strand, counting down.
CTTATTCACACCCAGACAGTATTGCTTCAGAACTTACCCTTTGGTCACTATTCTATTCTGCTTTTCAAAAGAAATTTTCAAAAGAAATTTCAGGAAAGCAGGTTCCACTGAGCACAGAATCTTAGATGTAGCAAGCAAGGGTCGAATGTCAGCCCTTTGTTCCAATGCCTTCCTACTTAGGTGAATCTTATTTTCACCCCATTACAGCCTCCCTTTCCATTGCTCACTTGTCATTCATAAATTTAAAATAGTGGAATCCCTAAATACTGGAACACCCTTCATATCTTCATATTAACATTCAATACACATGTCTCATGCCATCATTCAGTCCTTGTTTTTGTCTTCTTACAAATTTTAGGTTCTCACATGCTAAAAGTTCCCTCTATCAATCAGATCCCATCACCTTTCATTTTTTATATAATGTGGATCCCAGAGTAATAAGTCAAATCACAAGTGAGCAACTGACTGCCTGTGGAATAAATCTGTCCAGCACTTGTGTTAGTCTGTAATTTTATTGAGATGCGCACATGCTCACACATAATGTATTCTTTTTGCTGCTTTCATGTTATAGTTAGAGTTAAGAAGGTATAACGGGAGGGAGGGAAGAATGGGAGGAGACAAGGAATGGGATAACCATTGAGATGTAACAAGAACAAATTAATAAAATAATATATATCTTGGGAAAAAAAGAAGGTATAACGGAGGCTGTATGGCTCATAAAACTGCAAACATGTGCTGTTTGCCTATTGTGGCATCATTGTCATAAACTATCAAGCCAAATTTTTAAATTTTTACTTTAAAGATAGATCTTTTCTATGCAATAGTTTTAAAATACTAGGAATGTTTTTTAGTCATTGTAAAAATATTTTTCTGCCCTTAATATATAACATACTGATACAGACACTTGAGAAGTATGCCTTTATACTCAGTGTCTAGGTGCTAACCCATTTTTCTCTCCTCACAGAATCATATAGCAAGCAAGAAGCTTTAAAACCTGACACTATGTTGTTCACAGATTCTGAGAAAATGTTCTTAAATTTAGGAGAATTGTATATAAAAAAGATTTAACGCTGTTATGGAATTCTGGGTATGTTTCTTAGCTATTCTTCAAAAACATTAAACATTTCTAAACTACGGTTCTATATTGCAACATTAAATATTTGATCTATCAACTGCTTCATCATAAGAATGTTATAATTAAGTCTCCCTCTCTGTCCTCTCTCTCTTTTTACATACTTGAGTACATATATTGCATTTATCTAACCATGCCCTCATGTTCACTGGTACCTCATTTGGAAGTAAGCAATTTATCCCATTCTTCTTCTCTTTAATACCTAGTATTTACCTAGGTCAATTATTTTTGGATAAAGAACATCAGAATCTCATTGTACACAAGAGTTTCCACACTAAGCTTTACTCCAGGATCTGAGTGGATGGTTGTCCACTGGACTTATTTTCATGGAAATTGGAAAGGTGAGTGGCCAACATACTCAAGTTTGTGGCCTGTTGTTTTGTCATTTCTTCCATAGCTGTTCCTCTTTGCAATGGTGTATTATCAATGTACAGTGAAGTAAGTGAAGACCTGAGAGTTTTCCACGTTGTCCTCTGGCTTCTGTCATGGCCTCATCTGAGAGGATGTAATCAGTAATGAAGGTGATAAAGCAAATGAAGGAAAGGAATGTAGACTCCAGAAAATGAGTGAAGAAACACAGATGTCTGGAAAAGCATCATTTGATAGGAAGTCATGATTATGCTTTTGGAAAAAAAAGAAAGAAAAAGAATAAAAAAATCTATAAATTTTGTGTTTAGGACTCAAAAAGCAGCCAAGTTTGTATCCAAGATCTGCAAACTATTGCATTCAGGGAAGTGCTTTGAGCAATAAAAGTTCATAAACTCATTAATGAGGAAATTATTCCTCTTACTCATTTACATATCTTTAGATGAATTAGCTTTGGCCAGGTGATTGGCAGACCAAGCTATGGGAACTCTTAAAGGAGAAGAAAGTTATATGTATGCTCTGATCTTTGGAGCAGATTAGAATGTATCTTTCTAAGCCCAGAAAGAGTCCATGTTTTTTTTTTTTTATTGCCGTTGGTTTGTTTTAAATCAGGAAGTCTAAGGAGGAGCAGTTGTAATATTTTTATTTTTTCTATTAACATAGACTTGGAGGGCCAAAGTTGACCAGGAAGGAGAAAGTCCTTCCCAAAGACTCCCTAGGTTTCTGACACTATCAACACCCTGCACTACAGTATTACATTTGTTGCAATAAATAAGTTATACAGACACACAATTGCCTATTAAATAGGCAACCCATGATATGACACTTTGGTGAAAGGATGGTTTTCAGCAGAAGATAGTTGTGGGTGAGATTAAAGAAGAGTTCTCTGACACGATGAAGGCACACAGTATGGACCATGTCTAGAAGGCAGAGTAAATGAGGCTGTGAAATGGACTGATTTGTTAATCGGGAGCACCAAGCACTCCCCGCCCCTCACTGAAGATGGACAGCCCTGCACTCCTCTGAATACTGGACTGAGCACTTACCCCCTGGGGAACAGAGGGTCCACTGTGGCTGCTGCAGCGCTGTGGCAGGAGGTGGCTTGCCGCAGCTAGCAATGCCTCAGCACAGCAAAGTAGGTGAGCAAACTAATGGGCCACTATCCAAAACACATATTGGGGATTCATCAGTCTAAACAAGTGGGGAGGATAAAAAGAAGCCCTCAGCCCCACCGTGGCTGGACTTCCCTCGGTTTGCAAACCACAAGCTCCAAGCACACTGCACTCTTTTGAGTACTAGAGCAGTGTAGGCCCCCTGAGGAACAAAGCATCAACACAGTGAAAGCCACACAGCATCTGACATTGCAAGCCACTGTTCTACTTTGTGGCTGATTCCTCTGAGAAGAACATCTAGCCAGAAGAACCCTACAAAACCACTGATCCTAGATGGCAGCAGAGCTTGGATGAATATAGATACAGAAGGACAGTGTCTTCCAAGCCAGTATATGAAGCAGCTGCCTTCCAAAGGTACTCACCCCATGACTGCCAGCTTAGAAATCCCAAGCCTCTCTGCAGATGCCTAAAGGAAAGGATAAGAAGAAAAATAACAAAAACCAGGACAATATGCTTCCACCAGAAAGCCCAGACATCAACAAATAGCCTAATACAGCTGAATCTCAGGAAAATGACTTCAAAACTATGCTTATATAGGTATTTGAGAACTATAAAGAGGAAATGAATAGATCCTTCCAAGAATTTCAGGAAAATACAAACAAATGAATAGAGGCCTTCTAGGAGAAACAAGAAACCATAATCAAATAGATGAAGGAAATGAGCAAAACAGTTCACAACATAAAAATGGAACTAAACATCATTTAAAAAATCTCAAATTGAGAAAACCTTTGAAATGGAACAAGTAAAGAAGGAAGCAAGAATCCAAAAGACAAGTATAACCAACAGAATCCAACATATGGAGGAGAGAATCTCAGGGGCTGAAGATACAATAGAAGAAATTGATACATCTCTCAATAAAAATATTAAAGTAGAAAAATTTGTGACACAAAGCATCCAAGAAATCAAGGACACCATGAAAATGCTTAACTTCAGAATTATAGGAGTAAATGAAAAGGAGAATGCAAAGTCCCAAGGACCAGATAATGTTTTCAGGAAAATCATAGAAGAAATTTTCTCCAACCTAAAGAAAAAGATACCCTTGACCATAAAAAGGCCAAAGAACACCAAATAGGCTAGACCAGAAAAGAAATTCCTCCTGCCACATAATAATCAAAACACTAAATCTGCAAAACAAAGAAAAGATATTAAAAGCAGCAAGGGAAAAGGCCAAGTAACATATAAAGGCAGACCAATCAGAAATACACCTGACTTTTCAACAGAGACTATGAAAGCCAGAAGGGCCTAGACACTAAGAGACCACAGGTACCAACCAAGACTACTGCATCCAGCAAAACTTTCAGTCATCGTAGATGGAGAAAACAAGATATTCCATGACAAAACCAAATTTAAACAATATATCAATAGCAACCCAGGATATTAGTAGAGTATAGTAGAAGGATAGTAGAAGGAAAACTCCACCACAATAAGGTCAACTACACCCAAGAAAACACAGAATATAGGTAATCACATAACAGCAAAACCAAAAGAGACACTCCACACACAATCAAAATAAAAAGATCCAATAACCATTGATCACTAATACCGCTCAACATCAATGGCTTCAACTTCCCAGTAAAAAGACACAGGCTAACAAAATGGATGAATAAACAAGTTCCATCATTCTGCTGCATTCAAGAAACACATCTTAGAAAAAAAATAGACATTACCTGAGAGTAAAGGGCTGGAAAAAGATTTTCCTAGCAAACAGACCCAAGAAGCAAGTGGGAGTAGCCATTCTAATATCTGATAAGCTAGGCTTTCAATTAAAATTTATCAAGAAAGATGGAGAAGGACAGTTCCTTCTCATCAAAGGAAAAAATCCCACCAAGGAGACATTATTGTCCTGAATATCTATGCACCAAATACTAGGGTACCTGCATTTGTAAAAGAACTACTTTTAAGTTTTAAATCACACATTGATTCCAACACAATAATAGTGGGAGATCTCAACACCCCACTCTCATCAATGGACAGATCTTCAAGACAGAAAATAAATAGAGAAATAATCCAGCTAACAAAAGTCATGAATCAAATGGACCCAACAGACATCCACATAATGTTTTATCCAAACAGAAAAGAACAGACCTTCTTCTCCATACCATATGTAAAGTTCTCCAAAATTGACCATATAATTGGTCACAAAACAAGCCTAAACAGATACTAAAAGAAATTGAAATAATCCCCAGCATCTTATCAGATGATCATGGCCTAAAGCTGAACATCAGCAACAATAGAATTAAGAAAAAGCCTATAAACACATGGAAACTGAACAATGTTTTACTCAATGACAACAGGGTCAGGAATGAAATAAAGAGAGAATTTAAAGACTTCCTAGAATTCAGTGAAAATGAAGGTACAACATATCCAAACCTTTGGGATGCAATGAAAACAGTGATAAGAGGAAAGTTCATAGCATTAGGTGCCTTCATAAAGAAATAGAAGACATTATATACAAGCATCTTAATGGAACACCTGAAACTTTACAAATAAAATAAAATAAAATAAAATAAAATAAAATAAAATAAAATAAAGAAGCAGGCATACCTAAGAGAAGTAAATGGCTGAAAATAATCAGGGCTGAAATCAATAAATTAGAAACAATTCATAGAATCAACAAAACCAAGATCTGGTTCTTTGAAAAAAAATCAAGAAGATAGACAAACCCTTAGCCAAACTAACTAAAAGGCAAAAGGAGAATATACATATTAAGAAAATCAGAAATGAAAAGGGAGACATAACAATGGATACCAAGGGAATTCAAGGAATCATTAGGTCCTACTTCAAAAACCTAAACGCCACAAAATTTGAAATTCTAAATGATATTGACAATTTTCTTGATAAATTACACTTACCAAAGTTGAATCAAGATGAGGCAAACATATTAAATAGTCTTATATCCCCTAGAAAAATAGAAGCAGGCCTCAAAATCTCCCAACAACAACAATAACAGCAGCAACAACAACAACAACAACAACAAAAGCCCAGGGCCAGATGAATTCAGGGCAGAATTGTACCAGACCTTCAAAGAAATAGCACCAACATTAGTCAAACTATTCCACAAAATAGAAACAGAAGGACCACCACCAAACTCATTCTATGAAGTAATAATCAACTTAATACCTAAGCCACACAAAGACCTAACAAAGAAAGAGAATTTCAGACCAATCTCCCTTATGAACATACATACAAAAATATTAAATAAAATTCTGGCAAACCAAATCCAAGATCACATCAGAAATCTCATCCATCATGACCAAATAGGCTTCATACTAGGCATGCAGGGATGGTTCAATATATGGAAATCCAACAATGTAATCAACCATATAAACAAACTGAAGGAAAAAAAACATATGATCATCTTTTTAGATGCTGAAAAAGCATTCAACAAAATCCAACATCCTTTCATGTTAAAAGTCATAGAAAAATCTGGAATAAGGCACTTACCTAAACATAGTAAAGGCAATACACAGCAAGCCAATAGCCAACATCAAACTAAATGGAGAGAAATTTAAATCAATCCAACTGTAATCAAGGACATGACAAGGCTGTCCACTCTCTCCATTTCTCTTCAATATAGTACTTAAAGTCCTAGATAGAGCAAAAAGACAGATAAAGGAGATCAAGGGGATACATATAGGAAAGGAAGAAGTTAAAGCCTCACTATTCACAGATGATATGATAACATAAATAATCCTCAAAATTCTACCAAATAAATCCTACAGTTGATAAATAACTTGTGCAAAGTGGCAGGATGCAAAATTAACATGAAAAAGTGTTAAAACCCTTAACAATAGCCTCAAATAATATGAAGTATCTTCATATAAATCTAAACAAGCAAGTAAGACTTATATGGAAAAAAACTTAAAGTCTTTGCAGAAGGAATTTGAAGATCTCAGAAAATAGAAATACCTGCCATGCTCCTAGATTGGGAGAATCAACATAGTAAAACGGCTGTCCTACCAAAAGCAATCTACAGATTCAATGTACCTATCAAAGTACCAACACAATATTTTACAGAACTGAAAAGATCAATTTTCAATTTCATATGGAAAAACAAAAATCCCAGGATAGCTAAGACAATCCTGTACAATAAAAGATCTGCCAGAGGAATCTCCATCCCTGATCTCAAGTTGTACTAGAGCAACAGTAGTAAAAAAAAAAAAAAACAATATGGTATTGTCATAGAAATAGGCCAGTTGACCAATGGAATTGAATTGAATACCCAGAAATAAATCCACAAACCTATGGTTATTTGATTTTTGACAAAGAAGCCAAAACCATACAATAGAAAAAAGACAGCATCTTCAACAAATGGTGCTGGTCTAACTAGATGTCTACTTGTAAAAAATGCAAATAGATCCATATTTATCACCCTGTACAAAACTAAAGTCCAACTGGATTAAAGACCATAACATAAAAACAGGCACACTAAATCTGTTAGAAGAAAAGGTGGGAAAGAGCCTAGAATTCATTGGCATGGGAGACAACTTCCTGAACAGACAGACTACAGGCTCTAAGATCAATAATTAATAAATGGGACCTCAGGAAACTGAAAAGCTTCTGTAAGGAAAAATACACTGTCAACAGAACAAAGCAACAGCCTACAGACTGGGAAAAGATCTTTGAATAACAGGTCCTGATATTCTAAAGTTCAGGGGAGATACTTGCCCTGGAGAGCTGGAGCTGGAAGTCTTTGATGAACAGGTGGATTTTTAAAGGCCACAAGCTCAACAGAGATGTTTCAATCTGTGCAAAAGGAAGAGAATAAGATCTGAGATCAAGATTCTGTCAGTCAGTAACCACTGAGACAACAAGCTATAATCATTAAAGGAGCTCTCGGAGAGTTAAAGGGAGAATCAAAAGACAGTATCAGGGTAACCACTACCACAGACTTTTTATAATTTTTAATTTTCATAATTTATTCATATTATATCCCGATTATAACCCCCTCCATTGTCTTTTCCCTTTCATTCCCACCCTTCCTCTCTCTTCCTCCTACCTTTCCCCTAGTCTTTGGAGAAAGGGAGCCCTCCTCCACTACCATAGGATCTCAGCCTCAGGTCTTATTAGGACTCCTTGCACCCTCTTCATCTGTGACAAAGCTGCCCCACCAGGGGGAAGTGATCAAAGAACTGGCATCAGAAACAGCCCCTGCTCTACTTACTAGGCTACCCTCATGGAGACTGGGCTGCCCATTGGTTACATCTGAGTAGGGGGTCTAGGTTCTCACCATGCATGGTCCTTGGTTAGTGCATCAGTCTCTGCAGATCACCCTGGGTCCATATTGTTGGCTTTGTTGGTATCCTTGTGGAGATCCTGTTCCCTCCGGGCACTTCACAGACCTTTATAAAGCCAAAACCTGTACATTTAAAAGCAGGGGACATTGGGATGGACTTACTATGAGTAACATCATCAATATTTAATGAAAGACAGCCCATCCAAGAGAACAGGATGAAGTAAAATAATGGACTAGGAAAATACCGAGCAGCCCTGCAAGGACAATGCTAGTCCTAAAGGAAGCTTTCTTGTTAAAGGGAGGCCAGACAGTTAAAGTTGGTTATTAAAGTTATGCCAATTCAAGAATACATTTCAGAGATGTGCATACTTTTATATTAAAGGGAACCACTTGCAATTTAAGAATCAGAGGAGAAATGGGGCCAAATCAGTATAGCGGTGTCCCTTAGAACAAGCAACACCAGGAACACCAGAGAGCATCAGTTGCTTGCTCCTCGCACATGCTCTCCTAAAGTCTTCGTATTTCAACTTCACAGAGGCAGTAAGGAGAAAATACTGGATTGTTTTTCTTTTTTTTAATATCAGATAAGCTGTTTTAGGTGGCTTAGAGTGTAGCAAACTCACCATTCAAGAGGAGAGGCCAGTTAGATGACAGAGAGCCGAACGAAAGGAATGTTGAGAAGCAGACAGACTTCAGATCGTTTTTGAAGACAGATTCTATGGGTTGTTGATGTGACAGATGTGGTCTGTGGACGGGGAGAAACAAGAGACAACTCCAGAGTTCTTACACTCCCACCTGGCAGGATAAGGCTGCTATCGACACTGATAAAGACCTGGGAAAACAGGTGCTGTGGAGAAAACAGGTTTCGATGCGCTAGATTTTGATATCCATTAACATCAAATGGTGATGGAAAGTAAATTTAGGGAAATGTTTATAGGGAGCTCAGGCAAAACCCTTAGATGTAGGATTTGAATGCAGATGCTCTCAGCGAACCGATGAATGGGTGTAGTCGCACAGGGACTTCCCTTAGATAGAGCAGTGACGAAGTGTGACGTTAGAGCTGTAGAGGAGAGCAGAGGAGGAAGAAACAGAAGCAGGAGGCTGAGAATGAGAGGCCATCCAGGTGAGACAGGAACAAAGAAAGAGGCTCTCAGATACAAGGTCAAAACATAGCGATATCAACTATGTGGAGAGCTCAAGTTCAAAGAGAAGGAAGACTAGGAAATCATCACTGGGTCGCATAGAGTCCTATTGGTTACACTGAATCTGCGTGGCTCGACCTCTGCCTTCTTATGATGGTCCACACTTGAACTGCTCCTCGAGAGGAGCAGAAGAGAATGTGTCCAGTTACCTAGGATCCCCTTGGCTCTCACAAGAGCCAGAACATTTAGCTCGTTTTCATTCGTGAGAAGTATTCTTTGCTCATCTTTGATGTAAATCTATGTTTTCCTTGGCATAGAAACCAGTTGTCTGTAAGTAAATATGTGCATTTCAGTTTCTGTAAATAGCAGAACCTACATCCCAGTTCAGAATAAGTGTAGATTTGTATAACATTATTCAAATCTTCTGTGGTGTTGCCCCCCCCCAACTTATTTCATTTTTCCCTTTTATTTTGTTATTGAAAATAGATTTTTCTCTCATACAATACACCTCAACCACAATTTTCCCTCCCTCCACTCATTCTAGATCCCCACCTCCTCCTCTCCTCTTGCTTAGATCCGTTTTCCTTCTATTTTCTCTTCAGAAAATAGCAGGCCCTCAAGAGAGTGCAGTCGAACAGGACACAACAAGATGCAATAAAACAAGGAGAAAGTCCTCATATTGACTCTGAATGAGGCAACCCAATAGGAGGAAAAGAATCTCCCAAACAGAAAAATGAGTCAGAGATATACAGCCTCCCACTGTTAGGAGTCCAACAAAAACAACAAGTTAACAGACATTAGCATATATGCAGAGATTCTGGTACAAACCCATGCAGGCCCCCCACTTGCTGTTTCAGTCTCTGTGAGCTCATATGAGCCCTGCTTAGTTGACTTGGTTCCACACTTATTTCAGTAGAGAAAAAAAAAAAAGTAAAAGATAATTCACCTTTATTCAGTCTTTCAAAAATGTGCAGCTTTGTTTCCATAGAAACCAATTTTTACTTGTCCTTGATTGATTTGTAAAGTAGGCCCAACATGAACAAGTAGGTTTAAGACAAACATAGTTCTTTCTTAGTGAGAGTAATGGGAGAAAGGAAATTGTAGATGAATATCTTGCTGGCTTATAATAATATCTATTTTATAGCTATCTGTCAGATAATTTCATAAAAAGATGAGAACAATGTTAACTTAAGAGAAGGAAAATTGAATCTATTCAGGAGACAGCATGCAAAACCATTATTCACACAGAAGACCCATATACTTTGTCAAAATCACTTGTTGATACAGGTCTTAAAACTAGATTCCCTGGCTATTTTCTTACTTTGAGCTGATTACAATATATATTTACTTCAAATATTTTTTGCTCAGTGACCAAAAGAGAAAAAGATTGACAGTGCAGCATTAATTACATGGACTTTATATTGAATGAGAGAATCTGCACACAGAAGCTCATTCCATGAAGTTCTACATCAAAGTGTATCTAAGGTCCTTGGAGACAAAGTGATAGTTTTCTCAAAAAAGCTGTTGTCTCTTTGTGGATTCACAGAGATGATTGGAAAGGGCCACCAGAAACTTCCTAAAGTGGAGAAAATTGTCTATACATTTACTTGTAGTTTACAGTATGTACACGTTCATTGAAATCTGTTGAGTTCAATTTACAAAGGCAAAATATCTAAGTAAGGAAGTGATTTTTAAGTATGTAGGGTCATAACATGACAGCACTGAGCTCATTCAACAGGTTTTCTATCATCAAATAATCTTACTCCTAGCACCATAGGTCTTGTGCCCAAAGCTCTTAGACCATCCAAGTTCCTGACTACTGGCAAGCATCATGACTCTGTTAACCTGATTAATCTTGTCTTCATAGATGCAGTTAATAGCCTCTAGAACTAAATGTCACGTCTTCTCTGGGCAAAGTGAACATCCTTTTAGAAAGTCAGGACCTTTCACTGATGAGGTTTGCAGGAAAAGAGAACAGTTTTAAGTTCTTAATCATGTAAGAAAGTTGCTGTTGTGAGACTAGTTCTCATTATCCAGAATGAGGTGAAGAATGAAGACTTCTGAAAATCGGCCTGCAAAGCTTATCAAAATATAAAGTCAGTCCTATGACACTTTTGACAATGACGTCCACGTGATTGATGCTGCTGTGTTGATAAAGGAAGGCAATGCCCTTATAGGAATGGCATTTTGGCAAAATGCAGTATCCTCTGACTAACAGTTCATTTTTTATACCATTTCTATTCATAGACTGCATGCTTACACAAACTCATTAGTCTTCTATTTATCATATCTATCTGGAGTTTCTAAGTATAAAAGCTTGGATTTATATGCACAGACATGAGACACTACACATTTATAGCATTTTGGTTTACAAAGCATTGGGGACCCAATTGTGAGACAATCAGGGAAAGTGGGGTGTCTGTACCTCATAGTATTTTACATGCCCTGGATAAACTGGGGAGACCTACCTCAAATGAAAACTGAACATTAGTGCCATGGGAAACCAGGAGCTCCTTTGTTTACTGTTTACTGTGTGTCCACAGTACCAGATATTTTGGTTTTGAAATTTGTGGTGAAGTCAAATGTTTATGAGAAATTACATATTAGTCTAGAATACACTGGAGATCATCCCTGGCAGAGATAGGAACATCCTAGAAGACATGAAACATCCTTTTACCCTGTCTTTGGATATTTGCTTCATCTCCAATGCATAAAATTAGGATGTTCCTGCTTACTTTAATAATGGCTTAAAGGGAAGATGGACCAAGCTAAGTAACAGTTTGTTAGAGAAAATGTCAGTTACTTGAGAGACTTCACTGGAAAGAACCAAGACTAGAGAGCTGGTTGCTTTTGGTTTTCTAAATAGTATCCATGGCAATTCATTTTACTTGTGTGTATGCAATTGCTAAGGGTGAAATAACAAAGAACTCAAACCCTAGTGACTCAATAAAAAAATGTATTGTTATGGTCTAGAGTCAAGAATCAAAACAGAAGTCAAGAAGTCAAGATACAGACTACAAATAATGCTAATAGTAAATAGACATCTCCTGCCTGATTCATCCCATTTCAATTTAAGAGACAAGTACATGGTTGTTGCCCTGCCTTCTCCAGCATAAAGAAGTTGAATGATTTCATACATAAAAGGCATCAACAAAGCAACCAATAAATGTTAACGGTCACCAGAAAGCTTCCCATATAACCCAGAAAATGGTTAGGTAGGAACTGAGGTTTTGCAGAAGAGTCAACGTGAGTACAGATTAGAGGAAGATAGAAGGATGGGCAATGTGCACTCTGAGAACTGCACTGGCCCCCAAAGTAACAATTTTTAGTTATTCTCTAAACTATGTGCTAAAAATAGTTGTTGCAAGGGACAATACAGTAATTTACTAAGAATAGTACTTGTATTTTTGGTTACACTTCTGAATCTATGGTATTGCAGTGTCAGTATGAAATGCAACCCACAGGCTTGTGAATCTGATCCTTTGATCTCCAGCTGGTACCTCTGTTTTGGAAGGCTATGCACAGTCAGGAAGGTGAAGCCTTGCTAGAGAAAGTGGGACACTGTCTTTGATGTTTGATAGCTTGAACCTACTCTCTGTGTGCATTCTGCTATGTAGATAAAGTGTGTCACCTCATATTCCTGTCTCCATGGCTTTCCTGTCACAATAGACATCAAAGATCAATTGTTCCTCCTGGAAGTTGCTTCTTGTCAGGTTAGGCACAACAATGAGAAAAGTAACTTAGACAAATAGCATTTGACCTGTGTAATTTATTCTGGAACTTAACTGTACTGCTTGAGATTTGGAGTCTACCTAAAGTGCCATAACCATTTGTTACTTAATTTGCTATTCATTAGTTATTTATTGCAGTAATTATTCCAAGAACCTACCACTGAGATCCTAACTAAGACCTGGTTTAGAATCAATACCAGAGATGTATCGATGTATACTTTCTGGAATGTGGGGGGATCTTTATTTGGTAATTCCATTGAAATAGAACATTTAAAATACTCAGTATGTTTTAGTCTGTCTGCTAATTTGTTATTAAACATGACACATGGAAAATTCCAATGATCTCTTATTTTCATTACTAACATTGGGTGTCTGTTAACTGAGAAATACTGGGCCATGTTGAATGGGGAAAAGCAGTGAGTGCTTTGTCAAAGTTGAAACAGCAAAAACAGCACCCAAGAGTTCTGGAAACAAGACGTTCATCTCAAGAGAGGGATCACTCATATTTTCAAATGTTGCATATTCCTTCAAGTCTTGTTGCAAGTGTTGCATGTCCTCTTCACACACAGTCAATTGTTTAGGAATAATAAGGCAGCATGGCAAAATATATGAGCTGGGAGTAATGTTCTCATTTTCTCACTGCTTAATTTTAAAAATCTGTCATATTACTAAATAAAAGGGACCCCTGATCAGGATAGGCTGTAAACTGTAGGATTCTAAATGGAAAAAAATTATAGAAAACCAAAAGTTTTCTCAGTGAAAAGGCCAGTGTTTACCAGGAGTTTGGGGGAAAAATCAGCTCAATAGACCATCGAAAAACTTCAAGGCAGTGAAACTGTTCTATGTGATCCTATAATGATAGGAATGTGTCACTATGCATTTGTCAAAACATAGAAATCTGAGTCCATTCAGTCTGCTGTAATGGAGCATTCCAGACGAGGCAGTGTGTGGCCAACAGAAATGTATTTCTCAGGGTTCCAAAGGACAGGAAGCTACAGATGAAGGTGCTGGCCGATCTATCAGTGTGTGGTTAAGACTGTTCTGTAACCTGGGCAAAGCAGTGAAGCAACTCTCTGAAGCTTGCTACAAGAACACTAATCTCATTCCTAAGGGCTTTGCTTTCAGAGTTTTGTCAGCTCCAAAAGAGTCCATTTATGAAAACCGTGGTATTTAGATTGGGTTTTATGAAGCGTGAATTTTGTAAGAACACAAATGCCTGAACCAAACTTACTGGGAGTGAATTAAGATGGGAAGGAATACAAGTAGAATACAATCCTGGGAGTAAAATCATACATAATGTATGGATTTTAAATGATAGTGGAGGGAATTATTTTCTCCTCTCGTGTCCTGGAAGAAGGCATTATAAAATGGAATAAAGAGGAAATGATTATTAAGCAAAGAAGTATACAACTGTGCCGGATAGTTATTTTGTCAGCTTGATACAAGGTAAAGTCATCTGAAAGTAGCAAGCCTCACTAAAGAACATGGCTCTATAAGACTGGCCTGCAGGTCAGCCAGTAGGCATTTTCTTAATAAGTGATTGATGGGGATGGGCCCAGCCACTGTGGGGTCCTAGGGTGGTGGTCCTGAGTTCTATATGAAAGCAGGCTGAACGAGCCATGATGAGCAAGCCAGTAAGCAGCACTCCTTTTTGGCCTCTGAGTCAGCTTCCGGGTCTAGGTTCCTGCTCTGCCTGAATTCCTCTTCTGGCTTTCCTTGTTGATTAACTGTGGAAGAGAAAGTTGAATAAATCCTTCTCTTCCCAAGTTTTTGGGCATAGTGTTTCATCACAGCAGTAGTAACCCTAAGTAAAACAACTACCTTCACTAATTTTTACACATGTAGACATTCACAGTAAAGGAAAGGAAAGATCAAGCAATTAGATTTGTGGAGTTGATTATATGTCCTTTTGACAAAGGAAGGGATTTGGGCTTCAAGAGAAGATAAATCATGTGTGAAGACTAGGAAATAATTAGGATAATAGGCTGTTTTTTTTTAAGGTCCTGCCCCCATCTAGTGTCATAGTTGTTCATCTTCTTGTAAAATTCATCCTCTGCTTTTAGTTGTATACCAAAAGACAGACAACTTTTCTTTTTAAAATTCATTTTAACATATATATATATATATTTATATTATTACATAGGAATAAAATAAACTACACATAGCAGGAAGAACTGTGATACAGTCAAGAGTTATATAAATGTTATATTCATAGTGATTTGGCTATTTGTATTTGTCAAATTTGAAGTAAATATCTTTCCTATCTTGCTAGGTCTAAATTTCTGAATGAAAATCAGTATTGATCATATCTCATCTATATTAACTTAAAGCATCTATCTTGATCTAAAAACATCTTAACCCCTAACCAACTAAGCTTAATTGTAAGACTAAAGTATCTGGTCTTCAACTCCATCAGAGACTTGAGAAGGGATAAAATGTAAACACATGAGTGAACCAGAAGTGCAGGTTAGCAATTTCCAAAATGAAAAAAAGAATGACTGAGAAAGTTTACAGCCTAAACAGTCACCCAGAATTATAATGTTGGAGCATCACCTTCAGCCTTCTAGTCCAATGTATCTGACAGACATATTTGTAAGGCAGGAACTATTGAGGACATGCTTACCCTATCTTGGCAGAGTTCAGCCATCAACTCTGCCTGAATCTAAGCTTGCTTAATTTTAGGCAGAATTCTGTCTGTGGCAGAAGTGAGGACATTTTGCCCAGTGGCTTGTTTGCTATGTTTGAAGCCAACTCCATAAGGAGGTTCTATATCTTCTTTGAGGTAGACTGTGGGTTGCCAGGAGTTAACTTGTCTTGTTGTCAAAGAATCTTTAGAATAATAAAAACATCTTTAAATGCCATATTATGTTGGTCTCTGAGTCTTTTGAAGACCTTATTAAACTAACTTACCTTATATATCTATAGAATCATATCTATCTGTTAGACCTAGGATATATATTCTTATGATAAATTAGATGAGTATTTGATATGACCATGGTTTGCATCAATATACAAAATTATATACTAATGAATTAAAAATAACCTTATTTTTGAGTAACAATTAAGGCCTTGAGTTGAGGAATAGATTCAATAATCTACCTTTTGTTCTAGCCTCCCTCTGTATTTCTAAAACCCCCTTTCTTTCTTTTCAGCTCTTATCTCCTTACCTACAAAATAAAGATAAAGGAAAAGGAGACATCCCTGAGTTCAATTTAGTTTCCTCTCTTTCTAAGATCAATAATAATTTATAACCACCTCCCAATGAAAATAAGTATCTGTAGACCAAGAGAGCAAACAGAAACTTAGGCAACCCCCCCTCCTTAGAGGAAATGGGACATTGTTCTCTTAAGGTTTCTTCAAGCTGATTTAGTGTGAATAATACCTTAGAAGGGACCCCCCCCCGAATTGGTGAAAATGGTTAAGCAGGCCAGGGATAAATAGAGTTTGTGCTCCAGTTTCTAAATGTTGAGAAATTCCAGGCTTAATAGGCATCCTGTGTGGGACAGACTGAAATGCTGGACCAACTGGGATCAGAAGCTTTCTACAAAGCTGTTCTGGAAGCTGCCCAATTCTGATGGGTAATAGCAATTGAGGTGCCTGGGGCTGAAACTTGGAGGATGCAGCATGTCAGTGTGTACCATGATAACAGGAATGAATCCTGCCAGGTCTGATCCAGCATCAGTATCTAGTTCTTTTGTTCTGAAAACATAATTTCTCACAAGCATTATACCGTCCTAACATTGTAATTGTATGAGTGTGTGGGATGTACAGAGCAATTAAGGCTGGTTCTCTGCTCACTGTATGAGCAGAAGTAAGACATCTGCAAATCTTCCTTCATGCCATGCTAAGAATGGCCTCTAATAATAAGTCACAGAGAATCTGACACCATCATGAAGCCTTGTCTATGCATAGACATTCATATATCAGCCAGTGTCAGAGATTTTCCCATCCCTCTGAGTAGGATTAGCAATATAAGTTACCTGCTTGCTCTACAGTTTGAATTCTTTACATCTCAATTGCAGTTCCATCCCTTATTACCTCCCGATCCCACTCCCTCCTCATCACCTCCTGATCCCTTCTCCTTCTTCATCCCCTTTCCCTGCCCCCCTAACACCTGACCTCAGCTTATCCAGTGTCCTCTGTAATACATGTAACCTCTACCTCTGTGGCCTGGCAAGGCCACCCAGCCAGTGGGGAAGTGTACAACATTAGGAGGTCCATGTCAGAAGTAGTCCCTACTCCCCACGTTGTGGGACCCACAAGGAGACTGTGCTGCCTGTGTATTACAAATGAGATGAATGTCTAGAGCCTAGCCTTGCATGGTCCTTGGTTGGTGTATCCATCTCTGCAACAGCCCTCTCCTCTGTTCAGATTTTTATTTGTATATTTTATTTATTATAATTTATTCACTTTACCTCCTGCTTGTTATCCCCTCCTTCTCATCTTCCCATTGCCACCCTCCCTCCCTCTTCTCCCTATTCCCTTCCTCTGGACCTCTGAGAATAGCCTATCATCAAGGTAGTCTGCGTCCCCTTTGACTGTGTGCCCACTAGGTCATGTTGCAAGGGGCAGTGGCCAAGTAGTAGGCCCCCAAGTGACATGTCCATTTCTCTAACATCCATCTTCTACAGCTAGTCAGTCCTCCACCACAGAGTGAACCTTAGGCCTCTATTCATAGATTTGTCTTTTTTTTTTCTGATCTGCCTTGTATCTACTTGTCATTTGAGACTTTAAGTAAGTATAATCATGAGGCCATACCCATATGCAATTAATTAATGATCTGCCCTCCATTATCTATATTGCATTCTGTGTACCATATTGCTTATCCTTCCATAACTGCACTATTAGCTTCTTAAAGAAACAGAGATGGGGCTGGAGAGATGGCTCAGAGGTTAAGAGCACTGACTGCTCTTCCAGAGGTCCTTAGTTCAATTTCCAGCAACCACATGGTGGCTCGCAGCCACCTATAATGTGATCTAATGCCCTCTTCTGACCTGCAGGTGTACAGGCAGAGCACTGTATACATAATAATAAATAGATCTTCTTTAAAAAAAAAAAGAAACAGAGATAGCTTTAGCTGTTGAATTCTTTTCTTAAATGTGCCAATATGTGTCTGATATGCCTGTCCTCTATTTTCAGTCATGAGAATCACTTCAAGTTTCATCACTTCAGATTCACTAAGATGCGTGGAACTCATGTCTGTACCTTTCTAAGAGCCCCATCACAAACCTTAACTGACTTATAGGAAACAATTCTTTGGATGATGTGAGATATACATTCATAAATATTGTATGGATAAATCTCTGGAAACAAGGCCAGTCCATGTTTTCTTGAGTGACTATTACTCAGGAAGTAAGCTGAGCTCTTTCACACAGCCCTTAGCTGCATGTTTCACTTAATGATGGTAAATATAATTCCTTACCAAAGTTCTCACAGAAAGATACTATTTATAAGTCAGCTTAGGATATAGCCTCTTTCAATAACAAGAAGTCCTCAATTAATAGTGGACATTTCCTCCCTGTAGACTCAGCATTTCCCATGTGAGCTAATGAGAGCTTCTTGCCCATCCCTTACATTGGTACCTGCTTCCTCAAATATTGTCATACACCACTATTAATATTGCATTGGCAAATTTCTGCATGTCCTTACCAACTCCAAGACACTTGGAGATCTTAACCTTTTTTTTTTAGAAGGAAGGAACAAATATCTGAGAGATGGCACTCATAAATATCATTAGTTGGATATAATTCCATTTGGAGTGAGGAGAAATACAGAATAAGCAAATATATAGATTTTTTTTTTTAAATGTGAAAATGACCGAGAGCAATAGAAAGAAGAGAGGAAGTGAAGTGGGGAATGAGAGGAGACTTAGCAGGACTGATAGAAGTTATAGTCTCTGTCTTTATTATGAAAGTGTTGAAAAATTTACTGTGCTCATCTCTGTGAACCCAGTACACTTCACAGGCTGGTACACTCAAAAGAGGGAGCCACATAATATGTGCATCATATTTGAATGCACTGGTTAAAAAGGCAAGTTTGAAAATGTCTATATGTAGGTTCTATCACATGGGTCATCTTCATTTTTTGCTTCATGCAAAATTAGACTGCATACATTTGTATAAAAGCACCTCATATAAGGTCATTGTAGGAGGGGGTGCACAGTCTCTAGGCCCATAATCTATGAACGCCAAGAACACAAATAAGCATCACCGTGGAAACATGGGCAATGATATATCTGCAGCGAGCTCTCTGCAGGTGTGAGGTTTGCTGCTAGGGGTCCATGTGCACAGGGGTGGTGCTTCATAGCTGAGGTTTCAGACTTTTGTGCCCCCATTCTGACTTTCCCTGCTATTTGTTACACATTTCCGTCCCCAGGGCTCTTCAATGCAAAGTGCCATGTATGCTCCCTCTCCAAATCTCTCATGAAGCAGAGCCACGGCATGTCCCAAATTTCTTCAGGCATTGGAGGTTACAGAACATATTGAATAATGCATTTTATCCCCAGGCTACTTGAAAGGGACTCAGCTTAATGCAGTAGAAATTTTCACATGATTCATTCTGGAGCCACTGATCAAAAGTACAGCTAATGGGAATAAGTGAACTCAGGTGACTGATAGCTTTCATGGGACAGTGAACAAAATTCCTGTTACTATGGGGGGAAAAGAGTAATGAAATCAAGCGCCAGACAGGCAGAGTAACCTTTTTCTCCATTTAGGGTTTAAAATAAATTTAATCGTAGTCCCCTGTAAGAGTCAGGCCAGACATTACCATGTCTAAATGGATTCTGTGACATTGGCATCACGATTCTGGGTCTGAGCTGATAGAGCCTTGTGGTGTTGCTGAATGAGGTAGACAAGCAATCACACTGGCAGGGCCAGGGGAACAGCACAGAGCTCCCAGAATACAGCAAAGGAGAAGGAAGTCAGAGCTCATCAGATAGAGAGAAGGTGATTCTCAGAGAGCTGTGGCATACATGTCCCTTGGAGTAAGCACTTGGTTTCACTTGGCTCCCATGCCAATCAAAATGCCTCCTTGGCAGTGGATAAAATAAAATAAAGAAGGCAGAAATAAAAGCCAAAACAAATTCATGCACAGAATGACCTTCTGAATACTTCAAGGCCCAGCTAAGTTGCCCTCTACCAAATGAATTGAAAAGTCAAAGGAAAAAAATATGTGTATAATTTTACTTCAACTAAAAAGGTCTTTAAAATAGCTGAGGCAATGAAATAACTGCCAATTTCTTCTTTCTGGTGGTGACCCACCATTCAGTGACTAGCTCACAGTGAACAAAACACATCATATGGATTTTTCTCATATTGCTTCATAAGGCTATTTTGAAATGCATGCCAATGTCTTCAGTTCATGCTTGAAGAAATAAGATGAGGTTACATTAATTTCGAAGGTCACATTGGGGAGACGTGAGCCTGATATTTGTACTTCATTTCGGTCAAAACTTTATTTTACTTTTTACAGCTAAGACAATGCCTTAAACGTCTAAAATTTCAATGTCTTTTCCTCTTTCTACTTTGTTTGATGTCAAAATAACCCTCGTTCAGAATGTTTGCTTGATGCAAAATAGATGATAAAAATGGGTTTTAAAACACACACAAACATTTTCTATAGCTTTAATTTAATGGAGGTCTGAAAGCCTCAGTCCACAAGACTATAGTCCAAGCATAGTGACCTGAAAAATTCAGGGATTTATTCAGGAGAATTGGGTCTCATTTCACTCAGCTTGAATGCCTAACCCAGGAATCATGCATTCAAGTTCCCAGGGCCACCAGCCAAGAAATACAGGGAGCTTTACATAACCCCAAGAGGCACAGCTATTTCCAAGGACAACTGGAGAAAGGAAAGCCTCCTGTCACCAGACCTATTGCATCATGTCAACCTTGGAAAAGGAATGCAATACTGCTGTCCTCATTCCAGCCTGAGACTTTGGCAGAGGTCCACTCTGGGTGAGTGGGGAGGATGCCCACTCAGCTTTTCCACCTACCTAAAGTTCAGATCAGACTAATATACAGAGCACTGCCCATGGATGCAGAGATTGGAACAGATACAACACGAAATGTCTTTCCATAAGAGTCATGGTCCCTACATTTTTCTATTTGTTAAAGTACACATCCCCATGCAAACTAGTATAGCCACTTTGGAAATCAATACAGTGGTGTCTCAAAAAAAAATCAAGAATACATATACCTTGAGACCCAGCTATACCACTCCTTGGCATATACTTAAAGGATGCTCCACCATACTGCAAGGACACTTGCCCAACTATGTTCATAGCAGCTTTCTTCACAATAGTCAGACACTGGACACAACCTAGATGTACCTCAAGCAAAGAATGGACAGAGAAAATGTGGTATATTTACACAATGGAGTATTACTCAGCTGTTAAAATAATGAAATCATGATATCTACAGGCAAATGGGTGGAACCATAGAAAAATCATCCTGAATGAGTTAACCCAGATCAGAAAGACAAACATGGCATATACTCGCTTATAAGTGGATATTAGCTGTAATATAAATGATAATCATGCTACAATCTACAGACCAGAGGCTAAGTAACAAGGGGGTGGAGCTCAATGTGGGGAGTACAAGGATCTGCTTGTGATGGGAAAATAGAATATATTTTTCTTTTTAAAATATATTTTATTAATTTATTCATATTACATCTCATTAGTTATCTCAGCCCTTGTATCCTATTCCTCCGTCCCTTTCATTTTCCCCTTACTCCCCTCCCCTATGACTGTGACTGAGGGGGATTTTCTCCCCCTGTATATGCTCATAGGGTATCAAGTCTCTTCTTGGTAGCCTGCTATCCTTCCTCTGAGTGCCAGCAGGTCTCCCCATGCAGGGGATGTGGTCAAATATGAGGCATCAGAGTTCATGTGAAAGTCAGTCCCCATTCTCCACTCAACTGTGGAGAATGTCCTGTCCATTCGCTAGATCTAGGTAGGGGCTGGCACTAGCCTAAGGGGCATGTCTCATGAAAGTCTTCACTTAAAAGGAAAGTGGGACAGAGGGGAGGACATCCTATTGGGATTCTAGGTGAGAGAAGCATGGGAGAATGGGTAAACAGAAGGATCCAGAGGGTCCTAGAAACCTACAAGAAAAACATTATGATGGCCTAATCTGGGCCCAGGGGTTCTGCTCAAACTATGGCACCAGCCAAGGACAATATGTACAGTAAACTTCAAACCCCTACCCTGATCTAGAATATATTTTTCAAGAGGACATGGGGAAAGTGGGATGGAAACAGGAAGGATCAAGTGGTGAGGAGAGAGAGTACTGGAAGAAATTAATGGAATTAGGGGTACCTTTCCTGGGCGGGTGAGGTTAAAACCTAGTGTAATGGAAACTCCATGAAATCTACAATGGTGTCCCTAGCAAAGACTTCTAGTAATGGGGAATATGGAGCCTGAACTAGCCATCTTCTGTGACCAGGAAGTCTTCCAGAAGAGAGACTAAGACACCAACCCACCCACCAATTTTCAACTTACAATTTGTCCTTCCTGCAAAATGCTGGGGCAAAAGTGCTACAGAACTTGTGAGTGGCTAACCAGTGACTGGTTCAACTTAAGGTCCATGCCAGAGAGGAAAACCACATGTGACAGTGCCTGGGTAATCAGAAACAAGAGGCAGGACAGCCCAGAGAGCCAGGATAGAACCAAGTACAACTGGAAAAGAAAAAGGTGATTCCTAATGATATTCTGCTATGTTTGTAGACAGAGCCTAGCATAATCATCCTCAGAGAGTTTCATCCAGCAGCTGATAAGAGGAAATGCAGAGACCCACAGCTAAACATTAGGCAGAACATTGGGAATCCCATGGAAGAGGAGGAGGAAGAAAGGACTCTAGGAGCCAGAGCAGTCAAGGACACCTGGGCTCAAAGGGGCTCACGGGGACTAAACTGATAATCAGGGAGCCTGTATGGGTCTGACCCAGGTTATGGTTGTATAGCTTGGTGTTCTTGTGGGACTTCTAACAGTGGGAAGAGGGGCTATCTCTGACTCTTTTGCCTGCACCTGGGGCCCTTTTCCTCCTACTTGGTTTCCTTGTCCAGCCTTGCTATGAGGGTTTGGACCTAGTCCTATTGCAACTTGTTCTGCCATGTTTGGTTGATATCCATGGCAGGTCTGCTCTTTTCTGAAGGGAGATGGAGGAGGCATGCATCTAGGGGAGAAATAGAGGTGGAGGGAGATGGGAGCAGAGGAGGGAGAGAAACTGGTCAGAATGTGATACGTAAGAGGAGAAAAAAAAACCAAAATTAATTTAAAAATATGGTATCCCTTCCTACCTTGACCTGACTCATTAAACAAACAACACACAACAACTTTGGATAAGTTGCTTAACCTCCCTGAATATCACATGGCTGTTGTAAAAAAAAAAATACAGATATATGCCAGGTTCTGAAAGGGAAGCAATACATTATAGTGGTCAAATATACTATCTTTGGGAAAATGTACCTTGGGGGTCAGGCTGCAACACAGGAGCTGTGTAATGCTTCCCTCAGCAGTTGTCTTTATTCTCTGGGCTTCAGTTTCCCACCTGTGAGATGCTGGTCACAGCCATGTGTCGGAGGCACAGAGAGAAACACCAGTGGATCTTAAGCACAGATGTGAGTGCCAAAGTGAAAAAGAGCTGCTGCTGTGTCCCTCTCAGAAGTGGCCTGTGGTTCTTAGAGTTCAACCAAATGGACAGGGTGGTGGATGAGGGAGGGAACTGAAGTGGGTAAGCGGGAACAGGGAATGCATCAAATAAGGTGTCTTGAACAGAAAGGTAATGAAACACTGTCATCTCTTATGAGCTGTGGTGAGAAGCCTAATCAAATGGACAATAAAAATAAGAGTGAGAAGCGAGTGTGTTTCATGTTGGGATGTGTTTAGAAGTGTCTCCTCCATATGAAAGCTGAGGATAGTAGATTTGCCAGATTCTGAGACAAAGCCTTCCTTGTTGCTTTTTTTCATGCGCAGGTGAGGACTGAACCCAGTGCATTCTGACTACTAGGCAAGCATTCTTCTAATTGTTTGCTGGAGACAGGGCTATGTAATACAGCCCAAGCTGGTCTGGAACTCTGATCTTCTTACCTCCATGTCCAGGCTATACGGTAAAAGATCTGTTTCAACACACTAAAAAAATGTGGATTTATTAATTTATTTTTTTCTGCCTTTCTTTGTCTTGAACTATTTTCTGAGAAGCATCACCAGAACCTTTATAATGGGTGTTTTGTTGCTTTAAATTTTTTAAAATATGATTTTATTGAAATAGAATTGCATCAATTTTCTTCCTCCCTTTTCTCCTTCCAAGCCGTTCCAGCTGTTCCTGCCCCACATCAAACTCCTCCCAGGAGCCATCTCTCAAGTTGAAAGACTCTTCTTTGTATTATAATTATTATATTCATGTATATATGTATCTGTATGCACAGATACACACATTCAGCTTGCTGCATCCCATTTTTGTTATTTGTGTGTATATATACCTTCACGTCTGTGACCTATAGTAGCTCATCTCTGTGAGAGGCTGATTTTCATTCTCTCTGCAGTCAGTTTTTTATCATTCTTCTTCGTCTAGAGATGGGCCCTCATGAAGTCCTCCCTGTCCCGTTTGCAGGCCCATTGATGTTGCAACTCTTCCATTCTTGTTTATTAAGTTGCTTCGAGTGGAGGCTGATTCATGTCAGATTTCCAGGTATTTGGCTCTCTGGTACTTCTGCTCCCTCTTCTGTCATGTGCCCTAAGCCATCGATGTAGCCGTGAGTAGATGTAGTCACTGGGACTGGGCGTCTGAAGATCTGTTGATCTCCGCGTTATGTTCCCTTGTCGTCTGCTTTCTCTGTGATGTCTTTCTTCACTTGCTGTAAAGACAGGCTTCTTTGATGATGGGTGGTAGCTACACTTACCTGTGAGCACAATGATAAGATTTAAAGTATAAGGAATTATGTTGGCCTAGCAAAGAGTCAGTTGCAAATTATTTTCTAAGGTCCACATGGTCTTCTTATCCTAAGAACCTGGCAAGGTTTCTAATACCAGGCCTGATCTCCCTCCAGTTGAGTGGTCTTTAAAGTATATACAGCAGGAAGAGCGATAAAAGGGGGGAAAATCATGCTTTTTTATAAAGCCTGAAGGAATCACATTATTTTAGATTTACATACAGTTATACACAATATAAGTGTATATGAATGCACTATGTATATAGTTGCACACATGTATACAAATAATACACACACACACACACACGCACACACTGCACATGCGTGTGTGTGTGTGTGTGTGTGTGTGTGTGTGTGTGTGTGTGTGTGTGTGTGTAAATTAAGGGAGGAAATTGGGCTGACAAGAAGAATAAAAAGCATAGAATAACAAAAAACCATACCAAGCATGAGACTCCTCCTACTGGATGGCTGGTTTGAGGAGTTCAGCTGACTCCCAGAGCAATATAGATTAACACTGTAGACCTTGGTCTCCTGTCAGGAGTTGAGGGTAGTTCTTTATTTTTGCAGAAATTGCACACTTATGGCAAAAGAGGACTCAGATGATTTAAGCAGGCTCTGATATGACAACATCTTGCCTGTGGTCTAGCTTCCATGGTTACAGAAAGGACTATGTAAGCTGCCACGGGAGAAAAGCAGTTCAAACTCCTACCCAGCTGTAACACCTGTGAACCGTGATAATTACCAGCACGCCAAGGTTTGCACAAAGGTGCACTAAGTGACATTCACATGTCAGTGGCAACCAACAGCTCTCTAATTGTACTTTTAAAAAAAGAGCTTTTTCCTTTTTTTCCTTTCCTTTTACAAAAAAAAAAAAAAAGATTTTTTATAGAAGAATTTTAATGAAATCCCTTAAAATTCATTTTGTAAATTTTTTTCTACAGTTCAGTCTTCTGAAATGGGAAAGATATATCTAAGGAGCCCCTGCCCCCTTTACTAAGGACACAGACAGTGACTCTGGTATACTATAGAAGACCATATCTACGTCAGCAGGATTATGAAAATCATGTCAGCTAAGAAGGAGCTATTTTAAGTCAATCACTTCTCAACTTTGGTATTCCATATGGTTGATCCACATTACATTTCTTTATGCATCCGACCATGAAGAGGCCACAGTGGTCTTGTCCTATCTAATCCTTTATTAAACCAAATTAAAAATAATTTCTCAGTTCCATTATTAATATCCTTCCTCTGTGAAAAGCATCTCCCTTGACAGGCCCTATTGACATTCAGTCTAGACAGTGTTGGAGAAGCTCAGCTCATGAATATCAATAAATGTGGCTCACTGAGATGGGAGGATATTAAATTATTTCCAAGCATTTGACAGTTGACAAAATATTAGTATAGTAATTAAAAATTCAGACTGTTTAATGCCTAGTTGGGGCTCCTCGGCATAGCAACATGCAGTGGTCATATGCAAACAGTGTCCTATTACATGGCACCTTAAAAGAGTAATGTAGCATTCAGCTACTCCGGCTTCAGTTTCTATGAACCCAAGAGAGAGAGAGAGAGAGAGAGAGAGAGAGAGAGAGAGAGAGAGAGAGAGAGAGAGAGAGAGAGAGGATTATTCTTTTAAAGTCTCAAAGAGAGTTTGTGGTACACGCTCTTGGTTTAAAAAAATAAATTCAATCATAAATCTCATAATTTATTATTTTAATTTTATTTCTTCCCTTAAAGTCAATATATTTAACTGTAGTGGATATATTAAAGAGAAAGGATATTATTGGTAGGTTTTCTTTTCTTGCCTCCCTTCTCTCCTAACCCTCATCTGATTCCCACCTACCTTTGATATTCCCAGTTCCTTTCTCAGAAATGAACTTGGGTGTCCATATTTTCTAAAGGGGTTCCTTAGTCTCTTCCATATGTAGTCAAGCTGGACAGCTGATGGCTAAAATTTTCAAACAAGAGAAAACAGAGTCCATTTGAGATGTCAACTGAAAACAGAGATTCTTAGGTCCCACCCTCAGGGAGATCTGAGGAGTTTGGGTGATAAGCTTCAGGGATCTGCATTTTTAAAAAAAATTTGATGAGGGTTAACTAATTAGTTAATTTACTTATTTATTCACTTTACATCTTGGTCCTAGCCCCTGCCCTCCTCTCCTCCCATAACCACCCTCTCTCCCTCCCCCTTCCCTATTCCTAAGAAAAGGGGAGGCCCCACCCATCCACCCCAGTTCACCAAGTTGCTTCAGGACTGAGTTCCTGCTTTTTCCCTGTGGTCTGGCAAAGCAGTACCATCAGGGAGTAGTGATCAATGAGCAAGCAGCAGAGTCCATGTCAGAGACAGCCCCTGTTCCCCTTACTAGTGGACACACAGGAAGCCTGAGCTGCCTATTGCCTACATCTAGGTAGTGGACCTAGGTCCAGTCCATGCTTTTTTAACCACATGCAGAATTCTGATTCAGGTTGTCTAAGAAACACATCTTGAAAAGACTAAACAAAATCCACTTCTTGTTTTCAGCTTGAACAATCCTGTGATCCCGGAAGTCAACAGAACACAGATCAAAAGGCAGGCCTCTTCTTCCCCTTCAATCAAGGTAATTCTGATGAGGACAGCCAAGTACATTTTGTTAATAATGCTTGCAAGAACCAGTCCAAAAGAAGATGGGGAAAGAGATTTGATATTTACCAAGTACTTCCTATGCTCGAGGCCTTTTATAAATGCTCTCCAATTTAAGTCAAAACACATACTAGTAGAGGTTGACTATGTGTCCTTGCCTAGACTGTGCTACCCAGGAGATTTCACCCCACATTCCTTCTAAACCCAAATTCCTGGGATCAGCAAAGTGTTAAGGGGTGAGGCATTTAAATTTCTGTCTTGATTCTTATTCATCTCTTTTACACATGTACAGTAGAAGCATAAAATTTATCCCAGTTCAATTTCAGGATCTGTAGAGGTTTAGGGTAAAGAATAGATTTTCTGTCTCTTCCACCTTTGGGGGAAAAAAAAGATGCAGAGTCTCACCCTTGCAAAATATTTAAGACTTGTTGGGAGAAAAGTATCATGTAGATGAAATAAATTGGTGGGTTAAATGAATAAAGCAACTGACATATTTAACACTCTCTGTGGCTGGCTCATTTATACTTTTTTTTTAAATGTCCTTGTGCCAGAATTCTTTTTTAAATTTTATTTTATTAATTTATTCATATTACATCTCAATGGTAAGCCCCTCCCTTGTATCCTCCCATTCCTCCCTCCCTCCCATTTTCCCCTTATTCCCCTCCCTTATGACTGTGACTGAGGGGCACTTCCTTCCCCTGTATATGCTCATAGGGTATCAAGTCTCTTCTTGGTAGCCTACTATCCTTCCTCTGAGTGCCACCAGGTCTCCCCATTCAGGGGATGTGGTCAAATATGAGGCGCCAGAGTATGTATGAAAGTCAGACCCGACTCTCCACTCAACTGTGGATAGAATGTCCTGTCTATTGGCTAGATCTGGGTTAACCTAGAAGCAGAAAGACTCAAATGGTATATACTCACTTATATCTGCATACTAGCCCAAGGGGCATGTTCCATGAAAGTCTTCACTAACCAGGAAACTGGGACAGAAGGGAGGACATCCTATTGGGACTCTAGATGAGGGAAGCATGGGAGAATGGCAAAGTTGAAGGATCCAGAGGATCCTAGAAACCTACAAGAAGAAAATTATGATAGGCAGATTTGGGCCCAGGGGTCCCGCTCAAACTATGGCACTAACCAAGGACAATACAAGCCGTAAACTTCATTTATACTTTTATCCAGTAAGTATTATTTGAACTTCTTGCTAACATAAACCTGAAGGCTAGAAATGACATGACCTCTGTATAAGGAAAATCTTTTTAGTGTTGTGAGGCTAAGGGAATCATATAGGACCAGGATGTAGGTAGAACAGGCTTGGAGATGAGGTGGAGAGGAAAGCAAAATGAAGCATGGAGAAATCAATAGAGGAATAGAATATGTTTTCTATTTGTATAAATGCAATGCGGTCCTCAAATGTATTTTTATGTACACATTATTTAATTTTTTCACAAGTTTTATCCTGAAAATAATATCGCCTGGGAGAACATTATTAAAACAGATTCTTGACCTCACTTTCAGGAATTTTGACTCAGAGGGTCTAGGGGAAACCAACAGGTCCTCTTCCAGAACAGTGAGCACTCAGTTGTTGAGGCAATCTCCAACACCCCCACATCTCCTTCATAAGGAATCAACATTTTCAAAGTAGGAGAAACAGAACCTAGTAGTCCCCATTGTGAAAAATAGCAAAATTTAATCACCTTGAAGTTAAGTTTTAATCAGTTCGTGGTCCGGTTGTGAGGAAGAAACGAGGATTTATTTGATTTTCATACTATTTGCATATGTAGTAAGTGTTTAATACAGGCTACTGGTATGTTTAATTTTCTTTTTCTTTCTTAATCTTGGGAACAATTGAGGACCAGGAAAAGATTAACCCAACATTGGCCAAGGTGTGAGCTAAGCCCATGATTATTGTCACAACCTCAGAAACTTGGTGGAGTTCACAACCTCAGTTTGCAAATGAGAAGCCCAGTGCCTGAGAGAGGAAGGCTTTCTGTTGTCCTGTACATGCGCTCTACAGACTGGTAGACTTAGGGGTTCAGCACAGGCCCTCCCCGAGAGCCTTTACCCTGAGCGTGTTCTGAGAAGGCCTTTCTGCTTTGGCATCAGAGCTGCTTAACTTATTGAAGAGATAAACATGACGGGATGCCATGAGAATAGGAACCTGAGCTTGACTGCCAGCTCTGGCCTTTCCACCGGAAGGAACCAGTGCACAGTTGACATGACACTGCGCAATAAAGGCTGTTTACACTGCTGAATGTCACCTTGCTCCGTTGCCTTTATTCCCATGGGAAAAGGACCAAGAATATAGCTTACTTCCGACGCCAGCTTCTAGTCCTTTCGCTCCGGAGCCTTGGTGAGAGAATATTTTTGGCTGCTTAGTCCTTTCATCTTCTTGTGTCCCTGCCTGTCCCTGCTTGTATTTTGATAAAACTATACCTCCCGCTGACACTTATTCATTATCCACATAGATTTTTTTTTAAACGGGAAGCATTCTTGTGTACTCTCGCAGGCAGTATGAACTTTTGCCAAGGCAAGAGATAGGCATGTCCACCTCTCCTGCCCTGTCCACGTGGGGCGCTCTGTGTGGCAGAGGTAGGACGGCAATTTCTAAACATGACAAGGATGATTTATCAGAACAGCTTTGGTTGAGCATCTCTTTTATTCCATGTTGGATCAGCCAGGTTTAGGTTCCCACTGAAACCAGCAAAATTTAAGATGCAAACCTACTGTCAGTTTAGAAGTTTATCATCCTCAACCAAAAGAAATCCAAGAGTTATACTAAAGAAATAACTGTTTTGACCTTAACTGTAGAGTTTTAAGTTCATATAAAGAAGGCACCTTCTTGCTGCCATAAGGAAAAAGTGAATACATTTCAGGGTCAGAGTTTGCCCATGTAGTTTCTTCTTCTTGCATCTTGAGGAGTCCACGTAATTGAACTCTCCTTCTTTTTTAAATATATTTTATTAATTTATTCTTATTACATCTCAATTGTTAGCCCATCCCTCGTATCCTCCCATTCCTCCCTCCCTCCCATTTTCCCCTTACTCCCCTCCCCTAGGACTGTGACTGATGGGGACCTCCTCCCCCTGTATATGCTCATAGGGTATCAAGTCTCTTCATGGTAGCCTGCTATCCTTCCTCTGAGTGCCACCAGGCCTCTCCTTCCAGGGGACATGGTCAAATATGGGGCACCCAGATCTAGCCAGTGGACAGGACATTCTCCACAGCTGAGTGGAGAGTGGGGTCTGACTTTCACACGAACTCTCCTTCTTAAGTAGGGACTTAGAGAGTGTGTCTCAGAATGCTTTAGGCGCCTGTGCTTCAGACCACCCCAAACAGACCTGTGAAGGTACCTCAGGACTCGCATTCCCTCTTTAGGAATTGCTTCTGTAGCAAAGTTGGTTTCTCCTTTACTATTGTCTCCCGTTTGCCTCAATGAAATGTAGCCATCGCGCTGGACAGTATTTGGAAGCTAAGGCTTACTAAATGAAACCCAATCTCTGCTGCTGGCCTTAGCTTCCACTTGGTCACTGACTGCAGCAGGTGACTGTTTATCTGTAGTTTAATTAGTTAACACTAGTTAAGTGCTTCAAGAATTCATCCATTTGACAATAAAGGGAAATCTCCCATCATCCTCTGGTCTCCTAGGGTACTTGATGAATCTCAGTCATGCCTGCTGGTCCCTGAGTGTGGGAAAATAGGCAAAGGCAGAGTGTTTGGTTGAATCCCTTGCAAATGCACCTCAGTGTCTGCCCAGCCACTGCAACTGGCACAGCTGATGGTGAGGAATGCAGAGGAAAGAAGGGAATCAACCTAAAAGACCGAAACCGATGCTTACCTAAGCCTGGCTTGAGCCACCACGTGAGCTCTTATAATACCTTGGCCCTACTCCAGCTGTGTTTGGCTCCGTTTGTTTGACAGGAAACCCTTCCTCTTTGAAAAGGGGGGCTGCTAAGCTCTGCAATGCCTGCAGCAGAACACAGTAAAGCCTGGCCTCCAAGGGTGTGGCTCATATAAATCTGGTTCCGACGGGAACACCGAAACCATCCACTGCTGACACATCTAGGAATGAAAGAAGCACGACCGCTTTGAACTATTGTCAGAACCTGTACGGAGTCTCAATTCTGGAACAGATGCATCATTTTCTGTGCCTTTGGCTGGGAAGCACTTCCTCCACACACATTTTCTTGGCCCCTTCCTCCTTCTATCGTCCCCTAGCATCATGCCTGCACTCCCACTGAGTCTGCCAGGAAAGGTTGCTTACTAGGTCTATGGAGACCAAAAATAATTTAGGGACTGTCACTACTGTCAAGTGTTGTTGACAAGATAAAACATCTCAAATCCAGGAGATTTTGTTTAAAACAAAAATATGTATCCATTCCATAAACTTTTACCTCATATACACCTTTTGTTGTTGTTGTTGTTACTGCTGTTGTTCTGTAGTTAGGTTTGGTTGGAAAACAGGGATTTATAAACATTTCAAAGAAAGCTTGTCACTACAAGTGACTGGAGCTTCTTGGAATTGGCATGCCAAGTTCCCAGTTGTAGACAAGTGTACTGCAGAAGGAAAAATAAGCTTCTATAAGCCCATATAGGCGTCTATAAGCCCAGTAGAATGAGTTTCTCACATGTGCTGGTGTCACTGAGGAAATAATTGTTGCATTATAATTGTGCACGGATACACACAATTGGAGAGTTTTCAATATCATACCTAGCATGTAGCTACTATTTCCTTTATACCTAGCATGTAGTTAATATCTAGAGATTAAAAATTGAACATGAAAATTAATATTACAGTTGACTGAGGCAAAAAGATGACTGAATTGAGCATCAGTCTTGGTTATAGAGTAAGATGCTTGCCTAAGGATTCAAAGCAATAAAATAATCAATAATAATAATATTCGTAGTAATAATAATAACAACAACAACATTGGTGGGTTTTTTTTGAGACAGGGTTTCTCTGTGTAGCCTTGGCTGTCCTGGAACTTGCACTGTAGACCTGACTGGCCACAAAATCATAGGTATACCTGCCTCTGCCTTTGCTTCTGGAGTGCTGGCATTGAAGGCATGTGGCACCATGCCTGGCTCTTGTAATTGTCATTCCTTAAAGTACATAAAGGAATGCAACCATTATAAACATGTTTAGAGGGAAACTATTCAGACATTTGGTGAAAACACAGGAGAATGTGTTTAGAATGAATCAGAGTGAAACATTGTAAGTGACCACACCAAGGCCAACAGCGATTGATAAGGTACAGTATGGAATATGGCCTGAAAACTAGAAGATGTCGTCCAAAGATGAATGAAAATCTTGCATTTATAGGATAATGGCAAAAGTTGTGTCCCCAAGGATCAACTAAATCACAAAATAGTCAAGGATACAGAAGGATCCTTGGGGCCATAGGAGGGCTTTTTGAGGTATAGAAAGGTAAAAATCTATAGCACAGTGAGAAGCAGGTGAGGAATGTCCTGACCTTGTAACTAAGGGAATATTCATTTTAGGACAGAGTGAACTGTGAAGATGGTATTATGTGAACCATGGCTTGTGTGGAATGCATAGGAAAGCCTTGAAGAGGAGAAGATTCTGGATAGGAGTGAATAAAGAAAGGAGAGGTGGCAGGCAGCCTTCTCAGCCAGGTCCTGTCTGGTTGGAGGTATGTGTGAAAGCTTCAGGGCTCTTTGCATCAGCTGAGCCTGCAGCTTCTTCCCATCTCTAGCTGGCTCCTGAGTCACTGCCTTGTCTCCTGCCCTACAGCCAGAGCCTGAGATCTCTTTGAGATAGTTCCTCATGCTTGTTGAGTTTTGCATTGCCTGCGCCTAGCACAATCCCTTGTGCTAGTTAACCAGCGGCCAATAAATCTTCATTAAGTGAGTGAGCAAAAGGGCAGGGTTCTACTCTTCAAAGATTCATTGCACTGAGAGTGTTACAATGCTATGAGTAATCTCTAAGTTCAGATTCACAATCTAGGTGAACTGATCCCAAAAACAGATCCAAACCGGCCCAATAATTGACTTGAGGCCACTTAGTGCCCACCCTCATTGATTCTGACTCAGTAAATGTTGGTTAAGCCTGAGGTGTTTAAACCCCTCATGTCTTCTGTTTACCAGTCAGGTTTATGAGTCTTTAGACTCCTGGCTTTGACTTCAAAAAAGACAAAGGTATATAAGAATACTCAGGAAAGATTTGTTAGAATGCTAGCGTGTAAATTTAACCTGCAAGCATAAGCAAGTTTAGATACTCGCATGAAGGATGAGCAGCCAAGCCTCCCAGCACTTGGGAGGCAGAGGCAGGTGAATCAATGTGAGTTCGAGGCCAGCCTGGTCTACAAAGGGAGTCCAGGACAGCCAAGTCTACACAGAGAAACCCTGTCTTGAAAATCCAAAAAAAAAAAAAAAAAAAAAAAAAGAAGAAGCCAAGCCAAAGATATAGAGGGAGACATTACAAGAAGAAGCACTCTATATCCATTGTCTTTCTCATTCAAAACCCCATTCTTAATTTGTGTCAGTGATTTCCACCAAGCAATCACTTATGGCCTTAAGCTAACTGCTCTATCAATTGTCTATCAGATTTTTTTTTTATGGTCAAGAATTTGGTAGCAGTCTAGATGTGCTGTCCAGACTTGGGGTTTCTTAAGAGGTTACAGTCAGACGGCAACTAAGGTTTCCATCCTAGAAAAACAATTTACTGTCTGATAAGACTCAAAAGCTAGCACACCTTGGATTTCAAGATACTTTTCACTGTCCATCCATGTGGTCCCATGGAAAGTTCAATTTAAAGCTTCTTACACGGTGACTTGATGCACTGTAGGTACATATTTTTAGAGCAGGCAACAGTCAGACGAGAAAAAGAGTGAAACTGTATTGTAGCATGGATATAAAATGCAAAGGGTTTCAGCAAGTAGATGAACAGTCAATAAGAAAGGAGCATTGAGCTTTGGAAGTACTTAATCTAAGTTTATAGACAAAGGTTACAAGATGACTCAATGGTTTCTAATCGATTAAAAGATGTGAATTGGCAAACCCTTTAGAATCATGAGATGTTACCTAAGATTCATAAGGGTTACTAAACATGGCTTTATCAGGATATAATAAGTCTTTCTATTCATTCCAAGATTTCAAACCATTTGAAGATGAGATATGTCATTTGTAAAACAATTGGGTATAGATGTACTCCTATGATCTGAGCCAAAAGTCCAACATTCACACCTTCCACTGAGAGCACTTTGTGGTCCTGGAAGAACTTAAACTATTTCTTACACAGTACGGGTATTGATTGTTCAATATTTTCTATCTCAAACCTCATCTCTTTCTTTCTCCTCTTCAAACTCTATAGTTAACATGGTTTTTGTTGTTGTTGTTCTTGTCCAAAAGCCTAGAGTTCTTACAAGTCTCTCTGCCTTGATGTTTGGTGGCTCCTAGTTGAGGCACTGCTTTGCCTTGGTTCTTCACTGTTTCTTCAACAACTGTACATCCTCGTCCTTGACTCTAGTGCAGCTTCTAGTGTGTAGAACAGCTGAGTCTTTGCTTCTGGAACATGCCATTCTCTGAGCCACACCAGCCCGCCTTCTAAATCTGCATCCATGTCTTTGCTCAGGTCTTGCTACTCTCATTTCTGAATTGAGTTTTATAAGAACAAGTATATGCCTTAATTGTCTCTATAATAGCTGCAATGACAATAAAGTAGGTCATCAGACATCTTTTTGTGTACAAGTAAATAATGAATGTGCAAGTTCAAGAAGAACATAATTACTTTTAAATGTAGGCTCTCCAGGTACACTACATTGTTCAAAACAAACTGGTGGCCAAGGGAAACTAACTGAACAGTTGTTTACAATCATTACTTTGTCACCATTAAGAGAAAGGATATGGGGAGATAACTCTCTTGGTAAAGTGCTTTCTGCACAACCATGAAAATCAGAGTTTGACCCTCAACAGATGCAAAGAAAAAACAAAAGCCAGACATAGTAGCATGTCCTTGCAATTCCAGCAGCAGTGAGGCAGAAACAGAAGAATCCCTGTGGCTTGCTAGCTAGCCAGTCTAATTAGTAAGTGAGCTCAGGTTCATGAAAATCCTGTCATAAGAAGCAAGGTGGAGAGCAGTTAAGGACAATCCCTGATGTTGAATTCTTGTCTCTACATGCACATGAGTTGTACTCTTAAACACATGAGTGCACACACAGACAC
Organism: Acomys minous; assembly: GCF_964271855.1. Classification (NCBI taxonomy): domain Eukaryota; kingdom Metazoa; phylum Chordata; class Mammalia; order Rodentia; family Muridae; genus Acomys; species Acomys minous. The sequence continues at coordinate 42,243,200 of NC_140493.1, read as the reverse complement.
ACACACACCCACACAAGAACACATGAACACTATATATATATATTGTCTGATATATATATATATATATATATATATATATATATATATACACATATATGTGGGAAGCCGCGCCCACATTCGCCATTACAAGATGGCGCTGACACCCTGTGTCCCATGTTGACAAACGACTAATCTGCGCATGTGCAAAGGGATTTTCCACTCGCTGTGCTCTGCCTCTCCCGTGGCATTATCTCGCCCGATGAGCAACAGCCAATCAGGGACTGACACATCCTAAGCAGAGGACAGTTTCCTACATAAGGGAGGGGTTTCTGCTGTTTGGTCTCTCTGTCTCCGTTTTTCGTGTTGTAAGCTTATGCTCTTCCTCTCAAGAGGCAGTAAAGCTTTACTGCAGAAGGATCCTGTTTGTGTGTGCAGCGTCGTTCTTGCTGACGAGACGGTAACGCTAGCCACATATGGTGCCGAAACCCGGGAAGACTACACCATCGTCAGCACCTTCAGAGAGCCCCTGACTACAGGGAGGATTCAGAACTGCAGGGTTGATAAGTTCGGAGAGGTATGCATATTTCTGAAATTCTTGGGCTGATTCTAGCTGTAATATTTGCTGCCGTAATTGTTAAGAGGGCAGTAGATAAAGGACAGGTCACCCTAAAAGTTCAGGATAACATGTCAGAAACCGAACGTAGTAAGAGGCTAGGTGCGGGCGGGAAGAAGAATGCCCGTAAAAAGGAAAAAGCGGGCGGGAAGAAGAATGCCCGTAAAAAGAAAAAAGCGGGCGGGAAAAAAAAATGCCCGTAAAAAGAAAAAAGCTCAGGACCCTCCTGTAAAAGGAGTGCAACCCCCCCTCAGGACCTAGTTCACCGCCGAGAAAAATATCGCAAAGGTTTTATCCTTTAAAGGATCTTGAGACATTGAATATTGATAGCTCTACAAGCTTTAATACCTCTGACAATAAGACTCCTGATTCGGAGGAAGAAGCCGAATTAGAGGAAGAGGCAGTCAGGTATGAGGAAGAAAGATACCACCTAGACGAACGAGAGGGTAATAAAAAACCCTCCCTCAATTCATCTCGCAGGGTGGCACCCACTGCTCCTCTACCCTACGAACTGCAGTCTGGATTTTCCTTCTGGCCAGAAAAGATTCGTAAAAAATTACATAATTTTTTTTCTGTGTTTGAAACAGAGAACGGGGGTCGAGTCCATGCTCTAGTGGAGTTCAATCTAATAAAGGACTTGGCTGAATCTGTTCACAAATATGGGGTTAATGCAAATTTCACCCTGATAATGTTAGAAAGAATTGGCACTGGTGCCCTAACTCCTTCTGATTGGCAGATGGTGGCCAAGGCCGCACTTCCAGATATGGGCCAATATATGGAATGGAGAGCCCTGTGGTTCGAGGCCGCTCAAACACAGGCTCGGGCCAATGCCCTTGCACTTACCCCTGAACAGAGGGATTAGACCTTTGATTTGTTAACAGGTCAAGGTCAATTTACTGCAAATCAAGTAAATTACCATTGGGGAGCTTATGCTCAGATTTCACAGACTGCAATTAAGGCCTGGAAAGCACTCTCTAAAAAAGGGGAAGGTAATAGGCACCTCACAAAGATTATTCAAGGCCCTGAGGAGTCGTTCTCCGATTTTGTGGCCAGAATGACAGAAGCGGCAGGGCGCATTTTTGGAGATTTAGTAGATATTGAACAGGTTGAGACAAGTTTTTCAGTCCGCGGTAAAGCGGGGGAGGATTCTCAGGTTGTTGAGACAAGTTTTTCAGTCCGCGGTAAAGCGGGCGACGTTCGAAGACCCTTTAAAAGTGGGAAACTCTTCGTCATGTCTGATCAGGGCGGCTCAGAAAGGGCTACTAAAAACTAAAGACTTGAGAGACTCATGCTAAAAATGGAGTCGCTCGCGCAAAAACAGCACAAGGAGGGTAGGAGGAGGAAGAAGGCGGAAGAGGCCACGCCCAAACGAGATAATCCGCCATCTTGGTGTGCCTCGGAACTGGCACCACCGCCTTATGCGGACACTTCACCTTTATCAGCACCACAGGGGAACTATCATTCTCTGTGCCCAGAGGTTTGAAAACAGGCTCGTGCCACCTTCCCAGTGTTTGAGGATGCCAACACCAATGGCCATGATTAATGGAGGAGCATTTGGTAATGCTACTCTCAGCTGGAATACATCTGACCTCTTTGAAACTTCTAACAGGTGATTCGGCTCAGATGCGAATGAAAATGTCAGGGTTATGCATTACATCTGTGCCATATAACAATTTTACACGTGCTGCTAATTTGTCTAAGAGTCTTTCAGCTTATCTCCAGGGGAACTGGTCCACAGAGTTTGAAGAGATCTGTACACCGCCATTGTTACACTCGTAGATGTATCTGCAGCTGATGGCCTTGCCTCTTGGATTCAACAAGCTATGCATCATCTTAAAGAGTGGGCAGGTATCGGGGCTTTAGCTATGGCCCTTCTGATTATCAGCTTCCTCTGCCTTGTGTTTCTTCGGCGCTTGGTCATATCCCGAAACAGAGACCGTGCCCTAATTGCACAAGCCTTCTATGCTATTGAGGCTAAACAGTCCCCTCAGGCTTGGCTGGCGGCCTTTAAGTCCTGATCCTCGTCACGTTCCGGGTGCAAGGCAAAGCACTACACAGGAGGTACATTGTTTGCAGTTAATGGCTTCCTGGAGAGCACGTCTGATTGCATGTGGGCTGACACCCAAAATCCCACCTCCAGAAAAAGGTGTCGGTCGGGTCCAGAGCTAGGCTGGGGCCGAGCCCCTAGCTAAGTTCTGTTGTACATCAATGGCCAAACTTCAGGGCGGGTTTCGCACATGATCAAGGTGAATAACCTGGGTTATGGGTGGTCATACATCAGTGCCCTCTGGAGATCAGACCTCTACTCTCACCCGTTTCGTCCTGTTCTTACAAAATAAAACAGGGGGGACTGTGGAGAGCTGCGATGTGCCATGCCTTAACAAGGCGCAGGCTTCCGCCTTCCGCCATCCCGACGGCGAGCGCTCTCTAAGATAAACAAGTCCTTATGTGGCAAAAGGCTGTGCAAGGGTAACTGGTGATCTGATGACGAGCAGTCCTGCTCTGACGCAGACCTATGAGGAGGTGACACCTGGCATGAGCTGATTGGCCCTTGAGTTGTACTTAAGCTTGGCCCTTCCCTTCTTTGGGGCCATTCCCACTGAGCTTAATCCTGAGTAAAGATCTCGAGAAGAAGTCTGGTTGTTGGCTTCTTATTTCCACTGGACGGTCCGGCGCCAACAAGTGGTTTTAACTGGCCCAACTGGGCTGTGAACAAAAATTCCCTGGACTATGTGTTATCTCGGTTCAATATGAAAATTTCACTAAAGCAGCTAATCTGTCAAAGAGTCTCTTTCAGTTTATTTTACAGAATTGGACAGCGGAGTTTGAACAGACCTTAAGAGAATTGCGGACTGCTATCATTCAAGTCAATTCCACACGGCTGGATCTGTCACTTACTGAGGGATTCTCGTCGTGGATATCCTCAGCCTTCTCCTTCTTTAAAGAATGGGTTGGGGTTGGATTGTTTGGAGCTGTAATCTGCTGTGGATTAGTGTTGACCCTATGGTTGGTCTGTAAACTCAGGGCTCAAACAAAAAGAGACAAGGTGGTTATCACCCAAGCACTTGCTGCTTTAGAGTCTGGGACCTCCCCTGATATGTGGCTAACCATGCTGAAGCAATAAGTCGCTGGCTGCTCAGCTCTTGCACCCTCAGAGTCTCATCTCATTGCACGAGGTAGAGTGAGTAAGCTTCAGCAGCCCTGGAGAGTTGCATAGCGAAACATTGCAGTAGAATGGCTCTGAGGCATATATGAGCTAATTCTAGGGAGGCATGTCATCTTGCATGAAGGTTGCGTGTCCCAGTGTCCTTCCCCCAGAAAAAACGGCACAGGGCCAGGCTATGACCTCTCCGGGTGAAGAGCTTAGGGGAGAGTTGTGTATGCAGGCCTGATATTTTGTTTGGGGATTTGACCTCTGTCTCCACTCTCCCTATTGGGTGTCTTATTGCTTCTTAATAAAAAGAAAAGGGGGAGATGTGGGAAGCCGCGCCCACATTCGCCATTACAAGATGGCGCTGACACCCTGTGTCCCATGCTGACAAACGACTAATCTGCGCATGTGCAAAGGGATTTTCCACTCGCTGTGCTCTGCCTCTCCCATGGCATTATCTCGCCCGATGAGCAACAGCCAATCAGGGACTGACACATCCTAAGCAGAGGACAGTTTCCTACATAAGGGAGGGGTTTCTGCTGTTTGGTCTCTCTGTCTCCGTTTTTCGTGTTGTAAGCTTATGCTCTTCCTCTCAAGAGGCAGTAAAGCTTTACTGCAGAAGGATCCTGTTTGTGTGTGCAGCGTCGTTCTTGCTGACGAGACGGTAACACTAGCCACACATATATATATTAAAAAATAAGCAACAAGAAAAACGCAGTATCTGGACAGCACAACCAAGAACTTTCTATTTTTATAGTGTATTTTTTGATTGTTTACATGAACCCAGCTGGCTTTAAAAAAGAGACCTTTCCCTTTTTTGTCTATTTTCCCTTTTTACTGAGAAGCTCATGGAAAGATAAAAACAAGATCGAGATGATGGTCTCTTTTCTCTTTGTGTCAGATGCATAATCTCTCTCCCTCCCCCCTTCTCTCTCTGCCTTTCTTTCTGTCTCTGTCTCTCACTCTCTGTGTGTGTCTCTCTGTCTTGTTTCTCTCTTCTCTCTTCTCTCTCTCTCTCTCTCTCAGATATATGTGTGTGTGTGTGTGTGTGTGTTTGTGTGTGTCCAAGGAATGATACATATCCGTTTCTGATCATAAAACACAACAGGAGGGAATTCATCCTGGTGGGGTGTGAATGCCTATCAATCAAAGATGGATGGTAACCTAACCTTAACCTCACACTAGGTCTCTGGGATAAGGCCAAGTAACAGGAAGAGAAGCCTGCTTGTTCTGCATGTCTCCCACAGTCAGAAAGCTCTAAGCTGGAATGTGAGCCTCCACCCCACCCTACAGATCTCAGTGGGGAGCCCCTGCCTCTCATCAGCAGTTTGATTTCATTTTTCTGACCTTCAATTTCTTTATCTATGCTTTGAGAATTGCTACTTTATCATGCTCGGTTCCCAAACAGTGCAAACTACTCCAAAGACAGGTATAACATCAGCTCAGCCTGCGCTTTAACACAGCTCACAGATGTTAAGCTCCTCTTTTCTTCTCTGATATGGCCACCTTCAGAGAACATTCTAGCACTCACGAAAAACAGATTATTTCTGGCTTCACTTTTCTGCTTAGTAAGGGTAGGGCAGGGCTCTGGGTATGTTCTATGTGTCTCTCTGGCTTGCATATGTGGGCACACCCATTCATGGGGCTTTGTTTCCTTAACCTCAAGTTATGTAACGTGACGATGTTGGGCCCTAGATTCATTTCCACAAGGACCTGTTTCAAAATCTCTGTCGATTGCTGTAGGGCTCTGCATGTGTATATAAGACAGATAGGTCTATACATGTTTTCCACTTGAAGTACAAGGTCTGAATTAGGTCATTCGACCTTTGCGGTTGTTTTTTTTTTTTTTAAACCATTTCATAAGCCACTGCTTTGGTAGCAGGTGAGAGTCACGAAGAATAAACTAAAAGCAAGTAGTTGCGTCTCCTTTCACTTTACATATGCGTACACGTTGGCAGGGAAATGAGTCACCGTTTCTGGAAAATAGCAGATGATGACTTTATTCAAAGGCTGCTTCCCCCCCCCCCCACCTTAGTGTAGATCTCCTACAGCTGGATTGACTCTCTGCACACAAAGGACATGTTAGGAAGGGTATTAGCCTGCTCTGTGCTCCAGGGCACCATTGTGTAGCAGGCAGTACATGGGCAGTATCCAAGGAACCCTCCCCTAGTCTGTGGGAAGTAAAATAAACAATAGTCAATGACTCAAAGATTGATCCAGGATAGCACTTAATGCAGGTCGCTGCCTACTATGTGCCAGGTGCTATGTTTACGCATTCTCTAATCCTGCTGTCAGTTCAGTTTATTTTGCAACCAATGCAGAGGCAGGGTAAGAAATTTATGCAAGGTACCAATGTTACAAAGCAGGGTTAAGATTTAGAGCCGTAGGGGCACAGTGTCCAAGCCCCATACATCTGCTGGGTAATACTGCTGCTCAACACTGCCACCCATCTCCTTAGATGTGCCAGGAGGATGGACTTGCCTGGACTGACAGACACAATATCAGCCCTTTCTGCCTGGTGCAAATAAATGTGTTCTGGAGCACTCTGGCTCCAGTAAAGTCATACTTGCTTTGCAAGATGAAACAACAATGTTTGCATACTCTTGTGGGGTTTTATTTCCTTGGTTCGTACTCCTGAGGTCAGGTCATTTCCACCTGTTTTTTCCTCGTTGCGAAAATACCGAGAGATAAACTTTCCCTTTTCTTCTACCTTCCCCTCCCCCCCCTCCCTTTTCCTCCCCTGCTATTCCCTCTTTTCCCTTCTTTCCCCCTCTTTCCCTCTATCCCTTCTTCTTTCCTACACTGCCTTCTCTTCTCTTCTTCTTTTTTTTTCTCTACTTAAATGTTTCTTCCTATTTTTGCCTTATTTTTGTTTTTTCTTTCTTCTTTTCATTATTTTTTCTTTGTTTTACTCTAGTCAATCTTGAATATTTTTTTAAATAGAAGTTTGATGTATTTTGAGTTAATTTTTACGGCAAGTATACACTCTGCCTCAGTTCCGTTTTTTTCTCTTGAGCATGTCAGGTAGTTGTAACATCATTTGTTGAAAGATCAGAATTGCTATCTAGTAGTATTTTTATTGCTTTGCTAGAGATGACTGTATTTATGTGGATATGTGCACTTTCCTCTGTCTTCTACTTATTTCTTCATCTAGACTTTGCCCAACCTGACCTTATCTTTGTTACTTTGTCTTTATAGTATGCCTCAAGGTTGAGAAATATATCCTCCAGCTGGAATTTTTTCAATATGGAGCTGGATATTTGTTTTTCCTTTTCTCTCCATGTAAACTTTAGAATCTCTTTGTTCATCCAAGCAAAACTGGTGGTGTGATCTTAACTAGAAGTGCATTATCTCTATACATCATATTTGAAAGGAATGACAAGACTGAGTCTTTTTACCCATGTGGTCTTCAGTACCACAATTTTTTAATTCATCTCAAGTGTGTATGTGTATAAGTATCACAAAGATAGCTAATTCATCAACAGCCTTAAACTCCTTTAAACTTTAATGTCCTTGCATCTATATCAAATGACTAACCAAAGCTTGGTGCATAAATAAACCTATCAGTGTTGACCTAATTTAGGAAAAATCCAATGGGTCTCTATAGCTCCAGAGCTCACAGGAAGCTGACATTACCTATCTCTTCCATAGGTACACAAACATATGCTTTACTCTAGGAAGCAAGTCTGCTAAATTGAGAAATAAATACACAGTTTCAAGATTTAACATAGAAAAAAGTTGATTCACAAGCAACAAACAGAAAACAATAATAAAAAGCATTATGCAGTTACTAAAATTTATTGAAAGTGAAGAGATGAATATAAGATCAGTTATTGAAGACTTTAAAATATCATAAATGTATTAAGAGCAACTTTATACCACAGAGTAGAAAAGCCTTTTATAAATAGAAATAGAAAATGAAATAAAATAGAACACACACACATGCTCACACTCCTAAATATAACATGTTCAGTCTGTATAATTTTTCATGTATAAATTTTTTTGGGCTGACCATTTGGTATAGGATGGCCAATGGTTGTGCTCTTCCTTGGGGATGATGATGTCCCTTGTTCTTAGTGTTCCTTAGATGCCTGCAGAGGCTGTGACTTTGAAAGAGAGAAACTAAGTGTCTGGAAGGAGGAAAGGGAAGGAGGAAATGATATAATTATATTACAATCTCAAAAATAAAAGAAATCATTAAAAATATAAAATTGAAAAAAATGTGTAAAATGTATCAAATTTGAATCGTTAAGATTAATCATTAAGACAGAATAGTTCACAATTCTTATAAACATTAAAGAAATCAAATTGTTAGTCTAAAACTACATTACTAAGAAAACATTGGTTTAGATGGCTATTTGAACACATTTTAACAATTTTTATTACATATTAAAGGAACAGATGATTACCACTAAACTATTCCAGAAAGCAGAAAGAAGTGGAACACTACCAGTAAACTTATAAGGCCAGGATGGCCTTCTTATTTTGTCTTATAAGTGTGCTTTCATGTGTCTGCACACATGTTCACATAATGTATTTGTATGTGTACATGTGGCCCATGAATGCCAATGTGTAGTTATGGACATCAAAACACAATGCCAATCCTCACCTTCCACTTGCTTAAGACATGGCTTAATTGTCACATCAGGATCAGTGACTGAGGTTCTCAGGATTCACAGATCATCCTTCCATGTTTCCCAAGGAGCACCAGGATTACACATGCCTGCTACCTGTGTTCTGAGAATTAAACTCAGGTCCTCAGTCATGCATATCAAGTACTTTCACACATTGCATCATCCACACGGATTCTAGAATATTCCTGATAAAAATTGACAAAATTAAAATTTTAATTTAATTACAAATAATGTTAATTTACAAACTTATCACTTATTAACATATATGAAAATAGACACAAATATCATTCTGCTTAATCTGGTAATATGTAAAAAGTAAGACTCCATCATGATCAACTTGTTTTTTTCCTTAAAGTAAGCAAGGTTGGTTTAATGTTAGGACACTATGTAGTTTATATTATCAACAGATGAAAACGGAATATTTCATGATTGGCTCAATAAGTGGAGAATAATCACTTGACCAGCATCTATATTTTGCCAAACATAAATTTTATAAAGAACAAAAGGGAATTCTCTGATTTGAAAACAGACATATATAAAAGTGTTGTACAGGAAGGAAAATTAAGAGATACTTCAATGATATCCTTAACAGATAATAGTCTTATTGTTTTATGTTTGGTATGTGTGTGTGCATGCCTGCACGTATGTTCACATACAAGTATTTGTCTGTGTAAATGTGGGCACTTTCATGCCAAGGAACAGGTATAGAAGTCAAAAGACAATGTCAATGTCCGTCTTCATCTTCCACCTTGAGACAGGGACTAATTGGCAGTGTATTGTCAGATTAGCTGACCTATGAGGATTCTTTCATCTCTGTCACCAATTTTCATGTCCTAGGTTGATATATTTTATACATTTTATATTGTGACAAATACAGAACACTTTATTGGAAGCAGGGACCCACTATACATATTCTGTGAAGAACCTAGTCTTAGGCTCTTCCCAAAAAGACATCCAAGCCATGCTTATTGACTGCTAACTGGAAAAGCACACAAGAATTTGCCCCCATTTCTAAGCATTGCGCCACAGAGATTATAATAGCTCAGAAAGTTTTACTCTCTGCTATGGGAAAATACACAATATACACACATGTGCTATGGCCATAGTCACAACTTTTGTATTCAGTGATCAAAAGACTTAATTTATCCAACAACTCAAACTTGACTTTTTCAGTATAAATTTGTTCTGAATAATTGCTAGTTTTGAATAGTATCCATAACAATAGAGTGCTCTACCCTCCATAATTTTTCTTCTTCTGACTGAAAAAATATTGGCAAAATGTACCCTGAGAATATATTGTGAAATGAAGCAGAAATGCCCTAGACTGAGTTTGAAGATGCTGGGCTTTTCATGCCACCTGCATTGTTAATCAGGAATGTGATCTTTGGTGAGGTTTAAAATATTGCGCCCTTATATCCTATTGTGAAGTGTGCTAGCTGATTCATCTCCTCTTTTAGTAAGTTAGCAGCTTATTACATATCAAACACCATGGTTCTGTGCCTATTATACAGACTTTGGGAGAAAGAAGATTATATAAGGGACCAGAGGGGGGGGGAGGGGGGAAGCATATTCTTCAACTACTTTCTTCCTTCAACTGCATCCTAACTCTTAGTACCCCAACTCAGCTATAACGTCATCAAGAAATGAACCCATTGATGAGGTTAGCTCAGTCATGAACCAATCACCACTTACAGAGGACAAAGTCATCAACACTCAATCCTGGGTTATAGATGGGGCCTGGATTCCAAGCCATAAAAGATAAGCAATGAACAGCCAGCCTCTGCTCTAGTAATCATGCCTATTCTTGTGTGCCAAATTAATAATATTAAACATAATTTATACTTTATATCACATGTGTAGGCATTAATGTTTTATTACACCCAGTTTTATTAATATGTAGATTTTCTTTGTAATTCTTTAGGGTAGGGGAATAGAGCAATGAAAATATGAAATAGTGTATTTGCACATGAATTTAGGAGCCTGGTATGCAGGAGTTATAAGTTTGCCTTGTCTTTGTAGATTCCTTAAAGTAGAAACCAAGAGAAGATTTCGATGAGGGCTTGATGAATAAAGCCGAGTAGAAGAGTTTGGGTTCATCCCAAATTTTACTTAGCTCAGATACTTCAAAGGCATTTGTTAGATAAACAAGTTAGGTGAATCAACATCTCCCAGCCGTATTAGAATCATAGCCTAGGGCACAAATTTGAATTTTGGCATTTAATGTTCATATGTCTGACATAGACTTGAGGCACTTGACAACCTGGTATTAAGGGTTACCTTTCCCATCCTGGAGCAGGAGGGTCAGTGGAAGGTAAGTGAAGGTCAGTGCTTCTGATATTTGAATATTCAACAGGTTTACCTGGAGAGCTTTGGGAAATGTAGGGGTTTAAATAAGAATGCCCTCCACAAGTGTGGGTGTTTGAACACTATGTCCTCCACTGGTGGCACTGGTCAGGAGGCTTAGGAGGTACTGCTGTGCTGGGAAAAGCACATCCCTGGCTTTCAAGATGTGAGCTTCCTGCCCTGGTCCCAAGGCCTACCTGCTGCTGTGCCTCCCCACCATGATGCAAATCTCATCCCTCTTGAGCCAGAACCACAATGCTAAATAAATGTTTCCTTCTACAAGTTGCTTTGACTCAGGTACTTTATCAGAGCAGTACAAAATAACTAATACAGGAAACAAAGACATCTGAGTCTTCCTTGAGTTTCTAATTTGATAGGTCCAGAAAGGGTGCTGAGAACTGGCACCGTTCACATGTTTCCAAACAATGCTGGTTCCAAACAGCAGTGATGAGATAACTAAAGCTTGAGCAGACTGAGAAAAGTGTTTATTTCTAGATTCACTTAAATGTCCGTAGTTCTCTGCCATCAGAAAACAAAGTCTGCCTGTGTGGAAAGAACATGAGTGATGTAGAACTGGGCATCAAAGTCAGATGATGAAATCAGAGCTGCTTTAAACTCTCCGCCGGGGCTTACGTTCGCCATCATGTTATGATCTGTGACCTTTGCTTCTGATTTGATTTAGAGGTGAACCCAGAACCCCGCTTTACAGTTTTGTAAAAAATAAACAATCTCCTTGCCCTTGCATCTTCTACTCTGACCACACTGAAGTGAAACCCTTTTTATTCAAATAGAAGATGATGTGCTGTAGATTTCCTGGGAATAGTATTTCTGAAGAAATTATTTTCTCAATTCAGAGTGTGCAAAATGCTACAGGAGAATTCGCCCAGGGTAACAGAGGTGGGCCTCCACAACTGACGGAGGGAAACATCCCTGAAGTCATTAGTCTCTCTGGGTGGGGTTAAAGACATAGCCTAGCAGATTTTCCATCTTGAGAAATAGTTCTATGAGTTGAACCTGTGTCAAGCAAGATTAAGACAATCGGTACTTTTCTAAATATGAAAATTCTGTGTCATTCAAATTTTTCCATGTAAAAAAAATGATATCCAGTAATGGTGGTTGTTATTTAACTTGGTGATATGCAGAGTTTCAAAAAAACACATGAGTGGGAAGTAAGAAGGGAGAGCAGCCACTAAGAGATCAGGGTGATTCCTAGTGTCCAAATCTTCCAGAGAGACATGGGGTGGTCTTCCTCCAGCATCTCAACACCTCTTTAGTAATAATAAAACTGGCTCTGGACATACATTTAGATGTCATATCACAGGAGAAACAAACAGCGCAGCTGGCCAAGGTCTTTCCACCCGCAAGTGTAGACAGGATGGTAGGAGTGCAAGACTCTAGACTTTGATGTGCATCAAGCGGAGGATCCGTCAGGATCATGGGAGGCACTGCAGTCACTTAGCTCCAGAAGCATGCCCTTGAAAGTACACCACAGGCGCCAGTCCAATGTGGCCCAGAGTCAGAGAGGAGAAGAGGTTAAAATAGGTAAAGTTATGTTTGCCCAAACCTCACATAGGTATCTTTTCATAATCTAATAGATTTCCTAAGGACAAACCAACAGGAAATTAGAGAATCAAGCCACAAATGATATTCAAATATTTGTTCCTGACCTGTGCCAAAAGGGAAGCTAAGGGAGTGTGTGTGTGTGTGAGGGGGGGTGGGGGGCAAGATTAGGATTAGAAGTAGCATTTGTTTGCGCTCATTTGTATAACAAGAAAACAGATGAATCCCTCACACAGGTAAACTGAAACATAAGCTTTATTAAAGTTGCGTGGGCTGAGGATCTGATTTTACTATGCTAACTTCTGGATTCACATTGCTTATGTACGTCCTCTTAAAAGAAATTATTTTGTGCCCACTGGTGGTAGCACACACCTTTAATCCCAGTACTTGGGAGGCAGAGGCAGGTGGATCACTGTGAGTTCGAGGCTGGCCTGGTCTGCAAAGTGAGTCCAGGACAGTCAAGGCTACACAGAGAAACCTTATCTCAAAAAACCAAAATAAATAAATAAATAAATAAATAAATAAAATTGTATACTGGTATAAGAGAGTGTTAAAGAAGTGCCTTTAACTCCTTCAGTGAAAGAATTCTCTGAACATTAAAAATCCAGTCCTGCATGAAAGGGATTGCCATTTGAAACTTTGTCTCACCTGTCCTGAAAAAACATTCTCTCCTTGTCTGTCTCTTTGTTTCTTTGTGAGTGTGGGTGTGCATGTGTGTTTGTGTCTCTGTGTGTGTGCACCTGTGCATGTACATGGACACATGTGTGGCAAAAGAGAGAAGGCATCCTTTGAGTTTTTTTTTCTGAGTTCTTTTGTTTGTTTTACATTATTTTATTGAAGTGAAGAGAATGGTTTGCTGCCTACAGTTTTTTAAAGCTGAGCATCAGGGATCCAAGGCAGGCTCCACAGACCTGCCTTATCCAGCCATGACTCCCAAACAATGCTATGGGTAGAAGTGACAGATAAGAAAATTTGCAGAGCAAAGGATCCAACCCTGGGACCAATGAGAGAAGAAAGGAAAACAGCCATACCCAACAGTAGGGATCTAGGTAGACATATCCGGGTGCCTACCTATATCACTAGCAAGTCATGTTAACTAGGAAAAAGCAGTCCAGGCCCCAGACCCTTTGCTCTTTTATTAATAAAATATGACCTACCTTGTGGGATATTTTGAGTGTGAACTGAAATAATGCATGGAAAATATTGTGCCCAACTGTTAGCATCTAAGCACTCAATAAACACAGACTGGTATTGACACAGAGTAAACAGACATGCCCAGGGAAAATATAAAAAAAAATGTATTCTCTGACCTTTACATGCTACTCAGTATATGCGGTAAATCTGCCTATATTAGCAGGCTATGCAGACATTCTGGAATTAGGATGCTTAAGTAAGTTAAGGTGCACATATACACAATCACATATAATATATAGCTTTTGCTTTCAACAATTTAGTAACAGCTTATGAAGGCAATCTCCCACTGTACGTTTTAACCTAAGGTTAATCATCATATTAAAAATGGTCTTATTATGATTATACAATACACAGAGAGAAAATTAATAAATGGATAATAAACATGGAAAAGTGTCCAATAGAGAACATAAATTAAAACAATGTTTCCATTTTCCTATTTCAAAACACAACAATTTTCTGGTAGCAGGGTCTTGCTATGTTGCCCAAACAGGCCTTGAACTCCTCATTCTCCTGCCTTTGGTGGTTGGGTGCTGGGACTACAGGTACACAGTCACCCACTCAACTAACAACACCTTCTTTTTTAAGAGGAAATTCTGATGATTCTAGTGACTCCTTAAAGTCAGCTTGAGTATTCATTACTGGTGGTGTGGATTGCAGCATGTCTTTGGAAAGTCACCTGACAGTGTATGCTAAGAGCACTAACTGTTCCAAAGACCCTAGTTAATGATTTCATTTTTGTTGTTGTTGTTGTTTTTGTTTTTGTTTATTCCTCTCTCATATGTTACATCCCAACTACTGCAGTTTCTCCTCCCTCCCATCAGCCTCTTCCCCCACCACTGCCTCCTTTCACCCACAGGTACCCTCTGCCCTCCCTCAGAAAGGAGCAGTCCACCCAGAGACCTCAAACAAACAGGACAGAAGGAGCTACAAGGAGACCGGTCATATATCATCATGTTAAAGCTGGACAAGGCAGCTGAGTAGGGGAAAAAGAGTCCCATGAGTAGGCAAAGGAGTCAGGAACACCCCCCACTCCACCTATAAGGATTTCCACAAGAACACCGAGCTACTCAGGAAAACCCTAATCCTCGGAGATTAATTACATGCAGGAAAACACAGGCAAAAAAATGATTTCATTTTTAATACTAGTGCACAGAAATAAGTTAACATATAGAGAAAAGCATATTGATGTGTTTCTGTTTGCTATTTTTCCCAATAACAAATAACAGAAAATAACCTCATTAGTTCATAGAGGTGGACTAGTGGCCTCTATATCTACTCAGGAGTAATTGCCAAATTAAACAGTACACAGCTCTTAAAATCAATGACAATAGTTTAAAATAACATATTAAATTTGTATGTTAGAAGATAAAAGCCATACGTAAAATTATATGCAATTGTTTAAACAGTAAGTTTATAGTATATAAGCAACTGATTAAAAATTAAGAGGAAACACTGATTTAATAGTCAGAATCTGAGGACACTTAATTCTATTCCATGTTGCAAACTTTCTTTTATAAAAGCATGGTATTTCAAATAGTGATGAAAGTGCAACAAAATTTTTATTTCAATCAGTAAATCCGTTAGTGCAGGGATCAGCTAAGGATAACCTAGAGGTATAATCTTGCATCTTAGCTGCTTTGGCAATGGCTTTAAAATATAGAGCAGCGTTTATTCATTTATTCCCAGATAACACATTTTATCTTATAAGAGCAAGCCCTGATAATACTAACAACTCATTATAATAAACTTGATTATTTATTGCTGTTGGTGTGGATTGCTGTGGGTGCTCGAAAGTCACCTGGCAGTGTATACTATGAACATTAAATGTTCCCCCAAAAGTCTACTCAGTATTTTCAATACTAGTGCACAGAAATAAGTTAACATACAGAGAAAAGCATATGAATGTGCTTCTGTTTACTATTTTCCCAATAACAAATAACAGAAAATAGCCTCAGTAGCTAATAGAATTGGAGTACTTTATTCATTTATTCCCTTGCTAGTAAGAGCACATTTTTTTGCACTTAAGCAGCTTAAGGAAGTAAGAGTTTGTTTTAGTTCACTCTTCAACATGCAATGGACCATGACAGAGAAGTCCAGGCAGCAGGCACTTGAGTCAGCCAATCAGAGAGCAAGAGAGTGGTGAGTGCTGGGGCTCAGTCCACTTTCTCCCTTTTATACAGTTCAGTATCCCAGCCATAGTATGGTGTCACTCATAGTGGGTAGGTCTCCCCACTGTGTCACAGGCCAGAGGGATATGACTAAGGCCATATTAATTCTAAATAAAAGCACATACTGTTTGACTCTTAAAAAAAAAAAAAAAACACCCGGCTACCTTTTGATTTAAAATATCACATTCTGGAAAGTTGACATAAGAAAGTTAACACCATTCAAATTGTGGAAAGATTTTAATATCCTACTCTAAGACGTCTGTCAAATATTGAAATTACTGCAATTGTGAGAATTCATAATTTTACAACATCTCCACAAATAACTCTAGAGAGTTCCACTTGTGAAGCACCACTGGCAATATTTTATTAAATTCAGCCTGGGATTATGAAGAATTCCAATGAAGAATGCATGAGTTGGAGGGTTGCTTTCACTGCAAGACGGAACTGAGATAAGATGATGCTGTTGGGCATCTGGAGGGCTCTGGGGTGGCATTAAACCTTATAAGGGACAAGCAGAGGACAAGCAAGCATGGGAAGCCCTCAGTGGGCTTGTGCAAGCACTGAGTCCCTTTCTACTGAATTCTCATCTGGTGCAAGATAAAATCCAAGAGGACTTGTGTAGTGGTCCAAGTCATTAATGTAGGCATTATCCCTACAGCTTTATTTGGCATGTTCTGTTAACCAAGGAATAGGAGCAGCTAATTCATTATTCTCTAAGGCTTCTCGTTCCACTAATGCTTTTGTTCATAAATAAGAAAGAGTGCAAGAGTACACACACACACACACACACACACACACACACACACACACACACACAACTTTCTTGGTAATAACTTTCTGCTTTCATTCTTAAGAGTTAGTCCATGTTTTAAGTTGCAGCATCCTTTCTTTCCTCCCTATACTTTAGCCTGTGGGATTCACACTGGAACATGGAGGTGGGTGGGGACAGGTTAGAAATGTCCTTCCCTCCCACCCTCCCCCACCCCCTGCAGTGTCTCCATCTCTTGAACAGCAGCAACAGGTCTCACAGCCTTACTTAGGTAGGATCTAATGCAAGTTGTTGTAGGGGCTGGAGTGGAGTTTTGAGAGAAAATTTCTCCAGGCCTTTGCCTCCACAGGTACCTAATGTGTGATGTTTAGTTCCCTGGGCCCCCTATTGTATGCATGTCTTCCAGCTCCCCAGGTTGTGGTCTTCTGAGTTAAGTCATTATCACAGGTAGATGTGTCTGCAATCTCCTCCATAGTTTGTCCTCAGTGCCCTCTTCGGCTTCCTCGTCTTCTTCTTCCTCTCTCTCTCTCTCTCTCTCTCTCTCTCTCTCTCTCTCTCTCTCTCTCTCCCTCTTCTCTTTTTTCACACACAGGACACAGGACATACATTTATATTTGTGTTGAATGCCTATATGAGCATTGGTTTGTTTGTGGTATGTGGACTTGCGTATGCATGTGTACAGATGCCAGAAGAAGATGCTGGGTGTCCTACTCTATCACACTTTGCCTCCAGTCTCTCTTTGAACCTGAACCTTGCTGTTTCAGCTAGGGTGGCTGGCCAACATACCTCACAGATCCTCTCCTGTTTTCACACACCACCACTTGCCACCCGCACTGGGTTTACAGGCACAAGTGGGCATATTCAGCTTTTTCATGTTAGTGCTAGAGAACAGGAGTCAGGTCCTCACCCTTTCATTTCAAGTACATTTATCCATTATGTTGTCACCCCAAACCCTATTAGCTCTTCCTTTAGCTGCAAGGTGTCACTCATGTTTATCTCAATAGTGGAGACTCAAGAAACACCCAACCCATTTTTTGGGTGCACCATTCCCTATGCATGCATTGTTGAGTAGTACAAAAGAAGATAAAAACTATCTTAAATCAATACTAGGCATGGGTGTATGCATTTGGTTCTTTCTGGTCTTCGCTATGGTTGTGATATGGCCCGCTTTCTATTTCTGCTTTGACTTCCCCTCGGTGATGCATTGTAACCTGGAATTCAAAGCCAAGTAAATCCCTTTCACCTCCAAGTTGTTCATTTTCAAGGAACTTTATCCTATCAAAGTAAATAAAACTAGAGTATGGGATTTTTGTAATTGTTTGTGGCCTTGTGTAGATTGGAGAATCACTAGTTATATCTGACCTTAGTCTTAGTTGTTTACTCTTAATTTTGTATCAATAAACAAAGTCTTACTTCCAGTGTGTGCTGCATTGTCAGTGACTAATACCAAGGGAACTAACATTAATTGTAAGACGTCTGCTCTTGAACACTGTTTGTTAGCAATACCTTTCATGGAAATCCACTAAGACAACAGGCTTTAAAGGAACCCACAGCTCAGGTCTCCAGATGAGCACTACCATTCCCATGCCTTACTTAGCAATACGTAAAATGCTTTCTTTGACATTGTGGTCTATCTCATTCATCCCTCTATTCATGCAAACATCCAACAGGTGTTAAGTGTCTGTTCCTCTACCTTTAGATTAGATACATCTATTGGAAAGGTGACCTAAGGTACTTATTTATTTATTTGTGTATGAGCGCTCATATGAGTACTCTGCCTGTATGTACACCTGCATGCCAGAAAAGGGCATTAGATCACATTATAGATGGTTGTGAGCCACCATGTGGTTGCTGGGAACTGAACTCAGGACCTCTGGAAGAACATACAGTGCTCTTAACTACTGAGCTATCTCTCCAGCCCTATACAAATATTATAATGTGATTTTAAATGTATTTATTATACTGTATTCATATTACATCCTGATTGTTATCCCCTCATTTGTATCTTCCCATTCCCACCCTCACTCCCACTCCCACCACATTCCCCTCCCCTAGACTAAAATATGACATGGCACTGACATAGAAATTGGCTGGTTGATCAATGGAATCAGATCAAAGACTCAGAAATAAACCCACACACATATGAAAGCTTGATTTTTGACAAAGAAATCAAAACCATACAAAGATAAAAAAAGATAGCATCTTCAACAAATGGTGCTCATCTAACTGATGTCTATAAGTAGAAAATGCAAATGGATCCATATTTACCACTCTGCATAAAACTAAAGTCCAAGTGGATTTTAATGTGATTGAATGCTGGGTCTACATTAGATTTTTTTTAAAAGATAATTTATGTGAGGAAGCAGTGGCTAAGCCTCCTGTTAGGATCCTTTTCTTCCTTTCCCCAGCCCTTTCTCTGCCTTTCTCTCCTCATCTTCCTTTATCTTTTCCTGTTCTCTGCTTTTACTTTTAGTCATGTGATTCTGAATGTCAAGAAGCAAGCTGTCCTGGAGGCACTAGCTGAATTGACAGACAAGCAACAAAATGACAAAAAGGTGGACTTGTTTAATTTGGACAACCAACAGTAGAGTGTCTCCAAGCAGTGAGGACACACTGGTGCTGTAGTATCCTGAATTTGGTGAGAATCTTTGTGAAAATCTCAACCAGGCACAAGAGAATTCCAGAAACTCTATTTAGAAGTGTGAGTATTGGAACTTAGTAACAACGGTTGAGTATGTCCCAGACTGGAAAATGAAGTTTCACACACCTAAATATAACTTCCTGCTGGGCAGGTAGAGCTTTGCTTGCCAAGTCTTGATGGTTGTCAAGATCCAAAAAACCATGAAGAAAGCCAATGTTTTGACAATTAAAATTGCTTTAAAGATGAGAAAATTTGACTTATTTAAGGAAAGACAGAGACTGAAAGATTCAGCTAATTATCTCTCACCCCTAAGCTTTCCAAATTTCAAATATAACAAATTCATCATTTACTTTAATATAAATAGAAACTAAACCAAGATAATAAAATTACCTCCTGTGTTCCTAGGACACTTTCTCATGGAAAGACAACTTGGAGAATTTACATTTGCCAAGACAACTTTTAAAGAGGTAAAAGGGAGTAGTCAAAGGAAAGCTTCAGCTCATCAAATTACTACCAGCAAGCATTGCTATAGAGAACTTTGACTGTTTTCTGTTACATGTATTTCAGACAGAAACATCTTTAGGAACAGCAAAAGACCTTTCTTCTTGCTCTGTTGCCTGAATCTGGCATGAAGCCTTCCAAATGAATGAAGAACTATTCAATTCCATGTCTAGTGGATGCCAAAGAACACCTTGTCTATTCTGAAAATAGCAAAGTGGCTGATGGGTATGAGATGCCCACACTGAAGTAAATTGTAGGTAAGACACAGCACAGAGGATGAGAACAAAGGATGCTGCAGTTCTCCATCAGAGTTATTCGGTCCTCTAGAGTGAAGACAGCCAGGATTATTTAGAGTTTTGGAATGCAGAATTTGGCATAATTTTGACAGTTCACTTTGGCTTCATTGTTAAAGCAGACCTTTTGAATGTCAGTCCTGAGGACTTTCTTTAGACTCATGTTCTTCTCTACCTATATGCCATTGAGGTCTGAGAAATGCACCTTCTTGCTACTTCTTAGAAATTGTGTGTCTACTACAGCCATACCACCCTGGGCGTGCCTGATCTTATCTGATCTCAGAAGCTAAGTAGGGTCAGGGCTGGCTGGTTAGTACTTGGATGGGAGAAATTATGTGTCCACTTTAGTTTGCCTCCCTTTAAAAGGTCTAATTAACTCGTGATCTCAGATCCAAGGGTCATATGATCATAGGAGATTGTGAACTTCCTAGATGACAATATCAAAATTGCTCCTGTGAGCCAGACTTATAGGTATCGTGTGAAATTGACTGTGATGATGTCTCTTGGCTTGTTTCAACCATTTTATGGTTTGAACTGAATGGTGGCCAAGAGGCAAGATTACACATTAGGTACACACACACACACACACACACACACACACACACACACACACACACACCAATAATAATTAAAATGCAAGTTTAATTAGAAGTTCCCAGTTTAATACAGAAGAATTTAGCAGATTATGGGAGTTTTAAACACACATTAATCAACCCGATTGATTTTATTGAATTGAAGGCACTTTTAATATAATCTGACTATACTCTCAAATTTATCTGTGGTTTATAGCTGATATTTCAGCAACCATGATATCTTTTATTTTGAGGCTCTGCATCATCTGGCCCATCCACTTGGAATGTTTTCAGGCTAAGTATTTGACCAATTATCTTTTCAAATTCCCTAATCCAAAGAGAACACTTTAAGTATTTATTTATTTACTTGTTTGTTTATTTAAAAATTGACAGCTGCCAATGTATTTTAGACAAAAAGGATTTTAAAATAATCTTGACCATTGCTTGAAAATTTCTTTGCTGAATGAATGATACAAAGCAGGACTTTAGTGCCTTAGACAAAAAAGACTTTACCTCCTCCTAGGGAGGAAGCTTTGATTCAGCATCCTTTGATAGAGAAACATCACATTTATTCAGGGAGAGCCAGAAAAGACATCTTTAGCCAGAGACTTTGAGGTATATTAGAGACATGAATATACTTATTCTTATTCTTAACACACATCTATTGATACAGTGCATAATTTCTTTTCTCAAGCATTCCAAACTACCCACACGCACAGATATATTTTCTTAATGTAGTATCGCGCTCTGGTGGCTCAAGATGCAGTATTGGAACACAGTAATTTTATTCTGTACAGCATGCTTTGGTTGCCTGCAGAAACAGCAGTTTCTCTGTTCTAGTCAAGAGAGCACAGTGAAGCATTGCCTGCTATAATAATTGGTCAGGAAAACATTTTTTTCCCTCATCAAGTGGAAGGACCCAAAATCAGAAAAAAAAATGAAAAATGAAATGGGTTGGGGAAAAAATGGACAAAAGATCTGAAGTGTCCTAGGAAAAAATCTGCTACAAAGGGAAAGACTTATCTGAGTCTGAAATGAGCAACGTCTTTTAGTTGGTCCTACCTTCTAGGAAAAAGAAGGTCTAAGTAATATGGAAGTTGAAGCCTAGTCTTAGATGTATAATCTTGATTCAGCCAGGCATGTGCTAAATTACATAAATAATAACTCTTGGTGAAACAACTTTGAAAAGTAAGCATCGTATAACCCTCTGGTAAGACATTGAAACCAACAGAGAAATGCAAAGTCTTCAATGTTTCCTCCAGCCACACTGGAGCTGGAGTAAAATTCATTCTAAATTCTCAGTATCAAAACAAACCTCATTTCTCTGCTCCCCCCCCCCCGACTTTTTTTATTCTTCCATTTTCATGACATAAAAATTCTAGAGAGTTTATTTGAAATACTATATGTTGATTCAAGGAGAAAACAACCTCGGTCGTTGCTCTCACAGTGTTTGAATGACCGGGGAACTTGTCAGAAATGCCAGTTACCAGGCACTGTCCTAGACTGAATCAGAGAGAGAGTTTCAGTAATCCATGTTTTAAATGGCTGTCAAGTTGACCACGGTTTAAATATGTCAACCCTGGGGACTGAATACTATGGATAAAATGTTTGCTCATAAAATTATTTAACAGGGAAACTACCTGATCAGGCTTGAGTTTCCAAAGCATTGTTTTCCCCTGGTGCAGAATGGACTGACAACAGGAATACTGACATATCGGGAGAGGGAGGTTGGGTAGTGAAAAGCAGCACAGAGCATTTGAGCAACAATGTAGAAGAAAGAATAAGAGTAAGAAAGGAGTTAAGAGATGTGATACAGCCGAGGAGGTGTTTCCATGGGAAAGTACCTGCTGTGCAGTGTAAGTACTTAAATTCAAATCAGCAAGACATATGTGAAACTAGGTGTAACAGGGCATATGTTTGCAATCCCATCACCCCTACAGGGAGACAGAAGGCAGAGACAGGATAATCCCTAGAAACTTCCATGCTAGTGGTGAAATATGGACAGGAAAGAAATAAGACACAGTCTCAAAGAAAGTGAAAGGCAAGGCCTGACACCAGAGGGTGTCCTCCATCCTGCACACATACCACGTGGCACACATGACAGTGCTGACCGAACACATGGGAACATACACGTGCACGTGAACACGCAGAAGTGCGTGTGCAGGTGAGGATTAAAAGGAAGAAAGGAAAAGACTGTGGGAGCCCAAGCCATCAACTGTCATCATCGAATGAAGGTAGAAAACAGAGTTGGCACAGAATGTAGTTGAAGTCAAGTCTAGTTGAGTTCTCTCACCCCGTCTATAGTAGGAAAGATTTGAAGGTGGGTTGAACGGTTTCCAGGTAAAAGAGAGGAAGGTCCTTTAACTAAGGAGTCAGGTTTTGGTGAGGTTGGCCTTTTATTGTCACTCAGTCAGTGTGGAGAGCTGCGAGGTGCCGCGCCTTAACAAGGCGCAGGCTTCCGCCATCCCGACAGGAGCGCTCTCTAAGATAAACAAGTCCTTATATGACAAAAGGCTGTGCAAGGGTAACTGGTGATCTGATGTCGAGCAGTCCTGCTCTGACGCACCTAGCATGAGCTGATTGGCCCTTGAGTTGTACTTAAGCTTGGCCCTTCCCTTCTTCGGGGCCATTCCCACTGAGCATAATCCTGAGTAAAGATCTCGAGAAGAAGTCTGGTTGTTGGTGTCTTATTTCCGCTGGACGGTGCGGCGCCGACAAGTCAGTGTTACATATTTTCTGCTATGTGTGAAGGACATTGAAGTCAGAAGAGATAGAGATGAATACGGTCATGTACCACTCCAGAAAGACCATTTTGGGTATGAAGAAACACACAGATAGATAATGCAGAGAGCACCAGCCAATTGGAGACAGTGCCTGTGAAAACTGGGCTCGCGTTTCCATTTTGTTCCTTGCTACCTAAGTAACTTTTCTCTCCGATTTTCAGAGGTGAGGTCAGTCCGATGATGAGCTAACAAACATCAAGCATTTAGAGAGCTCTCAACTTTCATTAAGGCCACCAAGGGCATTTCAGGCCAGCGAGTATTACATGAGATTGAATCTCAGGAGCTTTGTGCTTTAACCATAGGAAGATCTCGTCCATCCATTATGGAAATGAAGAGGAATGAGCAGAAAGTGAATTTTTCTCAATCGCATAGAGTATGTCTAGTCAAATACAATTTCTCATTTGAGTTTCTGGTGTTACATTTTCAGTATAACAAACAAAAAAGAGGCTCTCGCGTAGAACAAAAATGCATTGTTGATTTATAAATTATAGAGGAATCATCAGCAAAACACTCTAGACACTTTAGATACTGTTTGTCAAAAAATGGTGATATTTCTTTGCACGAAAATATGACCACAATGAGCAATGAAGTAAGACAAAGTCAGATAATGGAGCATACTGTGTGTACAGTGTGTTC
Source organism: Acomys minous (assembly GCF_964271855.1). Lineage (NCBI taxonomy): Eukaryota > Metazoa > Chordata > Mammalia > Rodentia > Muridae > Acomys > Acomys minous. The sequence goes on along the minus strand of NC_140493.1, from coordinate 42,219,363 downwards.
CAGAGACTGTATGTCTGAGAGGGTTAGCACCAGAATGTTCATATGGTGCGTCCTTAATGAGTCTGTTCTTTTTCTACCTTTCTGTATTCATTGCCTTTACACTAAGTGCATAATATTCCTATAGTCAAGAAAGAAACAAGACCATTGACTCTTCAAAAATTCCATCTATGTATATGCGAATGTGTCTGTGTGAATGTATGCTGTATGTGTGGGAGTACTTTCAAATTCCCAAAGAAGTGTATTCTCTGGAGCCTCACATGCGTGCTGGAAACTGAACTCAGGACCTCTGGGAGAGGAGTGTTTTTAAATCTCTCCATCTCTCCAGATCCTGTCTCCTTTAACAATGATGCACATTCATAAGTTTCAACCCTGTTGTAAAAAATGTGGAAGCACATTATCTGTCACAACTGTGCATCAGGTATGTATCGAGGAGGGCATTTTGGAGAAAAAATCCACATCAGTGAAAAACCACAAAATATGTAAAATAATCTGTCCCAAGTTTTGTGTGTCTTCCTTTGGGAAAAGTATTTCACAGCTCTGTGGATTACAGACAAATAATAGCAAAGTTATTTTTGGCTACAGACACAGAAACTTGGCCAGCTCTGCTCAATGAGGAGTTTCCTTCCTCTCTGTACAAGAGACTAATTTTTCCATCACTGGGAGATCGATTTCAGCATTCCTTAACCATGTGTATGTTCCTTTAGAGATGGTCTCTGAGCTGGAAGTAAATTGTTCCCAGTCTTATCATTGGTAAATTGACATCTCTAATTGTTAGTGTCTAACACATCATCACTTTCATGCATAGATGAGAAATCATCTCTTACCATTTTACAATTATAGCTTTAGCTAATATTTAATATAGACTTTATATACACCTAACCCTTATTAAGTCTTTACAATATTCACATCTTATGACATTTAAACTTCCTAAATAAGTGTCCAGTGTTAAGTATAAACTTAATATATCATATTCAAAGAGAAACAGGTAGTACATAGTAGAGCACATTCAAATTTAGTCTGAACTCGACACTGTGTGATATGGCAATTATCCAGATGAGAAAATTAATCCTTGGCAAAGTTGAAAACGCCTTTTTATTTTATTTCATTTTCTCAATACAAAATTGTAAACATCTAGCATGAACCAGACATTCAGCTACTCTTTGAAACAATGAGATAAAACCTTTAAATTTTTACTTTTTTTCCACCTTAAAAATCTCATAGTACTTGAATGTATTTCTCATGTTTGTGCAGTTTGGGGATTTATTTACTTTACAATTTAATTTTCTTCAACTTTTTGTGTGTGTTTATATGTATAAGTCAATTTAGAACAGTTTCTGGATGGGAATCATAACTTCTACTATGTGTACTCTGAAATAGTCTTGTATCCTTCTTCTGCCCAGTGAAAAGTAAATTCAAGTAAGCACAGAAAGAGAAAAAGCACAGTACACAGCCTCCCTTGTGAACACTGTCATCTCTCTCTGGAATGTACTTTTCTTGACTGCCCTGCTAGGTGGATCCTGGTTCTACCCTGTTAAATTCCCCAGTGTTTGGAGCCGTCTTGGGTTCCACATCTGTTTTTGGACCTTATGAATCCGGATGCCCTGCCTCTTGGGTGAGTTTCACTGTAGCGTGGTGCCCTGTGCAGTGCAGTCTACTTTTGTGTTTCTTCTTTTCTTTTCTTTCCTTCTTCTTTTTTTTTAACTGTAGAATCAGCAACAGGAAGACATACCTGCTCATTCCTTTGCAGCTCCAGTGTGCGGTGTCTGAGAGTAGATGGAGGCACCGCTTGCGCTGTCAAGTGATCATCTCCGTGTGTAATATATACAGCTTCTGTAACCAACTTTAGCTCATCTACATATTGAAAGCTCTCTGCATATGCAAACATCTCTGATGTTTGCGTTTGCGTCTACCTGGCCTCTTCCCTAGCCTCACCACAAGCTCCTCTCTGGCCCCTCTAATGCTGATGCTTCCTGCTTATCTCTGTTTAAGGGGGCAGCTCTTCCTGAAACATCATCGCCTAGGCATGAATTGTGTCTTTATCCTAGGAAAGAGTTATCATCAGGGTACAGTATGTTGGAACAGAAAGTACAACTTTAGAGGTTAAAAACTGGATTATACTCCTGGGTCGGCCATTTATTAACTGTATCGCCTTGGGCCAGATATTATCAATGAATTCTATTTTAATTTACTTACAAGTATAGTGAAAATTAAATTTTCCGCCTTCTGCTATCATTGTCAAGATTAAATGAGATGACGTATTGGAGGTCTGATGCTAAGTAAGCTCCCAATAAATACGCATTTCCTTCCCTTCTATTTCTGAATAGCTCTAAGTTATTAGGACAGCATATGGGCACATAACATAACAGGATATCCTACACAAGCCGGAATGGCTTCTCTGGGTAATATAGACGGCATTTGCTAACAATAGCGAGGAGAATAAGAGGAAGTAGACACAAATGAACCTTCTCAAGGTTTCACCCTCTGGGGTTCACTGTGAGGTTCACTAGAGGACTTTGAACAGTAAATGACCTCATAAACTGCTCAACACAGTTACCAGCTGTGCAGCATAATCAGCACACATTCCTAAAGGCAAGGTGGCTCAGTGAGAGGCAAGAAACCCGGGTGAGGGCTGCCTTAGAGGTCAGCAGGGCTACGTGGTATGGAAAGCATATGCCAAGGACATTATCAGACCCAGTGTCTTCCTGCTCTGTTCCGGCTCGGAAACGGAGACTGGGAGGAGCAGTCTGACCCTATCTTATATTTCTAGATGCAAGTTGCATCTGCCAGCCCTTTTGCTTTTAGATAAGATCACTTTTAATTCTAAGTAGCAATGTGGCATATTGGAAGCTGGTCAATCAGATGAAGCACTATAGTAAATTATATTGCTGAACAAGTCCTACACATATATTTTATATATTACATATAATATTATATATATGTTATATTGATGAACAAGTCCTACCTTCTTTTTAATAGTGATAAAGGATTATAAGTTTAAACATCTACTTGCAGGAAGTAGGTTACTTCTTGGACCCATGCATCCCTCCCTCAAGCTCTTATTCTCCCTGTGGCTACTGGCATACTCCAGCCTGTGCTGCTATAATCCCCTCCTGCTCTTCCAGGAGAAGCAGTAAGAAGAGTAGAGTAGTGCAGGCAAAATGCAGGACAGGGATGTGGGACTACTGGTGGTTCTGGTACCTACCTGCCATTCTAATTGGACCGATGAATTTGGTAAAGGTGATACTGTGTACACGGGATCAATTTCACTGTGGAGCCCATACTCTGTCAAAATTAACATGCGTTAGAAAAATAATTGCACACTATGTAAAAATAATACTTTGTAATGTACAATCATTTTTACTAGGGCATGTTACTCTATAAAATTAAACCTCATTAAGGCACTTAACCCTTCCTATCTCACCTACTAGCCTCATTTAAGTATCATGACCCTCTTTTCTTTTCCTTAATGTTTTCCCCTGTCTTCACCTTTTTAATACAAATTTCATTTGTATTTTTAGTTTGTTTATTTATTGTATTTTAGTTTGTATTTTATTTATTTATTTATTACACAAATAAGAAAACATGCAACATTACTGAGTCTGGTTTATTTGACTTAACATGATGTTATCTCATTATATATATTTTCTTGCAAACATGACTCCATTCTTTTTTATGGCCTGATACTACATTGCCCACAATATATTCAGCATATTTTTAATTCCATTAGTTTGTTGATAGATTTCCAAAATAATGCCCTGACATTGCTGTTGTGAACTGTGTTGTAGTAAGCATTGGTGTGGATATCTTTACTCTACACTAACTTTTTTCCTTCAGATACTGGTAGATTACATGGTGACTCCTTTGTACTTGTTCTCTTTTCCTTAATTTTTAAGCCAGCATGCAAATGGATGGGTTCCATGATGACATTTTCATATATGTGAAATCAATAGTCTTTTAGTTCACCCCTTGCCATCTTCTCCAGTCATTTCCCTGGTCTCTCTTTTGCTTTCTTTTCACATTATTCAGCTTCCCCTTTTTAGTTGCTCCTGAAGAATCCCCATGCTTAATTCTGTAGTGCCTTATCTCACATGCATTCCTAACACAGGTGTTGTTTATTTACCCCAATCCTCACCATCCTTGGCTGTTATTTGTTTTCTTGGCACAGGTGAGGTAAAATGTCAATGTAGTTTTGATTTGTATTCTTCTGATGGCTAAAAATGTGGAAGAAATACCACTTATATTTCTTTAATAAATGTTTATTCAAGTAATTTACCTACTCAATGATTAAATTATTTATTATTTTGAGGTTTAATTTTTAATATTTTAATTGAAATATAATTACATCAAACCCTTTCCTTTTACTCCTTCTTGCCCTTTCTAGCTATCCTTCCTCCAATTTTTACCACATCTCCCTTCCTTTCCACTCTTAAGTTGGTCGCCTCTTTTTCTTTAATATTTCCTCCACAATTAGCTGAAAGTGATCCAAAAGCAGTCAACAGGGTCCGTGTTAGATGAAACCCTCACTCCACTTGCTAGGGGACACACATGAAGATCAAGTTGCCCATCAGTTACATATGTGTTGTACACCTAGGTCCGGTCCATGAATGCTCTTTGGTTAATGCTTCAGTCTCCACAAGCCCATATGGACCAAGGTTAGTTGACTCTCTTGGTCTTCTTGAGGAGTTCTTGTCCCCTCCAAGACCTTCTATGTCTTCCCTACTCTTCCACAAGACTCCCTGAGCTCCTCCTAATGTTTGGCTGTGGGTCTCAGCATCTGTTTTGATCCGCTGCTGGGTGGAACCTCTCAGAGGACAGTTATGATAGGTTCCTGTCTGCAAACATAGCAGAATATCATTAATAATGTTCAGGGGTTGGCATTCTCATATGGGGTGGGTCTCAAGTTGGGCCAGTCAGTGGAAGAGGATGCTCTTAGTCTTGATGTGATTTGATGTGCCAGAGTGGGTTTGCACAGGGACGGGGGGGGGGGGGGAAATGCCCTTTTCTGAAAAGAAGGAGTGGGGTGGGGAGAGGGAAAAGAGGATGGGAGAGGAAGGAGAGGAGGAAAGGAGAATGTAAAATGAATAAATAAACTCAAAAATTAAAAAAAAGAAACAAAAGAATTCCTTTCCATCCTGAACATTATATAGGTTCTCTATTTACTGTTTCTATCATTGTTTCTTTCACCCTTGCATTAGATTTAATGCTCAATCATGGCTATTATATTTTTGGTCTGTTGGAGTCCTTTTCCAAAAGATGTCCCTAATGCTTATATCTTAAAGTGTTTCCCTCCTATAATTCTAAAGACAAGAATCTTGTGTTAAGATCTTTAATTTGAGATATATTTCATGGATGCAGTGGAGTGAAAAAATGGTGTAAATGTAGTATCCACGTATGAAATTCTAAAATATATATAAGTTTTAAAATGTAAAGATCTTTAATCTGTTCCCACTGATTTTTGTACAGGAATTTAGTTTCACTCTTCTATATGTGGATATCAACTCCTCCCAGAACATGTGAGAGAGGCTGTATTTTCTCCAATATGTGTGTTTGTGAAGAATCAGAGGTCTACAGTAGTGTGGATATGTTTCTCATTCTTCTCTTTTTCCTCTACTGGTATATGACTTTTGTTTTCAAATAGGACCATGTGTCTTTGTTGTTGCCATGGCTGGTAGGTTGGTTGGCTTCACTGTGGCTCTACAATGCAGTTGAAGTTGGGTATTCTGATATTTCTGGCATTGTTCACCCCTGACACACACAAATGTTTTGGCTACATGTGGTCTTTTATGTTTCCATATGAATTTTTAAGACTGCTTTTCTGGTTCATGAAAAATACCATTGGAATTTTGACAGAGACTGTTTTCAGTCTGTTAATTTCTCATTAATGTGGCCATTTTCAAGTCTGACTTCTACCAATCCCTGAACATGAGATGCTTTCCGACTTCCTATTATCTTCTTCAGGTGCATTCCTTCTTTCCTAAATAGCCCTCTTAATTTCATTTAAATTCATAGCCTCTCTTTTCATTAATTTTGTTACATACACATCTGTATATACATATCCCTTTCTCCCGACTATTGCTTCTGGTGAGGTTCATCCCATTGTCCTTTCTTTGTTCTTCAGAAGGATTTTCATATCCAAAGCCTTTCATGTATTGATCCATGCCTCATTTATGAGACTCATTATCTTCTGATTCCCGTGCCTGCTGATGGTGGCAATAGCCGATCTTCTTGATTTCTCCACTTCCATATCAGAGCTGGTACTGCTCAGGATACATAGACCTGTGTCAGCACAAGGGGCACTGCACTTATGTAACTCCCCTATTTTTGTGGAAATTGCAATCTGTAGTGTAAAACATATTATCTAATTTAACTTCAAGGATCACACAACTATATTTCAATAGGAAAAAAATTTATTTGAGACATGAGATAATAGAAATTTTATATAATAACTGACAGTTTTATGATATTCTAACAATAGGGCCTTTGTCTTGCTTTCTGCATAGAAATATCAGGTTTTGAAAATTAATATACAGTCTATAATGTCTTATAAAGTATTATAAAATGAATTACTAGGAAAAATTAAATTTAAAATATATCAAAATGCCTATCAGGTCTCATCTGGATAACCTGCTTCCCCTTCCTCTGAGTGCCACCAGGCCTCCCCACAAAAAAAAAAAAGAAGAAGAAGAAGAAGAAAAGAAAGAAGGAAGGAAAGCAAGAAAAAGAAAAAAAGAAAAAGAAAAGAGATAAAGAGAGATCAAAATGCTAAATGAAGTTATATTACCAGATTCAATAGAAATATGGCTAACTCAAATACTGTACTTACAAACTCCTTTCAATTTGTCTAAGGGACTGTGAGGAAACAGCTGCTTGACACTATCTTGCCTCTACTGTACTTAGAGAAACACTGTGGCATTGTTTGTACAGCAGTTTCACAGTCACTATACAGGCTGGGTTATACCCTAGAGGTGAATATGAGACAATGGATGCAGAAGAAATGCCTGGAGACCAAATATTTGCCTTCATCCAATATCAAGGGCAAAGACGGGGGGTGGGGGGGTTCTGCCTGTATTTTTTGTTCTTCAGAGGAAGAAAGTAAGATTAGAAATCATTTCTAATAAGACTGGAACTTGGCAAGGCAAATTCAGAAGCCAATATCTGAAACAATTCAAAGTCCTCAAAAGAGAAAAGAATATTCATTACCTATGGCTTTTATGAAAGACTCTTAGAAATTTTTACACACATACACACACACACACACACATACGTCATATTTACTTGTGACTTCTTCCTTCCAATACCTACTGTGCTCCTGAAAGCACAGTGTCCTTCCAAATTCATGACCTCTATTTTTTTTTATAATCCACTGAATACAATTAGTACCATTCACATGCACATGGATATGGGGTCATCCACTGAGGCATACTCAACCTTCTAATGGCCACTCTTTGCAAACAAAAGTGGCTCTCCTTCTATCAGTAGCCATCAATTGTAAATATCTTCTCTGTTAGGTGCAGGGCTTCAGTAACTCTTCCACCAGCCGTGCTTAAACTGTTAACTGGCTTAATTTTGTGTAAGTGACTTACATACTGTGTCTTCATCATGTCATATCAAGGAGCTTTCATTTCATAGTATTCTTCCCTCTCCTATGGTGTTCCAGGAGCCTTAGATTAGGCATCATTACAGTTGTTCATCTATAGTTGATCTGAGCACTCACACTCAATCTTACATAAACTCAATGGTAAGGATCTCTTTGTAGAATTTCTATGGATATGGGGGAAATAAGAAGGATCCCATTGGAGAGGTAACTTGGTGGTTAAAAGGACCTGCTGCTCTTCCAGAGGACTGGAGTTTGGTTTCCATGTGGGGATCACAGCTGCCTGTAGCTCTATCTGTGTTACAATGTCACAGTGCGGCAAAGTGGCATATTCTAAAAAAGTGTAAGAGAGAAAACATATTACAAAATAGGAATCCTACAATTTTCAAGGCCAGGCTCAGTATTTATAAAAAAAACCCACCCCTATCATATCTAGTTATGATTTTTTATCAGACTTTTTGTCACTGTGACAAATCCTTGGGAATAACTATTTAAAGGCGAAAAGACTGACTTGGCACACATTTTGATAGGAATTAATCTAAAGCTTCTGAATTCACTGCTTTGGACTTAAGAGTAGCAGACTGTCATTGCACCAGAAGTATGTGACATACTGCTTATATATGGAGACAGAGAGGAAGAGATACCCTTAAAAGTCATGTGCCCAGTCACCTACCTTCTCCATTTGGATCGTAGCAAGCATCGCCTTTCAATAATGCCATAGAGTTATGAATCTATCAGTAGATTAACTGAGTAGGTCAGAACTCTCATGGTCAATCATCTCTTTCTGACTGGATCTATCAATGAGCACACTGAGAGACAATTTATTCCAAAACAAATTAAGTTCCCATAAGAATTTCATTAGTTTCTTCTAACGATGAGGCCACTGATGCTCTGATTATCCGGTTACTGTAGTAGCTGCTCTCCAATCATGAGCACATGCAGACCAAGTTTAATGGTTATTCTTTGTTTTCTACTTGAATAAATGTGGAATTAACTGAAACCCATTACCTGGAGGGTTTCCCCCTCAATTAAATCATTTGAAGTGGGAAGAAACACTTTTAGTCTAGATCATTTGGTGTGGAAAGATCCACTTTTACTCTGGGCCATACATTCGGATGGTAGCCTATATAAAAGACATGGAAGAAGGAAGTTTTCTCTCTCTGACTGCTTGCTCCTGTTGACAAGTCCATTCCTTCACCCGAATTAGAGCCTACTTCTTCAGAATTCCATTGTATACTGAAGACTAGCTGACACATCCAGCCTCATTAATTGAACATCTATTGGATATTTTGACTTTCTGTTTGTACATAGCCATTGTTGGTCTAGTTGGGCTACAGTCTATAAGCCATTGTTATCATTCCCCCCTCTCTCTCTGTGTCTCTCTATCTAAATAGATGATAGATAGATAGATAGATAGATAGATAGATAGATAGATAGATAGATAATAGATGATCAGTAGATAGATAGATAGATAGATAGATAGATAGATAGATAATAGATGATCGATAGATAGATAAGATATAGAGATATAGGTTCATTCTATAAGTTCTGCTCCTCTAAAGAACACTGACTAATACACCAAGCTCCTCACACAAAGAGCTTCAGAGGATATAACCAAACAATATCAAATCCTATCAAGCCCTGTCTGACTCTTGTTTTAAAGAAGAATCCAAATTTGGCCTAGGATATGGTCTATATAGCACATGTTTCTACTGCCTACTTACACTGACAAAGATCATATCTGATCATTCATTTATCTATCTTCAGTATCAGAAATAATAGTGAGTACTTTGGTGCTCAGTAAATTCCTGTTACAATGCATTACATTAACAAAATCACCAAAGTGGAGCTTTTTGTGATTACGCACACTGAAAGGCCTTGTCTGCATGCTGATAAGATGGAGGAGCACTCTTCCTTTTAGTAATCTTGGCTGGGAAGGAAAGAAAATAGCATGCAACAGTCTTATTACCGCTGTAATAAAGATGAGCAGTCCAACGACTTATAAAACTTAAAACACAATTACTATCATGCCTCCCTCTTCACAGGCTAATTGTTCTGTACTTTGACTGTCTATTTAGGTATCTCAACTTTGACCTGCAGAGGTTAACTAGACTATCAAAGAGAAGATGAAGATAATAAAGGAAATCATAATTATGGTAAATCAAAATACAGCAGCCTATTACTGCTATTACTCAGAGAACACAGAAAATACCCAATCTCTCTTGCTCAGAATTGAAATGTAGGCAGGGCTAAGCCTCTTCATAGGCTCCATGAGATTCTTGATAGTAGCACTTCTATATAAAGGTTGTATTGGACCAAAAACCATATACAGCTTGTCTATACTACTTGGATACTCATAAAATATGCCACATTCATATAAAAACACCAAATATCTGTTTGTCTGTTTGTTAGGCCAATGTAATTTTTCTGCTATTTTCTTGGCCTAACGGTGTGGGACATATATGAGAGGTGGACAAGAGACTTATGGAAATGATTTGGGGTGGTAAAAAGGGTTAAGGAATGAAAGTCTGATAGAGAGTGACTTCTAGATTGTCTCAGAGAGAAGAGAAGCTAAGACACAGCAGTTCAGTGTGTTGGTACTGGGGAAATGAGTCTGATTTTCACATTCTCTTTTCCATTTTAAGATTTCCCATGCCCTCCCCCAAATGACAAGGGGCTGTTGCTCCCAAACATCCTCTCAAGGTCTTGGACAACGCACCATGCTAGCAATTCAGTAATCATATTGAATTGTCTCCTCTGTGCAGTAGGCATATTAACATTGATGTGAGTACCAAAGACTCAGGGAGAGAATCTCAGAGTACTGACAGGACAGTGACTTGATGCTCAAAATGCCTTCAATCACATTATTCACCTTACCTTCTCAGTAGCCCATGTCAGAAATTTTATATGGAGATATGGAGGTCCTGTTGCTGAATATATTATCAGGATGGCATGTCTCTGACATGGAAGTGTCATATTTTGATCCAGAGTGTCATTTTCCAGGGACCATGCCACTATGCAACAATATCTCTTGGTAAATGCTGGTCTCTCTTGCATCCTATCACCGCCAGATGACAAGGATGCCATGCTCTGCCTGTTGGCTCTGTGACTTGTCTGTCATAGCAGAGTCATTTTAGAACATCATTTTCACTAAAGGAAAAGTTTGCATAATACACTTTCTGGGGGTCCAGTCATGACTCTTCACTTGCTCTTGCTGAAGCAAAGTAACACTGATCAGTAAAACTGAAGTCAGTGCAGCACTTCCTAGATGCTCTTGAGCATTTTACCCTTCTTTCAGAGTGGTTTACACAATACTTGTGTCCTCTCCCCCACTTCTGCATCACAATGAGAGTTTCAATATTGAAATTTTACCATCCATTGCAGCTTTGAGAAAATCTTTTTTTTCTTTTCCCTTTTTTTTTATTAATTTATTCTTGTTACATCTCAATGGTTATCCCATCCTTTGTATCCTCCCATTCTTCCCTCCCTCCCATTTTCCCCTTATTCCCCTCCCCTATGACTGCTCCTGAGAAATTCTTACTCCCATTTTGAATCTGACATTGGCTGAATTTCAAAGGCACTTCGACCTTCCTCTAGTAAATCGAGCTTCCTCACCTTCTTGGCACAACCCTGTTCCTTTCCCAGATAGGAAAACAGGCTCTGCACCCACTCCTTTAAAACAATTAGGTGTGAACCAAGTTGGCTAGAAATGAAACAAACTTATAATATAATCCTTGTCTGGTGAAATTAACTCAAATGATTATCTTCAGGCTTCTTTTTATTATCAAAATTAGAAATACTAAACACTACTGCTTTGCTCTAAAAATATTGTGGAGTTTACAATGAAAATGGCAATGTATCTTGCTCTCATGACATGTCTCATCCAGGCCTTTAACATCCTTTCTACTGTGGGAGCTGGAAAGCTCTCCAATTATAATACATGTGCCTAAAAGTATATTTCATAGGATGAGTTTATTTTTAATACCTCACTAATTCTTTTTTATTGGCTTTGTACAGAAAAAGATTTTTTGAGTTTTCATTTCTAAAGTCATATATATATATACATAAATATCATATATATTAAGAAGTACCATGTGAATTTTTTTATTGTAAATGTATTCTTCTCTCATATAGGACATCCCACCCATAGTTTCCTCTCCCTCCACTTTCCACTCATTTTTATTATAACTGTGTTACAAAGCTATTTCCATCCGTCAATCTATCAAATCAAGGCTCAGAAAATGAAAGCATGTTATTCAAAGCACCGGAGGTTGATGGTATGGCACATCCCTCTTTGATTCAGCCCACTAAGATTTTTTTCTTCTTCCTCACCCTGCTACTTTCTTCAAACTTTGTGTGAAGGTTCTAATTAAATAAAATATCACATGATAATCACTGAGTAATCATTGAATACCAGGTATCAAAGAGAGGGACTTATGTTACTCAATTCCCTACCTTGGTACAGAACAGTTACTATGGTAATTGCTGTTTTACAAATGGCATGACTCAAGTTCGTGACATATATTTATTTGTTCAAGGTCTCTGAGGCAAAATTATCGAAGGGTTCAAAAATTTTAGTAAACTTTTATATCTACACACTATCCAAAGCAGAGTGGGTTCAGCAATGTTCAAAGCATATAAAACACTTCCTGAAGACAGGGTTCTACTGAGTGGAGACAAAGACACCATAGATGAAATGAAATAAAGGGACAGAAATGGAATGTTGCTGACTGAGCAGGTTAGTTCTCTAACCACTGTGTATGTGTCCTTCTCCCTTCTGTAAGGTCAGAGCACCTGTGAGGGGTTGTGAATCTTTTTCCTTTGACATAATGTAGAAACTTTGCATTCAAGATGGAATGAATGACTACTGTTTTTAAATTACCTGTATTATTAGTATGCCTGTCTAGCAATAAATTAAGACACAGATACTTGCTATATATTTTTTTAATTTTTTATTAATTTATTCTTGTTACATCTCAATGGCTATCCCATCCCTTGTATCCTCCCATTCTTCCCTCCCTCCCATTTTCCCCGTATTCCCTTCCCCTATGACTGTTCCTGAGGGGGATTTCCTTCCTCTGTATATGTTCATAGGGTATCAAGTCTCTTTTTGGTAACCTGCTATCCTTCCTCTGAGTGCCACCAGGTCTCCCCCTCCAGGAGACATGGTCAAATATGAGGCACAAGAGTATATGTGAAAGTCATACCCCACTCTCCACACAACTGTGGAGAATGTTCTGTCCATTGGCTAGATCTGGGTAGGGGTTTAAAGTTTACAGCCTGTATTGTCCTTGGCTGATGCCTTAGTTTGAGCGGGACCCCTGGGCCCAAATCTGCCTATCATAATGTTCTACTTGTAGGTTTCTAGGACCCTCTGGATCCTTCTACTTTGCCATTCTCCCATGCTTCTCTCATCTAGAGTCCCAATAGGATGTCATTCCCTCTGTCCCAGTTTCCTGGTAAGTGAAGACTTTCATGGGACATGCCCCTTGGGCTAATATGCAGATATAAGTGAGTATATACCATTTGAGTCTTTCTGCTTCTGGGTTAACTCACTCATTATGATCATTTCTAGCTCAATCCATAAAATAGCCTTAGTTATCCTGGGGCAGGGCAGACATTAACCCTCTAAACTACTCTCATAATGGGGCAGGTATCACATATCTGCCCTAATACTATGCCATCTGTTTCTAATAATTTCTATGAAGCTACCTCCCATCCATAATCCCAAGTACTTGCTAATGTTCTTCATCTGGGCCGAATCTCCATCCACGCCTGCCATGTGTTTCTCTTTCATCTAACCCATGGCAGCCTCCTCTCTCCTCTCCAGTCTTTCTCCTTCTTCCTCATGGTGGTCTGTCTTCCTCCTCCTCCTCCTCCTCCTCCTCCTCCTCCTCCTCCTCTTCTTCTTCTTCTTCTTCTTCTTCTTCTTCTTCCCAGGTTTCATCTCTCTTCTCCTTGGGACCCTTAGTTACACCTATCTCATCTGCCTTGCCCATGTGTGATGGCTTTTTCTTAACTAGCATCAAAATACATCAGACCATCCCCCAGCAAATGACAAACAAGCAAGCTTTCTTTATGTGAAGTCCATATCTTGGAAAGATGACTTTGGGCCAGATGATGAGTACCTTGAAAATCAGGCAAGAGGACCAGGAACACAGCTCAAAGATGCTGACCATCAAGTCCGACAATTTGATACCTCCTTGGGTCTTACATAACAGAAGAGAAGAGCCAACTTCCACAGGTTACCCTCTGACTTCCACAAGGGCAACCATTTCATGCACACATGCACCCCCACACTCTAAATGAAACAGTTTTTAAACTTTTAAAACATTATTTTTAATTGAATTAGAATCATGTCACCACATGATTTTCCTTCCTTAGGCCCTCCCAGCTACTATTCCTTAAACACTTCCCATGTCACCTCAACTCTCAAGGTGATAGCCTCTTTTATTTGAATTTTTGTTACATGCTTGTATATACCATACACACATATATAAATTGAATATAAACATATATATACTATACATACACATAAACAATCTGATGAGCTTATTTTTCATATATATATATGTATATATGAGTATAGGATTAACTATTGTGCACAGGACAATCAATAAGCAGGCTTATCCTTAGGGGAAGATAATTCTCTCTCTCTCTCTCTCTCTCTCTCTCTCTCTCTCTCTCTCTCTCTCTCTCTCTCTCTCTCTCTCTCACTCTCTTAAATCTTGTCCTTATAACCAGAACAATAGCAACATCAGTGAGTAGGCTAATGTCAAAGGAGGAAAATTTCATGGGCGTCCTATGCCTACACAAAGAACTACAGGTAACTGATTGTTTATAAAACTTCAGTGTTGCATAAATAGTTCAGTATGCACGAGTGCATAGTGTTCTTTTACAGGACCAGAATCCAGTTCTCAGCAAACGCTGGGTACCTCACGACCACCTTAACTCCAGTTCTAAGTATAGCGGACAACTCTATACTCGTGTGCAAATACCAACATGCACACATACATCCTTTAAAACAATAAAAACAAGCCTTAAAAGTAGGTAAAGCCATGTATGGTGGCACACTTTCAACCACAACACTAAAGGAAGGAACAACAGCACCACAAAGGACTGTTGGATTAAAGCAATAACAACAGCCAACAGGGAAAACATGGCAAACAGGCAGTCAGAGTAATGGCATCACCTGGACTTCAGTGAGTGTGAGTTATCCACACTCTTATAGCCCTGTTACCTACAACACATGTTGGCCTTACACAGTGTCTGCAGCTTTCTTTGGCAGATATTGTGTAGCAATTTCCTCCATGATTAAAATTTTCTATCTTAGAGGTTTGTTGAGACACAGGATATTGAAGGGGAGATAAAAAAAAAAAGAAGAGGATATTTCAAGGGGAAAAACTCCTTAAGACACAGGATGTTAGAAAGGAGTTGGAGCAAAAGGATGTTTTTAGGGGTGATGACAAATTCCATCTTGTCTGGGCTCTCATTGAGCTCAGGAAGTAAACAACTCAAAGGCTACAGGAAGTCCCTAAACTAATCAGATACACTAGCCTCCTCTTTCCCCAAGCAGGAGTAAACTGTAAGGACTGAGGGACATTTTTTCAGATAAACTGAACTTCCTAGAAGAGGTTTGGACCAGCCAAACTTACTGGAAGAAATAGAGACTAACAAAGTCACCCCCATCAACACACACACACACACACACACACACACACACACACACACACACACACACATAGAAATCAGTCAAGCCACCTCAAAGAAGGAGAGATCGCCTGAGCAACCCACAAGAGTTCCAGACTACCAGAACTGCCTGACACTCTACAACCTGTTTACAAGCCATTTTTAGTCTAGCCGTGCCCAGACTTGTTCAAGCGACGTTTCAGACGTGTGTGTGTGTGTGTGTGTGTGTGTGTGTGTGTCTGTCTGTCTGTCTGTCTGTCTGTCTGTCTGTGTCTCTGTGTGTGTCTGTATGTATGTCTGTGTGTGTCTCCTTGTGTGTCTGTGTGTGTGTGTCTGTGTGTGTCTCCGTGTGTGTGTGTGTGTGCACGCGCATGCCATAGACAATCCAAATCTTTGCTTGGACTGCCATTTACCACATAGTCAACCATATTATGATGTGAGGGAAGGATACTTTATCAGGTTAAACTTTGAGCTTGAATACCTGGTTATAGAAAGAGCATATCCTGTTTCATACTTGACATTGTTTAAACTCTTTGACCGTCAGCATCACCATCTGTGCTACAATTCATTAGGCTCTCATAAGGATTGAATATGTAGCATGTCTACATACACTACGTTCTGTGTTCCTTTTCATTTCTGTTCATTTGATGCTCACACACAGATTTGGCCAAGGCAGTCCTACTGTACACCAATATGGGTTGCCATATCATTTTACGCATGGGTCAAGTACAATATGGACCATGGCTTTTGCCCAGACATGTGAGCAAATTTCAGAGAAAGAGCCTAGTCACTTCCAAATAAATGACGCAAAAGCAATTTGTATCATGTTAATAAAAAGATTAAGAAACCTTAAGCCCCTACCCAGATCTAGCCAATGGACAGAACACTCTCCACAGTAGAGTGGAGAGTGGGATATTACTTTCTCACATACTCTGGTGCCTCACCTTTGACCATGTCCCCTGGACGGGGAGACCTGGTGGCACTCAGAGGAAGGACAGCAGGTTACCAAGAAGAGACTTGATACCCTATGAACATATACAGGGGGAGGTAATCCCCCTCAGGAACAGTCATAGGGGAGGGGAATAAGGGGAAAATGGGAGGGAGGGAAGAATGGGAGGATACAAGGGATGGGATAACCATTGAGATGTAACAAGAATAAATTAATAAAGGAGGAAAAAAAGATTAAGTAAAGCAACAATGACTGTAAAGGTAAAATAATTCATAGTTTTCATGACTTAATAATGTCCTTGTGTATAAAAATAAAGGATATTTAATCTCTTTAAATAGTCTTAATTATTCTTCTCTTCTGGTAATAAAACAGCCCTTACATATCTTATTTGATATCAAGTAGACAAAAGAAAGCCTAATCAATGTTCAGCTTTGGTTCTTAGGCAAGTTTTATGTTGATTGGATTCTGAACTTCCCAAGAAACACTTGTTACCAAGTCAGTTTGCTCTTGAGATGCTTACGGCTGGAATTGAATGTGTACCAACTGGAACTGATTACTTGAAACTTGAACAGCTCGGAGTTTAATAGAGTTAATTTGGGCATACTACCTACCACCAGCCGGTCTGTGTTTTCAAAGTCATAGAAGAGCAACAAAGGAGGGAGGCATTGTCCCTGTGCTCTAGCAGTCTAAGTGGCAATCTGATGAGCGCCCCCAGCAGATTTAAATCTTCAGGAAGAAAGTGGGAGAAGCAATTCCAAAGGGATGCATTTTTAGAAGGTGGCTTCCTGTGGCCATTTGCCTCCCATTTGTGTGAACATCTGAACAGAGAAAAGAAAAATGACAACATTACTAGATTCTGACATCTGGAAATTGTGAAGCATACAGTTTTTACACTAATTTAACACATATTCTCACATTACAGTCAGGTTTAACAGTTACCCATGTGTCACTCAGAGAGATGTATTGTATGAACAGAATTTTGGCAACCCAAACTCTTCAGGCTATGAACACAAGAAAGGAGACACTTGTGCGGACTACCAAGTTAGCGTTTATTCAGCTGACTTCCCAGACCTCAGGAACGAGAAGAGGATTTAGAATCTAACTCATTACAACATTTTTTTCTAAGATATGAGGAAACTAAGTCTCCAAGATTGGGTGTGTGGGGTGTGGCTCACTGACAAGGATGAGACAGACATGATAAACAGCAATAAAGTCCCAGTGGGGCCAGGATGCAAAGATACACATCAGACACTTTGATGAGCTTTTTATTTGCCTTTGACAACGGACCTATTACTACACAAAGAATAAAAGCAGATGGTTATCTCAGATCATCAGACTTTTTTTGTTAACGTGATCAGGTAATGGCCTGGCAGAATGTGGTTTTTATCCTCCGGCAGGCACCCAACCCTGTCAAATCAGTAGCCTAGGATCATGTTTTTAAATTTTTAGGCTACATTTTTTTTTCAATCTGTATGAAGTGAATCGTTCTACTGTCTTTCTAAGTGTTTGTTTGACCAGTGTGTAAAAATAATGATATACCAAAAGTTAAGGCATCTGGACTAAAGAATCGGCTACCCACACATCTGTGGGTTTGTTCCAACTCCCTATTATTCTCACCTGTAAACTGAGAAGTGGCGGATGGGAGTACAGCTAAGGTGCTACAAGATTTACAACATTATAGTTTTAAAAAAAGATTTCATCTCATGCCAACTCCACAACACAAGGTTTTCACAAGCAAATGCAGTAATTAATGTGTCAGCCAAGGAGGGTGCCTCTGGAGCAATCATTCATGTGCCTGGACTTCCAAAGAACCGGGCCAGACAGACTCTCATAATAATTAACAAGTAGAAATTCTGTCAGGCACTCAGTTGCCATTAGGCATTGTCTTAAGCATAATTTCATTCTCTCCTCCAGCCTGGATGAAGTGCAATCCATTGCCATCGTTATGCATGTGAGGAAATGATGATGAGGAAGAGGAAACAACCACCCAAGCCCATCCAGCTGGCTTCCCCAGGATTAAGTTTCAGATGATGCAGCTTTAGGGGCCTAAACTCTTCACTTCTCTGCAAAGTAGTAGTCATATGTTATAATCTCAAAGAACCATTTCTGGATACATTTTGAATTGATCCATAACCATAGAGTTTCTAAGTGATAATCAGTCCAGTTCAAACACAGGCCCATAGGACTCCAAAGTGTGTTGTATCTGACACAAAAGGATGGAAACATTTTTACTCAAAAATTTCGCAGTGTTATTTTGATACAAATACTGTCTCACACTCAGTCCTAAAGACATTTTGCCTTTAGAATTTTGTGTATACTTGTTTTGGTGTGTGTGTGTGTGTGTGTGTGTGTGTGTGTGTGTGTGTGTGTGTGTGTTCAGAGATAATGCCACAGAGGTAGGCAATGCTCTGAAAAGTTTAAATCAATTATTCCCCACCTTCATCACCTGGCAATTCATTTGCAGTTTGCTGTCATTGCCAAGGTGAGAGGCAAGCAGGGTGAGGAGACAGTGGAGAATAACAAGGAGAAAAGAATCAAAGACCCAGGGTTCATGGTGGATGCAATACCCTGGGGGTCAAAGACTCTCACCAACTCAGAGGCTGTGTCTAAGTACCAGCACAGTCCCCTGACTGTGATAGATAAAGGCCCTTTTGCATCAGGACACATCAACAAGTGACTGAAAATTGTAATTTGATGTAATCAATGGGACCATTGATGGAAATGTGTACTTCCTATACAGAACTGTAGCATTTTATGACTTTCACATGTGATCTCAGACAACTCACAGAAAAAACTGGTTTCCCTTTTAACCATACTAACAAGATAATGGAAACTTAGGAAATTTAGATAATAGAATTCCTTAGAGAAACAGAACCAATAGGGGGTATGCAGATGTATAATGATGTCTATTACAGCAATTAGCTCATATCAGTGTGGAGGCTGACAAGTTCCAATATATGCCATTTGCAAACCAGAGAACCAGAAAAGGCCTGGTACAGTTTGGGCCAAGGCCAGGCCCAAGAATATGAGTGGACAGAACTGACGTAAATGCTATCTGTAACCCTGATAGCCTCAAGTGTTGATTGTCACAGGAAAGAGAAGGCATGCAAACAAATGTCTCAAATCAAAAAGACAGAGAGGGAAATAAAAGAAGAGGTTGATTAAGAGACAACAAGAGATAGAGAGTGATTCAAATAGTAGAGTTTTACACCCTGAAAACATTATCATAGACGTATCCAGAAATGTTTTATTGGCTCTCCTGATAGAAACATATAGCCATCTACTATAGATGCCTTATGAGTTTATAATATCAGGCCTTAATCAAACATAAGAGAATTTATCTTAACAATTTCACTTCTCTATTAACTGATTAAACTGAAGTCCTTATCAAAGTTGGACAGTCACTGGTCAGTGAAATTTGGATATAAAAGTCCAAGTGACATAAAATATACAATGGGTAACAACCCATGATCATGGCCTATTCCAGGCTAAATGGGTGGGGGTGAGTCTCTCTCATTGTCCACTATTCAGCTGAAGACCCCTGAGTTCAGTTGTATCTGCCAACGAGAATCATATAATTCTTAATCCACAATGCCTGTGAATATGGCATCTATAATTAAACATCTTTAAAGTGGCTCTTCCTTAAATCCCAAGAGTGGAGGATGAAAAGGGAAATTTGAAGCACATAGAGACACTTAGAGAAAAGTCAAGAAAAGCTATATGTAGATATTTTAAATTATCTTTATTTTATTTTATGTGTACGAGTGTTTTGCCTGCATGCATATCTGTGCACCATACCATACCTGGTACCCACAGAAGTCAAAGGAATACATCAAATCCCCAAGGACTGGAGTAAACGATAGTTGTACAATCACCATGTAGGTGCTAGGAATCAAAGCCTGGACTTATGGGAGAGCAGCCAATGCTCTTAACCATTGAGCCACCTCTACAGTCCTGAGGTAGAAATGATAGCAGTGCTTTTACAACTCAAGGCATATCAAAGATCATTGACGGTTACCAGGAACAGGGAGAAAGACACAGAACGCAGGCCCCTCCCAATCTCACATAGAATCAGTCCTGCTTTTTACAGACCACTGTTTGGAACCAGCTGGGCCTAGACAAAACTGATGGAAGGAATTGCTGTTCATGATTGACTGTTGACAATATGGTGCCTCAAGAAAAATTTAGTTATTCCCAACCTTTATCTGTCACTTCTGGAAAAGTTAACCTGCAAGAGAAGAAGATTCTGAGAAGATCCAATACTAAACAGTCCCTTGGGAAGGCAAGTTTGTGGAAACACAGCAAACACCCATCCTTTCTTTTGCCCACTGCTCTAGGATAATGGGGAAAACAGTTAAAGCCTAGATAGGAACAAAATCTGGGATCTGGGCACTGCCATTGCCTTCTGTTTCCTTTTGCACATTAAGCATCCTTCCACTACCACCATGGCTTGGACAGGGCAGGTTAACCAAATGAATGTGCGCAGAGTAGATTGTAAAAGAGAGAACAAGAAAACAAGAATTTTTTATCCTAAGTGTCCTCATCAGACAGGATCTGTAGTTGCTGAGGGTAGGGGGGAGAGTAACTGCATATGACTCAAAGGAGAGGAGGAAATAGTGTTCAGCTGGGACAGTAAAGGGATTTACAAGGACATCTCAGTGACATAGGCATTGTGAATTCAGTGGCTTCCTATTGTGTGCCATGCATAAGTAAGGGTGCTGCCCCAAGTGTGTTTTAAGTGTCCTCTCAGGATCGTTTTGTGAAATATTTCTCGCTGGCAAAGTCTCACTTCCTATACACTCAGTAATATTTAAAATACATTCGAATTACTCTGAACTTTCAGCTAAGTTCAATTACTTGTTTAACAGAAAATAGTGTGCAATACAAAGTATCAAATGGGGTTTCTGCTGTACATTTAGGAGCTATCCAAGGACCTCAGAAAATCCAACTTCTTTGCCTTGCCCACAGCTATTAATTCATTCATTTGTTAAAGACAACATTGTTAAGGCTGGAAACATAGCTCAATGATAGAACGCTTGCTTAGCATTCATGACGCCCAGGTTCAGTTCTCAGCGTTAAAAGGAGGAGGAGAAGGAGGAGGAGGGGGGGGGGGGAGAAAGCATACAAAGATAGAGAGACTATTATTGCCTTGAGCACATCCACTCCGGTTTTCAGCACACCCTCTTCTGACTACTCCACACACAGTACATAATTTGAATCTTGAACATAGCCAAGAGTTTTTTTTCTTAGCTTAACATTGAAACATAAAAAGACGGTTAATCATCGATCACTGTAGTAACTTTCCTTACTTCCTGAGCCATCAAGAATTCAATATATTAGCCCTTAAGATTTATATTTTAATTTTAAAATTAAGGGAAAGAGATCAATGAAATATGGAGGACTTTTCTTCATAAAGCCATAAGACGACATTTAAAAAATACTGCTTTTTAAGTTTTCTATTTCTCAAAAACATCATGAATGGAGCCGTGACTAGGGACAGGTGTAGTGACAGCACTGTCTGGACTTTCCTGTGGAACAAATGTGCTTACGTTGGCTACTACACCAGCCATTATGGTTTATTGATTGATTGATTAGATTTATTTTATTTTTATCGATGTGAGTGTGTGCACACCTGGGTGCAGGTGCCTGTCAAAGCCAGAAGAGGTCAGTAGATTGGAGTTATACATGATTGTGAGCTGCCAAGCATGGGTGAACTGAACTCTAGTCTTCTGCAAGAGCAGCAAGAACTGTTAATCACCAAGCCATTCCTCCAGCCCCTATTTACTGGTATAGATAGGAGAAATTTTAATTCATATCCTTAATATCAACTTCCAACTGGCATGTATATGTGCTTTAATATACACTGTCAATAAGTATTCATAACAACCTTGTATCATAGACCACCATT
This sequence comes from Acomys minous, assembly GCF_964271855.1. Classification (NCBI taxonomy): domain Eukaryota; kingdom Metazoa; phylum Chordata; class Mammalia; order Rodentia; family Muridae; genus Acomys; species Acomys minous. The sequence goes on along the minus strand of NC_140493.1, from coordinate 42,197,223 downwards.
CTGAAACTACAGATGAAGAATATTTAGGCTCTGAGAAGTTCAGGAGCTTTTGCCACACAAGAGTATGTAAGTTCGTGATGAGATTGAAGGCAGTCTCAGGCATGTCAATCAGGAGATAGCCCACCTCTCTCTCCTAGAAAACAAGTTACATTTGTAACCATCTTTTCCTCTTGTCTCACCCTTTTTCACCACCATCCACAGCCATACTGCTTGATATAATGTCAGGAAACTGAGCACACATCATGAATGGCATTACTTGTCTCCCTGGAAAGTTAATTCCCTTGTCATCTTGATGCTGCAGACCAGAAAACTTTGACTTTTATGTAGAGTTATGTTATTGTAACCATATTCTGACATATAAGGACTGGTTCTATATCTTCATAATGTAAACAGTCACACCAGATAGAAAGATAGATAAATTCTAAAGTTTTCTAGACATAATAAAGAGATTTTATGTCTCGTGTGGGTTTTTTTTTTTTTTTTGATGCTTAAACAATTTATTATCTGCCTAGTCTGTTTACTTTGAACTGAATTCTCGCTTACTGTAATAAAGGGCTATTTCATCTGATTTGGCCCTCAGAGGAGGCAGAATTTGTCATTTCCTTCTGTTTCTGAGTGGGACACTTCACATGCGCTGCTGGGTGACACTTTAGCTGCACACAATTGGCAATCATGCAGGACCTGGGCAGTGTGGTTTATGAATAAATATAGCACAAAAGGGAAACGGTGCTTCTGTTTATTAAGTGAATTATAGAGTTTTAGATAAGAAATAGGCCATTATATTAAAATGTGTTTTATTGAGATTTTTTCTTTACTTTTCTTTTTCTTATGTTTTATTTTTACCTTTTATATATTTTATTGAAAACTGAATGCATATAAATAATGAAATATGATCATATCCACACTCATTTTCCCTTCACCTCCCTCTGTATTCCTCTCCTTCCTATTAAGGATTTTTTAAAACACTGATTATGATATAACCACTTACACTACAGGAGTGCCCCCGATTACACAGTAGACTGGGAAAAGGATATTGGCATTTAGAATCCTGCATGATTTAACATGGCTATAGGTAAAGGAAAGAAAAGCAACCAGAGTGTTCCTTAGACAGAACATTTCCACAGGACACTTGCAACCCTTTCTGGGGGAAGTAATAAAAACATCTAAGTGCATTCACAAAATACAGGAAAGAAAATGAAAAAGCACAGAGAAAAGCTAGGTAGCATATGATTGTCATTTACCACAGGTGATTACTTTTGAATTTGTAAAAGATGAGACACTTGTAAAATTTCTGAAAGAATGGGAAGAATTTCCAATTCTCAAAGACAGGGGATATAATCACCACAGAGGCAAAAACATCTAGAATTAAGCGATAAAGAAACATGGATTGAGATAAAATGAGTTGTAGAAACTTGGCTGAAGTATCTGTAAAAGAACAGTTAAGAGATGCATGGATTGAGATTTTGTTTTTCACCTGTTTGCCTGGGTGGAAATTTGGGTTATTTTTCTACAGGTCAAGATATACAGTCAAGACACAAAGACATGCACATGAATGATCAATATGTATGCATTTGTATGCCTCTATACATAGGAAGACTATGGTCTTCTGAGGAAGAGGACATAATCATTAGCATAATAACAGCCCATTGCTAATTGCTTAGAATATATAAAAGCAGCCTTGAATTAATCCTATTAAGGATTATGTTTGTGTGTGTGTTTATGTGTGTTATGTATGTTTATATAAATAGACACACACAAACATATATCTTTTTAATGAATAGAAGCACAAATAAAGGTTGAGGTATTTGTAATTAGTGACACAAATTTTATCTTCTTAAAATATTCTACTATACTTTTGGAAGACAAAAGGTACATGTGTGGAGTATACATTGTAAGGAAGTATATAAGCAAGTGAGAGACAGGGAACTCAGTTAGGAACTTAGCACACAGCACTGTTAACAAAATTACGGGATCTATGAGAATGCAATGGAAGAGGTACATTTTAGAATATATGTTAAGAAATAAAATTGTAGTCTGCAAATTTATGGGGTGCCCATAGGTATCAATTTTACAATATCCAATAAAGGCATTTTTTTAGTTTTCAAAGAGATGGTTGTTTTCCTTTTAAAGCAGTAATGTAGTATGGAGCTAAGATGACCATAAAAACAACCCAATGATCTAAGTGACCAGAGACTTAGTAAGTTCTGATATTTGAGAATAACTAAGACAAGAACAAACTTACCACTCTCACCTTTTATCACTCTGGAAGGTGCCTGTAGAGTGAAGGCAAAGTGTCATATTTATATTATAAAATTACCTATTCTCTTCTGTCATCTCTGGCTGGTAGGTGCTGAATGGAAATGGCTCCATTCATGTAAGTTAAGTGAAAATAAGAGACATCTCAGTGTATTTCAGTGGCAAGAAGGCCACTCAACACTGCAATTCTCTTCATAAACTCCGAAGTGGTGTAACCTCATCTCTCTAAGCATTAGCTTTTTCCTCTATAAGTCACTGGAATATGAGGAGTTGCAGTTGGGAAACTTTGATCCCTAGTTTTATGTTTAATATAAGAAAATTAGGTGATAAGGTACTAGACAGCAGATATTATATTATATGAGGTTTATTTAATGAGCATGGGAAGAGAAGGAAAGGGGAGAGGGGTACTCCAGAAAAAAAGGGAGACAGAGACAGTGACAGAGGAAGAGAGAGAGAGTAAGAGTAAGAGAGGTAGGGGCGAGGTAGGTCTGTCATTTTATATATTGATAAGGGCCACTCCTCCATGGCAGGTAGGCAATGACATCACAAGTAGGCAAACTGAAGCAGAATTCTAACACCTAGTATATATACAATGATTCTCTATGGACTGTATTATTTTATGACTCCGTAATGATTATATTATCAGGAAAAGTTGCCCTTGGACTTTTTCTATTAGTCAAGACTTTGATATGTATTCTAAATATTACAGCAATAGTTTCATAATGAGTTGTATGAAAATTCCCTTCCCATAGAATTTCAGAAACTGATTGTGCTACAGTTGCTACAACTACAAATGCACTGGTGTTGTCCAAAAGCTATTCTTGAAACTCCAGAGAACAGAATTGAAATAAGTAATTTTTATAAGCATGAGTAGACTTTGATCTTTCTGAGAGCATTGATACATTAGCCAATAGCTAGTAAGAGTAAAGATCTAACGACTTAATTCTTCAAAATTATATTTAAGGGTAGCTATGGAGGCTGGGGAGATGGCTGCTTGGGTCAAACACTTGCTATGCAAACATGAGGACTTCAGCTCCCATGCCACTCTGTGCTGGACTACATGCATCTGTAGGTGCAGAGCTTGTAGTGGAAGGCAGCAAAGACAGGTAGGTTCTGGGAGCCCGCTGACAAGCCAGTGTAGCCCAATCCTTGAGCTCCATGTTTAGGAATCTCAAAAAGAATGGTAATAAGGTGGAGAGTCGTAAAAGTGGACTCTCATCATGGACCTCTACCTTCTACATGTGAGCACACAAAAAGCCTACCTGTACACAGCTGCATCACACACACACACACACACACACACACACACACACACACAAAGAGCAGCTATCATATTTGCAGTGGTCACTGCTTGGAACACAGAGTCTGATTCCTGATTTGAGTCCCACCTTTACATAATAAGTATAGGATGTGGCCATCCATTGAACTTCCTATCATCCATGTTTCTCGTAAAGGCACTTAGCCATGATGTTGACCATGATGGCATTGATAAATGATTTTAGGTTGTGGTGAGTAGATGTATATGAACAGTGTAGGGAAAAAAATGTTGGAAACTTTTAAAAACAACATCCATCACAAGTTCTGGCACTACCCATATAGTCAGTAGAAGGTTGTTATCTTAAGACCATGTTCACAGGCATGAGAAATGCTAATCTCTTTTTTAAACCAATAAAAAACACTGAGGACATTTTAAAACCTCATCCTTAGACAGAAGAAAACAAAGGGACGCCGGAAGAAAATAGAATGACCGAATTCCAACTTCCCTTTAACATGTTTAAGAGATGTGCCCCAAAGGACAATGATGATGACCCTGTCTGGTCTTTCTATTCTGAGAAGCCATCACCTGGTTATCTGGAGCAGAGATAACTAAGGAAGAGGAAAGACAGGAAAAGGATTTGGATGGCTTTAGATAAAGGGTCATTGTGTTGGGACTCTATCACTCCAGCAGACATTAAACTAACGCATGTTTTTGGGCTGAGTCCAGATATGAAGTCATTTATTGGGGAAGCCGGGTGACTTCTCAGAGTTCACACAAAGTTAATCCTGTTTGTGGAAACATTGTGACAAAGAATTTTCAAGACAACATTTCTCTTCTGATTTCTTAACGTGTATTCTCGTGCGTGGACACACATACACAAATGTGTGCTCATGTGTGGAGGTCAGAGGTTCATTTCAAGCATCTTCCCTAACCATTGTTCACCTTACTTTTGGAGATTTTCGCTGAATCCGGAGCTCCCCAATTAGGCTGGACTTACTTGACAAGAATTCCCAGGGACACTTGTCTCTGCTTCCCCAGCACTGAAGTTATACACTTGTGCCACCAAGCCTGATTTTGTTGTTTGAAATGTATCAACTCACTATTGCTATTGTTGTTTTGTTGTTTTTGTTGTTGGTATGTGTGTTTGTGTGTATATGATTTGTGTGTGCATGTGGGTATGCATCCTGAGATCAGAGGATGGCTTTTGTGAATCAGTTCTTTCCTTCTCCGTGGGTTCTGAGGACTGAACTCAGGTCATCAGGCCTGCACGGCACGCACATGTACAGGATGAATCATGTTGTGAGGCCATGTCCCTCTCTTTCTTTGCTGGTTATTTTGTTACATGAGTGCTGGGGATTGAACTCAGGTCCTCATGCAAGTACAGCAAGCAACCCTGCTGACTGGTTCATCCCACAGATCCATGTGTAGTATAGTATTATAGCCTAAGAATATGACACCAGTGGACAGTTGATAAAATCTCCCTTCCCAGTGCCAAAGAATAGTGTTCCCAAAATTCATGCTAAAGAGATTTTGATCTCTTCTATCCAAGAACAGTGTGCTACACCTCCACCCTACCCTCCTGTCTACTCTCTACTGTTACTTTCTCTGTTTCCATGGGCAGTGATGCTGCATAACCAATACCCTTGATTCTCACAAAAGAACAGAACAACTGAATTATATGGAAACAGGCTTATTATATATAGGGTTTGGAATAGAATTAAAGACCCTGAGTGTTTCTAGACTTTGAGGGCAACATGAAGAATGACATTGACAGTCACTTGTCACCTCATTGTTTTGCTCAGTGACATACCAGCTTCTGATTTCTATCCATGTAATTAACTTTCTGTGTTGTGGAATTGCATATAAAAATGAAAGCTATTCTGTTTTCTTCTATGTTGATGTCCTTTCATTCAACCTAATGCTTTGATGGTTTGTTTGTATTCAGAACTTATTTTATTTTGAAGCAGGGTTTCATTCTGTAGACCAGTTTGAACTTGAACTCACTGTGCAATCTGGGCTAATCTCAGAATTGCAATAGTGCTCTTTTCTCAGCTTTCTGAAAACTGAGATTGTCGGTGTGAGCAAAAAACTCTGGCTAGGTGTGTCAGAACTTTATGTTTCATTTTCCTTAGCAATATTCTGTCATTTGAATATTCTATAATCTGTTTACCTCTTTAGTTATTGATAGGTATTTGAGCTGTTTCTGGATTTGGGCTATCATTAAACAGGCTTGCATAGATAATATGCAATATTGTATTGTGGCACATTTTTCTAGATGGAGAATGGCCCACCATATGTAAGTGTTCCAGTTCATCTTCATATTAGTTATCACTAGGTACAGCCACTTTTATCGTGGCTGGCTCCTTTAGTAAATATGAAATGATGTCTATCTGTGATTTTTATTTATGTGTCAAGCTAAATACTTACGTCAGACTTCATGAGCTTATTGGCTTTTTACATATTTTTATATAAGGAGTCTCTATATACTTCTTCTGTCTACTTTTATTTGATTCTGTTATTGGCTTAAAAAGGTTTTTCAATGTCCTTTGTATAGGACTGTTGTAATTGAAACATTCTACAACTATTTTTTTCACTCTGTGGACATTCATTTACCAGTGGTATCTATTAATGAACATAATTTTTAATGAATAAATTAAAATACTGACAATTTTAAGCAGGTGTGGTGGCACATCTCTGTAATCTCACTTACTCAAGAGGCTAAGGCAAATCAATCACAAGTTTAAGGCCTACTCTGTCCGACACAAGCGTTCAAGGCAAACCTAGAAAACTCTAGGACGTAAGAATTTTCTTCTGTGATATCTTCTAAAACAAAAATCCATGGTCCTTGCTTTTATTTTTATATTCATAGTATCACTATGGAGTTCATTTTATTACTAGTGACATATACTCATTTATCCCAGAATCATGCAATAAATTTAATTTAATGGTATAGTATTTATTTTTTATAATTTTAATCTATTCTTTAAAAAGTTCATACATGTATACAATATATCCTGATACTATCCACTCATTTCTCCCCTCTCAACTTTCCCAGAACAAACACATCCCTCTCTCGTTTGTAAATTCTGGTTACTTATTTTTTCATCACACAAAGCCCAGTTCTTGAATGTGTGCATCCCTGTGAGATCATGCACTGAAGCGTGGACAACCTCCCAGTGGCATTATCACCCCCAAAGAAAAGTCACTGTCCATATCCCACAGCCAGTCATCAAATGCCAATAGTTCGTCCATAGTGCTGCCTGCCTCCACACTGGAATTTTTAATTCTATAGGTATTGTTTCAGTAACTATAGCCACCATAAGTTCATGTGTGCAACAATCAAGTTATATCCATAAGACAGAAGTTCATAACACTCCTCCCCATTCTTTGGCTCAAATATTACTCCTATGATGATAGCTGAGCCTTAGGGATGGGGTGGTTGATATAGAATGCACACTGTATGGGAAAACACTCACAATCACTTGCTCTCTGCACTTTGAGCTACCCTGGATCTCTGTTTTAACACTGCATTAGGATGATTCTTTGGCCAAGGTAGAGAAGAACAAATATATAGACAAAATTACAAAGGTTGAGAAGGAAGTTCCACATAATGATAATTTATCAAAACAATAGGTTCCTCCTTTGGGGACCACGACCTTTATAGCTGTGATTCTTCACAATGTGTTCAGTACTAGGCATGAATTTTCTTCTGTGGAGTGAACTTCAAATACTACTAAGAGCATCCTTGGATACCCCAATAACTAGGCCAATTATTGTGAGCAATGGGCAAATGGACTTCATTTTACATATGAGAATAGTGTATTTAGAAAACTGAATCCATCATTAACAAAAGCAAGCAAACAAACCCTACTGCAGTTCAAACTCGTGTTCATAGCATGATATAAAAGCAGACATGACAGGAAAGTAGTCATTTTATGACTTCCCACTTTTCTCTAAGAGGCCAGGTATGTAGCTTGGCCCTTTTGAGTAATATGTCTGTGGAGTAGATAAAGAAAGGCTGTGTTAGCACCCATGTTTTAGGACTACAGTAAGGTATATCACTTTATGGGAAACCCTTTTTATATGGAAGGTAGGTTCCAAGGAAACATGTTATCAAGCAACCTTCAACTAGAAAGTAATTTGGTCCAAAAGACCACATCAATACAGATGCAAGTTTACATCATCCCAACCACACAGTCTCACAAGACAGATTGGTAAACAGTCAAGCACTATTGAGAGCTGTGCTTTGCTTTGAAGTCTTTAATTATGCTCCTGGCAAATTTTGATTAGTGCTTCCTCTGCATCAATTATGGATGGCCCTTTCTAGACATCGCTGGTGATGGGCTTCACAATAGCCCTGTAGGTAGGCATTCACTCTATTCATTTGAGGAAGTTGAGGCTTTGAGGTTGTCAATTACTTTTATATGGTTTTTCCAAATGGAGCTGTTTCACTTTCAGAACTGAAGCTCGTAGCACTCTGGTTGTAGTAGTGCGTGATAAGATTAACATGTGCGTGAACTTGCAGTTTGGAAATGTAACCATGGGCCTCTATTGAAGTTGCTCCTGGTGAGAAAGAAATTTCTGGTTTAGATTAACCTTGCCGTTAGTGAAAATTTATAAATCCTCTTTCTTGGGAAATTTTGGAACTGTCCATTAATAACTTCACTCATTGTTTTTTTTTAAAGTTTTTAAAAATGTTACTCCACTCTAAGATCATGAGATGGCTCAGTGGGTAAAATTTCTTGCCATCAACCCTACTAACCTGAGTCATAGCCAGTGAATCCATATGGTGGAAGGAGAGAGCCTACCCCGGCAAGTTTTCCTCCAACCTCCACAAGTGTGCTAACGCTTACATTAAAAAATAAGTGTATTTAAAAAAAAATTTAAGTTCATATCTACCAATAAGATGTTTGACTTTTTGTAGCTCTTACCTTTTTACTGATTGATTTTTTTAAAAAAGGAATTCATGCATTCTAAATTATCTACTCTCTTTAAAGTTATCCTATGTAAAAATGCAGAGTGGTGGGTCTCAGCAAGTAAAATCATTTCATGTGTGAACTTTGTGACCTGAAAGTCAGTCCCCAGAGCACACACAAAGGTGGAATGAGAAAACTGACAGCGCACAATAGCAAGCAGGATGATGATGAGAAGTAAAAGACTTTGAAGTGTGAGGTGGCTAAAGCCAACAATATCTGGCCATGGTGTTGTGTGCATGTAATCTCAGCCCTCTAAAGAGAGGTGCAGAAGCCGAGATCTGAGAACCGCCTGGGCTAGAGGGTGAAACCCTGCTCTGGATATACGTGCAGACAGGCAATATTAATGAGACTCATTGGGTCCCATTAAGTAAATTACGTAAGAAGATGGCATGAGTTTGACAAGGAGATCGGGGTGAGACATGGAAACAGGCAGAGGGAGCACAACTTCCGCATTCATCATCACAGAAATAGAAACAAAGCAAAAAGTGTCTGCTGTTAAATCCATACCCATCACGTCTGATATGTTTACTCATCAAAGCAAGTCACAGCTGAACTGTGAAGGAAGCTGAAGGTTATGTGGCACACCATGAGAATGATGGAGAAAAATAAAGCAACTAGCAATCTGTTCCTTTCGTATTATCGGTTCAAATACAGTTCATTAACATGTTGGTGAGTTGGACTGTTTGCCCAAACACTGTGGAAGAGACGTTCCTGGAGGACAGTACACTTGGTCTGTACCTCAGACACTAATCTTATGATAATGTAACTAACATCTGTTCTGCCAACTTGAACCTTATATAATGTTTGACTGCTATTCCTTATTACAAAATTTGGTTACTTTTTAGGGGATCAATATTAGGTTCAACACGGACCATTCTCCACTCTTGAATTATAAGAATAATAGCTCATATTGAACATCAAATACTACTTTAGTGCACATGCCAGGTATTGTGGGTTAAGCATTTCATAATAGCACTTCCTTTGATATTAATAATATATGATATGGGTACTATTCTCTCTAATTACAAGGTGAGGAAACTAAGGATAAGTAAGGTTAATTAATTTTGAATTGATCCCTTCTTACTGCTATGAAAAGATGCCTTTTCACAATGCTCTGTTTTGAACTTCATGTTACCTTATCTTTCTTTGCATCAATGGCTTTCCCGTTCTGTCTAGACTTTTCCAAAGGCCAACTAGACCACCTATGATTAAACCACAGCATGAAGGGCTTGAGTAAGATCCAAGCAGTTAGTCATAGATATTAGTGGGGGGGGGGGGCTGCCTATCTTTCCTGTGTCCTGCTTCAATTTTCCCAAGGACCTATCTGTCTGGATGGTGAATGTGCAATGCTATAAATGAAACACTTTAATTCTAGGCCAGGATAAAGATGTGCTAAAGATCAAACAAGAATCCATAAAACTACCCTCAGGTGCAAAAGGAACAAAGAAATAAAGTTCTATCTGATGCCAAGGAGGATTCAGTGTGCAGAAAATGTGCCTTCAAATCTAAAAAGAATGAAAAATGAAATAGGTGAAGCATGAGACCACGAAGATTGACATTCCTGGTAGAATCCAAGATTGAATAGGGAATAAAACACAAAAGGACTTTTAGTGGTAGTGAGAAGACATTCATAAATATATCAGAAGATTCAACCTCCTAAGCAATTTAATGGCTTATAGTTGGTCATTTATTCATTCAACAGCCATTTACTGAGTAATATACCATGTACAAGTCATATTATGGTGGTACATATTGATGGGCTGTCTGACATTGTCCCTGTAAGAATTGCCCACCAATAAAGAAACATTTTATCACTGCTTACAGGATCATCTCTATCACTGCTGCATTGACTGATAGAAACTAAACTACTTAGATGCCATAAGGAAGCCCTAAGGTCATTTTGTAAGTGCGTCATTGTATTCTAGTTCATTCACATGGGTCCAGGCACGTTAACATAGACACAGTAATCAATGACCCTTTCTGCAAGCTCAACTACTTGCTACTTCAGCTTCTAGAAGCACCATTGGTTAACAGAAAGACTACAATTTTAAGAACAGGAAGTCATATTATTGATAACACACCTATTATTAGGTCAGCCCATATCAAATGACTGCTTGATCCTTGAGGACAAAGCCTTGTTGCCCTTGGCTCTTGATGCCCATGATGCTTCCAAAATCTCATCTCAAGAATAATAATAGGAACATCTGTAGTGTTTCTGCTATACCACATGTCCTCACCTCAAAGCCCCATTTTTCTTTCTTTTGCTTCTCATTCAGTGAACAAACAGATACCCTAATGACCCTATACTAACTTTAGGCCTACTCTTTCACATCTGATTTGAAGGTTCTAGAACCCAGACTGCTTCCCTTTATCCTTTTTCACTCATGTAGTCTTAGTCATTGAAGTATCACCGCCCATTGTCTCAAATGATATGCTCTGTTCTGTCCAGGTTTCATAGCATCTCTCCCTTCAGAAATGCATCCTTTTTTTTTTTTTCTATTTCACTTGCCAACCCAACTGAAACGTTAATACTTCACAAATCAGGGACTATAAAAAGCTATATTTTTTCTCCTTCACAAACTGAAGAAAAATGCTTAGAGCATTCTTTATTTGAGGGTACTGAGATAAAGCAGAGCCTCTACAGAAGAGGTGTCAAACTTTGTGACTTTTCTGGTCCACAGTAAACAAATAAGAATTGTCTTGGGTACATACATAACATCCTCCTCGATGTCCTTAAATAGCTCAGAAAAATAGATAGCTTTTGGACATAATAACTCTAGTATGAAGCATCAAGTAACAATATCTATATGACTAAGAACAGGTAACATGCTATGGAATCTGAAAGAACATATATTTACAACTAAAGATGATAAAAAAAAACCTTTCATATAATTATGACTTTATGTGAACATTTCATGCCAAGTATCATTTCCTGTCAATCACGAGGATGAATTACACCAAGAATGTGGAGACAACTATATAAACAGAGACAAAGCTATAGGGCGTGGAAGACATGCTAAATAGTTGTAGGTTTACATGGCAATAAGAAACACAATTGTTAAAATTACCTAGGATAAGAGCACCCCTGCTCAAAAAATAACAGACAGAATAAAGATACCATTGCTTGTAAAAGTGCTGATATTCTGCTAAAAGTTTAAACCGTACAAATAAATTGGGAAGATTATGGTATCTCTCATGAAATAAATATGTATCATGATTTTCTGTAATTTTTCGGTGTCTGCAAAGATTTTTTTCTCCAAATATTGCTCAAAGGTTTCTCCACATCACTTAGGGGCCACTCAATCATATACATATAAAGGCAGAAGTGTGACCCCTCACTGGGAAGATGTGTGTGAAAACTGTACTTCCCGAAGAGATGCAAAGATAACCAGAAATGCTACCATTCACCCATGACTGCACCTAACCACTTAGTTAACCAAGTCCCCTTCTCTTTAGAATCGTAAATACGATATTTTGGCAACAAGACTCAAGCCCATTGAAAGCAGGAATCATCTGAGCATTATGTTAAATAGTGAGCCATGCTGAATTTGTACATTCAAAAGGCAGGTGAACAAATCAATAACTTGACGATTTAGGAGCTATAAACTCATGGGGTCAGGGTTCTCACTGAAAGAGCCTAAAATCCAGTCATATATCCCAATGTATATTCCTTTGAAGTCACAGAAAAGAATCTTTGATCCTTGGTGGAAAGGGAAGCCATGTCTTTACCTCCTTTCCAGAGGGGATTTTGAAGTCTTTGAGGCCAGTAATTCTCAAGGTGTCTCTGATGCCACTCGTCTCCATGTATGGGTCACAAAGCACCTCCTAGCTCTACTCAGTTCTGCAGAAATGGTGGTTCATGTATTTGATCAATGTTATCTTTAGTGCTTGAGAAACATGGCCAATTCATTTAAATTCTAATTCAGTCTGAAGCAGATCTTATATCATTAAAAAGAAACTGATCAGCCTCGTGACTCAATTTCCTCATCTGTAACAAATACACTGAATCACAAAACTGTTCATATTTAATAACATAATTGTTGTAGGGGTTCTGCTTATTTCTCAGACTGTGGTAGTCCACCAACTTTATTTATAATTAGTAGCAATAGCTATATCATATTTACAACAGATTTTAGCTTTCTCCAAAGGAAAATATGCCCATCTTCCACACTGGTATGTACAACGTTCAGATACAACTGCCAAGATCTGAGCCAGGCAGCTTGCTTTTCTCAAGAAAGATGATTTTTCCATTGTATTTTCTATTCAGATGCTTACTTTTATTTCAAAATGGACATTTTAAAATTTTATATTCTAGACTAAATGCCTCCAAACTGCATTCCCTGCCTTCTATTTTGCACCCATCTGAAACATTCCACAGCCCCAATGGTACAGTGTCTTCGAATGGAATCAAATCATAACTCCTTTTAGAGATGAGATCTTACATAGCTCAAGCTGGCCTTGAATTCACTATATAGCTGGACATGAGTTTGAGTGTTTGATCCTCCTGTCTTCACTTCCAAGGCTAGGAATATAGCCATGTACCCTTATGTCTTATTTTATGTCATCCTACAGATGGAACTGAGGACTTCAAAGATGCTACACAAGCACTGGACAGACTGAGCCAGTCCAAGACCAGAATTATAACCACTTAGTTTCAGCTAATTTTCTAGCATCATTCAATTACCATCATCACCTTGTCATGTGTGGTCCAGAGCTGGGAAGTGTGCCGTAAGTACTCTGCTCTTTTCCATCATCTTCAAAACAAAACAAAACAAAATGAACACAAGCAAACATGATCCAGGGTTTCTCTGCAAAGATGTTCTCCCCTATTTCCAATCTTTGTTCATGCTGTTCTACTAGGGAAAAAAAATCTTCTTTTCTTCTTAGATCATCCATTTTTTAAAACACCAAAGCCACATCTTATTTCCTAGTTACCCTATATACGCTCTCTGATTCAGACTGCTAGCACTGCTTTGTGCTTCTTAATTCACATTTTCACTTCAGTTTTGACAAGGTGCCCAAATTATGTCCTAACAGATGTACTAGATTGAGACTCTTAGGGAGAGAGATGTGTATTACTGCAAAAACGGATCCTATGACCAGTGTCATGATTTACAGACAAGACATTACTTGGTTATAATCTTCTGAGCCATGAGTCAACTGACCTACACTCTGGCCCCAGCCATCACTACCATTAATTAGTCACATTATTGTAAATAAATTATTGAAATTTTTGTAGGCCATTTCCTTGTGTGGAAAATGAGAGTGGTTTCCTTAACTTGTCACCATTTGTCTGACCTCCTTAACAGTTACTGTAAGAAAAGTCAAACAAACTGATTCATGTTATTTTTTTAAATTACAAACTTCTATAAAAATACAAAATATTATTAGAGCAAATATTTAATTTGGTTGGAACTTTCTGAGTTCACGATAAAAGTATGCATAAATGTAAGTGACCTGGCTCTTTTCTATTGGAATGAGGAATAACTGACAATATAATTAATATCAGGACTGGGAACTTCCCAGTGAAAGTTGTGAAGCTCAAGTAAGTCACCCAGACATTTCTTAGGAATCATAAAATTTTGGGTTTTTTCACAGAGAAGGTCTCTGTTGCTCAGTGATCTCATGAGAGTGGCTAGTGTTCTTTGCAGGAAACTATGGAGCTCACATGGCCTAACTACCTTGAGATATACAAATGTGTAATTGGGTTTTCAGGTTAGAGTCCATGGTTTTGGGTACATTGTGCTCCGTTCAGTTCCTGAGAGAGCAATGCAATCCCTTAGATCACTTTATGTTTCTCAGTATGTTCCCTTGGAAGCCAACGAAGCATGGAATCTTGACAGGAAAATTGGTCTTAGACATTTATCTTGTATATTCTGTAAAGTTAGCAAATATCATTGTGTCCTGGCAACTAAAATTGTATTGATGCTGGCAATTGCTATTATATTCTGTTTCTGATAAAAGTATAAAGAGTTTGACTCCGCTTAATAAAATTGTCACAGCCTCAGTCTTGGTGTACCCATTCAACTGGCCTGTTTTAATTCCTTGTGGCCATATCAGGTCATCTTGACCCAATACGCAAGCATGGTGCTTACAGTTCTTGATATGAGGGCTTGTACAAGCAGGCCCATGCCTTTTCTACTCATACCTTTTATGCTAAATCAAGAAAAACTTTAAATTATTCGCTAATTCATAAATAACAAAATACACCATTCAATTGAAAAGTCTGTGATTTTTTGTAATATCACCATATGCCCAACTACCCAGATTATTCCAGAATATTCATAAATCCCAATACAAGGAAATTACACTTTGATACAAGACTTCACAAAAACTTCTGGATATAATCTGAAGGTAAGGCAAAACTTTCTTTCCTAAACATATAGTAATCACATTTGTCTTATCGAACTGCTGGGGGTGACCTAAAAATAAAGTATAATTTTCAACTGTCAGATGCCAATTTCCGTGACCCATAGTACATTATTACTACCCTCAAATCAAAGATATGCCAGGTTTCTTTACTTTTAAGGGTCTCTGGGATGAACACAACCCTAGAATCTTCTAAAACAATAACAGCTCAAGAGAGTGCATGATGCACTCACAAAGGACCTGAAAGCTGAAGGTGAACTGAACTTCTTTAAGCCTTTGTACCTCCCATGGGCTCTCTGCACTCTGAGCCCTTTGAAGATATGAGCCATATCTTCAGAGTATGCAGATTATGGTAGGAAGTATTCCATCACTCAGGTCTGAGTGTTGTTCAATGCACTATGACTCAAGTAGAAGAGAATGAGACAAATGAAGGCCCAGCCATATGGTGTTTGTGACCTCTAGATTGTCACTCCATCAAAAAGGAAATATGTGGATTTTGGATCTAGTTTTGCTATCAACTACTATCAGACTCTGTGACTCTTTGCTTTAAGCTGTGCCCTTATACAGTAGTGACTATAGTCTTTATTTGCATGGATCTATGGGGATTAAGCAAGATGCTTTGGAGATCTGCTGTCATAAATGATACCTCCAAAGCCATTGATCATCATCACCATCATCATCATTAGTATTAGTATTAGTATACATTATCCCTCCAGCCAGCCATCTCACTATTGTCTCCAGGTATATGTTCTCTTACCTTCCTACTGAAAGCTACTCCTCAGACAAGCCAATTCTTACTGTCTGCCGTCACAGATTCACAGCTTACTTCTTATTCTTTTTCCACGCTCCTTTCTTAGTGTAAAATGTCCTTATCTCCAGTGTTCTCTTTTAGAGGTTGCAAGCTCAGTCCTTGTGGGAGCCAGGCAAAGAACACAAAGTCAGCAAATTGTCTGGTGGAAATGAAAAGGGGTTTGTAGGAATGAAAGATAAAGAAGTGACCATTTCTATAACTGCTATATACCCTTGTTAATTACTGTCAAGTAAAATATATTGCCAGCAGGACTGCATGCCCTGATGCCTTGATGGTGTCTCACATAGCTTTCAGACTCAATTATTCATTTTGTTCTTTCTGTCCCGCAGAGTGGGCAATCTCAACTGACCTAATACCGATTTTTCATTTACTAGTCAATAAAGAAAGAGCATTATATAACTAAGTCTAGCAGGATAGAATCACGCACACACAAAACCAGACAAAATATCACATGAAAAAAACCAATAATACTATATTTCTTACAAAAGTCGACACAAATATCTGCGACATTTTAGTGGAAAACTAATATTATCTGAATTATTATTTATCATGACAAAAATAAGATTGATCTTAAAACTGGAGACTTGTTGCAGCATATTAAAGTCACCCAATATAATATGTCATATTAATAAAGATAAGAATAAATGATCATCTTTATAGACATAGAAATATCACTTCATAAGAAGAACATTCTTTCATGATAAATGCTCAGAGGCAAAGATTAGATCTAGCCAGATAAAGGCCACTGATAAAAATCACACAGTTAGCATCACAGTTACTAGTGAATGGCTGAATCAAGCGCTCTATATGTAGCTCAGTGGTAGAAAGCCTACCTAGAAGGCTCTGGATTTGGTCCACAGTACTACACCCCCCTGAGCTGAAGATAAATTGCAATAGAAGATAACTTCATTTGATACTGTTTACATTTTTTTTCTAGAGGTTCAAGTCAGTAAAGTTAGACTATCTAATGGAAGATTTAAAAGGGATAGTTATTATAATCCCATTTTCATATAGCATAACATTTGATATAGTGTCTCTTTGAACAATAAATGGTGATTAACACCGAAATCCACAACTGGCTCAGATGCAGAGAATGAGAGACTGTAAAACACCATCCCTAATGGGACATCTATCTCACACAAAGTTTCTGGGGTTACTGCAGGGGAGGGTGTGGAAAGAGTGCAGGAGCCACTGGAAGGGACTATAAAGAAACAGTATCTTCTGGGTACAGCAGGGTCGCTGTACATATGGACTCACAGTGGTTGTGACAATGTGCCCAAAACCTATGCAAGCTCAAGCCAAACCAAACTGCAGCATGTAGCGAGGTGTTGGGCACAAACTCACACAACTAGCAGAGGAGCTATTGGCAATTGTTTGCTGCTGGATGATGGGGAGCCATCTTTTTCTAAGAGTACATCCCCTGCTAAGTGGATTATGATCCTGTGGAAGGCCACGCATCCAAGAATACATGGGCAACACAAGTTGGTATAAGTTTTTTTGGCATAAGTTTGAATGGTTAGGGAAGGAAACAGGCAGGATCTGTAAAGAGTTGAGGGAAGAAGAGTAAAGGCGATCAAAATAAGCCATAGGAAATTCTCAAAGGACTAACAAAAGTGTTGTAAAAAGAGAAAAGGAAAGTACACACAGTAAATGACACAAAAATAAAATTAAGAATTTAATTAATAATAGAATCAAAAAGAACAAATACTTTGAAGAAAATTTCACACAAAAAAAGCAAAAATTGCACACTGAACACCGTAAATGGCTGCTGAGGGATAGAAACGGCTAGATGAAAGCCCCCTCAGAGTTATCAACTGAGATATGCAGTTATTGCTATGATGGTAATCTATCCTAACTTCATTTATGGATTAAATGGAATACCTATGAAAATCCCAGCCACATATAAAATTATGCCATAAATACGTTTATGTTTCCCAGTAGCCATCAGTTGGGCTGAAATTGACTTTCCAAAAGTGATAAACAAACACTTGAAAATAGTGAGGTGCTTAGAAGATTAGCACTCAAAAGTGGAGGGAAGATCAACATTTCACAAGAGTCAGCACTTTAGGCTTGCCTTGTGCATGCAACAACTGTATCGGACATGCATGAAGCAATCTGACCCTAAACATTTACTAAGTGAATGAAAATATTGAATGAATTAAACATTTACTTAAGGACCCCATAACTATTCTAACCCTAGCCTTTTGTTTCTGAAAAAAAACTTTGACATAGAAGAATATCTGTTTGGAAGGAATTTTTTGAAGTTATTAATCTAATTTCCCAGTTATGCCTAAACACCATGTTCCCTTTCCCTCTTGGCTGATCATCTACACTTGAGTTTGCATTTTTGTATATTCAGTCTGTGTGTTCTCAGGATGGTGCACCTGAAGACTCAGTGGTTCCTTCTGCATTAAACTAGCTGAAGTCTGCTGAAGACTTACTTCTGGTCAGTGGACGCAGGGCCACCTACACAGAGATCCTTTCATTGTGATGGTAGTAAGCTAGTGTGGTGAGGAGAAGAAAAGAAATAGATAAGTGAAAACAGGTTTTTATTGATTATTAAAGGTACAGAAAGTCACAGCAAAGGAAAAATAGAGTGCTGGGGTGATATCAGAACAAACACTGGAATCCAATGAAGGAGATGGCTGTGACATCAGCATCTGTAATGTAAATATTTCCAGTATTAATGAGAATATAACACCCTTGAAAACCGGCATTCCACAGAAGACAGAACAAGGTTGAAAGGGGAGGAAATTCTTCATCAGTTATATACTTCTGGAAAATACATATTATATTTATCTACCTGGAATTCAGTCAAAACAAAGTTCCACTAGTGTCCTGGGGCAAAATAGCCTAGGGAGTTTAAGCTACATACCTAAACTACAGAGAACGGCACAGCTCTGTTGATAAACTGTTTCTCCCCTTCAGGATGAAGCTTCCTTGTGCATACGGTGACTACATTCTAGGGTCCCTTCTACCTTTAAAATCCTATTGTTGGAGGAAAAAAGCCATCACTCAAGGGCAAGCGAAATATGAGCAAACAGCCTAGCTACAGATGTGGG
This sequence comes from Acomys minous, assembly GCF_964271855.1. Taxonomy (NCBI): domain Eukaryota; kingdom Metazoa; phylum Chordata; class Mammalia; order Rodentia; family Muridae; genus Acomys; species Acomys minous. The sequence continues at coordinate 42,178,491 of NC_140493.1, read as the reverse complement.
CAAACTGCTGACCAGTTTCCTGGTCTGTAATAAAATCTCCTCCATTCTGTAAGTACGCACATCAAGGTCACAGTTTATTCTCTTTTCCTTCACTGTGTCCTCATCTAAAATCCTCCTCCGTATAGCCTGCGCTCAATAGAGTCTTTGTGAAATTTGTCCTTAGAGCAAGGATTCAAGCTTAGTTCTAAGTCAGGAGTCAGGTACAAAGGTAGTATAGATAAATTCCAATATGAATTAATACTGCTTAGGAGGGTCTACAGTGAGCTGACTAGGTCTCAGCTTCAGCTACACAGTAGAATTTTGTTAGCTTTGAAAAATCCCAGACTGCAGGTACTACCCTGATAGAATTAACTTAGAGTCTCTAGATATTTAATTGATATTCCTCACATCACTGTAATGGGCAGCTGTGGCCAAGAACTTGTAGACATGTCCAAGTTGCACCCTGTGGGCTGCTTTGGGACAGCATAGTTTTGATTGTAGCACAATACAACATCTTAGACTTATTAAAAATGTCATATTTATTATTAGTATTAATTATTATTATCAGTGTGTGTGTGTGTGTGTGTGTGTGTGTGTGTGTGTGTGTGTGTGTGTGTGTGTTTCTCCCAGTATATTCGTAGGTGCCAATGTTGTATCACAAGGTTAAATGTTGGACATCCCTGTGTCAATACCAGGAAAAAAAATTGGTTATCACCATAGGCATGGAATCCAATTTCAACATTTGCAGTCCCTGAGCAAAACCTTGAATCTTATTGTTAAAAGGGTGTTTCAACCATACAAGATAATTTAACAAGCCAAAATCTGGAATTGATGTATTTTACCCTGCAATTTGTTCTAAGTTCTAATCTATCCAGTTCTCAATTTTACAGAATTATGCACTAACTCCGAGAAGACAGATTTCTAAGCCATACTCTTGGGAACAAATATAGCTTTACTCAAAGCCCTGAAATAGAAAGCTTCAAAAAGGACAGAGATAAAACATCCAGAGAGCCACTGAACATTGATAATAAGAAAGTACATCCTGGTGGCTTGGCTATAGTGATAACAGTCAATGAGAGTACATGTTTCTAGTATCAAATTATTGTGATTATTATTATTTTCAGACTATAGTAGCATCAAGCAACAGCAGGTGTTATCTCAGAGCATTGAGCCAAGTTTCTGAGCACAGATTAACTGACTTCCCTGGCACTGAGTCTCTTACAACTCTATGGTTATCTCAAGGCTCAGCTGGGAAGGATTTGCTGCTTAACTCACAACAGTAGGTGTCAGCTGGATTGGCCGTCTCACCAGCTGTTGGATTGTAGCCTTGTTTAGTTTCTTGCAAACTTTAATTTGGAAGCTTCCCTTGGTTCTGTGTTTTGTGAGTCTCTTCAAAAGTCGCTATAGAGCAACCAATCAGCTGTGGGAAGAGAAAAGAGGTTCTCCACCAAAGATGTGCTAAAAGACACCTTCATACTTGGATAACTAGGCGTGGAAGTGACATCTCATCACATTCGCCATACTTAATTCATGCGGAAAAAGCTTTGCAACCTGGCACCATGTTAGAAACAGGGAACTCAGCTTTCCTGTAGCTATCTGGTTCTCAGAATAGAGATCCACACTGCTTAAAAGTTTTGCTATTCTTTTCTTTTCTTTTATATTTATAAGAGCCAAAGAACACTTTCCCCCATTGCTGTATCTGGATATTTCATTTATTGTGGACTCACTCTGAGTTAGGTACAACTAGTTCAGGCTTCTGGGTGATATTTAATTGAACAAAACAGAGACTTTATTCTTAGTGCCCATTAATGCACGCGAAACACACTTTCTAAGAGAAGATTGCAAATTTTACTATAGAGAAACCATGTAACAGCATATAACATGTTAAGGAAAAGCTTCATAGCTACATGGTAATTAAAATATGAATGGCTTCTGAAGTAAAATACACAATTCAGTTAACGCGGACAGCTTGAGCAAAGGCTTGATGGCAGGAAATTTGAGGGAATACCCAAGACCTAAGAAGGTGAAGTGCGACAATCAGGTACAGAACAGAGAAGTAAAACTGGGGCTGTTCCACCAGAAGTAAAGTAGAATTCACCTGAGAGTCTGCTGGACAAAAGCCAGAGGCTGATACGCAAGTCAAAATCAGGAAGCCTGCATTAAAACCAGTACGTACCAACGCTGTGACAGAGACAGAAGTCAGTGAGCAGTGGAGGAGACGGGATATGGGGCATCAGTTAGAAAACTCAGAAGTGTGCAGCCAGGAAGATCAGGGGAGGGGGAAGCAGTTATTTAAAAAAAAAAAAGGGCTAAGCAAGAGCTATCAATGGTGAATGAATTTTCATACCCAGGTGAACAGATTTATATCAGTGATTTATGAATAGCCTCCGGAAACATGAAAGAAGACGAAAACATTCATTCACATGGTCATCTAACATTCTCTTCTTTTGGAATGTGTTTCTTGTTTGCTTGGGTAAGTAAGGGCTTTGTTACTGTGGATTGTGTATGTTGTGGTGTGTTGGGAGAGAGAGAGCAAAACACAGGATAAGGATTCAAAGCCATGTGGTGAAACTAAGTCATAGATCAAATTTAGTTTGTCAGCTCCTTCCTACTGGCTCTGAAGATGTCTATTTCTTGGTTCTTGGATAGACCAGCTGAGTAGACTATTACACCCCATAGCTAAATGGGGACCTAAGCCAATATTATTTTTTGCTTTGTTTCATAGGGGCTATTTTAGGTTGGTTAAAATTTGTAGGCTTCTCCATTAATGGATTTCACATAGCATGTCTAATAAATAAGAATACATGAATATTGTAGGAGGAAGGAATGTCTATTTTGATCCAAGAGTATTTGAAGAAGCCAGGATGGAATGTAGGCTTGGCTCTCAGGGAAGAGCATATGTCTTTACTGTATTACAAAGCCACCACACCAAGAGGAAAAACACTTTCTGGCTTGTTATTCAAACACCAGATATATATATATACCAATGTTGTGTAGGGAAGACAACAGAGTAAACTTGTAGTCATACATAGATCATAAAATATTTTCAAGGGCAAACATTCCTTAAGCACTCCACAACAATAATAAAGTGTATTCACTATGGTGGGTCCATAAATTACATATGTAATCTCCTTCTCCAAGCCTACTTTCAATGATTTTGTCTAGGTCCAATTTTCTTCACCAATCTGTTCTTAGTTTCCCATGAAAGCTTAATCTCAGATACAGATTTCAAGACACTAAATTCTTGAAGCTTTGGTATGGGTAGGCAAGTATAAGGTAAATAAAAAGTTGATGTTGTGTATACCTGTGTCTCGGCGACATTTGGAATATCTAGGAGCTGATGTGGAATATACCTCAGAGTTCCATCACCAGCTCAAAATATGGAATATTCATCCTCCAGTACTGGCTTGTCATTGGTCAAAGCTACTCTTAGAAACCATCAATTTTTTTTAAAACACTTTATCTATGTATCTATGTACACATGTGTCTATCTACCATCTATCTATCTATCTATCTTTCTATCTATCTATCATCTATCTATCTACTTTAAATCCTGATCATAGTCCCCCTCCCTCTTCTCCTCCCAATACCATCCTTCCTCTCTATTCTCCTCAGAAAAGGGGAACCCCTACCCCATCCCACACCATCACATCAAGTCGCATCAGAACTGAGCTCATCTTCTCCCCCTATGGCCTGGTGAGCCAGCCCCACTAGAAGGAAGTGATTTTAAAAAAGCAGGTAACAGAGTTTATCTCAAGGACAGCCCCCTTTCCATTTCTATGGGACCCATATGAAGACCAAGCTACATATTGGCTACATATGTGCAGGGGGCCTAGGTCCAGTCCATGAATGGCCCTTGGTTGTCACCCTAAGCTTCCCTGGCCCAGGTAAATTGACTTTGTTGGTATCCTTGTGGAGCTCCTGTCCCCTCTGGGTCCTTCTATTTTCTCTCGACTCTTACAAAAGACTCCCAATGTCCAATGTTTGCCTGTGAGTCTCTGCATCTGTTTGGACCCACTTCTGGGTGGAGTCTCTCAGAGGACAGCTGAGTAAGGCTTCCATCTGCAAGCATAGCAAAGTATCATTAATAATGTCAGGAGTTGGGTCTCTCCAGTGAGGTGGGTCTCAGGTTGGGTCAGGTATTGTCTGGACATTTCCTCAATTTCTGCTCTATCTTTATCCCTTCACATCTTTTATGCAGGGTAAATTCCAGGTTTTTTGTGAGAGGGTTGCCATTGCCTTCCTTGCACCAGGAGTCCTGCGAGAGAAATGAGGGTGGAGATCAGACATGGGAGATCGGAGGTGGAGGGATATAGGTCTTGCAGAAAGATGAGAAACTGTGGGTGGAAGCATTTCCATAACAAGCTGGGGAGCTACCACAGGGTAGACTCCTGGGAGAGTGGTGAGCTGTGACTCTAGCTGAGAATACTAGTATCAGGGCTCTTGGAGACTGAAGAGGCCATCAGTATTCAAACACATGTGTCCAGTCTCTTACAGAGACTGAGTTCTCTAAAACCAGCTCTAGGAAGAGGAGACTGCCTGCAGGTAAAAGCAGTACGGAAGCACAGCACAGAGTTGAAAGTTGAAAGGAATGATCAAAACACCAAACAGAGGACCTGGCAACATTCATAGCATTATCTGCTTTTGGCATAAAGCTCCTCCTTCGCAACTGGCAAAGCCTAGCCTTCTCACCTTTAATTATGTATTTATTGAGCAGGTACCAGACTATAGCCACTGGGGATATAGCAGGAAGCAAAGCAGACAGACATGTTCTCTGCTCTTATGGTGCCTGTGCTGAAGTGAAGATGACATAGAATTAACCAAGCAATTATAATAAAAATTATATTGTGAGGTTCTTCAAACATATAAGAAAACAGAGAATTTTGTAATGAACATTCAATTATCCACTATTCAGTCGGAAAGTAGATGCCAGCATTTTTGTTGTGTTTGTTTTGTCTTGTTTTATGGATTTTGTTAAATTATTTCAAAGTAAAGTATAGGTATTTCAATATGGACCCTCCATTTTTTTGTATGTTTCTTAAAAGAAATAGTACAAGGAAGAAAAAATACGAAACAAGGGTGGGTAAGGAAGGAAAGGAGAGTGGGAAGGAGGAAGCAAAGGAAGAAAAGGAAGGTACTATTATTCAGTAAATAAACATTATACCTAACAACATCAGTAGTTACTGATAGCAATGCCTAATGTTTAGTATGAACTGACACTCCCCTCAGCAAGTTTCAAAGGTACACAGGTTGTCCTGTCCTATCTAATGCTCTGATTTTCTGGACCATCATTTGTCTAAAAAGGAAAAAAAATAATAATGAGCCAGAAGACCTGGGTATAAAATCTGTTGTTAATTTGAGGGCTGATCAATTGTGTCACAGGTCAAACTGGTTTAAGCAAAAGATAAAATTTACTCATTTATTTATTTAAGTGTGAAGTCCATCCATAATACATCTACCTGTAGGTGGAATGATTTATCAGAGCAAATTAATTGTGGAATTAATATTTCATATTTCCACTAAGCTCAGTGAGATGGCAGCAATATAAGAAGTCTAAGACTTGACCAGATGGTTAACACAGGTTGCTAGTGGCAGAACTTTGATTAAAAGTAGAACAACATTACTCCCACTGTTTTTTTCTGAGACAGGGTAGCCGTGGCTACCCTGGACTTGTTTTGGAGATCAGGCTAGCCTCAAACTCACAGAGCCACCTGCCTCGGCTTCCACAAGTTCTGGGATTACAGTCTTGAGCCACCATGTCTGGCTCCCACTTTAATCTAGATTGGATGTAGGGCCCTAACTTACATTTTAAGTACTCTTCCTTTATAGCATTCTTATTTCTTTGACTTTTGGGCACTCATGATTATGACTGGGTCATAGCTTTTTTTAAAAAAAATCTACTGTTATGTTAAATCACCCCAGCAGAAGTTCTATGCCTCATTTTACACTTTTACTTCAAATAAATTCAATTGCATTTCACTGGTTTTTGCTTAGCCTGGTTATAGTTCTGATCAACCTTTGTACCAGGATCTACATCTGAGGAATGGTGAGAATCAAAAACATGAAGGTTGGGTAAGCAGGGCCACACGTTCACCCCAATGAAGAATGAAGGAAACACGGAGCTCTTGCTATCAGAATGGGGGCCGAATGATAATGACAAGAACTCTACACGAACATCTTTATATCTCAACAAGAGTTCACAACGCAAGACCTGCTTTCTCACCGGGATAGGAAAGGTGGTTGAGCACATGGGATTCCTTGAGAAACTTTTCAACTTAGTTTTCTAATTCACGTCCGGTGTGGTCCGTATAGATAAATGAGCAGAAGAGATTTGTCCAAAATGAGGATGATGCCTACTGGCAAAGTGTGAGTTAAAAAGCTAAATTCCTCCAACAATCCCAGCCCAGAGCCAATTCCTCTCATATCTATACCCACTGAAATGCAGAGGATCCTCACAAAAACCTCTGTGAAAATACAACTGCTGGCATCAGTCCCTAGTTTGGATATCTAGGCTCTGAAAAGAAAGAAAGGAAGGAAGGAAGGAAGGAAGGAAGGAAGAAAAGAAGAAAGAAAGAAAAAAGTAAGAAGTTAAGAGATTGAAACTGTTATTGTCCTCATCTAAAAGAGAAATATTTAGCCAATAATTCTTAAGAAAGACCCCCAAACAGACAAAAAGAATTTTTCAAGTGATCCTCAAGATTAACCTGAGATTCCACAGGAATGCAGAGCTGTGGAGATGCCAAGTAGTTAGGATGTGTCTGATGTCATCAAAGTACTGAACAGCTACAGACAGCTCACTTGGCACACCATCAAAGCTGTTGACAGCAACGGAGAGAAAGTCAGCCATGCTTGACAAGTCTGGATCTGTGTGAACCCATGTTGATCCTCATCTTCACTTTGAAGTAAACCTACCCAGTGCCCAGGTAATCAATTCACAGACCACCTCACATCTTGGGTCACAGAGCTGCTCTCCTCCTAAACGAAAAACAAAAAATGGGATTGTTCACTTCATGCTCAACTTTAGACAGAGAAAAAGACTTTTGGTGATGAACAGGTAGGCTAAAGAGTCTGAAGCAAAGCAACTAATTATTTAACTTTTTAAAAAAATTCTACTTGGGAAGCAGCAATTCAACAAAATAACAAGAGAAAAACTCAGTTACAAGAGGCCCACTATTTGTTAACCCATCTGGCTTCTCTCAGTTAGTTGATTCCTTTTGTTTGCTTGGTTTTTTTTTTTAACATTGGCTCAATCAGAAAAGAAATATGTTCTATTGATATTTAGTAATTGTCTGTCTTTAGCACAAAACCTGTTTGTAAGTAGTTACATATAAGTATTGTAGATACGGTTAGATATAAGTTGTTATTTCATTGCCATCTTCTTCAAGTATCAACTAGCCCTGCTGCATCTTTCTATGGAAGGGTGCTATGGTCAGGATAGAAAGAGCTGGATTTCATAGCAAGTTGATCTGGTATACTACGCTTCTGAAACCACAGCCTCAAATCTGAGGTCTGGTCCTTTTTTTCTTATTGTTATTTCAATAATATAAACGTTTTGATGGATTTTGTGATTATTATGTAAGAATTCAGCTTGTAAGCATCATACTATAGTTTAAATAATTTTGTTTTGATTTTTAAACCAATGATGTATTTGGTATTAAAGGAGTCTTCTCTCTTTCTGTACCCTTTCATATGATTTTAATAAGCAGGTATCTCACAAACATTGCATCCCCTCTAAAGTTACCCCTTGACAACTGACCTCCCACTAAAATACAAAATTACACAGTATCAACAAAGTAGAGACTTGTCATTTATCCAGAATCTGCTTAACCTCAGGAACTGGTGCTATTAATTTCTATATATTTTCTGTTTGATTCTAAATAGCCTAACAGTAACACACAGCATAAATCTCATTTCCTTGTTACAAAGATGGGGAAGTTGAGATTCAACATCGTCGGCCATTCTTACCAAGATGACAGAAAAGCAGGCAGGAGCCTTGGGACTCAAAGTTGAATTTGACTCATGGTCAATCTTCTGCCATATTTTATCCCTTTCACAACTCTTTAATGCCATGGTGTTGGTTCTTGGTAAAAATGACTGTTATTATTAGCAATACAACAGTATCACCAGACAATCATGGATACTTTATATTTAAAAGTTCCATAGTCAAGGAAAAATGTAATCTGCATATAATCTTTTGCTAAAATTAATACTGCTGGAGAGTAAATATTCTGAAATGTACTGATTCAACTTTGCTTTGTTTGGATGGAATGGTATTCCCCATGCTTGTTTAATCATAAAATCATTTTTCAGATAACATTCTTTCACTTCTTATAAAGATAGAACCTCATTGAACAGTGCTTTGGGGAATATAAAACAAGAAACAACACTGTGTTATTTTCTCATTTTATGTATAATAATACTATGTTAGCATGAAATTGTCATTTATGAATGACAGTATTGTCTCAGAAAGTGGAAGCAGTTCAAGCTTGGGATCACAGCGAATGACTGGTAGACATGAAGACAAAGACAGAACACCTCAAAAAGTTATGTTAATGAAGCCTTGGCATAGAGCATCATGTCAGCATTGTCTGGTCTTCCTGCTTTTCTCTGGGAAACAGTTCCTACATCACTCTTCTAAGCAAAACCTCATCAGCTGCCAAATATAGGGTGTATCCAGCACTCCAGCTTTCACACACTCCCTCTGTCTCCAGGAAACAGGTAAGGAAAGTGAGAAAGTGTCATTTCTATATCTTGTACTGACACTTGATATCTCTAATTAAATGTTCTATGTCTTCACGTTTAACCCAGGCTTAGTTCTTACCTTTTTAATTTCTCAAGATGGCATTCAAGTTTAGACTCTAAATCTTTTTGGGTTAATATAAAATGTGTTTATGCATTGTGTGAATGTGTGTAGATGTATGTGCACACATGTGTGTATATGTGCAGTTGTGTATGTGTGCAACTATTTATATGTGTGTATGTACATGGATGTGTGTGTGTGTCTATGTTTGTATATTTGACATCTTAAAATTGAGCATTTTTTCTGTGTTACCTTCTGATTTCTCCAGTCTATTTTATACACAGAGTTGAAAGACAGCAGTCATAGCAACCATTTCTTCTGTTTTTAATTTCCTCAGGGTACTCAGCCCATGGCAGAAGGTTTCACATAAAATTATGAACCCAAATAATCACTTTTCAGCACTTCAAGGGACCTTGAAATTATAGAATTCCAAAATTTTAAATATTTGAAGGAAAAAATAACAAAAATGTGCCTCAAAGTGATGGGAGGATAGGCCGGTAGCAACAAGCTAGAATTTGGAGCCCTCTGAATACCAAGCCCTTAAGGAACCTGAGGATTTAATCTTCTCAAGTCTGTCTTTCTTATCAGCAGCTGAGTAACCCAGAGAGAAAAGTTGTCTTTCATCTTCCACATTCCGCTGAGACTAACAGGAACTTCTGGGGTTTTACCATAGCATTGGTGGGAGTTTTCTTTAACCTGTAGCCACAAAACAAAATAAATCTCTTAGTTTTCCTCCACCTCAAGGTATGCTTTCTCCCTTTTAAAGTGTTGCAATCCTAGGGAAGATTACCAAAGGATGTGCACCCCTCTTACACAATTGACATATCTGAGGTGAGGTATACTGTTTGAAGTGATTGGTTTAAACCATGCCAGTGGTGCTAATGAACCCTTTACATCCTAGCCAGAACTGATATGAAGAAGAGAGGTAAATAAAACATAAAATCTGTTCCTAGTTGGTAGAAAACGAAACCAGTTTATGTGTCCATGGCTAGAAGAGTAGACAACAAAAATATGTCTCATGCATATAAAATTATAGTCAATAGAGAAAATAATGAGACTATGACATACATCTACAGGGGAAGTGGATAGAACTGGAAATCATTACAAAGAAAGATAAGTATGACATGTATTATAGATGAAATCTGTGTATATGTCTGTGTGCTTGTGTGTGTATGCATATGCATGTATCTGTGTGTGTATGTGTGTATATGTGTATAAATGTGTATCCGTGTGAGTGTGTGTGTGTGTGTGTGTGTGTGTGTGTGTATGTGTGTGTGTGTGTGCATGATATATAGATCATAACATTGGAAAGGACACCATGAAAGGAAAGAGAACTTCAGGTTGGAGTGATGGGAGGGAAAAGAGAGGGTAATAGAATCCATGTGACATGAAAACAGGATAGACAATTTGACAGAAGAAAGAGATTATCAAGAGCAGGGAAGATGGGGGGATAGAGGGTGCCATGGGGAAGAAGAACAAATAAAAACAAAATGTCATGATTCATATGCAGGAAAACACTTTCATGGTCTAGAGATGCTTATTTTCATTGGGAGTTGGTTATAAGTATTATTGGTCTTTTACAGAGATGAAACTGGTTTGAATCACTTGAGTTTTTTATCTTAGCCATTCTTGTGGGTGTAAGATGGGTTATTTGGTTTGATGGTGTTTAATTTCTTGAGGTCTTTATATATTTTGGATATTAGACCTTTGTCAGATGTAGGGTTGGTAAAGATCTTTTCCCACTCTGTAAGTTGTCACTTTGTTCTCTTGACAGTATCTTCTGCCTTACAGAAGCTTCTCAGCCTCATGAGCTCTTGTTGAAGAATGGATAAAGAAACTGTGGTACATTTACACTATGGAATACTACTCAGCTATTAAAAACAGGGAAATCCTGAAATTTGTAAGCAAATGGAAGGAACTAGAGATGATCATACTGAGTGAGTTAACCCAGACTCGGAAAGACTCACATGGTATACACTCACTTATAATTGAACACTAGCCCAAAAAGGATGTCCCATGAAAGTCTTCACTTCCCAGGAGATTGCGTTAGATGTGGGGACCTCCTATTTGGACTCTAGGTGAGAGACGTACAGGAGAATGGGAAAATAGAAAGATTCAGAGGGTACTAGAAACCTACAAGAACATCAGAAGGGTCTGCTCGAACTACTGCACCAACCAAGGACAATACATGCAGTAAACATTAAATCCCTACTCTAATCTAGCCAATGAACAGGACGTTATCCACAGTTGTGTGGAGAGTGGGGACTGACTCTGACATGAACTTTGGTGCCCCATATTTGACCACTTCCCCTTGGTAGGGAGGCCTGGTGGCACTCAGAGAAAGAATAGGAAGGCTACCAAGATGAGAATTGATAGGCTGTGACCATATGGTGTGGGAGGAGGTCTCCTTCTGTAACAGACCTAGAGGAGGGAAAGAGGGTGAGAGAGGGAGGGTGGAAGAACAGGAGGATACAAGTAAGGGGATAACAATTGAGATGTAATCTGAATAAATTAATTAAAAAGGTAAAAAAGAAAAATAATAGAGCTGGAAGTGGTGGTGCATACATTTAATCCCAGCACTGGGGAGGCAGAGGCAGGTGGATCACATTATGAGTTCAAGACCAGCCTGGTCTACAAAATGAGTCCAAGACAGCCAAGGCTACATAGAGAAACTCTGTCAAAAAAAAAAAAAAAAAAAGAAAGAAAGAAAGAAAGATAGATAGATAGATAATAATTGTGTGTGGCTTAATGAACAAATCTTGAATGTATGCTTATGTGCTTATGGGGTATAATATTCATGTTTTGATATATATATATATATATATATATATATATATATATATATATATATGATGTAGAATAATTAGTTAAATAAAACTAATTAACATAAAAAGAAATATAGAGGGAGGATAGAACAAAAGGTAGATTACTGAATCTATTCCTCATCTCAAGGCCCTAATCGTTACTCACAAATAAGGTAAATTTTTAATTAAATGGTATTGGATTTTGTATCTTGATGCTAATCATGCTCATGTCAAAAACTAGTCTAGGTTTCTCACAAGAATATATACTCTACGTCTAATAGATATATATGATTCTATAGATATATGAGGCAAAATAGTTAAATAGGGTCTTCAAAACCCTCAGAGACCTACAGAATATGGCATTTAAAGATGTTTTTTATTATTCTAAAGATTCTCTGAGAAGACAAGTTAACTCCCGGAAACACCCAGCCCGCCTCAAAGAAGAAGATGAGCATAAAAGAACCTCTTTATGGAGTTAGCTTCAAATGTGGCAAACCAGACAATGGGCTAAATATCCTCATTTCTGCTACAGACAGAATTCTGCCAAAAAATGGGCAAATTTAGAGGCAGGCAGAGTCAACAGCCAAACTCTGCCAAGACAGGACAAGCAATAGTTCCTGTCTCAAAAATATGTCTGTCAGATATATTGGGCCAGAAGGCGGAAGATGATGCTCCAGCTTTATAGAGAGTGCTGGGTGACTGTTCAGGCAGTAAACTGTCTTAATCGTTTTTCATTTTGGAAGCTGCTAACCCGCACTTTGGGTTCACTCAGGTATTTAAGTTTTATCTTCTCAAGTCTCTGATGGGGTTGAAGACCAGATAGTTCAGTCTTTCAGTTAAGCTTAGTAGGTTAGGGGTTAAGATGTTTTTAGATTAAGATAGATATTTTAAGTTAATAGAGATGAGATATGATAGATATTAATCTCCATTTAGAAATTTAGACCCAAGAAGATAGGAAAGATGTTTACTTCAAGTCTGCCAAATACAAATGGCCAAATCACTATGAATGTAACATTTATATAATTCCTGATTGTCTCCTGGTTCTTTCTGCTGTATGTAGTTTATTTTACTTATGTGTAATAATATAAATGTATATGTTAAAAAACAAGTGTAATATTATTTTTTAAAAATAAATAAATAAAACTCTTAGAAAAAAAGAGAGAGGTGACTTTGTGACATACTGCAGTCACAGCTGACAGTGCTATTAGTCACTCAACTAAAGATGGTAAATCAGTCTATTGGGTATGTGACACCATAAACAAGGAGAGTTCCAGAAAGAGACACATGTTTGGGAGAAATTAACACATAAAGGAGTTACTGATCCTGAAATTATAAGAACAAAACTCAGTATATAATGAAGTATTGAAAATTGAATTCAGAGAAAATCTCTGTCGATCCCAAGGCAATGTAAAACAGACTGAGGTGTAGGGTATACATGAGGACAGAAAGGCATAAAAAGGTGGACTGAAAGACGAAAGAGAAAATGAAACAAATAATCTGCTATCACTTACTTAGTTAATTAATTTTTTATCTCAGCATAAACTATTAAATATGCTTAATATATTAAAAAAGAAAGGCTATTGCTTTGAATGCTAGCTTAAAACTTTATAACAATTTATTATATTACATATTATTACTATTATCTATTAACACCAATGCCACTATAAGCATATTAGTAGCATCAATCATTAATATTAATCATTATTATTATTTATTATAAGTTATTGTTAAATACATTGCATAACATTAATATTAATGATGATTAATATTAAAATGTGGTGATGGTAATGATATCAAAACCCTACTCCTTTTCTCCTAGTCCCCTCCCATACACTCCTCTCCACATTCCCCATTTTTTCTCCTCAGAGAAGGGGGAAGTCCCTCATGGATACCAACCCACCCTGGCACATAAAGTTGCTGCAGGACTAGGCTCATCCTCTCCCACTGAGGCCAGAAAAAACAGCTCAGTTAGGGAAAAGGGGATCCAAAGGTAGGCAACAGAGTCAGACAGCCTCCACTTCAGCAGCTGAGGGTCCACATGAAGATTAAGCTGTGCATCTGCTACATATGTACAGGGAAGCTAGGATCACTCTAAGCATGCTCTTTGGTTGGTGGTTCCATCTCTGTGAGCTCCCATGGGCCCAGGTTAGTTGACTCTGTAAGTCTTCTTGTAGAGTCCTTGACCTCTCTGGCTCCATCAATTCTTCCCCCAACTCTTCCATAGGACTCTGGAGTTCTGTCTAATGTTTGGTTCTGGGTCTCTGCATCTGTTTCCATCAGCTTCTGGGTGAAGCCTCTCAGAAGAGTTCAACTAGGCTTCTGTCTACAAGCATAGCAGAGTAACAAAATAGTCTGAGGGATTGGTGCTCTCCCACAGGATGGGTCTCAAGTAGGGCCAGTCTTTTGATTGGCCATTCCCTAAATTTTTGCTCCATTTTTGTCCTTGTCCATCTTGTAGGTATGGCAAATTTTTGGTTGAAGGTATTTTGGATGGGTTGATGTCCTTATCCATGCACAGGAAGTCCTGCCTGGCAACAGGATGTGGCTACTTCAAGCTCCATAGTCTCCACTGCTAGGAGACTCAGCTAGGTTGATCTTGATAGACCACCAGGGGCCTTCCCTATCCTAGGTCTCCAGCAAGTTCCAGAATTCCTCCCCCTCAGATTTCCATCCTCTCACCAGGCTCTCTCCCATTAGATCTCCTCTCCTCCTAATCCCCTGCTTCCCTCTCCTACACAGGTTCCTCCCTCCATCCCCCTCCAATGCCTATTTTATTTCCCCTATTAAGTGAAATTCAAGCATCTGCCACTGGTGCCTCCTCATTACTTAACTTTTTTGGGTCTGTAGATTGTGGCATGGTTATCCTGTACTTTACAGCTGATATCCACATATAAGACATGCATGTCTTTTGAGATTTGAGTTACCTCATTCAGGAAGATATATTCTTCAAATTTATCTGCAAATTTTATGATTTCCTTGTTTTTAATAGCTGAGTACTCTTGTGTAAATATTCCACAGTTTCTTTATCCATTCTTTAGTTGAGGGCCATCTAGGTTGGTTCCAGATTCTGGCTATTACAAACAAAGTTGCTATGAACATAGTTTTTTTTTTTTGCCACTGCTTTAATCGTCTAAGACTTTCTTAAATAAATAGAAAAAATATTACTTTAAATATATTTGAGTAGAATTATATATTTTAATAAATTAAGTGTCCTTGTGATATGATAGAGCAACTTTGGAGTATATGCCAAGGAGTAATATAGCTGGGTCTTTAGGTAGATCTATTCCCAATTTTCTGAGAAACTGCCAGATAGATTTCCAAAGTGATTGTACTTGTACGAGTTTGCACTCCCACCAGCAATGGAAGTGTTCCCCTTTCTCTACAAAGTTGCCAGCATGTCCTATCACTTGAGATTTTTTATCATAGCCATTCTGATGTGTATAAGATGGAATCTCGGAGTCATTTTGATTTGCATTACCCTGATAATTAAGGATAGTCTACATTTCTTTAAGTGTTTCTTGGCCATTTGATATTCCTTTCCTGAGAATTCTCTGTTTAGCTCTGCACCCCATTTTTAATTGGATGGTCTGGTTTATTTGTGTCTAATTTCTTGGGTTCTTTATGTATTTTGAATATTAGCCCTCTGTCAGAAGCAGGATTGGTAAAGATCTTTTCCCATTCTGTTGCCTGCCATTTTGTCCTGTTGACAGTATCCTTTGCCTTGCAGAAGCTTTTCAGTTTCATGAGGTCCCATTTATGAACTGTTGATATTAGTGCCTGAACTGTTGGTGCTTTCTTCAGGAAGTTGTCTCCTGTGCCAATGAGTTGAAGACTATTCCCCATTTTCTCTTCTAATAGATTTAGTGTTTCTGGTTTTATTTTGATGTCTTTGATCTACCTGGACTTGAGTTTGTGCAGGGTGATATATATAGATTTATTCGCATTCTTCCACATTCAGACATCTAGTTAGACCAACACCATTTGTTAAGATTTTTTCCTTTTTTCCATTGTATGGTTTTGGCTTCTTTGTCAAAACTCAAGTTTCCATTGATGTGTGGGTTTATTTTTGGGTCTTTGATTCAATTCTTTTGATCAACCTGTCTGTTTTTTGGCCAGTGCCATGCAGTTTTTATTACTTTTACTCTGTAGAACAACTTAAGTTAGGAATGGTAATACATCCAGAAGTTCTTTTATCTTATAGGATTATTTTAGTATTCTGTTTTTTGTTTGTTTGTTTTTCTACATGAAGTTGAAAATTTTTTATCAAGGTCTGTAAAAAATTGTGTTGATATTTTGATGGCAATTGCATTGAATCTGTAAATTGCTTTTGGTAAGATCGCCATTTTTCTATATTAATCCTACCAACCTATGAACATGGGAGATCTTTCCATCTTCTGATATCTTCTTCAATTTCCTTCTTCAGGGACTTAAAGTACTTATCATACAGGTCTTTCACTTGATTGGATAGAGTTACA
Organism: Acomys minous; assembly: GCF_964271855.1. NCBI lineage: Eukaryota > Metazoa > Chordata > Mammalia > Rodentia > Muridae > Acomys > Acomys minous. Next base: position 42,162,433 of record NC_140493.1, on the reverse strand, counting down.
CGAAGATCTGTTTTTTATTTGTGACTATTTTAATGAGTGTTGTTTCCCTAGTTTATTTTTTCATCCTGTTTATCATTTGTATACAGAAAGGCTACTGATTTATTGAGTTAATATTATATCCAGCCAATTTGCTGAAGGTATTTATCAGCTGTAGGAGTTCTCTGGTAGAATTTTGGGGGTCACTTATGTATACTATCATATCATCTGCAAATAGTAATACTTTGGCTTTTTCCTTTCCAATTTGTATCCCTTTGATCTTCTCTAATTGTCTTATTGCTCTAGCTAGCATTATATTGAAGAGATACAGAGAGAGTGGGTAGCCTTGTCTTGTCCCTGGTTTTAGTGGAATTGCTTTAAGTTTCTTTGCATTTAATTTGATGGAGGCTATAGTCCTGCTGTATATTGCCTTTACTGTGTTTAAGTATGGGTTTTGTAGCCCTGATCTCTACAAGAATTTTAGCATAAAGGGGTGTTGGACTTTGTCAAAGGTTTTTTTCAGCATCTAAGGATATGATCATGTATTTTTTTCCTTTCAGTTTGCTTATGTGTGGATAAAATTGATGGATTTTCATATATTGAACCACCCCTGGATGGCTGGGATGAATCCTACTTGATCAAGTACATTTGTGATGTGTTCTTATTTGTTCTTTGTGAATGCCTTTTTTTTTTTCGTCAGTGTTCATAACAGAAATTGGTCTGAAATTCTCTTTGTTTGGTGGGTCTTGTGTGGTTTAGATATCAGGGTGACTGTGACATCATAGAATGGTTTTGGCAATGTTCTTTCTGTTTCTAGTTTGTGGAATAGTTTAAGGAGTATTGGTTTTTAGCTCTTCTTTGAGTATCTGGTAGAATTCTGCGCTGAAACCATCTGGCCCAGGGCTTTTTTTTTTTTTTTTTTTTTTTTTTTTTTTTGGTTGTGAGACTTTTAATGACTGATTTTTATTTCCTTAGAGGTTTATAGGACTATTTAAATATTTAAATTGTTTACCTGATCTTGGTTTAACTTTAGTAAGTTGTATCTATCAAGAAAATCATCCATTTCATTTAGACTTTCCAATTTTGTGAAGTACAGGCTTTTGAAGTTAACCCCAATGATTCTTTGGATTTCCTCAGTGTCTGAGGTAATGTCCCCATTTTCATTTCTGATTTTGTTAATTTGTATATTCTCTCTCTCTGACTTTTAGTTAGCTTGGCAATGGTTTGTCTATTTTGTTGATTTTCTCAAACAGTTAGTGGTTTTGTTGATTCAAATCAGCCCTGAATTTTATTATTCCTTGCCATCTACTCTTGGGTGTGTTTGCTTCTTTTTGTTCTAGAGCTTTCAGGTGTGCTGTCAAGTTGCTAGTATGAGATTCTTCAATTTTTTAAAGTCACCCACTGCTATAAACTTTAATAGTAGTAGTAGTAGTGATTACAAAAAGTGGAGGGGAAGAAAAGGTCTCTAAAATATTAACAGAAATGTTTCCAGAATTAAAGGACATAGGACACCAGCATAAAATATTAATGGAGAAAACAGTACTTAAAGATGACCTTAGAGAGAAAACTATAAGCTTTTTTTTGTCAAATTTGGTGCTAGGTTCTCCATGTTCATCTTTTTCAGTCACAATTACTCACAGTTGTTTACTATTTGAAATGTATTTTTTACTGCAAGACCATGTTATTTCATCTTCTGTCCTACTTTTATCTCTGCTCTTCTTTCTCCCTAGCTAAGTCTCTCTCATATTTCTAAACGTTTGAACATCAACAGGTCTACTCATGATCACATTTAATTATTTTTATCCAAGCTCTTTATTGATAATATTTCAAGACATTAATGACTTTTAAATCATGCTTCTTATTTATTTTTTGAGAATTTCATGCCAGCATATAATGGGTTTTGACCAAATTTGCTTCCTTCCACTCACTCCAGATCTTCTCCTCTTCCCTCTCACTACCACTTTTCTCTCCCAAGTTAACGAGCTCTGCTTTCACACTGATTGAATTCACTTAAAACCGCATGTATGTACATATGTGAAGCATGACTATATATCTATAAGACCATGAATGGCATGTCAGGGCCCACATTCATAACGAAAACTGATCCTCCCCTATTAAAGATCATTTTTAAAGTTACCAATAGCTTCTGAGCTAGGGCTAAACTTCATGACCATCCCCCCCAAACACACACACAACCACACACACAGACACACACACACAACCACACACACACACACACACACACACACACACACACTTAGATCTTACCTGTCTTGGTTGTGTGCAAATCTTGTATACCCAGTCCCAGCTTCTCAGAATTCATGTGTACAACAGCTACGCCATGTCCACAAATACTATTTCATTGCATATGTCCATTGCCTCTGGATCTTATGTTATTTCCATCCCCTTCTTCCACAATAAACCTGAACCTTGGGAGGATGGACAGGGACATAGTTGTCCCACCTAGACTCCACAGACTCCTGTTTCCCACACATTGACCAGTTGCATGTCTTTGTATTAACTGTAATTAAAATGATAATTTACATCTACTGTAAAATGAAGTTTCTCTGATAAAAGTTGAAAGGCTCACTGATCTATGGATATAAAGATCTACAGAGGACCTTTATAATGCTTTCCATTTGGCAGAATAATAGCAGGAAATTTTCTCCTAGGGCCTAGGACTTATCTAGCCATGGCTTCTTAGTTCCAGCAATGGTGCCAGGTATGGATTCCATCTCATGGAAGGGACCTTAGCTTCAATCAGAAAGTAGTTGATTACTCCTCTAACACCCATGCTACTACTATTGCACCAATGGCCATGTATTGCCAGGCCAATTGATAGTGCAGCTAGCAGCATTCACTATGCAACACTGCTGACTGCTTTTCTCTCCTAGTATCATGCACAGAACTTTTGATCACTATGAAAGTTAGCCAGGAGGAATGAAGCTTCCCTGTCAGAACTAGCTTTATTTCTCCATGTCCTTTGACTCAAGTACTGTGTTCCACAATAGGGTCTTCTCATCAAGTCCTGTGGAGTAACCAAGAGTAATACTTTTTAATGCTAGAAGGACACCATTAACCAACAGCTAGGAAAGATGTAGATAGCCCATACCTGGTGTTAGGCTTGATAGCTTATAACAGCTAAAAGAGGCATTGGTCCCTGTAGTATGCAACTCCCTTTAAATTCCTTTTATATATTTCTATTTCTACATCTTAGGCAGCTTCTAAGCAATAAGTTTGAGTGTTGCCTTTTCAAAGGTCTTTCTTTAGTATTATAAATACATCCCTATGTTCCATCCTCTACCTTGCCTTTCCATGCCTTAAACCAATTAAAGATTATTTCTAATACTGACCTAATCCAAAAGTCCAGACTCATATATCCAATTATTCATCATGATTTCCACTCCAACAATTGACAGATGAAATGTATCATGTTCCAAAGAAAGGCCCTGTTTCTCCACCCTCAACCTAGCTTCTCTTTCTTTCCTGCTCTAGTCATCATCTTTCATGCTGATGCTTGACTTGAGTTTTGATACTTCTCACTCATACTTCGTGTCTAATCCATCAACACTCACTTCTTGGTCAGTCTTCCCAATATGTCTTTCATTGGGACTGATATCATCACCTCCACTAATGCCATTGTAAAACCATCTTTCTCCTGAGATAATATCATCTCCTGATCTTTCTGTTTCCACTACTGGCCAGAATTCCTTGCTGAGCAAGTTGCCCCACAGCAGAACCAGGATTTATTTTAATACCACAGCACTGACCAACTGGTTCAAAATCTCCCAGTTGTTTCACCTCACATCAGAAATGAAATAAATTTACATATGAATAGGTTTCTTGGCATTGTGACAAATACTACAGAGATCTTATTATTCATAAACCCCAAACACAGGCAGTAAGAAATAGAAGTCTTTCATATACAGTCTGTTCTCAGATGCTTCTCCCACCTTGGAAAGTTGCCAATTGATAAGTATCACCTTTCTAGAAAGCTGTGACTCAGTTTCTGAAAACTGTTAATAAGACATTTACTACTTTTATGAATAAAACTGATCCCGGTCAAATGCTGTAAAGTTACATAAGGACTTCCCTAAAATAGTTTCTTAAATGTCCCAAAGGGTCAAAGAAAGTAACTACTCATGTTTAAATCACTAAGCCAGCATCCAGAGCAACATGAATACCAAACACTAATGCAAGTACTACACAGTACTTCTTGGCTAGCAGAAATACGTGTTAAATATAACATTACATTTGCTGTATCCTGGGAGATGGAGAAATGACTCCTCAGTTAAGAATACTTTCTGCTGGCTGGCAGTGGTGGTACATGCCTTTAATTCCAGCACTCAGGAGGCAAGGTAGGCAGATCTCTGAGTTTCAGGCCATCCTGGTCTACAAGCAAGTTCCAAGACAGCCAGGGCTACAGAAAGAACCTCTGTCTTGGAAAAGCAAACAAACAAACCAAAAATGAACAAACACACCCCCCAAAACAAAACAAAGAAAACACTCCTATCGCAGAGGACCTAAGTTCATTTACCACTGGTCACTCTGGGATGTTCAAAGCCACCTGTAACTCCAGCTTGCAGGAGATCTAATGCCTCTATCCTCCACAGGCATAAATACTCACATGCATATGAACACACACATTAAAATATAACACAAAACAAAACCAAAATATTGGCATTGTACTATAAATTCACTCTAAGTTGGGAAAAGAACAGTGATTTTTTTTAAAAAACAAAATATCATGTCTTTTCTTATAGAAATGCCTAGAAGACCTCAAGAAGCAGTGACTTCCCAGTACCTGCTAAGTCACCAAAATTATAAGTGGAACTGGACTTGGTGGTATAGAAGATACATTACCAAATACATTACCAATCACTATTTTCTAAAACTTGTGCAAATTTTTTAATAAATTCTGCAGTAATATGTCGATAACACTTGTGGAACTATGTAAGTACAACATGTATTATCCTAGAACACACAAATAACACACTTATTATCATCTTTACCAGTGAGAAAGTTAAGTTCAAGAGAGTTTAAGTCATGTCCTGACGATTATATTTCTGAAGATGGTGGAGCTCAGACTCAAACCCTTCTGCACTGGTTTTAGAGCCTATGTTCTTAGTCTATATATGACTTTTCTTTATTTCTTCTCCAATTGTACATCTGCAAAGTTCTGTGCCCGTTAAAACTCCACACATGAAATCAAATGTCTGTGTAACAGAGACACAGGCTATAGAGTCTGAAGTTCTCAATGGAGCTTCAATAAATGAATATCCAACAGATGATCAAAAACCCAAATGAGAATCACACCAATTCTTAGTTGGTTGTTTTATATGTTACATAGTCTGTGGTTCCAAACTATCAAATGCCAATTAAGCCTTGTCTTAGGAGTCTATTGTTGTAAAGAGACACTAAGACCACCTCAAGTCTTTTGGATTTATTTGTTCATTTGATTGCTTTATTTAGATTTTTTTTCAAGACAGGGTCTCACTGTGTAGCTCTGGCTGTCCTGGAAGTCACTATGTAAAGTAAGATGATCTCACATTTATAGAGATCTACCTGCTTCTGCCTCTCAAGTGCTGGTATTAAAGGCACGTGCCACCGCAGCTGGCTGGCCATTGCAACTCTTATAAAAGGAAGCATTTAATTGGGGCTTGCTTACAGTTTCAGAGATTTAGACCATTAGTATCGTGTTAGGGAACATGATGGTATGTAGGCAGACATGGGGCTGAAGAAGTAACTAAGACCTCTACATCCAGATCTGCAGGTAGAAGAAAGAAAGAAATGCCTGGCTTGGTATGGGCTTCTGAAACTTCAAGTCTCACCCTGAGTGGCACACTTCCTCTAACAAGGCCACACCTCCTTGTCAAATACTGCCACTCCATGCTGACCCAGTATTCAGATCTATGAGCCCATGGGGCCAACCCTTTTCAAACCATGTATTCATTGGCACAAGCAAAAGCTCCCCTACACTGCTCCAGAATATTTTCCTGAAGTGGAGGAAGATTAAAGTTACAAAATGTGCATTTTTACTTTTGAGTGTCTCCTATATGCTCACCTAGATCAAGTCACCATATGTGTCCAGACCCACTTACTTACCTTCTATTTAAAGACACTGGCTTAGCTTTGATATATTGAAGTTGAATGTCAATGAGAAAAGCAGAGAAAATATACTAAAGAGCAAGTCAACAGTAAAGAGAACATAGCAACCCTTCTTTATCAGCTCTTATGAGCCTGCTTTTGGGGGTATAGAGAAAATTATTATCCTAAATACAATAAAAGCAACGCCTAAGTTTACCAGGAAGTCAGACCCTACTCCCTGCTCAAGTCCCGTAGGTAACTAAGGCAGGTTGAAAGCCTGGCATCTCTACTTTCATTTTGTATCTCCTTTACTTCAAATCATTTATCTACCTCCTCATGTAGGAATGCTGACTGAACAAGGTGTGTTCATATGGAAACCCCTAGTCCCAATTTATCTCCTACTCCATTAAGGCTAAAGGCACAAAGTTTCACTGTTCTAAACCTATATTCACTTGGGTTACAAGGAGAGTAAATGCTAGCAACCATCTCCAAATGAGAGCAGCGTCTATGGAGAGGAGAGCATGCACTCTGCTCTGCGGCCGACCACACAAAACTAATCCCTCCAGCAAAGAGAATAGTTAATACATAAACCATTTGAAAGATCACTTTGAAGGAGAGGGCCACAATATGACCAGTACTGCTGAATTATGCAAACATCTTTGTAAAATTAAAAGTGTGGGCTTTTCTAAGCCCACTCCAGATCCTGAATAAGGACACAGACACCTTCATTTTTATTAATAATTACTTTGGACACTATAGCTGGGCAGACACTCATCTATTCTAACCCAACTGATGGCATGGTCTCCTTCCAACCTATCTGCCATCTTAGTCTTGCCATGGCTGCCCGTACTCCATCCATGTCCTCATGGTGACTCTCTCATGATGATCTTCTCATGGTGACATCCTCATGGAGTGCTTCTCCTCTCTCCTTCCTCCACCTGAGACTCCACCACCACTGGGATTACAAGTCTCACCTTTGCTCTACTGCTCAGCTATTGACTGTTTAGCTGTTTATTATCCAATCAAAAGTGATAGGGAACAATTTTTACAGAACATTGAGACAGAAGATACTTCAATAATAATGACAATACCATTGTCTGGACTGCAACCAGATCTCTGGGTACAGAAATAGACACTTGATTATAGAATGCACAAAACCATCCCACAACACATCTTACCCCTGCCCCAAATCTATCCTATTTTCATCCATAAGCTAATATTAGCACCCCAAAGAAAGACTTTGGATAATTGGATCCCTTTATTCCTCTTTCATATGCACCAGTACTTAATTTAATTGTCATAACTGAAGAGGTAGAGAAGCCCAGCCTGTAAGCTGGTGGAAGCTGGGAGTTTCCCCCTAATTCTCCTATTGCTGAGTTTGGGTTTCCACATTAGTGATGTACAGGGAGGTAAAAGATTCTTTCCACTCACAAAATAATGGTTGCTCAGCTTTTCCCAGTTATTTTCAGTTTGATACCCACTGTTAATATGCCTTCCACATTTTGAAACAACTCTCAAAAATAATAATTTAAAATATGATATCTATTAATAATTAAAAATTGGCTCACATCTTTACAAAACATTGGGAAAGTCAAAGAAAACACATGTGCAAATTTATTTATATGTCCCTAATCTGCTTTACAATGTTTTCTTCCAACTTTATTCTAAATCAGTCCCTATGGTATTGTGAGTTTTTCAGAATGTGAAAGGAGAAATTATTGGAATTGTAAAACGCCTGGCTAGGACAAGAGGTGAGGCCTGGGAGTGAATTCCAACACCTCCGATTTCAAATGAAAGAGTCAGAAAGTCAAGGCTGCTTGAAAACCACACTGCCTCTCTATGGCCGGCACATGGAGGGAAGGACACCCAAGACAATGTGCATGGCTTCTTAGGAGTTTATGTGTTTATTTATGAGCAGGGCAGGATGCAATGCCTGAGTTTCCTCTAAGTACAGCCCTGCCCCTGACATTGTTTATAATTTTCCCTTTGCTAGACTTCCTGGCACACTTTGAAGAAAGTGATAAGACAGGGCAAAGGAAAACCTCTCACACCCAGCCACCAGAGGACCTCTAAGAGTCTTCAGTAAGGGTTGAGGCAAAGCTCTTCCGCTGCCCTTGTATTTATTGTTATTGTGGTTGTTTATTAGTTTCTTTAAGAAATGGCCAGGAAACACAGCTCCACATCTGCATGCAGTACACTTGCTTTGAGGTTAAGGATCCTTAATCACCCACACAAGGAGGCCGGTAATGTGTATAACCATTGGACTAGCAGGTTATAGTCTACTCAGATATGATTGAAGGGAAGGAGGTTGGAGTGAAAGGACATGGTCAGGTTTGAAGACAGTCTATGAACAGCCAAGGAACAATCGCCAACTCCCTCCCAGCCTGCTAGTTCTCTTTGGAGGGGAAACTTCTTGATTCTTCAAGTTCAGGTCAGGGATGTGACCAAGCTGGATCAAGGGCAGCCTCTCCTTCCCATTTATTGTACGGCTCAAGCTTCTGAGTCAGGCATTTGCCAAGTATAACTTGGAAAACTTTCTTCAGTTCCCTTACATTTTTCATTTGAATGATAACATAAGTAAGCACTATTGCCGATTTGTGTTTACATGTGGATTTGCATGACCATACAGTCCAGTGACTATAAAATGGAAAGTGTATTTCTGGCCAGTCAGGATTCAATTAGTTAATTTTTTTCTTCTTATTTTGAGCACCCAAAGAAGAAATCCTCTTAAGTATAGCTACCTGAGAGGACCTTTTCCTTTTTGTAGGATCTTAACTATATGTCTAGTAACAATGTCTTTAATCCCTGGCTTCCAGCCTAAAATATTCAATGCCCAGGCAAACAGTATATCATAAATTTTTAGGTTTGGCAAATATCCAACTCAGTGAGTTTTGTTGTTGTTGTTGTTGTTGTTGTTGTTGTTGCAACAGTTCCTAATAGCATCATTGTCTATCCAGGTGATCTGGAATCATAATGTGAGTAACCATATAAACTGCATTCCAAGATAGAAAAGCTAAGTTCAGGTGGCTTAAAAGTCCTAAGTGGTTAACATGAGCTTATAAACTACATCAGCTCAATTCATTTTCATGCTGGTGTTAATGACTTAGTGATCATTCAGGAATGTCCTGTTCAGTATCCATGAGTTCATATCACTTGGGTAATTTCTTTCTTGTTGGTTTCTTTCTCTATTAATCTGATAAGATACAAGAAATTCTTTGAAAAATATCTCTGTCCAGAAAATAAAAATAGCTGAGTAAAGAAAGAATCTTCAAAATGAGAGAAAATATTTTCCAGTTTTATATGTGACACGGGATCAGTATCTATAATGTATAAAGAAGTCAAATTCAGACACAAAAGAATCCAAATCATCCAGTCAAAAAATAAGCAAATGAACTTAGAAAGCAGTTTTAAAAAGAAATACAAATGTCCAAAAATATTCAATATCCTTATCCAACAGAAAGATGGAAGTTAAAGCCACCTTGAGATTCCATATCTCATCCCAGAATCACTATCACAAAAAAAAAAAAAGACTACAATGCTGTCAAGGATGTCAGAGAAGAGAAGAAATTGTCATATATTGCTAATGGGAATGTAAATTTAAGAATCTATTATGGAAATAAGCATACAGGGATCCCTCAAAAAAGCTAAAACTGGAATTACCATATGATCCAGCTGTAAAGTTCCTAATATGTATCCAAAGGAATCTGTCAGCATGCTACAAAGAGATTTCTGCATGTTTGTCTTTATTGCAGTACTATCCAGAGCCATGATATATAACCAGTTTAGACCTCTATAGATAGATGAATGAATAAATAAATGAGGTATATGTATACAATGGAGTTTTACTCAGCTCTAAAGAGTAACAAGTTAGGTTTACTTTGCAAGAAAATAACAGAACCACATACTAACATATTAAGAGAAAAGTCAGACTCAGAAAAATATCATGTTTTCTCTAAATATAAATTTATATTATCTATTGTATACTCCACATGCATGACATAAAAGTAGAAGGAGTGCCATGTGGGTAGAGGAATATATTTAAAGAGTGGATTAGAAAAGGTAACAAGGGAAAGTGACAGGGATGGAAAAGAGACATGTTATTTTCTATCATATTCAAAATCTTGGTTTAGAGAGACAAATTATAGGTAGGTATGTAGAGAGACAAATAGACAGACAGAGAGACAGACAGATAGATAGATAGATAGATAGATAGATAGATAGATGGAAAGGATATAAAAGTATAAGGGAGAAATCTGATGTTTTCTCTTGTGTGAAATCTATTTGTGGGTGGGGGAGGAAGGGCAGCAGGAGACAAGTGGAGGAAAGAGGACATTGATAAGGAAGGAAGTATAAGAATAAACATGTAGGAAAATGCTCTAAAGAAATGCATTATCTTGCAAACAAACACATTTTTAATTAAAAGATAGAAAAATACGTTAAAAGTGAAGGCCAGGGCTTTATGGAGTTGCCCTTTTCCCCAACATTTGCAGTGGACTTTGATGGTTGGTAAGGTAAACAAACAAAAAAAAAAATCAAGAAGACGGCTGGTAAGTAATGAATGCCCTCACATAAAGGCATGTGGACAGGATGGTAAGATTCGCCATGGCTCTGAGTTTCACACAGCTTGAAATACTTCTCTAGGTCCTAGAGGTCTCAGTTTCAATATTTCCTTCCTCAAGAAGACTCATCAGATCCCCCGACTCAACATGGCTATACCAGTCACTAGCTTCTCACAAGGACACTGATGAAGACGCCATCATGTTCTCATAACAAGATTCCTCCTAAATGAACATAATCTTGATTTTTCCAGGTTTATCCATTCATCTTCTTTCCTTAGCCCTTTGCTAGAATGAAAATCTTCCCATGGCCGAGCCTGCTCACTGTTCTCCGGAGTGCTGAGCAGTATCAGCCACATGGGAGCCGTCCTCTGAGCAAACTTGTCCACTAGATGAGTAAATGAACTCATGCTTTCTATTTTAGCTTTTGTGCTTAGTTTGGGGATTTGGAGTCTCCTCAAATACCATTTGCCAAAACCTTTTCCACTTGGTTTTTAATCCTAGGTCTGTTGAGAAGGAAATCAAACCCAGATGTGTCTGAGTCACTCGCCCTGAACTCACCAGCACTTGGTGGTGTAAGAGCCGAGTTAGGAGCTTTTCCGTAAGGAAACCAGTGCCCAGGGAAGGCAACAGAGAATCCTTGGAGATGAAGTAGAGGACGGACACTTGGAAATGGCAGCTCCCACCGATGTTTGGACAGGAGTTGGTGGGGGTCGTCATGCTGCCCAGTAACCTCTACACGTGGTTTTCTCAGCCAAGATAGGACTGCTTTTGGGCTGCTGCATTAAAAATAATCTCCCATTCTCTAACCAGTAATACAACCTTCTGCCTGAATCTTTTACCCTAAGCTAGAATCAGGGCAAGTTGCCAACTCTTGTTCTCATTATTAATTTTACTTGGTACTTTGGGAGCAGAACTCAGCTGAGACGTGAAGACACGCTGCCTTCCAGTAAGCAATCTTTCAAGGTAAAATCTGGAAGCATCAGAATCCAGTAAATGCCAATCCAGTTTTTTATTGGGGTATATGAAGTGTTTTCATCTTTTTATTTCCTTTTAGGTCTTGCTCCTATGGTGTGTGTGTGTGTGTGTGTGTGTGTGTGTGTGTGTGTGTATGTGTGTGTGTATGTGTGTGTGTGCACGCACATGTGTGTGTGTTTCATGCTTTAGCACACACTAAACAAAGGAATATGAGTTTCAAATAACACATTTGTATTTTTAATTCTGCTTCTATTATTAATATTGATATTATTTGGGGGGTTACATGAATTCTTTCTACCTCTATTTATAAAATTAGGCCACAATAGTTAAGAGATATTATGAAAATAAAATCAGGGTTTTTAAAGGCCTTTTAGAGGATTGCTGCGGGAGAGGGGCTCTATTTATTAAAGATATAACAAAAAAGGGAGAAAATAGTGAAAGAAAAGAAAGGAGGGGAAGGAAATAGACAGACAATGCTACAGTGCAAACTGTTTAATAACATAGCAACTGGCTCGGCAACAAAATCAATTTAGTAATAGGCACTGGTTTTTAGTGTATTCCAATTTCCATGGTAAAAATACTCTAACGGTGGCCAATTACAAGCTATAACATGAGGTCAAACAGTCCAAATTTTTCTGAAAATTTAATGATGAAGCAATCTGGAAAGGGCTGCACCTGCATACCATTGGAAAAAAAGTCTGCAAAAAGCTATAGTCACTCAGAAAATAAACATTGACTAGTTGGCCCATGACTTTGGTGGGTTTAAATTATAGTTCTAATTCAAATTAAGTCCATAAATGCTAATGCCTGCCTACTTACAAAGGGTGTTACACTTAAGCTGGGCTATAACATGGGCCTCACAAAACTTATGATAATCTTTGGGTCTGGAATTTAAGCACTCAGGATTTATGAGGAAAAACTGGAAAAAATAAAAAAATGATCCTTTACACACACACACACACACACACACACACACACATATATATATATATATTTCTAGTGATCTGTCTGACACACTCTAAAAGCAGACTGAGCTTCTCAAAGTCATTCTGCTCTTAGAGATACTAGGTTCCTCTAAGGTTAAAACACTATGCAGTCTTAAAAACAGATTGGTTTTTAATCCCTATATTACGTTAATACCCCAATGTTTGATTTGCTTATTTGGTAACCAAATACTTAACAGGATCTGACAGAAAATGACACAGAGTGCATAAGATTTGTAAAGGGTAGACAAAACCATCACAGGTCCTGAAATATTGACTGGAAGCCTTGGCCTGGGGGTTGTATAGGTCTGTTCAATATTGTGCTACGAGGAGGACATGAGAGAGCTGTAGCAGAGAATCGAGAACAGGAACAGGCAATGTAGAGACACATGTTTGTTTGTATTTTACTCTTTATTTAATTAAAAGTATGGTATTGCATTCTTAATATTTGTGTGGTGTTGGGAAACATCACTTACTCACTTTTATCCAGGAAACTGTAGCAACTGACCTAAGGACGCATCAAGTCCTGCCAGTTTCAAGTGAGGGACTGGCATATCACCTGTGGCCAGGAGAGGTATTCATACTTCCTTACCCTGTTTCCCTTCCATAATCAGTGCGTATAAGAGATAGAAAGACATGAGACATTAGACTGCTTTCTTACAGACACTGGGAATTGTGTGTGTGTCTGTATTTGTGTTTATGTGTATAAGGGAGTGTATATATAAATGTGTATGTATGTGTGTATGTGATTAAGTATGTGTGTGCTAGATTGTGTGTATGTAAGTATATGTATATGGGAAGGTGTATATGTGTAGGAGCATAAGTATGTTAGTGTATGTGCGTAATATATGTGTGAGTGTACATATGTGTTTATGTACCTGCATGTATATATGTGTATATGAGAGTATGTCTAAGTATCAGTATATGTGTATGTCAGTATAGGTGTGTATGTGAGTGTATTGCCTACATGTGTACTTGTATATGTGAATATGTATGTGCTTGTATGTTTCATTAAGGCATTTAGACATTTGGTTTTAGGTTATTAGGATAAGGTTTTTATTATAGCAATATGGCATAATGTAGTGCTTTTAAAGGTAATAGGTTATTTGAGAAGATTCTTGACATGCCCCTAAAGCCTCTGACACATATGTCTTTAGTGAAACTAATTCTCCCAACAGAAACAACCCAACTTGCATTGTACTTTTCACCATCTTTCCCTCTATTGTGATGCCTGGTGTCTTGCTGTCCCTGAGATTGGGAATTTGACTTTTTTCTCTAGAAGAAGACAACTTCCTTTGGATTGTCTAAGATCAGAAATTATTTGCTTTAAGAAAAATGAGAATCTCAATCAGGACTCAGAAGAATTCAAGAGAGCCCAAAATCTGTCCCCAGAAGGAATAGAACCTGCCAAACATCAGACATGAGGAAGAGGGAAGCATCTTTAGAACCAAAAATTCACTTGCAATCACAACCGACCCTTTTCTGGTCTGAATGAGAATGTCCTCCATAAACTCTTGTGTTTGAACATTTGGTCTCCAGCTGCTGGTGCTGATTGGGGGAGATTATGAAGTCATATGGCCTTGTAGGAAGAGGGATTTCACTGGGGGTGGGCTTTAAATGTTCACGGCTTGACCCCACTTTTGGTTCCCCTCTTCTCCTTTGTTATTGTGCTTAAAGATTTGATTTCTCAGATTCCTGCTCCTACAACCACACCAGCAACTTACTACCATGCTTCCCCACCATGATGGACTCATCACCCTCTAGAACTGTAAGCCAGCATAAACTCTTCCTTTTATGAGTTGCTCTTGGTCATGGTGTTTTATCACAGAAGCAGGAAGAAACTGATATATGATCCTTGCAAGGACATTTGCACATAGATACCGTGTACATACCTTGTCATCCTGGTAACAGGTACAGGTAAGCCTGTATACCCATTTCTGTAAATCAATTACTCACCAGTATTTGCTTTTCCTCCTGAAAGAAAAAAACTACCAAGATGATGCATTAATTCTGAACATCTATGCCCCAAATGCACAGGCACCAATATTCATAAAAGAGACATTACTAAAGATTAAATCACATATCAAACCCACATGTTAATAGTGGGAGATTTCAATGTCCTACTTTATCAAACATACAGATCATCAAGAAGAAACTAAACAGAGAAATAATGAAGCTCCTCAAAAATTACACAAAATAGAAAAAAAAAGGAATATTGTCAAACTCATTCTATGAAGCCACAGTCACCCTGATACCTAGACAATACAAAAATATAACAAAGGAAGAGAATTTCCTACCAATTTCTCTCATGAACATGATGGAAAAATACTCACAACCCCAATCCAAGAACACATGAAGGATATCATCCACCATGATCAAGTAGGCTTCATCCCAGGGATGCAGGGATGGTTCAACACATAAAAATCCACCAGTGTAATACATGCTATAAACAAACAGAAAAAAAATCACATGATCATCACATTAGATGCTGAAAAAGTCTTTGACAAAATACAACACCCCTTCATGATAAAGTTCTGGGAGAGATCAGGGATATAAGGCCCATACATAAACAAAATTAAGGGAATATACAGAAAGCCTATAGCCAGTATTAAATTAAATGAAGATAAACTCAAAGCAATTAAACTAAAATCAAGGGCAAGAAAAGGCTGCCCACTCTCTCCATATCTCTTCAATATAGTACTTGAAGTTCTAGCTAGAGAAATAAGACAATTAAGAGAGATCAAGGGGATACAAAGTAGGAAAGAAGAAGTCAAAATATCACTAGTCACAGAAGATATGATAGTATACATAAGTGACCCCCACAATTATACCAGAGAACATCTACAGCTGAAACTGGAAACAACCCAGATGTCCACCAACTGAAGAATGCATAAAGAAACTATCGTACATTTACACAATGGAATACTACTCAGCTATTAAAAACAAGGGGATCATGAAATTTGCAGGCAAAGTGATGGAACTAGAAATGACCATCCTGTCTTAGGTAAGCCAGACCCAGAAAGACACACATGGTATGTACTCACTTATAAGCAGATATAAGCCATATAATACAGCATAACCATATTACAATTCACAGACCCAAAAAAGTTTAGCAGCAAGGAGGACCTAAGAGAGGATGTTTGGATATCACTCAGAGGAGGAAATAGAATGGACAGAAGTGTTTGAGAGAACAGGATAGGAGCTGGAGTTCTGAGGGAAATGAGAGTGGGTGCCAAATGAGGGAAGATTGGTGGTAGGAACACAGATGGCTTACAGAGAGAAGAGAAACTGTGATCAAGGTCATCTCTGAGAAAAACTGGAGAGCTAAGACAGGGAAGGCTCCTGGGAGAATATGGGAGTGACTCTAACTGAGACCCTCTAGCAGCAATGGTCATGGAGACTGAAGAGGCCACCCACTAACTAGACAGGACTCCAATTCTAGGGAGGGGAACACTAACTCACACACTAAACTTTGACCCAAAAAGTTTATAAGAAGATTGCAGGGCTAAAGACATACCAAAGATTGAGGGAATATCTAATCAATGCCTGGCCCAAACTGAGAACCACACCAAGGGAGAGAGCCAGTCCCTGGCACTACAAATGGCGCTCTGTTATGCTTGCAGAAAGAAGCCTAGCATGGCTATCCTCTGAGAGGCCCCACCCAGCAACTGTTCGAAACAGATGTTAAGACTCACAGCAAAACATTGAGTGGAATACAAGGAGCCTTGTGGAAGAGTTAGGATAAGGATAGAAGGACCCAGAACTCCATAAGAAGACCAACATGGCCAACTAACCTGGGCCCACAGGGGAGCTTGTAGAGACTGTAGGACAAACAAGGCCCATTCATAGACTGGACCTAGGCCTCCTACATATATGTACCTGATGTGGGTCCCCTAGTAAGGGGCACAGGGTCTGTCTCTGACAAGGACTATGTTGCATGCTTTTGATCACTTCCCCTTGGAGGAGCTGTCTTGCCAGGCCACCTTCGAAGAGGATGAACAAAGTCTTGATGTGACTTGATGTGCCCGAGGTGGGTTGGGGAGGGGGTCTCCCCTATTCTTAGGGGTAGGAAATGGGTGATGGGGCGGGGGGAGAAGGGAGAGTGGGACCTGGAGGAAAGGAGAGAATGAGCTTAATTGGAATCTAAAGTGAAGATTTTTTTTTTAAAGAAGAAAAGGAGAAAAAGGAAACATGCTGATTTTACTGTCACATCTTACGTTGCACTTAAATGGGTCAAATCGCAGACACAGAGGTTAGTTGCAGATGCATATCAGGAGTTCTAACATGCTCCAGAGGCTAATGCATGCTCTGTTACAGAAACTGAAATAATAAACGACATAGCAGGATCCTGTTTTGTTTGTTCGTTTTGTTTTTTGAAACAGAATTTCTCTGTGTAGCCCTGGCTGTCCTGAGCTCAAGTTGTAGACCAGGCTGGCCTTGAATTCACAGAGATCCACTTGCCTCTGCCTCCCTGAGTTCTGGGATTACAGGTATGGGCCACTGTACCTGGCTGCAGGACCCATTTTTTTTTTTAATGTCTTAAGGTGCTTTACATCATTCCACCCAGAGAAGCACATAAACTTATTTCATTGTCCTTTATGGTTTCCTTACATACCTAATGGGATGTGTTGCTGGCTTTGGTTCAGTTTCCACAACTAAGATGATATAAACTTGAAGCCTGTTTGTTTGTTTGTTTGTTTGTTTTTCATAAGACATGGGAGTTTGATTTCCATTCTCTTGGCCTATATCCTGATCTTCTTCAACGTGAGCTGAAGCTGAAAATGATAAAATAGGACTGAGCCATGAAAGAGTAATCTGATTCTGAAGTGTCACTGTCTTAAGTTCTCACTGTGGCTTACATCTTTTCCAGTGTGATGGTGGGGAAAACAAACACCTGGGATCAATTGGATTAAACACCATATCACAGTGATCTGGATGCCTGCAAACATTTGTTTTAATCTACCTGCTTCATCTCAACATCCCGATCATATTTTTAGTCACATGGCTTGGTTCAGTATATCTTTACTAAATCATTGACTCTATAACATTGAACAGACAGAGCTAAAAAACTCAAATGAAAATGTCACCATTGAAATAACTGCTTATTTTCTCCTATCAACCTACTTTATTAGATCTTGGCCCTGTTCATGTTATTTTCATCTATAATACTAAGATTGACAAATTGAGCCAATATGAATATAAGACACCCAACTAAATTAGAGTATCAGACAAGAAATAAAAAATAGAGTATAAATTACTTTCCTGTGAACACATTTTTTTGTCATTCGAATACAACTGAATCCTGAGCTAAAATGGTAGCCCTCACACATACCAGGAGCCCTTGCTATGTTGCCATGATTTCCCCACCTCCTCTGTGTTTCTGACCTCCCACCCGGTGCCCCTCTCTGTCTTACAACACTAGTCATATTGCACTGGGTTGGAATGTCAGCCCGAATGAATCTTTCTTTAATGAAAGAAGATGCTGTGCTTCTGCAAAGCTTAAATGTGGGGAAGGCCTCCAAAGGGCTTTCTAAAGAAAACAGGAGCTTCCAAGGAGGAGGGGAACATTTGCCTGAGAACACTTACCTCTTTTGTTTAAAACAAAGAATGAGGCCATTCAGGAACTAAATTGATTAAAATAGAGGGAAATTGCCAGACCATTGATAACTGCAGCAAAAGGGCAGTGGTCACTCCTACTGATTGCCACTTCAGAGAGACCTGCACACCCACAACCAATCAGGGCCATTAGTGAGGAACAACCTTTTAGTGACCCACAATTCCCCCTTGGGAAGTATTTCACAAAAGCCTTTAAAGCTAGTGCAAAGCATTTTCCGCACCATATTTACCTTTAATTCCCAAGTCTGGAAGGGCTGAAAATCATTCAACCTCTAAATATCTCTCACATGCTGAAGAGATGAATGAGATTGTGCTCCCCCTCCAAGCTCTCTCCCTTCCCCAGCTTTTAAAGTACATCAAGCAGAGAGAACTGCTGGCCCTGGTGTATCCTGCAGCTCCGGTTAGCCCCTCTTTCTGCCCATATCAGACAGACCAAAATAATAATAATAATAATAATGCCACTTCTGTTCCACACCAGGAAAGACTGAGCAATTGTCTGCTGTGTGTGTGTGTGTGGTTTTTTTTTTACATCCTCTCACAGTGGCGTGTTGACAAAGATAAGTAAGTCCTCCTTCTTAAATGGAGTGTGTTTTTATACATTCAGAGGACGACTTTCAACCTGGGACCTGGGAGACTTCGAGTGGTCCCAGCTAAAGCACAGGGTCTTTGTTGAATGACTTCAGGGAAGCTGTAAAGCATGTCTGGACTTCAGCTTTCTCATTGAGAGTGTAATGTTGGATGAAAGAGCTCTGGTCACCACCTTTGCTAATGAGTCTATGGGACTGCAGAAGGTGAGACACTGTATATCTGTGTAATTTATAAACTATATACTTAAAACTGCACACATACATGCATGCATACTAGGCAAGGAGTCTGCAACTGAGCTACATACCCAGCCTTTAAAATAATATATTTTAAAGTATTAGTTTTTCTCTGGAACAGGCCCCTATAAAGTTATGTTTGGAATCAGTGATCTGTATTGTATTAAGCACTCTGAATGGCTTTAAAGATTAGACAGGTCTGGAAATAACTAGCAATAAAGGTCACCAGTCTCCCTTCCTACTTAGCATTTCATGGGAAATTAGCCTCTCCCTCCCCCCCCCCTTTTTTTTCCTGGCTTGCTTATTTCCCGGGGCTGGAAGCTGCATATGTGACAGAATGAGGAAAACTAGGTCTCCAAAGATGCTTATGGGGTCAGTAAGGTCAACATTAGGAAGGGATGGAGGTACCCTCTGTCCCACAGCAAAAAGAGAGACACATTTGATGGAAGGGCATTTCCTCCCTGAGAGGCTAGGGTACATACAGCATTCCTTTAACCCTGATTGGTCTGTAGCAAAGGAGGCTTTGTTTGCTAGAAGGCCAACACAGAGAAGCCAGGCTCTGAACATCAGTTCTTAATGTGTTTGCTATGATGCTCATTCTCACAAAGGAATGAATCCACAATTTCTCTCTACCAGCACCTACTTGTGACATAGGACCAGCTTGTCACTAAAGTGCTAGCATCTGGCTCCAGAGAGTCTAACAGACTGTTTCATGACATTGAGCTCTTTTCTGACTTGGAATATATCTGTTCTTCATTTTCAAACGTTTTCCAGCAACAAAAATAAAGTGAGTGTCTACAGACAAGGAGAGACCTCACACACTACATGACATATGATTTCAAGGACTATAGCTCACCATTTGACAAGGAAAGCTCTCCCTCTGCCACCTTGAAGGATATCCAAGTTAGTTTATAAAAGTGAGAGATCTAGTTAAGAAGTTGAGCAAATCAACAAAAACATCGGTGCGTGAATTTGATGTTTCTAATAAATAGCACAAAAGCAAACATTCGTATGCTTTGTACAAATATTGAAAATAGATGCAAAGATGTCTTCAAGCTCTTCATGATAATAATTTCCTAAAGACAAGAGACAGCAGGAGGTTATGCTTTCAATAGCTCCAGTCGGATTCACTGCAGATGTAAGGCCAAGTTTCTTTTCAAATTTAAAAGCTGTAAGTAAATAAATAATGGTTAAATAAATAAGAAGGCATTTCTGTCCAATCTCTTCCAAAGACACATAGGGTCTGAAGTGATTTTGAAAATTTGATCCATATATGCTTCTGCAAAAATATTCCCACAAGTTAAGTTCATCTTTCTCTTGGATATGTGGAGGCTGCTGTTTACTCTCCATTCTCTACCTCCTTTGTCCTGGTGATTCTCCGCGCTGGCCAGTATATCTGCGTTGATCTCTAAATGGTTCTCTTTGCTTTCATTCTCACTCATGTAGTATCCAAATTGCTACCGGTAAAATATGTCTCTTTAACCAATCACAGCATTCCCCCGTCCAATTCCTGATACTCACAGGACACAGTCTGCATTCCAGCATGAAAACCTGCCCCATCACAATCAAATTTCAATTCCTTCTGTAAACATTTTCTCCTCATGGTCTAGATCTAACATACACTCATTTTTTCCACTATTGGTGTCTTCTAAATGCTATCTTCTTTGTATATTAGTTATTTTTCTGTTGTAATTTAAAAAGAAACTCAAGCAAGGCAACTTAGAGAAGAAAAAGTTTATTTTGGTGTGTGTTTCCCAAAGGATAGTAAGAGTCCATCATGGTGGGGAGACATGTGAATAAGTGGCAGGCATGAAGGAAGAGGCAGGACCAGAGAGGTTCATCCTTAAATGTGTGAAGCAGAGAATGAACATGAAGTGGGATAAAAGTCTGCCCACACTACTTCCTCCATCAAAACTCCACCTCCCAAAGGTTCCACAACATCCCAAAAGAAAGCCAGCACCTGGGGACCGAGTGTTCTGACACCCAAGCCTATCTAGTCTTTTCTCATCCAAACCACCATACGTAGTTTAACACATTGTACCTGCCACTTACTTCAGTAGGGATTTAGTTGTTTCTTCATGCATTTCTATTACATGTTTATATAGCATTCAAAACCCAACTTCAGTATTCCACCTGAGCTAGGCTTGAGCATACAAGAAGAAGGATAAGAAAAAGAACAGGAGGAAAAGGAGGAAGAGGAAGAAGAGGGAGAAGGAAACTGAAGAGGAGGAGGAAGAGGAAGAGAAGAGGAAGAGGAAGAGTGGGAAGAGGAGGAGGAGCAAAGCAGCGATTAGGAAGGAAAAACAAAGACTGGAATGAGTTTGAGAGGGAGCAAAAAGTTGATAGGCTCAAAGCACATTGTAACCTTATATGAAATTAACCAAAAATAAATTAAATTCCTTTAAAAATAAATGTGATTATAATGTAGTGCAAGCCAACATAATATGAAATAAGTCCAATTATTTGAAAAACAAAGTTCTGCATCTGTATAAAGGCTTTATTCCACACCACCCTTAAGAGTAAGCATCCAATCTTCCAGGAAACACAAACACCACTATCCTGTGATAATCATTTACACACCAGCCTTATTATGTGCCATGATGAAAAATTCTCCTGCACATAGCATATGTTCAACAAATTATGGAGAAAATGTATTTTCTCATAATCTTTTGAAAATGTTTTTGTGTAATACTGTAGCAAAAATCCATAGATTGCAATGGGTATGTGTGGTAGTTTGGATTTTGTTTCAAGTGACCATGTGAGTGCTTAGATAAAGGTTAACAGCATCAAAGTATGCATTCATCTGTGCAAATCAGCACCACTTAAGTGGGTGTTTGTACCGATTACTGCTGCCCAACAACTCTCAGCCTTTCTCCTCTACCAACTCCACAGTGGTGGGAAGAGAGGAATAACACACACTGCATGAAGTAGCATCCTTTTTGGTACCAAAAGGAAAAGCTCAAAGTCCCGATTCTGCTGCTTTTGGCTGTTGAAATCTGGTGAGATTTACATCTCTGTATCTTTTGAATGAGAAGATAGTTAGATGACTGTTTTAGAGCCAAGTGGCTCGAAATGTTTGTGTTCTATGTGAATGGAAGGTGCCGATTCTGTTTTATTTTTGAAGTACTCCTGTGGTATTTGTCTCTCCTTCTGTTACTCACATGATAGAATGAAGGCAAGAGAGTAATCACCACATGTCCTTGGCGCCGCATATTTAAATGACGCTGTTAGATCAAAATGAAGACTCCATATTAGAGCGATGTGTAGATTACAGTGCTCTGTACCTGTCAAACCCCCATCTGATAAATACGTACAAATTTGATATGTCCATAAAAACTCTAGCAAAGGTGTGTAAGAAGAAATGAGTGGCAAACTGCAGCAGCCAGGTGGTATACTGTGACAGTTCATGATACCACAAATTTACTTTGGATTTTTTCCCACAATATATACTTTTAAAAACCTCACTGCAACAACAAATATAAATACACAAGAGAAGACTTTCCAAACAATTGGTATAGGGTATTTATTCCCTATATAAACATCTTTAAAAAACTCAGTGTCCTTATTTGGTTCATTCACGGAGTGAATTTTCCCAAATGTGTCTAATATCATAGATCATAGTTCACATACAAACAGAGGTGCAGGCACATGCATGCACATGCACACACACATGTGCATACATACTTACACACATGCAAGTATATGCCTCCATGAACAGGAGATTTTTTAAATTTTTTATTTAGTTTTATGTGCATGGGTATGTAGGTGTCAGATGCCTTGGAACTGGAGTTATAGACAGTTGTGAGCTGTCATGTGGGTGCTGGGAATTGAACCCAGGTCCTTTGGAAGAGCAGACAGTGCTCTTAACCACTGAGCCATCTCTCCAGCCCCGAACAGGAGATTTTTAGTCAGCTACAGCTAAGGTTCCCCTCACGTTTCTCCTGCGGCTGTCACTCTCCTCTACTGTGGTCATGCAGGATGGAAATAAAAACTGTTATGCAAGGCATTTATACAAGTGTTGATTGCAATCTGAATTTGCACGTAAAATCTATGGGCCAGGTGTTTTCCTTCCCCAAGCTCCCATTCCTAAATTTAGACATGAACCTAATGATAACTGACTTGCAAGTTATGGTGAAAACAGTAACAAAATGTGTAAAATGCCATCATAATTGTCAGCTTCTGTAGTAATACAGGTGCCATCACACTCTCCAGGTATCTGGTTTTTCTATCAAAAAGTGACTATTGTTTATGCAAGGAAGAAATTAGAGACCTGACAAATACAAGTTAGTGAGCACACAAAAGGTAAGAATTCAGTTATTCCAGGCACTCCCGAAGTGACATTTTTTGACATTTCTCAAATGCTAATGTCCAATCATGACTGCAACTGGGACTGTAACTCTAGTTTTCCTATAAAATAGATTTGTATTAATAATTGTTTCTACTCAATGGACAATTGATACAAGTAGCAATCAACCATTAGGAGTCTATCAGGGAGAGGTGGCTCATATCCCCCAATAAGTCAGTGAGTTATGCAATTTTCCTAGGAGAACAGGTTCATGAACAGAGAACAGTTTCTGACTCCTGAATGGAGTCAAGACCAGCTTTGCCATTGTCTGTGAGGGCAGAATTTAGCTCACTGAGAAAGGAGCTCAGGAGAGAGGGTACAATGTTCATCTGTGAAGACCATGTCAGTAAGATTTACAGTCATTGAGAACTTTCCTTATGGTACACCATATTTCATCTATGACACTATCCCTGTGAGAAAGACAAAGTCACTCATTCCAGTTTTTAGAAGAGAAAACTGAGAGAGACATAGTATGGTCACATGTTCCCAAGTGGCAAGCACATGCCCCAGTTCTGTACAGATTGTCCCAATCAGTTTCTCATTGGCTATTAGATGTGACTTGAGACTTTAAATCTCCTTTCTTAGTATGGCCCATCATAATAGCAGAGAATGCTTTGTAAGCTGCCAAGGGAGGAAAGCAAGCAATAGTCCTGCCAGTGATGACACCTATCAACCACAATAAAGACTAGCATGACATAATTACTTTAAGGGTGTAACAATGGCATGCAAGTCCTTGTGGTAACCAACAGATATTTAACTGAACTGAGACCCACTCAGCAGAAGGCAAATCATGCCTGGGACTAGAAATGTAGGCAACTACCTGGGAATAATGAGACCATTGGTCTTAACTGAGAACCTGCCACCACCACTTTACTAAACTAGCATAATCTCTAACTACATTCTCAATATTTATTTTTACACCCCCAGGTCAGTGTAGCTCTCACCATTTATCAAGGAAGTTTCTCTGTACAAGAGATGGAGACTATATAATTACGGGGTACCCAGCCCCAAAGATACATCTACATCACCACTCCTGCATCTTAAGCTCATGGAATATCTCTGAAGACTGAATGAAAAGATTTTACATTTACAAGATTTTACAACCAGAGATGCACAGGGAGTTTGCAGGGAGACTGTATCTTCTAGATATTATATTCAGGATAACACAACAGTATGCCTGCCTGAAGAAGACCCAAAGAAGTGCAACATTAATAGTCATGGTTAAATGGGGAAGTAGTTTTTGTTTTTTGTCTTTGGTGGGGTGTGGTTTTTGATATAGGGTTTCTCATGTATCCTTGACTGTCCTGGAACTCACTCTGGAGACCAAGCTAGACTCGAACTCATAGAGATATAATTGCTGAGTACAAGACTATTTTTACATTTGGGGTCAATGGGCTTTCTGATGCCATGAGTGAGGCCGCTGTCTTTGGCTAGTGAACAACAATGAAATTTGGGTAGCAAACAGAGAGCAAGCCTGGAAATCAGCTTCCATAGAGTCTTCACATCCAGAAACCAGAAGGAAAATATAATTGAATACATAATTTCCTATCAGTGTGGATCCCTGGGAACTTCTACACGGAGCTGATGGATTCCAGAGAAAGTCCTTCTCATTGAGAAAATGCTTGATTGAGTCAAATCATAACCAGAACCAGAATAACATCTTTTGCTATATATCTTGCCAAGCCATGTTGGCATGACTTAGTTTATTTGAGATCTATATTTCTAGGTTAAGATAAGCAAGTTCTCCCCTCTTTCATATGTTTGATCTTTTTCATTTGTTACCTTAATCAGATATAATCAAGACTTGTACAATTCTCTTTACCATATTGGATTATCTCTACTCGTGATATACTAGTGCAACTACACATATTCCCTCTGAAGATAAGAACACATTTCTGACACAGCAATGTCCTATCAAGCATCCAACACTTTCTTTTGGGGAATTTTTATGTGTGTTGCTGTGTGTGTGTGTGTATATGTATGTATGTACATGTGTGTGTGGTGTTTGCATGTTTGTATGTATATTGACACATATGTGTCAGCAAGTCCATGCATACATGTGTGTATGCATGTATGTGTGTGCCTGCATGTGGAAGTTTAAGCATGATACTGAATATCCTCTTCAACTCTTTGCTTTATGTATTGAAATAATGGTCTTTCATTGAACACCAATTTTCTGATTCTAGCCTTTATAGTCACTTTACCCTGAGAGAATTTGCTGTCTGTGTCTCCTGAGCACTGCAATTAAAGGTGGCCATCATATCAACCAGATACAGCTACAGATGGACACAGATACAGATACAGATACAGATACAGATACAGATACAGATATAGATACAGACACAGACACAGATACAGATATCCATACACACAGACACACATGTATGTGTCTGTCTGCCTATGTTTTCATATGTGTATAAGTCTGCTTTGACATTTCCACACCAAGGGCTGTAGGAATTCATGAGAGTTTGTTAAGCACGTTGTTGCAGAAGCAATAAGGACTTTAACTTTACCCTGTGTCAGCATCATGTACCACTTTCCCAGCCTCCTCAGCTTTCTTTCTTAGACCTATGCACACTATAAGGTCAGGGATCATGATTATTGCATTGAAAAACCCCAGGACTATCCTTAGGACTTTGCCAAGTAAAAGATGCAATAAATATATTTTTGTTGAATGATTAAAATGAAGAGAAATAACCCTTGAAAATGGTGTGCTGAAGGTTGCAATAATAGCTCATTTGGTGAAGTGTTTCTTGCAAAAACAAGGGCCTGACTTCCCCAGCACTCAGTAAAAAGCCAGAAGTGCTGGTGTATATTTATAATCCCTGCACATAGGAGGCAGGCAGGTGGATCCTTACCTGTCACTGGAAAGTTATCCTAGCCAAACAGGCAAACCTCAGGTTTCCATAAAAGATCCCCTCTCAAAAATCATAATGGACAACTCCTGAAGAATGATACCTAAAGCTGACCTCCAGTTTCCAGAGAACATGCACACACATGAACTATATACTTGTGAACATTGTCTCTCTGTCTCTGTCTCTGTCTCTGTCTCTGTCTCTGTCTCTGTCTCTGTGTCTCTGTCTCTGTGTCTCTGTCTCTGTCTGTCTGTCTGTCTGTCTGTCTGTCTGTCTGTCTGTCTGTCTCTCTCTCTCTCTCTCTCTCTCTCTCTCTCTCTCTCTCTCTCTCTCTCTCACACACACACACACACACACACACACACCCTATACTTAACCTCACCCCAAGTCCTGCTACATCATACTGACACACAGCATACCCACTGAATGGAATTGAACCTACAATCAAGACGTTAACCAGAATGTTTTCTTAAAATGCTTTCAATACTAATAGTTCATGAATCTGGAATGGCACTAAGATGCCTTCTAAAATGTCTTCATTGTTTCCCCAATAATGTGTAAACAGATACTTATGAATTCATACAGCCCTTGGTGTAGGAATGCCCAAACAGACTTATATTCATATATGAAAATACAAACAGACACATACACGTGTGTCTGTGTATGCATATCTGTGTCCGCCTTCTGGAAAACAGTCTTTGAAATAAATGTGTGTACAGTGGGAGTATGTTCTAAGATGGTGTTAGTGTGCCAGAGTCCAGAACAAGTATTTAACACAGCGTGGTTTATTGTACATTATTTACTTTACTTTTCTATTCCTAATGACTGTATTTTAAAACTGGTAAGTACAATAATTCTTTGTGTGTATAACTCTTTCTTAAATGGAGGTCACATCATATTCTTAAATCAAAAAGCAAATGAATGATCCTTACATTCTTCAGAGAATATTGAATGTGAGCCATGCCAGATACAGATCGTGAAAAAGCTTATACGGGAGAATAGAGTTCATGATCTAAACCCACTTATCTCCATGGGAAAAGCAGAAATCATGAGGGCTTTGTTGTAAATTTCTAGGAGGAGTTAAGATGCCCAGGAAACTAAATTATTGCCAGAATAAAACATTTTGTGTTATTTACAAGTGGGAGTTGTCAGGTCAGTTAAATCAATTATTCACCATTTGTTCCATTTAGTTTTGCATAAATCTTCATTTTCTCTCACAGCAAATTCTCAATTTATTGTGTAGCCATACACGGGCATTAATGAGGATAGAATGCCAACATTAAACTGAACACAGGGCAAGATTTGCAAGTTCTGCCCCCTCATCTGGCTTCATTTTTCTGCAACTCTCCCTTATCCAAAAGCCATTAGTTCATCTCATTTTCATATGCTAATTCTAAACAGAAACACTATTCTGTCACCCAATGAGTTGGGGTTGTGAAAGTGCTTTGCTTCATGATTTTGAAACACAGAATCTTTCAGGATCCCTCTCATGGAGGGCACTCGGGAAGGCTGAACAAAAGGACTAACAACAACAGTAACAGCTGCATCAGCCACAGTTTCTATATTGCCTACTATGTGGCAGAATTAAACAATATACTGGGTGGGTATTGTATCATTCTGGCTGAATACTTTGAAGATTTCACCAATGACGTTTATAGCTGAGGAATCTGATGTCTGAGATGAGGGAAAACTAGCCCAATGTAACAAGGGTAAGATGGTGTAGCCGAGATCCTGGCACATTGTTGGTGTTTGACAACTGGAACTTTTATCTGATTCTTTTCTTCACTTAATTTCTCATCTAGAGTATAAGTCACTGGTCACTTTCTATTGCTTGCTGTCATTAAGCAGGCTTTAATTTTGGTAGTATCTATCTCTGAACCTAAATTCACTTATAAGGGTGTTCCAGAACTCTGTGCTTATAATCAATATCTTCCTGTGAATCAACTGTAGCAAATCCTCTGCAGAGAACCCTGAGGAAGAAAATAGAAACTACAAGGAAGCAGCTAGGTAATTTAAAAGGACAACTTCCTCCCTTATGGGGCAAAAGGAGTGAAATAGCTAGTGAAAATTGATAGAAAATTCAATCTCAAAGACCCAATCTTGGACCAAATGAATTGTTTCTTACCTGGGAACTTTAATTGACTCATGTTCATTGATGGAGTTTGCTGAAGAACTCTGTCGAAAAGTCTACAGGTGGGGATGGGTCCAGCACATGAATCTCAGGCCCCTAACGGGATTCAGGCTAGTAATTTGCACCCAATCGAGGCATCTCAAGAAATGCCATTGGAGTATTATCAGCGGATCAGATGGTACAGCTCCTTCCATTCACCTTCCCTGAATAGCTTCTGGGTTTTGAGGAGAGATTCTGATGGGAGAATGGTTTTAGTACAGATTCAGAAACTCTTAACTTCACAGGTTCAAACAATCTGTTCCACATAATGAGTGTGGGCTCAAAGTTAGACTCACATGACCTCAGTCTTCCGGTCTCTAAAGTATTGACCAACCTGTATAGTTAGAAACAAAAACAACAACAAAAATGAATAAATAACATTTTAAAAATTAAAAAAAAAAACAAAAACAACGAGTCAGCAAACCTTCATCACTTCAGACCAGTACTAAGAGATCTGGCGAATGGCCATGGATATATTGTTGTATCTTTAATGCACCTGATAAACAACTCTGTTCCTGAGCTCACTTTATAGGCAAAGTTGCCTCCAGGGCCAGGTCTTGGAGAGCTTAGATCAGAGTGCGATACAGTTAAATAGCAAGAGCAAGATATCCATCCTACTGACTTTCACACTGTGCTCTGCTGAGCAGCATGTTGCGAAAACATGGTTACCAAAGCCTTTCTTGCTTCACCTAGGAGCGACAGTGGTAAGAATCCATTGAGGTTCTTGCCTCCCTTTCCTCTTTAAAGCAAAATATGTTCATTGCTATTCCTGTGTATGGCATAAGTCTCTTTTCCTTTAGGTAAGTACTGTTTCAAAATAATAAAGTCAGTTTCTGGTGCCCCTCATTTGATCACTTCCCCTTGGTGGAGAGGCCTGGCAGAACACAGAAGAAGGGGAAGCAGGCTATTAGGATGAGACCTGATAGGCTGTGGTCAGACAGTGGGAGAGGAGGTCCCCTTTTGTCAGAGATTCTAGGGGAGGGGAATAGGGTGGAAGAAGGAGGGATGGAATGTGAAGATGTTAGTGGGATGGGGGCGTGGAGGTGGTGATAACATTCAGGATGTAATCTGAATACATTAAATTAAAAAAAAAAACAGACTAAGGGTTCACCTGATATCAATGTGAGTTAAGTTCCTTGGCCAAGGTCATACTAAGTAGATAGTGATCAGTGCACATAACAGGAACTGCTGCCACCTTAACTGCTGTGCCCAGGGCTCTCTTTGACTTCAAAGCACAGACCTCCCTCCACATACAAATCACTCCAAGCAAAGTGTGAGGCAACATTACAGTATGATCCTGTCTCTTTAACCTTGGCAGGGCCATATTAAGCCCATTCAGAGGTTCACATGTGGGGTGGGTTGTAAGGAAATAGCTTTAATTCTCTGTCCTCCCACTTAGGGAAGGAGACTGAGTTGGCCACCTAACGAGAACAGGGAAGGAAGAAGTACAAAAACCTTCACATTGTTTCGCGGCCTTCTTAGCTTCCTCAGTTGACTCACTTAGGGAACAAAACACAGGAAAAAAGACAGAATACCTGTACCTGATTACAATGTCGAAGTGGTCATTAAGTCAGCCAAGGAAGTGGGTGACTAAGGGGAGTGGGAGCCAGGTGAAAGGGCAGTTATTTTGTAACATTTTCTGAAGCCAATTTTTAAATATGGATTTTAAAATACTACTAAATACAAATCTCATAAAAGGAAAGTTAAGAAAGTGCCCAAGTACCTCAAAATCTTAAGCACAGAGAATTATGACACATTTCTCCCAATTCTACTTCTGAAATGCCAAAATCTCTAAGAATTCAAAACTGGATCTTAAAGAGATAGTTGGGTCCCCATGCTCATGACACACTTTTTATCATTAGAAGCCATTCAGGTGTTTATCAGGTGCACATATAAATAAAATGTCTGAGAGAACACAAGAGGAATTTATTCAACCTTAATAAGGAAGAGATCCTGAATAGGCTAGAACACCTGCAGACCTTAAATACCTAATGCTTAGTGAAGACATGAAATCAAGAAAGAGCAAATGCTGTATGATTCCACCCACGTCTCACGAGACCTGGATTCATCAGATTCAGGGCAAGAGAAAAGCAAATGTTTCCAGGGTCTGAGAGTAGGCATGGTGGAGAGCTGCTGTTTAGCCATTAAGAGCTTCTTCAGTCCTACAAGATGAAGGGTGATGTTGGTTTCACAGGACTGTAAAGTTCCAGGGCCCTGAACTGTGCAGCTGAAAGGGTTTGAATGATGTGTTATGTGTACTTAGCTGTATAGAAGAGGAATAACTCTAAACAGAGTGCTGAGATGTATATAGACAAATAGTGTTTAACAAAGAATTTAAAATGCCATGCTCATATGTGCTTTGGTCTTGAATTTCATTCTAGTGTCTTCCAGTTAGCGTTCTGTTATTGTGAACACACTGTAAACAGGATAACCATTGTGGCAGAAGCTGATTTCTGGAAGGACTCTGAGCTTAATACTTTTGGGAAAGCTTGCTTAACTCTGACTTATTATTAGAATCTGAATGGTTTGGGTGCTATTTGAAAAGAGACAGTGTGTTTCTCAACAGCCACTGGAGGCAAGAAGTAGCTCAGACCTCCAGAATCATCTCTGCTGAGAACTCCAGAGAGAATATCCTTCCTGACCCTCTGTATAACAGCTTTCCCAGCACTTTGCTTCAGAAGTATTCTTATCTTTGCATGGTAAGAATGAAAGGGAAACTGGGTCCTTCCCTACCAAGGTTGCTGAGAGGGGAAACATGAGGTCAGTGTACATGAAAGTGCTGGGCATGTGCCTATGCACATAGCTGAAGTGTTTCTGATGTTTGACGTTGTCCTCCACAGTCCATGAATTATTCACTTATATTCATTCGCCCAAAAACTTTTCATTGCACATTTATTACATACCTTACTCTTTTTTTTTTTTTTTGGCCTAGACAGTGAGTTAAATATGCACTCACTATTATGGTACTTACATTCTAGTAGTGGCCTCAGGATATTAGTAACTAACTAGCCAGTAGATTAGCTATCCCTCGGGATGGGGAGTAGAAGAAACATATGAGTCAAACCACAAATAAAAATAAGACAAAAGCAAAGGATAATTTGTAATCTAGGGAAATCTGGGAAGAATTTTCATTCAAGATAGTATATGAGATGAGGCATGAAAAGAAAGATGGAAGCTATGGATAAGTGAGGGTCCATCTGGGAAGTGGGAATAGCAGGTAAAGTCCCAAGGGGGAGAATATACGTAGAAAGTCCAGAAGTTGTGTAGAAACCTGTGTGACTAGCAGAGAAGAGGAAAAATGGGGAATATAAAAACATGGATGGGAGGGCATGCACTTGTATGCATGCACATGTGCACTTAGTTTGGGGGAGGAGGCAATGAAGATTATATAGAGTATGGATCACATTTTTTTTTTACCCAGAAGGCCTCATATTAATTTCTTTCTACTGGTGTGATATGCGATGTCTGCTGCGATGACACATCTCTGCCCCTGTAACATGGCCGCTGCTATAGACAATCTGTAAACCAGTGGGTGATACAAAGCAGAATGTGACAGATACAGTTTTGGAGAAGTGGCCCTTCACTCTGAGTCAGAACGATTACGTAGAGTTTGGAAGGTGCGGTGAGTCATCAAGAGCTTTTTACACTGGTGAGCTGAGCTGCTGGGGGTTTATACTATAAGCAGGAGGAGGATATGTTCCTGAAGTCAAGCCATTAGGAGTGGTTGATGGGTTGCATTGGAGGTTCCTCAGATTTGTAAAAAAAGAAAAGAAAACAGAATCTGAGAGTCAGTTACATCACCTAGTCCTTTAGCAGAACAAATCTTCCATTGAGTTATGAAAGGCTGAGGGAGGCAGATGATCAAGTGAAAATCAAAAGCTCACATTTTCACAAGTCACGTTTGACCCACCAGTAATTATCCACATGGAGAAACCCAGTCGAGAGGAAAGATTAGGCAAAGATTAGAGCAGACAGAACTGGGCAATGTGGGACTTGCTATCAAATGGATATGATTGAACAACAGTGGATGGGGTTGGAGCAGGTGAATTGTTTTATCAGTTAGTGTGGCGCAGCCCTTGGAAGCATGGCCATGGTGTGGTTCAAGCGAAAGTGGAAGCAGCAGGTTAGCCTCAGGGTAAATCCTTCAATGACTGCACCCTACTGGTGAGCTCCCTGAAGAGCTCAATCTAGACTAGAGTTAAGTTGTGAAGAGTATAATAGTTAATATTTTCCTAATACTCAGAAGGTCATCATAGTTATTACCCTATTTCTTCAGTGATGTCTCTGCTCTTAAAATTTAGCTCACAGATCATGATTTCCTGCTATGCCGCCTGGTATAGCCCCTGATGACTATTCCAAATCTCCCTGGGTCTTTATTTCAAGCTTCTACTATCTGACCCACTGCTCCTAGCTGCATTAAGGTACTTGTTCCTTATTATTATTGTTTTCATATAACTGTGATTGTTTCTTTTTTAATTTTGTTATAATTTATTCATGTTTCATCGCGATTGTTAGCCTCTCGCTTGTATCTTCCCAGTCCCACCCTCCCACCCTCTTCTGCCCTATGCCCCTTCCCTAGACCTCTGACAGAGGGGGCCCTTCTCTCCCCACTGTCTAACCATAGCCTATCACGTCTTATCCAGATAGCCTGCCTCCTTTTCCTCTGTGTGCCCACATGCTCTCCCCACCAAGAGGTGATCAACTGTGTTTGTTTCCCAACCAAGCTATGAAATAATTGAGACTCTATTATATTATTTACACAAGCTTCACAGCACAAGGACCGAGCAGTTGTTACTCTATTCTTAACCCTCTAAGCTAATTCGGCTTTCTTCCAGCATACATCTCAGAGACACTTACACTTTGTAGTTTTCTCTGTTGCAGCTCTCTCTTTCCTGGTGTCTACTGGACCTCTCCCATGGCTCAATCCCCTATTTCCTCCTTTAACTCTTCCTCCCTTGGCTGACTGGAACTTTGGCCATATCTTTTCCTCTGCCCAGTGATTGTCTATAAGATGCTTTCTTAGCATAGCAGGGGACAATTGGGGAGCAGTGTTTATACAACATGGAGTCAGAAGGTTCTCAGAACAAGGATTGCAACTAGATTGGGGCGGGGGTTACAGACATCAGCGTTTGAAATACATTTGAAATACCTTATGCTGAAAGTTCCTAACTCTCTTGTGCTTTTTCTATTGGCTCACATCCTTTAAACTTGATATTAAATACTGCCTCTTAGGACAAGCTTATTACTACTTCAAACTATATTATCATTCCTAACAGCTTTCCTTTTAGTGTCCTAAATTATTTCCATGGCACTGCCAAGACCCTCAATAAGGAGTCTAAGAGCAAATCTTAAGTTGGCCACTTGCAGTCAGAGAAATCATCTACTTCTGTGTGCTTCAGCTCTCTGATCTATAAAATGAAGTGATAATACTGTGCATCTCAAAGTTTCCCTGTAGAAATGAGCTGGTTAACATACGTAAAAACAATCTGGAGAGTGTCCATAATGATGAGAAGCCAAATGAGCCTTTGTCATTATTAGAAAGATCATCTACCTATTGATTTTTGAAAGTCTGTCTACTCCTGCAAATGGTAAATTCTCTCATAACAAATACTCTACCTCTCTAATTCTCTCCACCTTAAAGGCCAAACATACTCAATGCCTGACGCTCTTGAAATAAACAGCATACATGTTTTCATCTTTCTTTTCATCAGCATTATCATCTCACTTTGCTTCCTCACCAATCTTCATTTTGACAGATAAGGATATCGGCAACTTCCCTGTGAAAGGTAAATGAGATCCATGTGGTACCCAAGCTTTCATTTACAAATAGAGTTGGAGTCCAATCCAGATCCATAGACAGATTCTCTTCCATGCGAGATCTTTGGGGTAGGTGCCTACTTGGTCATCTGCAAGCTATGGTAGGATAAAAGTGAAAGATGCTTATATCCACAAAAATGTTACTACGGTAAGTAGATAAATATTTCCTCTTGGGAATTCAATTCAACATTGGTTATGACAAATACATGAAGTACAATTTAAAGGGAACTTTGAGTTTATTGAAGTCAACTTCAGTCGCAGTTCTTAAAAACCCTTGTAATCTCCTATGCAGCATTGCTAAGTCAGTCAAGTGGCAATGAGATAGGGGAATGTGTGCTAATGACTTCTGAGGTAGAACCATAAAAGATTTCTGACGCATGAGATAGAACCATTGAAAGAGAGAGAAAAATGAGGGAAGAATTCCATATCTTCTGGTAAAGGGACAGGGCTAGTAATTGTGCCATTTGGAGAGATTTATATGGAAAATTTGTCAAACAAAAACCAAATTGCCATAGAATTCTAGAGTTCAAGATACTTTGAAATGTCAATGGTAGATGTCAAGTCACCTGCTGTTGTATCTTTGTGCAATTTTGAATGACAAGAAGTCTGCTCCATTTTTAAGGTCTGACTTTAACACACAAACACACATAAAGCAGTACTGTTTACTCTTAAATGCACAGGAAACAGGTAAAGTAGTATTTTAGTAAATAAGCTGGATGTATGATCACATAATTGAGAGCACAGATTTAAGACTGGGTTATATAGACCTAGATGAACAGCTACTGACATTAATGAGCTCACCTACTTGTTGTCTATATAGCTCCATGCTTTGCTATGAACCATGGTATTACATGGTTACAAGTCTGATGAAATGTTTAAACTAAATCATATAAATGATAACTGTTAATTGTTACCGCTTTGATATTAACTTATTTTTATATCAAGAGAAAGAAGAAGGTGGTTATAATTAATTATTAACAAAATCTTGGTCTGGAGTGATTCTTAAATGAAATAGAAGAAGCCTAGCACCTGGAAAGAACAGTTCAGGGAACAAAATATTGTATTGGAAAAGGGATCCAAGCCCTTACACAAGCAGACCCTAAAAATAAACCCTACCCATGTAATTGGACTGGAAGGCTCTTGTCAAAGCCAGAAACTTGGGCTCTAAAGTGACTCATATCCTACTCTGGGTATTCTTGGGCCAACTTTTAAATAAATTCTTATAGTTCAAAGCCATACAGAAAGTCTTCTTTTTAACAGGTGAGTCAGGGGTCACTTAAGGCTAAAAGTTATTTATTGGTTGGCTAGTGGTTCCCAGAAAAGTTGTGCAGCTCACCAATACTTGGTGGTTCCCTGAAGGCACAATGCCTGCTGCGTCCAATGGCATATATTGACACTGTTGGGGGAATGTTAATGGCAAAGCTCATTCTACTCGTTTTTGGATATGGAAGAGGATAATCAATACTTTGGAGTACCTTTTGAATTCAGGTGTTCTGTTACGGAGTGTCCATATCCATTAGATCTCCCAACTCTATTGAAGCAAATGCTGCTACCCTTTAGGCTGTGGGAAAGCAATGATCAATGAATCTCACGTCTTTTGTGAGTCACAAAACTAATAGAGGATAGGTGTTCTTTGAACTAGGACCAGTTCTAATTCTTCCATATCATTCTATCCTGATAGATTCTAGTTAATAAAAAACTTGTGGCCAAGGAGCCAGAGCTATTGTTACACACCTGTAATCATACTTTACTATAACTTTATCTGTAAGAAGTAATTATAAAGGTGAGGCAAGGGGAGGCCCCATTTACTTCCCACTTCCCTCTTGGGCAAGGTCTTTTGGGTTAAATTACATTTCCATGGTCCTGTAGGTAGCTTCGCAACAAAATAGACTGTTCATCAGAGGAAGTGGTTGGGCCCTCATCTCTAGGAGAAAGAAGGGATGCTGCATTTCTCTGAACTAGGGCTTGCAGTAATCTCTGGGAATCCTTCCCCCTTACTTTACCTTGTACTCCCCAGTGCTGGAGTCATGGGTATACCATGTCATTCAGATTTTATAGGGCTGTTGGAGATTCTAAGTCAGGTTCTCAGGCCTAAGCAGCAAATGCCTTACTCACTGAGCGATCCCCTCAGCCCACCTAAGATTCTGTGTCACATTCTCCGTAGCTCTAATTCAAGACAGCAAAGTTTGTACCAATGCAAGGAAAACTAGTTGTGCAGCTATGCTTTAGAGAATTTGATGATCTCTGCATGGCTTGGGTGCAAGAAAAAGCTACAGAAGAATTCAAGATGTGCTTGGAAGAATAAGTAGGGGGAATAGCAGAGGAGGATTTGATCCCATGGTTAGAGGGTTGTTGTGAATAAAACTGAATGTTTGTGAATTCATTATAGCCAAGGAGTGATACAGTACATGCATCATAATGATAGCTCATTGATGCAGAAAGACTATATTGGGTTGGTTAAGTAGGTTTTGAATAGCTATGAGAATTGTTTTTATTCTCTCCCTCTCTCTTTCTCATTGATAGACTGACAGACAGGTAAGTAGATGTGTGTGTGTGTGTGTGTGTGAGACAGAGACAGACAGAGAGAGAGAGAGAGAGAGAGAGAGAGAGAGAGAGAGAGAGAGAGAGAGAACTTCTTTCTATATTAATGTGTGTGCATGTGCATGTATATGTATATGTGCATGACTGTGTCTGTGTTTATGTGTCCTGTTGATCCAATTAAAGAAATTAGAAGGCTTGAACTCAAACCAGTAAAAATAAATACAATATATTTTTTGGCGGTGATTCAAATAAAAATGACCCCCATAGGCCCATAGGGAATGGTACTTGTTCAAGTAGGTGTAGCCATGTTGGAGGAAGTATGTCACTGGGGATGGACTTTGAGGTTACAGATAGATGCTCAAGCCAGGCCCAATGTCCCTCTCTTTTCCAGCTACCTGCTGACCCAGATGTAGAACTCTCAGCACGATGTGTCCTGTGTGCTACCATGCTTCCTGACATGCTGAAAAGGGACCAAACTTCTGAACTATAAGCCAGCCCAAGTTAAATGTTCCTTATAAGAGTTTCCCTGGTCATGGTGTCTCTACACAGAAACAGAAATCCTAAGACACTTTTCAAGTAGGGATAGTTTAGGGACATTTAATACCGACTCCATTCAAGGCAGGGCACAAGGGCACACAGAAGCCACGAGAAGGCTGTACAGTACCTTAGGGCCAAAAGCAGTGGAGTGGTGAGGAATGCTATACCAGGCACAAGGACAAGGAGGAGAACTGGAGCCTGGAGCTGGAGGACCGACTTCCTCTGTTGATAAAGGAGACTTACTATTGAGGATTCCTGCAGTGTAGAGTAATCCTCAAAGCAAAAAGACTGTGGAACATATTCTTTAACCCTAGGATTTTCCTCTCTCCATTTTTATATAAGCACTCTCCCAACAGAAGCCCAGAAGTGGGTACTGATGACATAATTTATCTGGCCAAGCCTGCCAAGAAATAACACAGTATGGAGAAGGGTGGAGAATGGCTCTAGAATGGCAATGAAAATACCAGCAACCAGGAACTGATCATAAAATAGTGAGAAATCAATGAACTGAATAGGTTCATACATATTACAGTCCATAGGAGAGCAGATATATAGTGAGACCATGAATAGAAAAAGAGACCAACTATGAAGCCCATATGGCTGAAGTCATGAAGATTCTTACGGTACCATTAATTTTGTAGTGATAAACATGGGAAACTAGATTCTTAAGGGGATGTTTATGACTCATAAGTATGTTGATAGCTGATATATGTTGATTAAAGAACACTCAAGTGTAGATGCCAGATGAGCAGGTAAGTGAAGCAAACCATATCTCAAAAAAACAAAAACAAACAAACAAACAAAAACAACGTGAAGGCTACAGAACTGAATTTGTCAGCACATGCATGATGTTTAATGAGATGATAATGGCCATTAACTAGAGAGAGTATGTAAGAAAAGACAGGATGGCTGCTTGCCTTCTGCTTCTCAGATCCATCAGAAGAGAAGAGACTAGCATGGTAAACTGAGCAAGCATGATAAAAGATGAAAAACGTGGGTGTGGAGGATGTTAGAAAATCCTAAGGGAAGGGTATGTCTAGGGGGAGGTAGGGGTGGACCAGTCATGAACTGGGGAAGAGCAGACCAATCTTGAAAACTGCACAACGGAAGCCACAATTCTTCAATAAGTGGGAAAGGGAAGAGGCCAGGTGAGAATGAGTTGTCTGCAACAAAAGTCGATGACACTGAGTTACTGTATCCTCTCTCCTAATTAAAAAAAATAATTAATGCGGAGAGAAGTCAAGTCAGCTATTCTCAGCCTATGGGTTGTGACCCCCTTGGAGAAGAACAATCCTTTCCCAGGAGTTGTCTAAGACATCACAAACATTTATATTGCAATTCATAACAGCAGCAAAATTCCAGTTTCAGAGTAGCAATGAAAATAATTTTATTGTTGGGGGTCAGCACAACATGAGGACCTGTTGTTTTAAAGGGTTGCAGAATTAGGAAGATTGAGGACCACTCAGTTAGGTGGCTTCTTAACTCATTGTCTGCAGATATGACAAATACAGGTCTTTGATTCTACAAGCCACATCTTTTTCTCACTGCTGAGTAATTTTCCAACTCTGTGATTCATGTTGCATGGGGTGGCAGTTACAAAGCAACTTTCCAGCGGGCCCTCTCACCCCAGGCATTTGCCAAGTCTGACCTTCTCTTAGGCAAAAGATGAAGAAAATGTCTCATCCTAAGGAGAAAACAAAAAGGAGCATAAACTAAGTGGCAAGATATTAATCTTGAGACCATTTACAGGGAGGTGCTAAGTGGTCCCGTTGGCATTAACAGCAGTAAGCTTCGAATATCACTTGTACAGCAAGCTGCTTAGCTCTGCAGATAGCAAGTCACAGCAGGCCTTCTTGGGTTGCAAATATAGTCATTCTGTTTGCCAATTAACTCTTTCCCACATTGTTTTTTATATAACCAGCCAGCAAGTTTTTGCCGAGGCAGCAGAATCTGCTGGCAAATGGCACTAGCCTGGGAATTAGAAGTGTGTGTTAGGAGTGGTGATGGTAGTCAAAAAGGACATCAGAAATTATGGTGGAATGGTCATTAGTCAGTCAGAGCCTCCTGGGGCTCACTCCTCTTTGGAATAAGTGTCCACATTTTCTGGGTTTCCAATCAGTCAGTGTAATGAAAAGACATTGTTCCTTTATCTTAGGAAAATGTAGCATGTCTAAGTTATTATAAACAAGCTAAAAGGAGATTCTGTGTTTCGTCCAAGTATACTGTCCACTGACTTTAGTGCATCTTGCTGTTTTAAAACAGATTTCTGCTGGATCTGTGTCATCGTCCCCTCTCCTGGGAGGTGACATGAAGGCTCCATGGCTTCTCTGCTTCTTGTTCCTTCAGTAGCACTTGGAATGACAGACCAGCCCTCCTCATAGTCTGTCTCTTCCATACTCCACTGAATTTTCTTTCTCCCCTCTTCTGGGATGGCCTCTCCCATTTTCTTCAACTATATACACCAATTGGTTTCTTTAGATCACTCAACTTGTCCATTTACTTCTTCACTTAGAAGATACAGTGTGAAGTATCACAAATAAATTATCTTGATGGTGTTATGATGCTGAATAAGGCAGAAGACACAGCAGCATTGCTAGGCAGCCAACCATGTCCACTAGACTGTGATGTTGCTTGGGTCTCTAAAGACTGTGGATTCGTCTACTTGGTGCTCAACCTGGTATTTCTGCCGCTCAGCAAATATGTACTTATTGTAGTAGAAATAAAATAGAATTCTTGAGAGTTTTTGTTTGTTTCATTTTATTTTTGCAAAGTTTCCTTTTTTTTTTTCTCCCTGTAAATATATCTGTCACTTACCTCTTATTGCATACCCAAAAGGTTTAGTTTTATCTTTGGCTTCTCTTTCTCTATTCATATCCAGTTAATTATAAAGTTCCATGGGCTCCATTCTTGGGTCTGGTAAAGCTACTACTCACCTGAATTAATCATCCTTTTGTTGCTGTGACAAAATACCTAAGGGAAATTGTTGTAAAAGGAAGACATATCTATTTATTTATCATCATGGGGAACAGGTGATGGAATGGTGATCAGAAAGGAAAGAAGTGGGGCTAGAGAGATGGCTCAGAGGTTAAGAGCACTGGCTGCTCTCCCAAAGGTCCAGAGTTCAATTCCCAGCAACCACATGGTGGTTCACTACCATCTATAATGAGATCTGGTACCCTCTTCTGGCATGCATGTGTTTATCTAGACAGAACATTGTATACATAATAAATAAATAAATATTTTTTTAAAAAAGAGAGAAGAAAAAAGGGAGGCTGAGAGAGAGAGAGAGAGATAGATGACTCTGATGACTTGTTTCTTCTGATGAGAGCTCATCTCCTCAAGAATCTTTCATACCCACTAATGATATAAAACTACTAGTCCATCCATAGACAAACCCATGATTGAAGTCAGAGCCCTCGTCGCCTTCCAAAGCCCCACTTCTGAAACCTTTAATACATGAACACCTGGAAGACACTCTAGAGTTAACCGAGAATAATACTCAACTATCTACCACCATAATATTTAACTGCTCTTCCTCCTTAGATTTCTAGCTCTCTTTTGTCACACTGTCAACATGATCCTTCCCTTGGTGCATAAAGTTCTTCATGATTCATTCCTCTTCTAGACTACTGCACCATTTCCTTACCCTACCTCATCTTTGGTCATGCTTTGCCTCTCTGGCTTTCTGCATCCAAACCAGAAGTCAGTATGGCATCAGGATTCTTTTTGTCTCCTTCTCACGCTCTTACCCCAAGTTGCTAAGTTCTTGAGATCCTGGGCACACAACACAGTGTCCACACCACTCAGCATTTCTCATCTGATTCAGAGAATGCACTAAAAATATGTCTATTATCTTTAAACTTTTAAATTGTCTCAAGGATTTTGCATGCCTAGTGCTATTCTACAGCACTGCATAGAAGAGAAATGACATCTTGTGTAAGTTTTGGAACTGGGTGCTCCTGTTGAAAGAGGTGACATATGTTCTCTTTCAACACAGTGTCTACGGCTACCTTATGTTTCCTGATTGTTCTCTTTTTTCTCCCACTCTCTTCCTTAGATTGTAAGCTTTCGACAGGTATAGGCTTCATGCACTTCTTTGCTGTTGCATAGCATACATAGTTTAACAATGGAGAAACAGTGAAGTGAAGCAGAGCCAAAGGTTCATCTTAAACTCTTCCAGAGGTTATAGTCACTACACTGGTCATTGTAACCACACTTTAAATGGCTTTACAATTACAGTACCACGTCTGCCTTTTGTGGTGGTCTCTGTCACATTCTACAATTACTTCATTGCTATATGTACCTGCTTCTGCATTTCCCTCTGTCCCACTGCTCTCTTGATTCCTTCCCTCCCTCCCTCCTTTTCTCTCCTCAGAAGGTGACAGCTGTCTTATGAGATACCCCATCTGACTTCCTGTTCTGTGCATCACCACTTTCGTTTAATGCTGACACATAACCATTCTGTTGTTTATATGAATGAAAAGAGGGAAAGTCTCTGGATAAGCAGGCATTGGTGCAGGCTAAGCTTGTGTCGTCTTTGACATACATCAGCCTTGCTTCCTAAGACAATCTTTCTGTCATATTTCCCTACCTGTAAAGTAAGTCCCCAGTAAGAGCCACCATGTACAACATAAGGAATGCAACACCTCTCAGGTAATTGTTTTGTGACGTCTCAGTTAGGATTCTTCAGAAATGAGTAACTACACAAGTGGTAGACCCTTACATTTGTTCCTGGTCCTCTGAAATATTCTGCAAACTGTGAATTCTTGTGCACTTTGGAAAATGAAAATGTAGCAAACCTTAGTCAGATATTCAAAAATATCTGAAACTATAAAGAGTTAAGATCCACCAGTGGCTTTTCCTATGTTCATGTGTCCATTCAATATCCTTATTCTCTGTACCAAAGAGGTTGCTGCACACACCACGACCTCATAGCAATCTTGACTCTGCACTTTTCCATACATGGAGACTTGAAACAAGATCATCTAGGCTACCCTGGGGGGAAGACTAGCAGCCTGGTACATACGTACTGTATATACAAAATATAATTGAACATTTCTGCTTTTCTAGGCTATTGGGACAACAATATGGCATGATGTGTCTTTAAGCATCTGACATTGGTCTTGGCACCACAGCTTCTAAAAGGAAGCACAAAGCACACCTTTTAGATTTTCCTTTAGATATCAAAAATGACTGGACACATAAAGGCATCTCTAGCTGAAGTTTATCATAGAGGAAGTGAGTGGCAGGGTGAACAGGCATCTGGGCTGCAGTGTGTGTTTTGACCTTGTAGATATTTCCGAAAAGGCCATTTAAAGACAATGACAGGAGGAAGTACATTTATGGACTTCAACAGGCCAGTGTCATTGGGATCGGACTCTCCCTGTGCCTGCCAGATCCTGTGATAACAGGGACAGCTGGAAGGTCAAAAATAAGGAGAAACTTTAGATGTGCTGCCAAGTATTTCCTTGATGTGGGAAGGCGGGGCCCAGGGAAATTGCTCTCCTGACATTTGCCTTCAGGATGCAAGGCAATATGCTCAGCTGCAGAGACTTCAATCTTAGGTGCAATATTAATAATAAAAAAAGTCACTTACCTGGTATATTTTAATCCTATCTGTATGTTGGTGCAAGAGTCACACAGGGAAAGTAAATAGAATCGTGGATCACTGGTCTCAAACCATTTCCAAAGAATTGCCTAGAAACATCGCTATAGTCTAGAGAATTTGGGCTTTAGTTTCCCAAAGACCTGGATACAAATTCTGGCTTACTTTACCACTTACTACCTATGAATTGTTATAAACCTCAAGGGCCTCACTTGGAAATCAAACTCATGGTGGAAAGGTGTGTGTGTGTGTATGTGTGTGTGTGTGTGTGTGTGTGTGTGTGTGTGTGTGTGTGTCTGTGTCTGTGTGTCTGTCTGTCTGTCTGTGTGTCTGTGTTTATCTGTCTGTGCATGTATACATGAATTACATCAGTGTTTTCAGATTACAAAAATGAAAAATGAAAGCCATAATGAAGCCTTTAATTTGAAATGAATTCTTTTGAGCAAGGATAGTGGATTTGCCAATTGTCTAACTTGTGCTTAATAGCAGCCAAATAGAGGAGGTCTCAGTAACTGTGCCCACAAGCCAGGACCAGCCATCCTGTCTTTGAAATGATGCTTTTGTTGGCTCACGGCCACACCCATTCATTTATGTGTATGCACGGTTTCTTCTGAGCTCTGGCCATAGAACAGAGTCCTTGTGACAGTGACCATCTGGACTACAGCCTAAAACACTACTTACTCACTGACTGTCACAGAAAACATCCCTTGACTCCTGAAACAGAGGCTGCATGAAATACACACGACATACTCACACCCCTACTGCTGTCTTTAACATGTGTGTTCTCCCAGGGTGAGAGAGCTCCCTTCAAAGATGGTGGGAATATGAACAGGAT
Source organism: Acomys minous (assembly GCF_964271855.1). Taxonomy (NCBI): domain Eukaryota; kingdom Metazoa; phylum Chordata; class Mammalia; order Rodentia; family Muridae; genus Acomys; species Acomys minous. The sequence continues at coordinate 42,118,711 of NC_140493.1, read as the reverse complement.
TGACTTTCCAGGAACCTCAGACTTAGACAAACTTCTCTCAACCTTCCTTTTCTTTCCTCTATGTCCAGCTTTAAAAAATAGCCCCGAGCTTCTGTCTGGTGGTTTAAGAACCAGCCAGTTTAGCTAAGCTGGAGTGTGGAAACTGTGGGTGCTATGAGCAACCTCTACCAACCTTGCCAGAGGATTGGTTTTATAGAAAATAAAGTAACTGTAAAAGCAAAGCTTTTACAATAAACTTGGAACTTCAAAGAAACCCTTAGTCTGCTTTTGGTCACTCTAATGCCCTCTTGTTGAAGCGTATCCTCTGCCCATTCTGGGGGTGTTTAGAATGGAAATCCGGCAGGTTTTCATTTTGCTTAGAACCCAAAATTTTAGTGTCAGGTCTGCATTTGGGCCTTTGGTTCATAGCTACCTGGATGTGTCCCAATTTCTCTAAGACATTTTTTTGCTTGCTTATTTCACAAATAGACTTCTGTGGGTTAATCTGAAGAGACACCATATCGATCAATTGTTCTCAAACCCCACTCTCATTTCACACCACCTGTGGAATTCTCAGGATGTTGAAGGTCTACCCTCAGGGCAGGGAAAACAGGACATGAGGGTGAAGGTGTGGACAAAAAATCCTCAGAAAGGGAAATCTAAATGATTCTATTGTGAAGTCTGAGCTAAAGATAGGTTTAGAAATACTAGCAGGGCTGTGACTCAAAATTGGTCATCAATAAAAGGCAGTATATATGGTGAGGTAGGCATGTGACACTTACCCAGGGCTGGTAAGCCTGCTACAAGCTCTGACTTATGCCACTGGGACAGGTAGCTTCAGGTGAAAGTGTCATTCAACCCACATAATGTATCACTGCCCCAAAGCTAAATGTCCTCCTTAAATGAGACATGGATCCAGCTGCTGACTCCAGCTGTAGCAAGTCCCAAGTGTCAGTGGTGGCTGCTGCTGGGACAACTGGAGTTGGACACTAATGCCTGAGAATACGTCAAGATTTGGTCCTCTAAGAACGCAACAAACACCATGACTGCCCTTTGAACGCCACCAGGTCCTCTCATATGATGGGTGAGAACTGATTAAAGCTCCTCAGACTAATCGGCTGCTCAACTTTCCTTCCATAGGCTCAGCGGTGTGAGTGTGGGTGGGTGTCCGAGTGCGTCTGTGTGCGTGAACTTAGGACTTGCCTTCAGAGTTCTGGGTTCTCAGTGGCTTTGTTCTAGCCTGAGCTCCAGCTCTAGTCAGAACTGGACTGGACTGCTCCAACTGGGAGATCCAATCAAACCAGGGCGACCTTCCTCAGCGTCCTCTGTCCCCATGACTGCTCTGTGAAAGGTGCACTCTAGACAAGAATCGTCTCATCTTTCCTTTCTTGGTGTTACACAGGCTATAAGATTTGGCCATAGTCCTCCTGAAGGCAATGCTCTTACAGAGACCAAAGTCATAGTAAGAAAGGGTTTAAGAGACATGGGAAATTAAATATATATACATATATATATTTTTCCCCAGAATGCCAAGATGCCAAGCACACCTAAATAATACAGTAGACAGCAGAGGCCAAGACTAACAAGTTTCATAGCCACAGCCGTGACTCCGGCCACTGCTACAGGGAGTCCAAACAGAGGCAAGATTTTCCTGGGTGGGTGGGGGCAATTCTTCTCCTGGAGTCAAGGAAACATTCAATATGGAGAACAGAAGGATACTTCACGGCTGTGCCTCTGCTTCTCCCTGAGAAATGAAAACTGAGAAGCACGGCTTCTTGTCTTGGGAGGTGAAGTGGCTTAGCAAGTGAAAGACAGCGAGCCATCCGCCCGGAGCAATTATGTTTTCATTATTATTCCCAAGCTGCTGTGTCACAAATCACATTTTCCGTCCCAGGGCATGTCGGAGCGCAGCTGCTGATTGCAGGTCCCATCCCTTCACCAGCTGACTGCTCCAGCCTGGCCCTGGGAGCAGCAAGCTGGTGGCTCATTAACCGCAATACCTGTTCACCGACTGCAAACCCAGCGGAACAGATGCTGCGGATTTAAGAACGTTCACCCCCATTTGAAATGAATACAAAATTAGGCTTTTTTTTTTCCCCACTAACAAACTCCTGTTGGGATTTTTCGAGAAAGACCGTGAAACCCTTGTAGATTTTCACGTCGATCTGCGTTACCCCTCAGCTGAGACTCTTGAAGATGGGCACAGCTTTGATTTGTAGGCACAAATACAAACACACCCAGGCGCCCCTGGCTTTAAAACTGGGAATTTAACCGCCAGGCTTTAGAGTCGGAGGGCCACCATGCTTGTGCTGCCATCGTGTGGCCCTATGAGGAACTGCACTGGACTCAGGCCTCCAAATTTGACAAGTGACTAGTTTGGGCTTTCCTCTTCCTCTGCTTTCTCCCCTCTAGTCCCTCACTCTCTGCCTCCTGCTCTTTTGAAACAGTTTCTTCTTTGAATTAATCTAGTAAAAGAAAGGTGGAAGAGAAGTCAATGCACTGTTTGTCAGTCAGTGTTCATGGAGCGTTAGCCCTCACAAAAGCCTTTTGTAGCTTGAGGTATTATTGACAAACAGTCTTCAAAGGAACCCAACCGTGAATTCACCACAAATCCAGCATTTTTCATCCCTCCATTAGGTGAATTCAAAGTCAAAACTGAGTTCCATAGAACTTGTAGATTGCTTCTAAAAGCAAAAGACTAATTAGAATTTGGCTCATTGCTTTAAGTTTAGACAAAAAATCAGTAATTTTTTTTTAAACTTAAGACCTTAATACTACACCTTCAAGGCTTATCTGTTGTCTATCGTCTGTAATTTATAATTAGGAATTTTGATTCTGGAGATCTTAGCCCTTTCTAGATAACACAGTTGCCAATACTATCCCATGGTCACACGCTGCATTATGGGGCTTCCCCTCCATTTTGAATGCTGAAAATTATTACTACTGAGTATGAATATACCTGAGGCTGGAAATCTTAATATTATCTTTTACAGAGTCCTGGTTTCCTGCATCGCTTAGAAAGATCTCCTAAGGGGCCGGAGAAATGGCTCACTTGCCATTTTAGCCAGCATGCCAGCATTCTAACGCTGTGCTTACAGGTACGTGCCAAGCACAGCTTTGGGCATGGGTGCTGGGGATCACACTCAAGTCCTTACATTTGGGAACACGCGCCTTAATACCTAAGCTATTCCACCAGCCACTTTTGTCCTTTCACTAAACGTTCTTAGCCATTCTTGATCATAAGTGTCTGCCCTATACAAGCACGCAGTTTGGGGCTGTTTGTCACAAGCATGCATTGCTTTCCCTGGTGAAAAACAAATTCAGATCCGTGTCTTATGTAGAAGCCACATGGTTTCTCTTGATGTGTGGGGAAGAATCGCTCACCTCTAACTCTGTTCCTGCCTGAGAAAGTCTGTACTCTACCTCCTAGAAGAAATCTCCTTGGCTTTGACTGGGGGGTCTCGAGCAACATAAACAGGGCTGCTAAAAGTCCACCCCTGTTGTCAAGAAGTGGTTGTCTTGGGCTAGATGGGAAAGGCTATGAGATGGAGAGAAACCATAAGCAGGGAGTTAACTACATCCCTGAATTGATTGCTCTTTATATGCCAAGGTTTGTGACTAAATAATAAAATATAAACTATGTTCATTCTATGGTTTCAGTGAATTTATGACCTAGAATGGATACATGGGATGGCGGGGTGGGGTGGGGGTGGGTGAGGGGGTGGAGTGGGGGGGGGTACAAAATAAGTGACCTAGTGACAAAGAACTAGAGGCATGGCTATAGGACTATAGTGGCCTCCAGTGAAGAACAGTGGAATAATCTGCTTAGGTGGCTCAAGGATGTGGTTAGGAGGAGTGGATGCTGTTGAGGGTCTCATCCATCTCAGCACATAAAGGTATGTGCTGACTCTTTCATGTATACTGTGTGTGTTCCCAAATATGCAAGCTAATCTGTTCCCCCAAACAACAAGCTAGGTTAGAAGTCATGAAGATGGAGGAGAGTTGGGTTGAAGAGAAAGGTGGAAGGATACAGAGAGGAAACTGCTTTATAGACACCCCATTCTTCGTTCTCATCCTCAAGCTGTGACACAGGTAAACACTTGAGGCAGGATTTCCCCCAGAACAAGGTCCTCCCTGTCCCAGGAAACACGAGCTCACAGTCTGAATAAAGACTCCGCTTCATTCGTTGCCACCTTCTCCCGCCTCCTTCCTGACACACAAGTGCAGTTTGTTTGAAAGTTGACCTCCACTGGAGGCTTCAAGGAAGGGGCAGACACTGCCAAAGATCCTGTTGTGTTTCAGCCAGAGCTGGTGTTTGTCCACACCGATGAAGTCATGAAGATCACAATCTAAGGCAAGATGATATTTTGTGTAGTGATCACTGTACTTCGAAATAGAAAAACTAAGCATAAAGGACTGCGACCACCAAGGTATGTATCCAGGCTTAACCTTGAAAGGAAACAACGCACAGAGATGGGGCATAATCTCATACGATTACTCTTTTTCCAAACATCGAGGTGAGAACCATTGACAATATTCTTTTAAATATGAAAGTTTACATTTATGATTCCAGAAGATTGCTGTTTGAAAACAAAGAAAGAAAGAAACAAAGAAACCACAAAACATGCAAACTTCTCAAATCCAGAAGAGTCTCAAACAGGGAAAGCTGGCTACGTGAGGAAGGTCTCTATAAAGACAACGTTCCTTCAGTGTCTATGTCCCCTAATTACCTTCCCTCCTGCAGGGCCCCAAACATCATATAACTGGGGACTCTTAGATACAGCATGAGGCTTACAAAGCCAGATCCTTCCTGCTCGTCTTTGTCTAGGTCACAGCTGTTTGCAGAGAGCAATTGTTTTTCCTGCTAAATAGAAAACAGTCCTGCTCCACAGGGAAATGGAGCTACCATTTATTTCTACTCTGGGGACTTAGTTTAGAGAGCATACTGCTGTCTTGTCCCCAACACCTGCTTAGGTGGTACCAGTAGTGAAGGGGCCTTGTATTTCCAACTATTAACTTGCTTGCAACTTGGATAAGCGGGGGGGGGGGGGGTTTATCCCAAGGCCATTTTCTTAAACCCCCTCCATCACAAAAATGACAGTATGCACTAGCAGGAAGTTGAAGGTTCCCTCATATTCTCTGCTCGATGTTAAATTGCTCCACATTCATATGTTAGACACAGATGTGTTACATTATCATAGCTAACAGATGCGAATCAACTTAATGATTTCCCCTAATACTTGGCACATTTTTTAAGTGCAGGGTAGAATACGAGACAGGTGAGAGCTTAGCTCAGGCCTCAAAACTACCGTTTGATGGAGAACAGTCCAAGACAGCAATGGATACTTGTGATTTGCCCCTAAAGATTTGTTTCCAACGACATGGTGCTGATAAGTGGTGGGAAGCAGATATCACTGCAAGGTAACAAGGTTGTGACGTCACCATCTTCAGTAATTTCTACTTAAAGGGATCTTATAAAAATGAGCTAGGTGTCTGGGGACTGGATTGGTTCCCAGGAGAGTGGGTGTTATAAAACATGCCCACTTTGTGTGTATGCCTTCTTCTATACTTAGTGGAGACACACTCTAGCCATGTGACGTCATCCATCATGTTCTGAGGCAGCAGGAAGGGGGTGGCCACTTGACATCTGCCTGTTCAGCCTGAAAAACTAACAAAAACAATACTCTTTCCTTACAAAGTATCCAAGCTAAGTTATTTTATCATAGCAGCCCAAAGTCTACTAAGACAAAGACTCACACAGGTGCCAAAAAGCCAGGAGAATCCCATCTGTTCCTTTCCCGGTCACACGGTTATTCTCTGAGTCTCAGAATCTGTCCTGCCAAGGTCATCCAGTGCCAGCTGCTTTAAGGAACTCAAAGTCTGCTACAATAGCCCCCAAGAAACAGTTGACCAGACTTAGTTCTCTAATAGGCTAAGAACTGGAGTTTACTATGGAAATAAAGCTGCCCACTCCAATATGAAACAAGTCCATGTTGCAAAATGTGTAGTTGTTATTATTAGCATTGGTTGTTTGTTTGGTTTTGTTCTTTGTAGAATTTCATATGCTCAGTTACAGAGCAATGCTCCAATCCGTCCTTCCTAAGACATAGATTTATTGAGATTTTTATCTGTGACCATGGGACAATCTGATCAACTGAGGATATCCTATTACCATGCTTGGCCAGGAAGAGGGATATGGCATCCTCCTCCACTTGCAAGTTTGCTGTTCCCAGCAGTGCAGTGAAACTAAAAGCTATGCACATTTCATTCATCAGATTCTGTAAGTGCCTCTGGAATAGAGAATTGAAGCTTCAATGACCCCAAAATTAACCTTTCCACTGAGATTTTTTTTTTTTGAAAACCACCAAGACACCAGTATTAACATATAGAGAAGCATCTTTTTTTTTTAACTCCTAACCTAAAAGCCACAGTGAAATGCTTTAAATAATATTGCACAGTGACAGTCTCATGAAGAGAGTAAATCTGATGGTGCCATAGAACAAAAATTGCTCAACTAGACGACCTAATTCATAAGTGAAGAGCTACTTAGGAAATACAATACGCACTGGTGATTTATAATGTGCCTACAGCTCTGGTAAGCCTTTCCCATATTTTACTCTGTTTAATCTACATAAAAACCTAATGAGGTAGTTGGTATAAGCCCACTCTCCCTTATCCAAAACTTGTGGGCCGCGTGAGTTTTTCAATGTATAACTGTTTTCATTATTTAAGAAAGGAAATATAGTGTACATACTGTGGGTTGTTTAAACACGTCTGCAAGGCCTGGGACAGCATGCTGCAATCAAATGCCTTAATATGTTGCTATAAGAATCCATGTGTAATTGTGGAGTGGATTAAAGAAAGACTAAGTCTAGGTCCGGCATCTCATGGTGGCTTGGGTCAGATTTCTCCTGCTGAATGAGTTTGCAATTGACCTCTGAGCATGCTTTCTGTTTCCAGAATTGGGGCCATCTTAAGGCATATAACTCAGTAGTTCAAGAGTTGTGACATTCCTTTTTGGTAATAAAGAGAGACTTCACCAGTAGCTTTCCTGACAGTGGACCTGGGACAGTCAGGGCTTGACCCATTATATTTGACATCTCAGTGAAATGCCACTGCCATGTACGTATAGATACTGTCATCCCCAAGTTCTCTTCTCCATACTCAGGATGCACCACACACTCAGGATATGGTCACTGTCTCCAGTCTTCTTGCCTGGATGGATGCTCTACTTTGAACAGCTGATAGGTTCCCTTAACCCTCCAAAGTCACCATGTAGATCAATAACATAACACAATGATGCAAGGAGATACAATAGCAGCTACAGCCACTTGTCCATTTTATCCAAGAGCACATCATATGGTGTTCTAGGCTTATGAAGCAGCCTCCCCTTTTGCAATGCTTATTGTCCTAGAAAGAAAAATATTCAAGACAGATCCGCCAAAGGTTTCAGGTCCAGGGTTGAGAAACCTCCACACCAGTTGACGATTTGTCATATAAACTCTCTGAGGAAGTCAGAAATATCAAAGGGACTCAACCTGATAAATAACAGGTTCTGCAGCTAACTCACCTGGCTTGAATCACATTGTGTTGCTTTCTAATTACGTTACTATAAGCAAATCACTTACTCTTCTTAGGCCTCCGTGACTCCATCTAACTGAAGATAGGAAAATAACTTAAGCATTAAAGATTGGTATGGCAAATTTTTTTTGCACATGTAAGCACCTCAGTGGATGTTCCAGGCATAGCAAGGTGGCCATATACATGAATATAGTCATAGTATGACCATCATTCCTTCTCAAAAAAAGAGACGTAGCTAATGCACACTGAGGCACTGGCTCCTTCTGCCTCTGACACACTTAACTGAACATCAGGCAGTAATGATTCACAGTGTTCAGGATATGTGTATGCTGCCCTGAAATGTAGCTACCTGCAAATTTCCAGGCCTTCCCCAAAGCCACTTCAAAGAGCAATATTGTATGTCTTCTTGAGTGGCTTGATACAAGATGAAAGAGATATGTACAGAGTCTGCTTGGTTAACTGTGATGGACTGCATCTGTTCCAGTGCTGTCATTAGTAGACTTAACTTACAGAGGCCATCTGCATAGCCCAAAGAAGCAAGGTTGGCTCAGCTCAACCAGTCTTCAAAGACATCACACCCTGGTGTAAATGAGAATACATAAACATGGATACTAGAATCCAGTCCAGGGCACATGTGGGTGTAGATGCACAGTGTGATGTTGTGCATCTACGTTTGTGTGTGTGTCCTATAGTGCCATACTTGTACGCATATCCATATTCATGTCTGTATCTAAGCAGTAGCCTTCAGGGAAAAAAATATTGAAATTGTCCTAGAATCTGGTCAACAAATTATGATCTATAGGAAAACCCTACCTGATACTCTGCTGTGTGGTGTGTGTAAGCTGAAGATGGTTAGATTTTTAACTATTTCATTTTGCATAATATCTAAGTATATAGTAATAGTCTTGGCTTTCCACTTTCAAAAATCTAAATTTTTATTTTTTTAAGGCCCTTTAAAGAAAAGTTTATTGGCTTCTCCTCTGGAGGGCTCTGAGAATACTTGGGAGTCAGATATGACTGGGTCTTAATTCTAACCAATCTAGTTGGCAGTTGGGAGGCTTTGGAGAGGTTACATATGTGTTTGAACCTTTGTTGCTCATCTCTGGAAGGGAAGAACAACGTCCAAAGGCACAGGCTCAATGTCAGGACTAGATGGAGCTTTGTGCTTGGTACTCTCAGCCAATCCGCAGCATCTGACTACTTTGTAGACAGGATGATTTCTAATTGTGTTCTACAGTTGACTCTTACCTGGAAGGGCCATGGTTTACCCTTTTCTCTATTCACAAAATCTTTTTGCTCTATCTACAAAATCAATTTATGATAATGAGTCAATGATTTGAGTGGACCACAGATTTTCACAAGTAATCCCCATTTTTATGAGCCAGTGCATCCTAAAGAAGCTCCCAGAACACATTGGCAGCAAACCTCATACTTGGCACATCCATGGACACCCTCACTCTGCAGAGTAGGGGCCATTGTCAGGCAGAGATATGGCAATGCTGACTTCCTCTTTAGTGGCCTCATTAAAATTGGAAAAATCCTAATTGGAGATTGGAGTGAAAAAATCATAATTCTTAAATACACATTGCCCCATGACCCAGCTAGCCCTGGGGGTGAGATGGTTTCAGTTGAATGAAGGTACATAAGTTCTGGTTCTTTCTATACTATGGAGAGGCTTAAGTATGAGAAATCACTGATAAGCTTCTTAAATATGCCCTCACAAACCAACACCCCCTGGGAACCTTTCTTATTTGGTTCCAGCTCACTCTGTGGCTGCATCCTTCTGAGCTTCTAAGGCCTAAAAACGTGTTTGGGCAAGACAGTCAAACCCAAGCTCAGTTGCCTTCTCATATGTTAGTTCTCTGAACTTCTGCAGCACATTGATGCTCTTCGAATCTCTACTTTTTCATTGTGGGCATGAACTCTACACCACAGAGAATTTTTAGAAACCAAATGAGATAATCTACATGAAAAAATCCCAAACTCATAGCTTGACAGGAAGGTAACTGCTAAAAGAATTGAAAACCATTGTGATCATTATCTAATACATTGGTAATCTATAGCCATTGAATAATAGATGATTCTTATGTTGTAATTTAAATGTTTAATGCACGTTTGTTTTGTTCTCTTGTTGGCAACTGCTACACTTCCTGTCATAGTCTCAGGATACTTAATATTGTGAGACATGATATGATTTTTCAGCAACAAATGATGATTCCTGAAAAACTGAAGTGGGAGCCAGGCATGGTGGTGCACTTGGGAAGCAGAGCCAGGTGGATCACTGTGAGTTCAAAGCCAGCCTGGTCTACAAAAGGAGTCCAGGACTGCCAGGGCTACACAGAGAAACCCTGTCTCAATAAATAAATAAATAAATAAATAAATAAATAAAATATGTGACTGGAAGTGGGGAAGAGACATCATAATCCAGAGGGAAACATGTTTCTCAGGCCTCTTTTTAGCATCTCTAATCAATTGCCTCCAAAGCTACCCCGTCTTTTTTCTGAGCAGACTTCTTCCAGGGCCAAAGAATTCCTTGGACACCTGATCTGGAAAATCAAGATTTCAGATGAAATAAAAACAACTCTCCCACTGAACTGTCTAAGGGGATATCTCTGTTACTGAGGAAGGCCCCTAATTTAATCATATTGGCCCTTAAGGGGAAAAGAGAAGTGTGAAACGTAAAGCCAAAGAGAGGGCACAATACAAAGTTGTGCAGGGATATTGATAGTTTTGAAAATAAGAAAGGAGGCTATGAGCAAAGGATAGTAGATATTTTTATCAAATTATAAAATACCAGTAGACAGTGTTCACTTGAGATTCGAAGAGGAACCCTGTCTTCAGGAAACTCTGATTTTAGCTGAGTAAAGCTGACCTTCTTATCTCCAAACCCTATATATAGAAAGACTCCTTGAAGCTACTGCACTTGTGGTAATATGTTTTAACAACAATAAGGCTCTTCAGCCCAGAAGACTTTCTTCAATCAGAAGGGAAAGCCTCTGAGGACTCCTTCAGGACACTTGACTCCGAATCAGCTCTGAGTTTAAGCAGATGTGGAATCTATCCAAAGGGCCACAAGAGTGTGATGATTTCACCCATGGGAGCAAGTCCCTGTGCATCTGTGAAAACTTGTCTTCCTCTCCTCAAGTCTTGCAGGGTAGAATTCCTTACAAAGCACTTCAGCATCAAGCATGCCATATGAGAGCATGGAAGTTTACACATTTTTTCATTAAAATCCCAAAGTAAAAACTCTTCTTCCTTCCCTCCTTCCCTCCTCCCTCCTTTCTTTCTTTCTTTCTTTCTTTCTTTCCTTTCTTCCTTCCTTTTATATTTATAATAACAGTGAAAATCTCTAAAACCCTTGAGTGTTCTAGAAAATGAAAATTCAACAAGAAGTAGAGAACCTGGAGAAATAGGGATGTGGAGATGAAGATTTTTATTTTATTTTTTTTATTTATTAATTTATTCTTGTTACATCTCATTGGTTATCCCATCCCTTGTATCCTCCCATTCTTCCCTCCCTCCCATTTTCCCCTTATTCCCCTCCCCTATGACTGTTCCTGAGGGGGACTACATCCCCCTGTATATGCTCATAGGGTATCAAGTTTCTTCTTGGTAACCTGCTGTCCTTCCTCTGAGTGCCACCAGGTCTCCCCCTCCAGGGGACAGGGTCAAATAATGTGGTAGGCACCTGGTGAAATAGATACAGATTATGAAGTAGATAGTGGAGCAAAAGCATTTCCTAATGGACATTGGCCTGTAGGGGTCATCACATGGCCCCCAGGGCCATTGCTTAGAAAAGATGCTTTTTATCCAAGATGTTTCTCTGTTGCAGTGCCAGTGTGAGAAAGTCATAGAGTCAGACCGTCATGTATCATACAAACGGAAACCTGAAAGGGACATTAGAGATCATTTTTATCAAACTTTGCCATACCTGGTGTGTTCAGTTATATGTGAGGATCCAATTTCTCCAATATCTGTCACAAGGATCCACTCCCACTGGATGACAGAGCTGGATTTGCCTTGTCTTGGGGGGCAGAATCACTTAACTGAGTCACTGTGTTAAGTGAAAGAACAGCCCATGAAAAACACTTAAACCCTTGCTTGTAGAAAGGGCTTTCAACAACAGCTGGAAGTATGTTGAGATTGTATAATCTTAGCGCTAGGAAGGTAGGTAGTTCAATCAGCAAAGGGCTTGTCATACAAGCATGAGGACCTGAGTTATGTTCCCAGGCCTGAGGCAGCAGAGATAAATAGATTCCTGGGACTCACTGGCCAACTAGTCTTGCCTAGTCAGTGAGCTTCAGGCCAGTGAGAGACCTTGCTCTTATAAAAATGATAAGATGGAATGTGTCTGAGGACAACCAAGATTGTCCTCTGGTTTCTTCCTACACGCCAAGACACACACACACACACACTTGCATGTGCACACACCCACACATACACACACACACACACCCCTATAGACTTGAACATTTGATCAGCTATGTGCACTCATGCGTGCACACCCACACCCATACCCACATCTGTAGACTTGTACGTATAAATAGATGTGTGCATGTACACACACACATACACACACACACACATACACAAAACTTAAACAAAAAATTAATTATGCAATCTTAGGACCTCCCCAGAAATACCCAGAGAGATCAATAATAAAAGCCTCATATTTGACCAAGCCCCTGAATGGGGAGACCTGGTGGCACTCAGAGGAAGGATAGCAGGCTACCAAGAAGAGACTTGATACCCTATGAGCATATACAGGAGGAGGAAGTCCCCCTCAGTCACAGTCATAGGGGAGGGGAGTAAGGGGAAAATGGGAGGGAGGGAGGAATGGGAGGATACAAGGGAGGGGATAACCATTGAGATGTAATATGAATAAATTAATAAAAATTTTTAAAAGTCTATAGACAGTTCCTATTGAAAGCTCTCTCTGAGTAGCACTGTCAGTAGATCATCTGGGACAAATGGTAACCCATCTCCTGTGGCACTGAGTAAGCATGCCAGTGTAAGGCTGCCTAAGAATTCCAGAATTGTAGGCTTAATTTTCTTAATCACTATATTTTATTAACAACTTAGTGACCAAGCATACTTCACTTATAACCTAACTAACCAAAACAATAGGAAATGAGGATTAATGGACACAATATTAAAACTGTAAGGATATCAGTTCTGAGGAATGATTCTCCTGGCACAATCTGCAGGATTTCTTCTGCTGGAACCTAGAGTAACCAGAACCCAGAACCTCAGCAGGAGCCGGAGCCCTCGAGTGGTTCTCTCTAGGAGTGTCTCAAAGTGCAACAACAAACAGCCAAAACTATTCCAAGTCTCCAAAAAGCCCCACCTCCAGTTCTGGGCTCATTTATATATCTCCTCCCAGAGTCTGTTCAAGGGATCTTTTCAACTGGCACCAATTAAGTTCCTGAAGGAGGTGGTTGCTCTTCTAGTGAATTAACCTCACCTGTTCTCTCACGAGACCGTTCTGATCCCACACTTGGGATCCTAAAAAGCAGGTTTATCTCTCCTTCACAGAATGGCCATCAGGTTTCAACAACTGTCTCATGGGTCTTCAGCTTCATACAGATCTATGACCCTGTGGGACAGTCCTTCATGATCTAAGTGTGTTCTCAGGACACAGCATCCATTTGAGTACTAGGAAAGGAGAAGGTATCCTTTTCATATATAGTTAAAATATACAATAACTATTACTCTTTTGTTAATTTCTGCTTACTTTGCTTCAGCTCTGGTTTCATGAAACCAGAACCTTCGATTTACGTAGAGTTTACATAAGGCTCCTTGTTCTTTTTATGACACACACACACACACACACACACACACACACACACACACACACACACACACACCAGACTAACAGACTAGAGGAAGAAAGGGGGCAGTAAGCCCAGAGTCATTCAGATGCTGATTCCAATGCTATCTCATGTTGTCAATAGCTGTGTGATCCGATGTATAGCATCTGACTGCTCTGAACATAAACTTCCTCAAGAGCAAGTGGTTATGCCAATAGTAACACATATGTGGGAGTTCTAAGAGATAGCATGTGTAAGAAATATGTCACATGGCAGATGTTCAGTGGAGCATGATTCAGAAAGGATATAAGTAGAGCATGCAATAAACACTTGGAATATCTACAGTGTGGATAGATACTGGGGTCCAACCAAAACAGAAACAAATACAGTGTCTGAATCAGTAGAACTGTCCACTGGGAAAGCTTGAGACGTGTGGATGCCTACTAAAGACTGAGGGCTTATTCTGTGTCAATTTCTGTTTTCTGGGGGTTTCCATAGGACAGCTGATGCCATCACTTCACCTGGTCTATATATACTAGATGTAATTGATAGTCTCATTTCACAGGTGAGGACATGGAAGCATAAACAGAGGGAAAATAACCTGACCAAACCCCAGTACTCTAGATACCCTGGCCCTGAACTCAGGCAGATGATTCTGGAGCTACTTAACAAAACATACACTTATACGCTCATTCATCAGAAGCTGACATGCTTAAGATAGATGAGATGTGGACCAAAAGACCCCAGCCTTATCTAAGAAGGACAGACAAAGAAGGCACGGAAGTGAGGAAGTAGCCTCAGTAAAGTGCTGATAGACCAGAGACCTGTGTTGGATTGAGAACTGTATTGACTTGTTATTAGATTACAGAATACAACTTAGTTCATGAAAAAGGCAATGATAGATTAATTATCAACCATGAAACAGAAAGACTCAAATATAAACTTCCCTGACTTCACACTCCTCCCCTCTTGGTCCTGAGCAAAGCAAGTACCTATTACTTTTAGGGGTACAAATGGGGGCAGGTGAATGGACAATGAGGGATGGTTTCTTTATCACATATGGTCTGACTCTTTCTTTGTGACCGTGACGAGACATAAATCTGCTTGCTATGCCTATGTCCTCTGCAGAACAAGAATAATAATGGCTCTTGGTAGAGAACACAAGACTAAACACAGCCACACATGGAAGGTTATGGGAAAAACCCAAATCTTCTGTTTCTTTACCTTCCAACGTCTAGGGTTACAAACTGCAGAAGAGAGCAGGGAGCTCAGGCACAGTTCCTAGGTCCCAGATCTTTCCCCTGGCTTATCCTCCATATCTGAAACAAAGTTTGGTTTTCTTTGTGGTCTTTACTGGCACTTAGTTATCACATTTCCCCACAGAACACCAATGAGACTTTTAAAGACCTTTTCTTGGCATCCTTAGAGAAAGCAATGCATCCAGCTATGAGACTACATCTAAATTCCTCATAAACAAAATGAAATCTAGCTGTCTAATTACAATATTGACAGCAGTGAAAATTTTGGTTTTCTTCTATTTGTTTATCTATTTGGTGGATGTGCACACCAAAGAAATAAGTACAGAGCCCACCAAACACCAGAGAAGTTACAACTTATAAAGGCGAGAGCTTCCCAGGGATAACTAGAGCTTTAGCAATGAAAATCAGGTTAAGGAGCTTCCGGTGAGCCCCCTGATCTTCAAGTTATCATCAGCAGGCTTTAACACTGAAATAAAGCTGACACAGGATCACCTGAAGAATGGGGACTTGAATTTGGGATCCCAGGAGCTGTGGAGGAACAGCATTATCCAGCAGCAACTGTACTGGCCAGCTGAAGAGATTTGCTGCTCAGAACAAAGAATTGAAATTTCAAGTTGAAGCAGAAAGCTAGATAGATAACTGTCTAATTTCCCTTTCCTAGAGGAGCAAAACGGAGTTAAGCTTGTATAAACCAGCAGAGCCTCTATTCAAGAAATTTAAGAACATGTTTTCTGATGCAATGATCCTTCTGCTGTTCCTTCTCACCAGCCCCTTTCAGGGAAGCCCATCAAGTTTGCTTGGATTTGCATGTAATTTTCATATTGCACACTCAACCCCATGCCAGTGGGTGATCATAGCCTGTTTCCTTTCTGGTTCATGGTTGTTAAGCAAAAATGCCCAGGGTCTTGGAATGCAAAACCATCACTGAGGGGAAGGCCTTTCTCTATAATTTTTCCTTTCCAGTTAAGGTTCAGGGCATTGCGTACCCTTTAGATGTCTTTCAGCGAGTCCCAAAAGGTTCTCTGTGTGGCCTGGACTTATCAGCTAAGAAAGAAACTTAGGGGACATCAAAGGACATTTGAGTCTGGACTGTTATGTGGCAATAGTCACTTAGTGCTGACTTTGATAAGAGTGATAATTGCAGCATTGTTATGCAGGAATTATATTATTTTCTAGAGCTGTTTTCTGAAATAATCAGGAATAAATTGTCATAATGGCTACAGTTCTCATAAAATATAAGCACTCTAGAATATAAAGCCAAAAAAAGATAAAAAGGAAAAAGCACATGCAGCCAAATGTTTATAAGCTTGAACTTGATCCATGAAATCAATGTCCATTACAATACTCTACTTTTCCTTATGTGAAAATGGCTACAGTAAAATTTGTTGCACACTTAGAGTTTTTCTATTATGACCCAGAATGGAGGTGTAGAAGTTGGCCTCTTATCTTGTGTAACCACTTAGGATCTGCATCTGGAGACAGGTGATCAGATGTGGGAAGCAAGAACTTTATCACTTTTATGAGAAGACTATAAAATTTCAAGATAGTCAGAAGGGTACAGGCTTGTGATCCCAGCAACCGAGAGGTTGAGATAATAGGATCACAAGTTCAAGGCCAGGTGGGTTAAGAATGACTTCCAAGCTAGCTTGTGTAATATAAGGACATTCCTGCATCAGAAAAAAAAAATACAGTAGCTGTGGTGGCAAGATCTGGCACTCAAAGAAAGAATAAGCAGGATACCAAGATGAGACTTGATAGCCTATGTCCATATAGTGTGGGAGGAGGTCCCCCTATGTCATAGACCTAGGGGAGGGGAAAAGGGTGAAAGTGGGAGGGAGGAAGGAATGGGAGAATACAAGTGATGGGATAACAATTGAGTTGTAATATGAATAAATCAATAAAATTAAAATTAAAAGATCTGTTCAAGACCAATCTAAGTCAAAACTCCAAGCCTGCACCCTTATTTGAGGAGATGTTGGCAGCTGATGGCAGCTGAGGAGGAAATTCATTTCTTTTTTCTGAATGTGGCACTTGTAGGTGGCTCATGCCTCAATAATAATGGCAAATTCATTCACATATATGCAACAGTAGCTGGAATTAGGAGTTATGAAGGAGGAGGGGGAAGGAGTAGGAAAAGGGGGAGGGCAGGAGGAGATGAAGCTGAGACGGGAATGTGTTGGAGGGGGTCCAGAAGAGGATGGATGGGGCAGAGGGAGCATGGATTTGACCAAAATACAATATATATATATAGGTATATATGTGTATGTATGTATGTGTATACATATACAATACAATACTATATATATATATGTAATTGTGTG
The DNA here is from genome assembly GCF_964271855.1 of Acomys minous. Classification (NCBI taxonomy): domain Eukaryota; kingdom Metazoa; phylum Chordata; class Mammalia; order Rodentia; family Muridae; genus Acomys; species Acomys minous. The sequence continues at coordinate 42,101,761 of NC_140493.1, read as the reverse complement.
TATATGTATATATGTATATGTGTGTATGTATATGTGTGTGCATATATGTATGTATATGTATATATACATATATATACATATATACATATATATACATATATATATATGAAAGGGAAAGAAAGGCTATCTATTGAAGCTTGTGTAACACACAAGTGCCACATTCAGAAAAAAACAAAAAATAAAAACAAAACAGAAAAAAAACAAAAATGAGTCTCGCAACTTCAGAAACCACCAACTGCCAATATCTCCACAAATATGGGTGAAATTTGGCATACACACACACACACACACACACACACACACGAAGTAAATAAGAAATAAAATTATTAAATACAAACAAATAAGGAATATAGTGAGGGTTGGGGATATAGCTTAGTGTTAGAGTTCTTGATTCTAGGCATGAAGCTATGGTTTCAGTTTCTAGAACATAAAAATTAAAATAAGTAAGCTAAGACATGTAAAAAGTATAATGAGCGACAGCCAAGTTGTCCTGTGTGGTAAGCCCTCTCCTAGCCTCCCTACAACTCTCACCTCCTCTGCTCTCCTCAGCCTTGAGAGTTTGGTGAGCACAATTAGGAAAATGGAATTATGTCCCTATCTAAAATCAGTCTTCCACCCATGGTCATGATGTCACCCAGTCCTTCCCCTGTACCAAGTCCTCTTCGTATGACATTCTTCACCTGGCAGAGTCTGATGTATACAGGAAGTTCTGCCTTTAGCTTCTGGTCCTGATGAAGATTCAAGGCCCAAAAGCAGTGTGTGAGCTGACCCTGGTCACGTCTGCCTCCCTGTGCTGTTTTTTCCTTGTACTCTCCAGGCAGGTGTCGGCGGGGGTGTGAGTTTGAACACAGGCATCTTGACATACTTGCATGCTCTGTTGGCCAGCCTACTACTCACTATCTGTGTTTCACATACTGTTTAGCTTTCAATGTTTTTTTCTTTTTTTACAGCATAGATCATGCTATATGTGACTGACTTTATTTCCATTAAAGTAGATTTAGTGTTTCTATTCATCTCTCATTATACTAATTTCAGTCACATCTCTATATTCTTTCTTCCTTTCTTTCTTTTTTTCTTTCTTTTTTTTTTTTCCTCTCTTTTAGATATTTAGTTGATACCCCATTGAGAGGGATTGTTATTACAGCTTGGTTGTTTATTGTTCTGGTTGGTAGGATTGTTGTTAATCCTCCCCTCACCCACTTCTAGTATTTCTATGTTTGTATTATTATTTTTTTCCTATGGCCTTTTTATTCATCTACCCTTCTTACAAATGCGTTTTTCCTATGCGCTTGTATATCAAACTATCTTTGTTCTTCCTTTCTGTATAGTATTCCTTTAAGTACTTTTATAGTATGTACTTCTTAATGAATTGCTGCAGTTTTGCTTATCTAAGTTTACCAATTCAACAGAATATGATAGAATTAACCCTAGCATAGTAGGCAATAAAGTGTGCCCTAGCATAAACCAGGCATCCTGCCACTTCTTTTAGCAGCCTATGTGCATAAAAGATGATTAAAAATAAAGAAATATAGATGCTATAAGTATTGTGATACTAAGAAGGGAGAAAGACCAGGGCACAGCATTTTCGGTGATCTTGCAGGTTCTCTCAAAGGACACGTATATCCTGTCAGCATAAATTATCTTTACTATACGTAGGCCCAGAAAAAAAACAAGTCTCTAAAGTTTGGGCAAAATTGGTGGTATCTTACATCAAACCCAGGATTAAATATGGCATGGCATGAAAATGCACATCATTATGATTTGACCCTGATCCATGAAGCTGGATAGAGGCAGGTTTCTGTTCTGATAGCCACATGTACCTTAGTGCGCACATATAAGGGTTTCTATGTGCAAGCACAGAAGGTGTGACTACCTCGTGACAGTGAGTGCTGAAGCTCACTTGGGTTTCAGCCCAAGAAATCCAACCTTGGGGTCTGCTGCAGAGAGACAGTAAGCAAGGAAGTCAGGAAAATGTCTTGTATCAGGAAGCATTGTAGTGATTCCCACAAAATGAATAAATCATTCTTCAAAAGCACACTGGCCTTTCCAACTTGACTAGAGCCCAGATAGCCCTCACGAACGCCACAGAAACTACATGGCCTGAAGCATGAGAGCTATTTTCTCTGGAAAACCAAATTCTGTTCCACGCTGCTGGCCATCAGGAGAGCTGTTTCTGCCCATTTTCTTACAACTGTGACTGTGATGCCAAAAGACTGACCAGGCTATATTCCTCAGATAGGGACAGAGGGAGGGGGGCATTCTCTGTGTTGTGGCCATATAGACTAAGTTAGAAATGCTTTGGAAACTGGTCTTAACAGGGTCTGGGCTAAATGCTAGACTTGTCTCCCTCCTAAGTAAAGAATGTAGACTCTCTATACTATGGGTACATAGCCCTAAGTGATAGCTAGTGCAGTCTCTTCTACCGGGGACGCCCACTCCTGCCATCTCTCAGCTTTACTATATTTTTTAAAAAGTGTTCTTTTTCCTTCATTCCAGTCACGCCATGTTATCAAAATGGATTTCCCAGCTCCCCCAAATCACAAGAAAAGAAATAAGAAAAAAGGGGGAAAGGTATCTGACCCTTATATGCTAAAAGAAAACATGTGCATATGCTGGCCACCTTCCTCTTGACTCATTTGTCTGAACTAGGTGACATCATCACGACTTCCTTCGTTGCACAGGAGAAAAAGTGGTCCTACCAGGTGACATCATCATGACTTCCTTCGTTGCGCAGGAGAAAAAGTGGTCCTGATGGAAAGCCTCCAGGTGCAGCTGACTTCTGGGGATGGAGGGCATTGCCAAGCCGCTGCTGGTGGTGCCACTAGTATGCTGGATGCCTATGGAGAACACCTCAGCACCCGGAAAGGCATTGTGGTGTAAGTCACTGCGATAAGAATTTAAATGGCTAAGGATGTTCATCTTTAAGCATGACTTCACATCACTCTACTTTACAAAGAACATTGCCTAGGGTTACACAGTTAATACCAGGAGAAAACTGACTACCCGTCCAGGAAGACAGACTCTTTGGAGTCTGTTTTCAGCTCTGAGAAAAGATGTGCTGCTTGCTGCTTTCTTTTGTTCTTTCTCCTCAAGTGAGGTTCACCTGATAGCACTGATAGCACTTATGCAAAACAGTTCACCTTCATTTGCATGCACTGCCTCCATTCCTCCTCCTCCTCCGCCTCCTCCTCTTCCTCCTCCTCCTTCTTTTCTTGAGGTACAGCATAGCTCAGACCAGAACTCCTAATGTAGCTCATGCTGGCCTTAAAGTCACAGTAATCCTCCTGCCTTGGCTTCCTAAGTACTAGGACTACATGGCATGAGCCATAGTACCAGGTTACATTTGATGCTTTCAATGAAGTAAATATCATTCTTGGGATCTGAGCCTAAGAAGAGTGTGGGAAATTCAAGCCCCGCTTCTTCCTGGACCACTGTCTTAGAGCAAGTAGTCTGATAGAGAAGGAAGGAAGAAGAAAATCACTGGATGTCAGAGATTTAACACTGCTGTGTAAGCCTTCCCTCTTTAAGTGATAGGTTTGATTGTCACAAAGCATAGCTAATAGCTATGTCTAGGAGTATGGTATAGTGGAATAGCCGTGAACTTCAGGGTCTAACAGAGCTTGCAAGTCAATCTCAGTCATTAACTTACAGGCCTTAAGAGCTAATCCCCTTAGCCTCTGAGTCTGCAAAGGGTTGTGAGAACAAAGGAGAGAGCAAATGTGGGAGGCCACATATAAACAGCTGTCTAGACCTGTTTGGAAACCACCAGCATTTCTCAGCCATCAAAGGGTTAAGGAAGCCGGCTTGAATGCTGCCATAAAGTTGAGGTATCTTATTTCTGAACAGAAGATCTATTATTTCAGCTTGCCTCTGACTGCCCAGCTACTCACTGAGCCCTGTGGCTGCCTATGGGACTTGTAAGCAGATCCAGGGCTCACTTGGCAGTAATGCTCTTTGAAAAAGCATTGTGTTTTAATAAGTCACTTTTCTCTCCCCTGGTGAAGTTCACATGAATTAGACTGCAAGGCACTTTATGCAAAACGGCTGACCTTCACTGCCTCTGATTTGCATTGTCATCGCTCCTTTATTCTTCTAAAGTGCCTTCATTTTGCATAATGTTATAATGTTATTCAGGCTTGGCAGTTAGCACTATTTCATTTCTCCAATTATAACCATTTTAGGCAAAGCTATAGATAACCTTCAGAAACCCATGCCTGTGTGATCTTTCATTCACAAGGAGGAAGCAATGAAATTGGACTCTTTTTTTAAAAGAAGGATAAAACTGAAAAGCTCATTTGGAGTGGAGATTTAAACTCTGAGAATAGATTTTTCTGTCCCTTCATGGGGATTAAGAAAGTGATGTATACACTCCCATGAAAATCTATGCATCACTGGATAGTTACCATAGCAAAGCTTATGATTAAAGCAGGGCCATTCTCCCAAGGCGCATAATCCAGAGCCACTGGTGTATATCTGGAAGGGTCTCTCAATGTACCATGTCTCTTTCATCTGTCACTATGGGTCCTACCCACTATAAGAATGCCTTCCTCGTGCTAAAGATCAAAACAAGTTAGTTAGTGGGCAATAACTTATCTCATACTTATCTGTTTCTTGTCTTGCCTTAAATATAGTTCTGGTCCTTTCTTCTACTAAGGTCAGTTATAAAAAGATAGAGACACAGATTCTGAGAGGTATGAATGGGGAAGGGGCAAGGTAAAGGGTAAAGGAGACAACGCCAAGTCAAATGTCAATAATATCATACTTTGTTAATACAGTTTGCGTTACTAAGCAATAAAGGAAACACTGGCTTTTTTTAAATAGCATATATCAAATTCCTACTATTCTTCAGACAATCATTTAGATGTCATCAACACAGATTGTACCAATTTTCAACAGTGCCTAGATCCAGGTCAGAACAGTGTAAATGGGATAAGAAAACAGTAAGTGAGTTACAGCAAACCAGAAAGCTTGAAGTTATGAAGCAGAATAAGATAAACTTTGATGCAGGACTCTTTTATTTCTCTATTATGTTACAGTCCTTCACCTCAATTTAAAAATGTAAATACTCAGTTTGAGTATTTAAGAAAAAAATTACTATATTTGTTCTATGTTGATTGGTAGAAAAAATGGATCTAATCAATTCCTAAATCATTTGTTGAAATTTAAGTTCATGTTTGAATCTCTGCTCATCTGTTCAGCTCTGTGTTACATCTGCTCTCCTCTAAGCATGTGAGACCATGGATTAGGGGACCCATGGACCAATATAAAGAAAGTAGCCCCAGGTCTGATGTTGAGTATAAAGTGGGCAGCATCTATTCCAGCATGCCTACATTTGCTTTCCTCATGACTGCTCAGTGGCATGGCTACATATATCCATAACTAGTGAAAATGTCTCTATACTTTTCCCCATTCAGTTGAATCACATGCTTCCCATCATCCCCTGTGTCCCACCAATATCTCGGTTCTCTCTTTCTTTAAACTCGCAGTCTGCTCCACGCCCCTAGCTCCAGCCACTCAACAGTTTCAGTGGTTATTGTGATGGAGAAATTAAGCAACGAAATTATAACAACAAAATATAACAAGGAGAATAAATGTTGTTAAAGATGAATTGTGTGGCAAAGGGCTTTATGCTGACTTAAGAGAACAAACCCATCTGAAGCTGGAGTAATTGAACAATGTCATGTTGCAGCCTTAAGAGCCTGGGACATGCTTAAGAGCTTGGGACAGGATATATCCTGTCTATAATCATTGTGACGTATTTCATAATACACTCTTACTTTAACTTATTAGCTATTGCTTTGTTGAAGTTATTCATCTCTATAGACTAGGCTGGTATTTTGACGAAGGATGAAAATGCTACTATGAATATGACTTTCCTTTGTGGGCTTTAGGTCTGTTACCATTAGTACAAGGAAGAAAATCACAAGAGAACTGCCAAACATGGCAAGCATGCTCTCATCATGGGGTGATTATTTACTAGTACTCAACATATAGTGTGTGCTCTTTATCCATTAGTTCCTGTCTCACAAATTATTCCTTAGCTCCACTGTATCCTTGTAAGTCATGCAGTATATTTTATGACTGTATAGGTCATCAATAAAGTTCTTCTGATTTTTGAACAGTCTTGTCTGACCTGGACTGGGCTCACGCATGCATTTTCAGTCCGTTGAAAAGTAGACATATCTGATAATGAGTGGTCCAAGAACAGCTTGGTGTAGCTATGTAGATGTCCAGTCCTTCATCCTCCACCAGACTAATCCAGGCGTAGGCACATGGAGCTGGTAGAAGTCTACTTCCAAGCAAATCCAATCATACAAGAAGAAAAGCAGAAACATTCAAGAACTTTCCAAGCCTTGTCTTCAGGTATGTTTGCTAGTGTTCTGAAAACTAAAGAAAGGAAATTTCTGTGTCCAAAGCTAGAAGAATAGGACCACAATTTAAAGAGTAAAGGATGTTAATAGCAAGAGTCATTAGGTAGGAGTGTCAATGAAATTAATTTATCACTTCTGTTGTTTTCTAACAATATGTGCCTTGTAAGAATAGAGCTGGAAAGCCCTACCCAGCTTAATCCTTTCTGAAAATAGCATCACCATTATGACCAAGAATAGTCTTCATAGAATATTAAGCACTATAGTAGAGCTATAAGTAAGTCCTCATACTTAATCCATATAACTGCCCTAGAAAGTAGTACTTGTCAAATTTTGGTGCTTTAATTTCAAACCCCATGGGCTTAGTGTAAGACTGTTCTATGTGCAAGGCATATCTGAAATTATGTTTCCTGCAATATCACATATCATGATGATAGCCTCTTGTCACATAGTGCTCTTGTCTCCCAGTAAAAACTCTTCACTGAAGAGTCTATATACCAAATCCCTTCCTGTAGCACAAGTTATCTGAATGGCCAAAGGGTATGTGAATGTACAAGTATGTGTGAAATTGAGAGGTGCAATGAGGGGCATAACTCAGGGACCATTTCTCAGTAATGGCTCACAAGTCATCTTGTGCCAAGTCCCCAGGCCTTTTGAATCTCAGTGTCTCCTCTCAAATTGTTACTAGGCAACAACAATAGAGTCAGCTTCAGAAAATATCTCTCAGTCCTGTTGCCCAGCTTTGCCATCCATGTTTTCATCAAGGTGCTAGATCCAGACAGGAAAACTGCACATGTAATCATGGCTCAAAACTACTATTATTTAACACTAGGTGAGAATGAGGAAGGACACAGTATGTAAGAAATGTCTAGTGCTTATTAAGGGCCTGGCTTTGGGGTGTGCTTTTTTTCAATATAGTCCCAAGCAGAACACTTGAAATGAAACAATATTTATTATATACAATGAACATATTTTCATCCATCTGATAAGTAAGTCTCTGAAGTGACCTAGACAGCCTCCCAAAATAGTCTTTGGATTTCTGTGATCTTACCAATACTATGCATTAAAGAGGGGCGGTATAGAATATAGTGTAACACTTTTTCTAAGTTTCTTTTGTCTGCTAAATTCAACTTCCATTATTTGTTCCAAGGCTTCAAGGCGTGCCCCAGGAGACAACCTAAGCTAAGATTGACAAAGATGGTTCCATAAAAAAGAAGGTGGCAAGTATATTAGGACACTCTAGCTTTATGGGCTACGTTGCAACTCTGCCATTTTGCACAGACGCAGCATCAGGAAATAGATAAATGAATTGCAGGGGTGACTTCTCATAAAACTTATTTATAAAACATGTTGTGGGCCATAGTTAATGCTTGTGATTTCTGACAGCAGACCTCTCTTCCCAAAAAGTCTGTGTAATTTTGAGGTACCTTTCTTTGGAGAAGTTTGGTTTGTGAGCAATAATTCTTCTGACACAGAAATTAAGTCCTTCCTTCTCCTTAATCTTCTGAACTTGGAATATGTTCAGCTTGGCTGAGAATTGGTGCGAGCCAGTAGACTTGACACAATATAAATGAGTTCTATGGGAGAAATTGGGTCTCCTAGAGGTACTGGGTCCCCAGGAGGAACCATTTGCCTTCTGAGAAAAGCTCAATGGTTTCTGCCACTACTAGCTAACCATATCTAAAGTTCTTGGTGCTCTAAAAGAAAAAAGAATCAACGAACTTAAGTAAAACACTCGAAAAACAGGAAGACATGAGGCCTGGTCCTTGTCTTTCTGTCAACTCTCTGTCCCATATGGTCTTTAATGATTGTGGGAGAGTTTTTCCACCCAGGAAACAAGTGATTCTGGTGTTTCCCTTCGCATCGTCTGTGGTCCCATCTGCATCAGAATCATCCAATTTGTTTTTCCAAAATAGATTGTCTAGACCCTCCTTATAACTGTAACTTCTGAGGGCTGAAGCCTGCTGCTAACTGTGAATGGACTGAGGTCCAAGTGGGTGGCGGATGTTGGGGGCAGTAGTCTTAACATTGGAAAATGCACTAAAACTCCTGAACAAGAAAGATTTCCCAGAGCACAGCTCCTAGAGGGAGCCTCTGGGCACACTGATCTTCTGTTCACAGCTCTTTGTTCAAGAGGAAATGCAGCTAATGATGGCACAGAACTCACTGGAGCTCAGTAGATCTCCAGAAAGGGAAAACAGCCTCACCTATACCTCAACTTTGAGAAATGATGTTTTGGCTTAGGCACATGTTATTTAACAACCTGTAAAGGAAAAATATCATAACTCCACACCCTGTTCCTCGGGGCAAAATGTGAATTTGGAATTCTCCCCACATGCCTTTCCAGGGAGGTGGCTACAGCTGATGGGAACGATCCTGCCTGCAGCAACAGGCCTTGAAAGCTGAATCATCACATCCCTGAAACCTGCACCACTTCCTGAGTAGCTAAGAGAAAGCACTGTGTGTGTGTGAGCACAATGTGTGAATTGACTCTGTGTGTGTGTAGCATCTTGGTCGTTTGTGTAGCTATGTTCTGAATGCTATATTTTTATATTGTATATGTGTGTGGAAGCATATTTAGTGTTTGTGATTCATGTGTGTGTGTATGTATGTGTGTGTGCTGAATGCTGTTTGTTCATATGTGTATGGTGTGTGTGATATATTTGGTACTTTTTTCCTACTGCATGTGTATGTGTGTGTTAAGAAATTACCCAATGTATAGTGTATATGGAAAATGTGGTGTGAGTGGCAATGCTGTAGGAGATGTGTGTGTGTGTGTGTGTGTGTGTGTGTTTGACGGGTGAGAGGCTGTGGCATAGATAAATATGTGCATATGTTTGGAGAGGCCAGTGTGAAGGGAGTCATTAGGCAAGATGTTAGATGCCAGCCTCAGACTAAGGGCTGAAACCATGGAATCGGTCCCTACCTGAAAGCCTTCAGAGTTCAGGGCACAGTCGTTCATTTTCTCTGCATCCCTTCCACACTAACTTCTTTGAGACAGACATTGTGATTATTCCCTTTCTACACCCAAGCAAGATGGAAGCTAAGGTGGCTAACTATGGAGCCATGTAAGAAAAGTGTTAAAATTTTGAACTTGGCCAGTTCAGCTCCATAGCCCTGTCAGTCAAAGCATCTTCACCACAGATAATAGCTTTTATTTGGAGATATGCATGCTTTCTCAGAGAGAAAGGAAATGAGCCCTGGAAAACCTCATTAGTGTTTTTCCATCTGCAAATGTGACTCTGGGGGAAATAGGGAGGTCAGTATCCTGGCTGCCAGACAAAGAGAGAGCCTGGAGGTTGCCAGCCTATACCTGTGGGGTTTGTCCTAGTTTGGGAAGGGACAATGTTCAGTTCCTTTTACCTCTTCTTTGACTATAAACTCCTTTGATGGGATGTGAAAGGCCTTCACTAGCCATGTCAACAGCCTTTTGAAGTGTTCCTCTTCCTAAAGCGAAAGAGTGGTTGATGTTAGGCAAGTCATACAGAGAACTGAGCAAAATCAAAGGATGCCCATTTGTGCAGACCACTGTTATCCAGAGAGCAAGGTGCTGGAGCATCAGTGACAGCCTTTGCTGTTCATTTGGTTCCAGGGTGGGCAGGCCTGTTTTAAGTATTTACAAAAAGTAAAGCAAAACAAAGTGAAACAGAACTGGAGAACATTAAATTAACCTGTGATCCCGGGGTGTCAGAAATGGGCAGCTTCACTTTCTTCTCAGGCTTCTGAGCATTCTGAACACCAATGACTGGAACCAGGAACCTACAGTTTGCTGAACTGTGTTTGTTATAAAGAAAAAGAGATGGGAGGGAGGGGGAAACTGAGAGACACAGAGATAGAGATACAGAGAGAGAGAGAGAGAGAGAGAGAGAGAGAGAGAGAGAGAGAGAGAATTATATATATATATATATATATATATATATATATATATATATATATATATATATATATATATACAACCAAATTAAATATGTATAGAGAGCACAGTGGAAGGCAGTCAGCAGACCAGCCAAGCAAACTCTGAATTGTTCTGTGTATGTGTGTGTGTACACCTGTGAGCACATCTTCATCCACCTTGAACTAGCGAATTCACAGGGCTTAGAGACCTCTGCCTGCTCAGGCAGGTCACTCCTAAAGTTCAGGTGTGTAGGAAGGTTCAGACTATTCATCATTTGTCCTAGTTCTTATTGCTTAAGTCAAGTCAGAGTCAATTCTGAACAATTTTTTCGTGACTTCAAAACCTTCTTGGAAGAAAGACTTGAAAAGCAAACACGTATCTAAGTATAATAAAGACAGACACGATTTCTCCTCCACATAAAAAGCACATTGGCTATTTGAAGATGACTAATAAATCCATCTAATCCTTTCTTCTGCATCTAGATGAAACAGCACTCCCACCTGGCTCCAATCCATAGGCCAAGAGTGTCCTGACTCTCCCAGACACACGTGGGCAAGCACGTGCAGGACCAGCTGGCAGGCTCAGCCATTCTTTAGGACTCTGTGACTGATGCTGATGTTGGGAAAAATGTGATGTGCTTGGGGGAGTCAAACTCGATGAGAGTCCATCAGCACTGTGTCCTTATTGCTCCTTCTCTATCCTTATCTAGCCCTGCACCCAACTCCACAGCGCAGTTATTCCATGAGCCTGTTGTGTTGCTATATCTTGAGTGTCCTCTTATCTTAAGACTTCTTAGAGATTGGGTCCGTTCTCGCCAAACTGACTTCATCTTAGACTGAAGTCTTGCACCCAGCTTCCCACTCCCCGAGTCAGTCGAATAAAGTGGATTTTTTTACTTCAATTTATTTCAAGTTTATAAGGAACACAGGGGACATGGACAGACAGAACTGATGGACAGGTACGGCTTATCCTGTTTTTTTCAGCATTGTGTACCACTGGAAATTTACAATTCTCCACTTTTCCTGTCCAAAGTTTCTCTTCCAGAACTTTCTCTAGAAATCTCTGTGTCCTTTGATGAAATTGACACACACGGCATGGGTGATACTTTGCTAGTACAGCACCTGTATCAATACAGGAAACAGGTGAATTTGACATCACTCCTAAACTGGAATCCTATTGCAGTTCTGGACAATTCTGGCTGCCCAATTCTGGACAATAGCTGACAGTCACTTGCAGCGTTTTCCTGGAACTTCACAGCAAATTGAGGTATCAGTTCTAATATTCACCTTTCCTTCACATAAGTTGTATCCTGTGGGGCTCTTCTCTCCAATTCCTCTAGAATTCTTCATAGTTCCGGTTGTAGTTTTATGTACTTAAGCTAATGCTGAGACCTTGAGGTGTCCTCAAATCTTGTCTTTTTGGTAGCTGACTCTGAATGGTGACCATGTGCATGTAGACTACTTCTAATCACTTCCCACAGCTATAAAGTGGCTAGTAACATTTGCCTTCCAGTTTGCTCTGAGAAGGGAACTCAAACAGCTAGCACTGATGTGGAACATCTTTTCAGTTAGTTCACTCATTTTTGTGTCTGTGCATATATCTCTGTTCATGGATGCATATGTGCATGTGGTATATGTGGAGACCAGAGGTTGATATCAAGTGTCTTCCTCAATCTTGTCTCCACTTGTAGTTTTTGAGACAGGCTCTCTCCCTGAATCTGAAGTGCACCGGTTTGTCTAGGTGTTGGCTAGTGAATCCCATAGACCCAAAACTCCCATAGCTGGAATTAGAGACATGTGACCCTGGTCTTAGCTTTTTAGTCTTGGTATGAGGAACCTAAATTCAGGGCCTTATGTTTGTGTAGCAAACACTCTACTGACTGAAGGATTTCTCTGCCCTGTGATACATCATATAGTAAACATTTGTCCTTACCTTTGTGGGGGTGGCTCCTTTCATTCTCTCTCTTGTGTTTGACACTTTTGCATTTTGAACTCTCTGCTTCTAAAGTGTGTCTTGAAGGAAGCTCATTCTCCTTGAGAGACCTGTGCATCTCCAGACAACACAGCCACATTCCGGCACTGTCTTTAGCTAATGTGTCCCCTGCTCTAAGAAAAGAGCTTCCCATAACTCTTGTAGCAAAGGCTTCTGAGCAGTCCTCCTCCACATCATCAGGCCTTCTTCATTCTGAATGTTTTTCAGACGCCTTAATGCACTCTGCTCGTGTTTATTGGAGATGTAGGATGCCTGGGCATGCACTCAGTGCTGAAGACGTGCAGATGGGTACACAGACAGGGTTCCCATGGCCACACAGCGGACAGTGAGCACTTGTTTCTTACAGCTGAAGCAGGTTTCAAATTGTGTCTCAAATTTTAGACTCGGTATATCCCACAAAAAGAACCAAGATTCTATGTTAGGTATCTTTCATGTCACATGAAGTTGTCACAAAGGATGTTTTCAAGACCCCTGGCCAGTAGCATTGTAATGTCATAAATTAGGCTGTGAGGGAGCCCATGGTCTCCACCTCTTCCTATATCATTAGCCTCCATTCACCTGATTATCAGTTAATCCTTCTTAAACTGTTACTGGATAGGTTAGTTACGGTATAACTGATAACAATTAGGGTGAGAACCACTTCCAGTGGGAATGGAGTGAGAGGCTTATTCAAATCTATCCCAAAGGGGGATGGGGGGAGGAAGAAATGACATAATTGTCCTTCCTCTTGTCATTTAAGTGTCAGTTCCAATTTAACTTTTGTAGGGATCCTTAGCTTAACATTACAGTACAGTGGGCAGATCTCTCTATGCCACGGTTGCACAGATTTTGTTTCATGAATACACCCCTGCCTTGTCCATGCTTATAAAGAAATTTCATGAACAGAGAGTGGTAGAACTCAGCAACTGGCTCCCTTCTCCCAATGGCTAAGTGAGTCACTATGGAGAAGTCTCAGTACCATTGTTTTTATCTATTAAGAAAAGGCCACTGAAAATTAGTCACATTGAAAATGGGGACTTCCTTAATGTTCATGTTCCTGAAACAGTAAAGTGGTTAGTAACCTGGGTCCTCTATACATTCAGTCGGTTCCACACAGAACTTGCAGAAGGCAGCAAGCACACAGCCTGTCTGTGCCACATGGGCACTGGGTACCCTGGAGAAGGCTGTGTCACTCTGAATCTCTCTTACTCGCTTTATAAATTGGGCATAACCATACTCTCTATAGACTGTGTTAGTTTTAGAATTACTGTAAGAGGAGAGTATTAGTCTGGTGGAAAAACAATCTGAAAGTCAGACCTTGGACTCTGTCTCAGTTAAGGTTTCTATTCCTGTGATAAGACACACCAACCAAAAGCAAGTTGGGGAGGAAAGGATTTTGTTTTCATCTTATTTGGGTCTTAGGAAGCCCAGGGCAATAACTCAAGGTAGAAACCTGGAAGCAGGAATTGAATCAGGGACCATAGAGGACCACTGCTTACTGGCTTGCTCCTCACAGCTTTCCATACAACTCAAGACCACCTGCCCACAGTTGGCACTGTTCTCAGTGGGATGAACCATATCATATCAATCACTAATGAAGAAAATGTTCTACAAACATACCTACAGGCCAATCTTTTGGAGACATTTTCTCATTTGAGGTTCCTCTTCCAAAATAATTATGCACTGTGTCAGGTTTGCAAAAACCAAATAAAACAACAGCAACAACCAGACAATCAGAACAGACCTGTAGTTAACAAGGACAGTGAAGCTACAGAGATAGGTTGCTTTGTCTGAGGTGATTTGGACAGGATGACTGAACTAGCTGTGTAAATTGCAGTTATAAACCCCTTCATGCTACCTCAATAATATAGTCATTATTTCTATAATTACTGAGATATTATAACATAATTCTGTTTGGTATGGTCATGGCATATTCTCAAAGAACTGAAATAAGAGACTGACCTTAAGCATGAGTCTGTGTGGTGCCAGGAACCCAGTGAGTACACAGAACTTGAGAACTTCGTTCTTGTAGTAACCCCCACCCTATGGGTAGCATCCTTTAGTAGCTAAGGGAACATAGTCGTTCTCTCTGGGAATACTTATTCTTGATACCCAAGATGGCTGAGATGATGCAACACTCTGGTTGGCAGCTCTGTGACTTGGCCCATTCATTCTTAAAGCATGGCACTCACAGAGCTAAGGAGTCAGGCTTGGTTTGTCACAGCTTTGTTAGGATTTCAAGCTCAATTTGTGCCTGCTACAGAAGGATGTCTTAATAAATGTCTAGTAAATAGATAGGTAAAGTAAGGAAGTAATGGGTAAGAAGACGTGAAAGGTTTTCTAAATCCGTTTCTGTGAGGTTCACTTTCATAATTCTCTACCTCTCCCCAAAGTGAATCAGCCCAAGGGTACGATTTGGAAGCATTTTATGCTTATATTCTTACATGCAATGGGGTGTTTAAATTTTGTTTCCTTTGCTGAATTTCTGAGTAGTACTTGCCAAGACTAGAAGGAAAAGTATATTCTCTCTTTCTCCTCTCTTTCTCCTCTCTCTCTCTCTCTCTCTCTCTCTCTCTCTCTCTCTCTCTCTCTCTCTCTTTTTCTCTCTCTCCTTTGATGGTTTTGGACATATGAGAAAAGTCAAAAAACTTTGAAGCTTTAAAATTGAGTGTGTGAGTAGACTGATCATAGGTTTTAGGAGAGAACCAGTACTGTTCTTCTGTAGTAGAAGTATATAGTATTACACTGACTCCTTGAAACTTGTTATTATAATCACAAACAGTGTATCTCTCAACCTTCAAAAGAGGATTCTATTTTTTTTTTTTAGATGCTGATCAACACAGAGACCCACAACTGGTCAAAGTGCAAAGGTTAAGAAGCTACAAAATGTTCAACCCCCGAACAGGAGATCTGTATTATACCTCCCCTCCCAAGAATCAGAAACTACTACTGATGCGGGAGTTGAAAGGTTTTGAGTCAGAAGTGGTAGACTGCAAGGAAATCATGTTTTCCAGACCCAACAATGCAGCAGCACATATAAAGTTACAGTGCTTGAGAAAACATTTGCAAGATCAGTACAAGGTAGAGACAGAAAAGAAGAAACCCCATCATGGGGAGGGGAACTGGACACAAAACTACCATTAGCTGAGGAGATATTGGCTATTGATAGCTTCTGAAAGAGGCAGAGTCAGTTTTCTTGAAGGGTGTGGTCCTGGTAAGCATCCCATGTTCCAGTGGCTGGCCACAACATATCTACATGTATATGAGCAGCACAAATTGGACATTAAAAAAGAAAAAGGTCACAAAGTTCAACAGGTAGTTAAAGGGGTTGTATCTGGGAGGAGTTGGAAAATAGAGCAAATATAATCATAATATATTGTGTAAAATCATCAAAGAATTGAGAGGAGCAGGGAGGCACACGACTTTAACCCCAGCCCTCCGGAGGCAGAGGCAGGCGGATCGCTGTAAGTTCAAGGCCAGCCAGGGCTACAAAGTGAGTCCAGGACAGCCAAGGCTACACAGAGAAACCCTGTCTTGAAAAACAAACAAACAAACAAAAAAAGAATTGAGAAAAAGGGAGAAGGGGAGAGAGAGAGAGAGAGAGAGAGAGAGAGAGAGAGAGAGAGAGAGAGAGAGAGAGAGAATATACTTTTACTTCTAATCCTGGAAAATTTAGCAGTGGGAACAAAACGTAAAACATCCTATTATACATAAGAATTGTGGGTATTGTGGCCCAATATCCACTTGTCCCTTCTTCAATATCAGAATCCTGATTTCTCAGTAGGGCACTGATGGTAATGATAAAAATTCTATTTTCCTGACTCTAGTGAGACTAGCTGTGGTGATACAATGTATTCTAAATGATGAGATATGACAAAAATACTGAGACCTTTTCCTAAAAATTACCTTAACCACAGGAGCCTGCTCTTGCCTTTCTCCTTTTCAAGTGTTGGCTGAATATACATTTTGGGCACAAAATAATGTTAGGAATGGAAGATATACAATAGTAAGAAAGGACAGGAGGATTATCCTCCCCAAATCCAGACTTTTTAGAGTCTAAATGAAAAAAAAAAAATAAACACCAATCTTAAAGACAACAGGATAGAGTGTTGTTAGGAGGTAAAGGGCTTGCCAACACGCACGAGGCCTGGGGTTGGAACTCTACTATTGCTCCTATCAAAACCCCAAAACTGCTAATAAATGCAACAACAATCTGTGGTTTACACATTCTGGAACTAATCTGGACTTGAGAGGTTCAGAAGCTTCTAGAAAGGCTTTTCAAACAACATATTGCAATAACATGAGAGCTATTATTAGGAGTCAGGGGGAAATGGAGCTATTGTCCAGCTTATACAAGTAATTAGCCTGTTGACAGTTAACACTTTGTTTGTCTTACTGGGTGACATTTTCTTTTCAACGTGGGTCCTAGACTAACATGCCATCAAGAAATTTACAGTTTCTACTGAATTGACTGTGCTCTCAAAGTTAGATATAACACCAAAGGGAAG
This sequence comes from Acomys minous, assembly GCF_964271855.1. NCBI lineage: Eukaryota > Metazoa > Chordata > Mammalia > Rodentia > Muridae > Acomys > Acomys minous. The sequence continues at coordinate 42,085,019 of NC_140493.1, read as the reverse complement.
ACTCAAAAGAATCTTCCAGAAGCTTCAAAGGGACTTCTCTGAGGAATGTTCAGACATGTTTGGAGGTGTTCAGAGCTATCTGGACGAAGGCTACCCTCTCTTAAGTGAATCCTTTGACAGTGCAAACAATTCTGTAAAGATCCCAGTATGTTATACTAACCTCATCAGATTGGACACTGTTAAGCAGTGGGTGAGTTCTATGGTATGTGAGTTATACAATATGTAAATTATATTTTACTAAAGTCTATTTTTTAATCTCATTGATTTATCTCACACATACTTTTGCACAGGGGTAACTGCTGAGAAACAAGAACTATTTGTATTCCTGTAGGTTTACAGTTAAGTTGGAGAAATTAGAAGGCATCATTAGCTCCATCTCTTTCTGCTTCCTCCCTCCTCTCCTCACAGTCCCTCTCTCACAGCTTCCCTCCTCCCATTTCCTCTCCTTTTCTCCTCAGAGACCTGGAGACTCCCCACAGTTATCAAACAGCTTTGGCATATAAGATTTTAGTAGGACTAGCCACATCTTCCTCTATTGAGGCCAGACAGGCAGCCCCGTTAAGGGAAAGGGATCCAAAGGCAGGAACCAGAGTCAGAGACCTTCACTGCTCCAGTTGTTAAGAGACCCATATGATGACCAAGATGCACATAGGTTTGTTATATGCATGCTTTTTGGTTGGCGGTTGAATCTCTATCAGCCACTACGGACCCAGTTTAGTTGATTCTGTAGGTTTTCTTGTTGTGTCCTTGACTTCTCTGGCTCCTTCAATTCTTCCTCTCCCTCTTTCACAAGGTTCCCCAAGTTCAGCCAGATGTTTTGCAGACAGTTATGTTAGGCTCCTGTTTGCAAGTATAGCAGAGTATCATTAATAGTGTCCAGGGTTGGCTCTCTCTTATGGGGTGGATCTTAAGTTGGGCCAGTATTTGGATGGCCATTCCCTCCATTTCTGCTTCATTTTTATCTCTGCACCTCTAGTAGGCAGGACAAATTTGGGGTCAAAGGTTTTGCGGGTGAGTTGGTATCCCCGTTCCTCTATTGGAAGTCTTGCCTGGTTACAGGATGTGGTCCATTCAGGTTCTGTGTCCCCTGTTGCTAGGAGTCTTAGCTAGGGTCACTCTCATAGATTTGTAAGAGTTTCCCTTCTCCTAGGTTTTTGGTTTATCCCAGAGATTTCCCCACCCCCATTTCTTTTCCCTCTCCCAGTTCTCTCTCTCTCTTCATTTACTTCCAATGTCTATTTTATTTTCCCTTCTGAGTTGCATTTAAGCACTCTCCCACTGGGCATGGTGGTGCACGCCTTTAATCCCAGCAGAGGCAGGCAGATCGCTGAGTTCAAGGCCAGTCTGGTCTACAAAGTGAGTTTATGACAGCCATGACAACACAGAGAAACCATTGCTCAAAAAAGCCTAAAACAACAACAGCAAAAGCATTCTTCCGTGGGCTCTCCTTGTTACTTAGCTTTTTTGGGTCTGCGGATTATAGCACGGTTACCCTGTATTCTGTGGCTAATATCCACTTACAAGTGAGTAGAGACCACGCATGTCTTTCTGGTACTGGGTTACTTCACACAGGATTATCTTTTCTAGTTCCATTTTTCTGCATATTTCAAGTTGTCTTTGTTTTTAATAGCTGAGTGGTATTCCATTGTGTGAATGTACCACATTTTCTTGCAGACTCTAAGAGTTCTAGTTTTTAATATTTTCCTAACCTCCACCCTACCAAAGTATTGGGTTTTTTTTTTAATTAATCAGCAGCATGTACAGAAAGTCCAAAGGCCCAAAGGAAATAATGAGCAACTTGGGACCAGATACCTTGTCTTAAGTTGCTGGCAGGGAGTCCCATCCTTTAAAATAATTATTATTTATAGAAAACTAGATAGGAAGATAAAGTATCTTGATACTGACTCAAATAACAGGTTGAGGAGATATTAGGAAACTATTTCTGATACAAAATAATTCTGTATATAATGCTTTATTTGGATTATAGTCTACTGTGAGTAAAGGAGAACCTTGCTTAAATGAAGTTCTAATTTTTCTTGCACCAGAAGTTTAAATAACAATACAACAGCAGCACACACACAGCAATGAGAGTTCTTCCTTCATTTTAAAGAACAATTTTCCTCATAGTTCTAGAGGATAGAAGACCAAGTTCAGAATGATGGCACATTCACTCTCTGGTGAGGGTCAGCTTCCTGGGCCAGAGAGGCACTCTCAGATGGAGAATAGGCTAAGGGAACATTGTTCATCTTCCATAAGCACATTGAAACCGTTCATGCAGACTCTATTCTCCTAACTTAATAACATGGAGGTCTAGACTTCAGTGCATGCATCTGGAGGGGAAATAAGCCTTCAACAAACAGCAAGTTAAGAATGGCATTGCTGCCAAAAGACTTGGAGCCACCTGAGTTGTGTCTAACCCATTATCCTTCTGAAGTGGAAGTTTCTGGTTTCTTTGAAGAGTTGGTTGTGTCATGTGAATATGTTTTTTATTTTGGTCACAATTGTGGGATGTGGGAGCATTTTTTCCACCTTGGAAGACAGACTCGTGATCTTTGTTAGTTAAAAACAGACTGATAAGAGGGCACGTGACGCTTGGCTGGAAGCTGTCTTGTGAGAGGGGCATGGGATTTGCCAGCTGTAAGAACATCCTTGTGTGGACTCTGAGAAGGAATAAATAGGCTCCCACAGATAAGGAGACATTGCTTTTGTATCACTATGCCTGGGCTACGCCTTGCCGTGGTTTACATTGCTTCACTGGTCTTTGTTTTTCTCCACTTTACTTTACAGAGATAAATGCCCAGAGAACTTCTTGTGGCATTCTGGCTGAGTCTTTCCTCCTCCACTGGCTCGTGCAGATGTGGTGGAGCCTTGCTGTTTTGCTGAAGTGTTCTGTGCTGCTGTTGATTCATGTTGCTATTTGGCGTTTGCTATTTGACTGGACTGCTGGTATCCTGACAATGACGAGTGGAATTACCCCCAGAGAACTACGTCTATAAAGGTCCACAACTCCCTTTTCCCACTGAACTTCTTTCTCCCCTACCTCTAGTTGGTGGGTTGGAAGGGAAATAGACATATTTAAGAACCCTAAATAAGGTAGGTTTTTGAAAAATCTAAGCCTACATGCTTCCTACAGTGTACCAAAGGGAGACACATGCAGTAACTCCCTCTAGGTCACTTCCTAGTAAAGGGGTCCTCTCTTCTACGTGCAAATAGCATTTTTCTTTTTTTACTTCTTCCAAGCAGATTTAGCTCAGCACTATGAACTCAAGTATTTTACAAATGGGTTTTGGTTACAAGAAACCTAGAGGTCTTGGGAAGAAAAGTTATGCCACTATGACCTTGGGTTTCTTTAGCTATAAAATGAGGGCATCTTTAGCATGTGTATCAGTTGGCACTTCTCTGATATTTTAAAGCATATTTGACTTGGGCATACTATATGGAGAACCTTATCAGTCTCTAGGCTCTAAGTATGTCAACACCTATCTGTAACATCTGAAAGTCTGCCAGTCTGTCAGTAATATTTATGTGACCAGGACAAGAAGATGAATCTCCATGTGTGATAAAGCCAACAAGGAAGTTCGAGGATCACTAACTTTCAAGATCATTGTCAGTAAGTTACTCCCAATTAGTCAGTTCACTTATAAATCAGACAGGATTACATTAGTTCTCAGTTGTCCAAAAACATGTTCTGTCATGAGGAGGGTGACACTTTATAGTAATTGACCTGTAACCAATCCTCATGGGAGCTCTTTGGGGAGCAAGAGGGAAGTACTTTCATCACTCTTTGTTTACCTTCTCCAAACACAGGTTCTGAATGAGCTGGAAACTAGATGGATCTGTACTTGAGTCTATCCCCAGGGAATTTAAAGTGGTCAAGAGAACCCCATATACTTGAATTTTCTGACAACTGAAGTGATAAATTTCAAAGTTCTCATTGTTGGTTCATTCATCATTTAGAGATAAACTAATTTTAACCTTGGGGTAAGCTTTCCTTTCACACTCAACACATAAGCCTTTTCCCTTCAATATCACTACACAAACTAAATGTAACACCTTTCACCTAAGAGTCTTCAAGTTTTTTGCTATTGCAGTTTGGGAGCTAATAATTGTGATTTGGTAATTAGATCAATGGAGCGCTACGTCTTATTCTGAAATTAGCAGGCATGGGACCTTGAACAGGTTATTTAATGTCTGTATGATTCAGATTCCTCTTCTGTGACAGTAGCAGGCATCCTGTTGCTTATATCTTTGGAAAGGCATTAAGTATTAAAAAACTCTGACATAATGGCACTTGATAAATTTAACCTTAAAATACAAAAGACAACTTTGATCCTATAAGTCTCCTCCATTTTCACTAAACTTCCTCTTTGGCCTTATTGTCAGCTCTGTTCTTAAATTCTTGTCATAGCTGTAATCTATAGTTCTTAATGACCCTGTTAACAGGATCCTAGGAGACACTTTCAACAGCAATTCTTCCAGCCATCGTTCTCCTACCTTTACCTGTCACATAATCATTTATTAGTCAGTATGCACTGCTGTGATAAAATACCTAAACAGAATAGCATAGGTAGAAGAGACTTATTTTGGCTTACACTTCCAGAAGTTTCAGTACACTGTAGTACTGAAGGTGTGGCAGAAGTCTACATGTTATATCTGTTAGCCAGGAAGGAGACAGACAGACAATGATAGATAGATAGATAGATAGATAGATAGATAGATAGATAGATGTTGGATGGATGAATAGAAAGACAGATGGATGGACAGGCAGACTGATGATAGAGCTGTATTAGCAAGCTTTTTCTTCTTTCTTTTTACTTCCTTTGCCACCCCCTCCTCTGGAATGGCACCACCCTTATTCAGGGTAGATTTGCTCCACTTAATTAATCTCCAAAAATACCTGGACTAACACACACAGAGATGGGCTTTATTAACCACCTAATGGCTTCTTAGTCTAAAAAAGCCCTTTATCCCATGACTATCTTATAAGCATGCTTAATTATTTCTGTAATTACTCACATTGGGTTCTAAGTCTTATTTTTCATTCATTCACTTATTTAAAATGGCCATACTACTTTGAGAACACTACCAAGACTTCTATCTCTCTCCTGTTCCTTCCTCTTATTCTTTTTTTTCCAAGACACTTACACCTCCAACGCCTGCAGAAGAAACTACCCTTATTTTTCTATGAGCCAAATTCCTTTATTTATGTTCTTCCTCAATCTCACCCTTTATCACTAGTATGTACTTTTAAATTTCCTCATTTCTCCCATTATTTGGAATGATTCCTTACTCCTCAGTGATGTCAGGAGCCTCCATTCAGAAACAGCAAAAGCTTTTGAACAGCCCACCACACCTCAGTCTACTCACTGACCAAAGGGAATATGGCTTAACTCCTTGGCTGAATGGTTGTCCCCAAGATCATCACAAGCCACATCAGTGACAAATTCTTTATTGTTTTATTCAGCCTTCATGTTACTTGAATAATCCTGCTGTTCTACTCAGCTCTGACACCTTCAGTGGCTTGAGCCATCCCTCTGCCCTTGTCATTATATGCTCTGCAATGTTTCCAATGGTTTCCACTCTCTGTCCTTCCTGGATATGTGACTTCTGACTCCAGGAGAAACATGTCCCAGAAGTCTACACTCCCACCTGCTATCTGTCATGCCACCACTGCACTGATGTTGAAGTTACATTTCCTTCCCTCAACCCAGGTGATAGACTGAAGACTTCCAGCAATTTCTAGACACCCCCACGTAGGTGCACACGAAAACACACATCTCAAAATCAATGTATGACTTTTATCAGGATTTTCTGTCTGATTGGAGAGGCCCCTGAATGGTCATTTCTGCAAAGTTGGCATTTTTCCCTGCCATAATCCATTATGACCAGTGTAATTAAAGATATTCTTTTTAGATTTTGATATAATCATGTCAACCTCTCATCAAAAAAAAATGTTTATCAAAATCCTTCCACACAGAAAAATATACTTTGAATCTTTACTAATATAGTATTCACATACCCCTAGGATTTGAATCCAATTTATCTCATCTTCTTTATTCATTTCACCACCCCATCAGTCAATAAATATTCACTGAGGATATCTGTGACTCATGCCCTGCACTAAGGTTCAGTCAGCAACAGAGAGCTTCTATTTGAATGGCACTCCTTTCCCACATTCTACACAAACTGTGTAATTCTCATCTTGTGTTCTCTATAGTCTTATTTTTCAATATGGTTCGTGATTGTTTATTTTGCATGCAATTTCATTTCTTTGCTTCCTTCTCTTCTGAAAACAAATTTCCTTTCAGAATATCGGTAATGACCAGAAATGAAACTTTTGCAAGGAAAATTCATCAAAATCTGTCCTGCAGCCTTTAGCTTGAATCCAAAGGTATTATATATTGATTTCAGAAATTCTAGAGCTTAAAGCCTAGGGAAAGCCCAGCTCTCACACTGCCTTACATCTCTGCTGCAGGGGCTGATCCCACTCCCTGGAACATTTTCTTTTTTCTTTTCCTTTTTAACTCCATCTACCCTGGTGAACAGAAAAGTTGTAGCCTAATTGGAAATTACTCTTGGCTCTACCACTGGCTGCTAGCACAGCCAAGGAAGACTACACCATCAAAAGGACGGTTTTTCATTGTTATAATCTGGCTAAGTCTCCTAGCTCCACAATAGAGCAGCGATGATGTAAAGAGCATGCATGGGCTGCAGATGTGCAGCTTGGTCAACATACGGGCCCCTTAGCAGTGGGAGTAGGGGCTGTCTCTGACTCTGTTGCTTGCCTCTGGACCATCTTTCCCTAGCTTGGCTGCCTAGTCAGGCCTCAGTGGGAGAGGATGTACTTAGTCCTGCTGTGACTTGAGGTGCCAGAGTGGGTGATTACCCTTTGTGGGTCTCTCCTTTTCATAGGAGAAGGAGGGGTGAACGGGGGGGGGGGGGGCGGAACCTGAGGGTAAGACTGAGAGGAGAGGAGGGAGGGGGCTGGGATAAGGCTGTAAAGTGATCAAAGTTAAAAAAAAAAAAAAAGAGGAGGAAGAAGAAGCCGATGTATGGAAGCATACACAAGGCACAAGTGACTGCAAGCTACATGTTTACTGCTCATCATTTAATACCAGCTATAGAGGTGCTCCCTCTACGCTCTATAAGCCTCTCCTGCTTCTAGTAACCATCTTCCTTATGTCTATAGCTCCTATTCATCTTCTTTCCAGGACAGATGAGCAATTTTGTTTTGTTTCGTTTTGGTTTGGTTTGGTTTTTCGAGACAGAGTTTCTCTGTGTAGCTTTGGCTATCCTGGACTCACTTTGTAGACCAGGCTGGCCTTGAACTCACAGAGATCCTCCTGCCTCCGCCTCCCAAGTGCTGGGATTAAAGGCGTGTGCCACAACTGCCTGGCAATGAGCAGGTATTTTAATCAACTATCTTCAGATATGTCAACCTGGTAGGGCAGAGTAAACAGGTACCTATATTTATTGATAAAACACAGCAAATTAGACTGGCTTTGGGGAGGCTGGAGAATGTTGCATGCATCAAGGACAGTCATGCAATGAGTTGCTTTCCAAAGATGCGCACTCAGTTGTTCTTTTCACCAAACTAAATAAGCTACCCTGACCTGACCCTATAACCGTCACTCTGGATTTCTCATTGTTTGTGTGCGCTTTACACCCCTCTTAGACTGTAAGCTGCCTGGGAGACGCAGCTCCTTGTCACAGCATATCCCCAGCATTGGTTTTCAAGCACACAGAACAAGCTAAGTTTGCTCTGAGTATAAAAGCTGCAAGGATTGGCTAATTGCACTGATGGAACATGGTGAGACCCAGAATGCATGGCAAGGCCACTCTCACTGTCTGCTTTCTCAGAAGCTGCTGTGGGCATAGGGAAAATTTCTTTCTGCTCTCCGTATAGCAAAGCAAAGCGTTAGAATCTGGCTGTTAAACAAGGGAAGCAGGGGGTCTGGGGAGTCACGGTGGAATGCCTGTGCTGAGCTCCTGTTTTATTGTGGGTATGTATGCATGCCATGACACATCAGGAAAGCCTTTTACAGGGGCAGGCTTTCACTTTTCCTGCCCTTGAAATATGTTGAAAGATCACACATACGTTTTCAATGAAGTCACTGACAATCACAGGAAACCAGACACAGCGACAGCTGGTAGGTCCCGTCACCCCAAGGCGATTTAATCTCTTGGCCTCGCATTGGGAAAATTGTTGAAAGGAGGTAAAGATTCTGGTATTTTTGTTAAAAAAAAAAAAAAAAGAAAGAGAGAAAATGTGAAGAAAAAAAAAACACATCAGAACAAGGAGAAATTATATGGCTGGAGGCAGCTGCTACTGTTGCTAACAGCTCAAAAAGACAAGGAAGGGCCCTGACCCGTGTGCAGGAATGAAAGGGTGTTTAAGGACAGCGGGTGGCCAGGGAGTTGCTCCTGGGAGAATATAATTTCCTTTGTAGAATGAGATGCCAGATACTTTGCAACTTCCAGCAAATCAGTCTAGGAGTCTGGGACTAGGGCTCTCTGTGAACCAAAATCCCAGGACTCATAAACAGTGTCAGCTATACTAAGGGAGAGATAAGTAACCAGAGAAGGACAATTAACAGGCCAGGGAACCCTGAAAACAGTCATTAAAGTCTTCACGGATGTGGGCAGCAATGCTGCACAGCTGTTGAGCATGTCAATTAGGGGTTTAGTAGTAGAGGCGTGGGTAATGGCATATCTAGGAGGCCAGCAGCTCTCACCCTGCCTGTTTGCGTGATGGGATGTGGGGTCTCACCCTTGGCTTGTTTCCTGAGCCACAGAAATAGACAACCACAATACACTAGAGTGTGTGTTATGATAGACACTAGGACCCACTGAAAACAGCGAGTTTGAAGAAAGGATGGAGAGGGATGGGGGTTGAGCAAGCAGGAGAACAAAGGCCAAGTAGCAATAAGGAAATTCAGGCTAAAGGCAAAACATTCACCATGTTTCATTTATTTGCTTTGCATTTGAAACTGTGAAGCCCTTTGCTGCTCCTAAAACACATAGGAGCCCCGCTTCTCTGCTGAATTTAACCCGCCTTCACATCTTCCTCTCAGTTCCCTTCCGTTGCTGTTTAACTCATTCTTACTGCATGCTTTGTGCTTCTTAATTCTGCTTCATTCTCGGTCTGTGGAATGCCCTGCCCAGGGTCTTTGGTATCTCAACCCACCCATCATTTCTATTGTATATTCCTGTGGTTTCTTTTATCTCATGGAGCAGAGGCTCCTGCTTTCATCCATGGCTTACTCAATGAGGAAGAAAAGAATTCAGATTTTCCAGGAGGTGGTATGCAAGGCATTCGTTCGTATCTCTTTGTGATTGTTTTCTGCAAAGCAGCAAAGCCAAAGCTTAGACCAAACTTGTGCTTTGTTTTGTTTTGTTGTTTCTGTTGTGATCGCTTGATTGCATGGCTTTCTACTCCAAGAATACAGCAAGGGACCTGTATTTGGGTGGGTAGGACCATCATCTGTAGAATACTGAGGATTTTAATGACTTTACATCTAACATGTTTTCTTTCCAGAAATTCATTCTGTCCACACCATCTCACTCTTCATGAGGTGATTGATTGTATAGCACAACAATTTATGGCAAAGCATTAAGACTTTGATCTATACTTATTACTTACAGTGGTCCCATTTCCCTGACCCCAGTCAGAGAAGTCAAAACCATCCTGGGATGTGTTCCTGAAGCCAGACTAAGGAACGGAGTCAGTGACTTCTGAAATGGCTTATAGCATGTGAGAAACTGTAGGTAGTAACCTTGGCTACATCCTGCATTACAACTGTTTAGGACTCCCCGGAGATATGACTCTATCAACCATGCCCACCACTGCTGATGCTGTGTTTCACTGAATGCATAACACCTAGAACCTATTATGCTTTAGAAAGTCCAGTTGGTTAATAACAACCCATACACTGACAGTAAGATCTTTTAAATTAAAAAAAAAATGTATTCATCAGAGTGAAATAAAAATCAGTGACTGATGGAATACAAAAAATAACAGATTATACATAAGGACAAAGGCTGAATTCTACAGAATTATACAGCTAGCATATAATACATTATGTATATATGATACACACACACACACACACACACACACACACACACACACACACACACACTGGAAAATATCAGAACCAATTCTACTTCAAGATCTACCCTAATGGTTTTCAACTTTTCCAATGCTTCCACACTTTACTACAATTCCTCAAGTAGTGATGATTTCAACCATAAAATTATTTTTGCTGCTACATTATAACTATAATCTTACTACCTTTATGAATCATAATGTAAATGTCTTATGTTTTCTAATGGTCTTAGGCAACCCTGTGAAAAAGGATCGTTTGACCTCACAAGGGTTCATAACCCACAGGTTGAGAGCCACAGATTTAGCCCAATAAATGTAGTCCTCATCCCTCATCAAGGAATCTTCTCTTTGCAACAGACAGAGACCACTACAGAAACCACAGCCAATCTAAAAGGCAGCATTATGAAGCCTGGTCCCAGCGGCTACATCTACAAAGTAACTCTCACACCTAAGATTCAAGGACCATTGAAGAAGAAGGGGTGAAAAGATTGTATGAGCCAGAGGATCAGGGGGACTACTGTGAGATTGTGTCTCCTTAAGTAATATAAGAAGTGGCATCCATAAAATCTCATCAACGTGACTTGCTGGACATGAATTGAACAAGCACAACAGCGACAGACATGCTAAAATAGATAGGGAAGACCAGAGGCATCAACCCTAAACCAAGAACTACAGACAATTAAGGAATGCCAATACCAAATGGTTGACCCTAAAAGCACACTTAAAAATTGCAGAAGTTTGGGGATCCTTCAGAGTCAACACAGGCCACACTCAGATACCAAATTATATTACCCTGAATGGGAAAGCAAGGGGAGGTGATGCCTCTGGGTTGGACAAGGACAGACAGCGAGCAGCAGGTGATTGGTTTTTAAGGAAAAAAGGGAGCCTGGGGAACTCTGTGCTAGGGTGAGTTGTTAAAATCTGGTTGGACACATTAGCCAATGTAGAAAAATAATGAATTTTGATTGCTGGACCTTGATGTTTAGCCTCAAGAATGAGTCAGTAAATGTAGAATTTTTTAAAGAATCTAGTAGAACTATATAGTATAATGTCAAGTCACAAAAAGATGTTATCACTTTTATATGCTTACAATGAAAGAAATAATGCCATTGGCAATTCAAGTGAAGTGAAATTCCAAGATATACAACCTATAGCAGGGGGTGTACGGTCTCCATCCTCAATATTGCAAACTTATACTTGCAGCTGCTATCATCCCTCTGGGCAAATTCAAGTGAGCCTGGCATTCTTCTGTTTTGCCACCAGATGTCCAACACTCTGGGCTGACTTAGGGCTGGTGTGTCCAGAGCATGAGTACTAGACACAGATGATGACAAAAGCAGTTACTTTACTGATATTTACACCAGGCAACTTGCACTTGAGGGCATCCCTGCTCAGGTGTCATCAAAGCAGCTACTTAGCAGGAAGCATCAACAGTCCTTAGTACCTAGGATGGGGAAAACCAAGCAGAGTTCTTGGTAATGAAGAATTTATGAAAGGAATGGTTATTTTGCTAATTAGAAATAAATACAGTTAAACAAATTTATTGAAAGTGTTAATGGCTCTATTTCAAATGCTATTGCTACCACAACACACTGAATATTTATTCTAGTTGTGTTAGTTGGATACCATCATCTCTATACCATACATGAGGGGAAAGGAAAAAGTATCAATTTATTAAATAACTGATTCAAAGTAGCAACAGCAAGGGAATCTGGATGTGGGATACTATCTATCTAATTCTAAAATTTGCAGGTGCATCTGAGTATGTTGCAGTGAGGGACACTTAGTGTCATAAGAAATGAAGTGTCCATTACTAAAGACATGTAAATAAAAACTGACTGAGTATTGGACATGGATGGCTATAGGGGTTATAATCATAAGATAGGAAAAAGCTGGTCTATGAAGCATACAAGAGTCCTTCTAACAACAGGAATCTATATGAACCAGTCATGAACACAATCTTGTGTGGCTCATTTGTTAAGGAATATTGAGAAATAAGTGCAGGTTCTGATATATGGAAGCAAATTAATAGACATATATTAAATTAAAATGAAAGAAAAAATGAAAGGAGGCCTGGAAGATGGTTCATTACATAAAATGTTTATGATATAAGTTTGAAGACCCAAGTTCAGATTCCCAGTATACACATTAAAAGAAATAATCTAGGTGCAAAGCTAGACACCTGTGTCCTTAATAGAGTGTGAAAAGGGGGGCTACAGATGCCTGGAACTCACTGTCTGGCCAGCCTAGCCCAACTGGAAAGCTCCAGAGTCAATGAGAGATTCCCTCTGAAAAATAATACAGAGAGCTATAGAGGAAGACATGGAGTGTCAGTCTCTGTCCCCTACAAGAGCATCCATGTGTGAGCACACCTATATATCCATGTATGTTCATGCACATACATACCTCCCACACAAAATCAAGGAAGAAAGAGAAGGAATCATGGAATGAAGAAGCAACTAAGTGTCTAATTGCAGATTTAGCTCCTGTTCACACCTTGATCCTTTGCCATTCATTTTAGCTCTGTGTTGTAACTGACACAGCACTGGCTACAGTACTGCCAAGGTCAAAGGGGCTGTCTCCAACTTTACGTTAATTCAAGAACCTTTTTTGGGCGTGACAGCCTAAAATAAGTCAGGTGGGAACGAGGAGAGTGGTAGGCATCGTGGCGAAGTATAAGAGGGACCAGCAATTTGTCACAGAAAAGAGACAGGTGCGTTTGGAAGATGGCTAGTGTTTGGAGAATCTGAGCTATGTGTTATGAGGGATAAAAGGGGGTTAAAGGTGTGGTAAGTCTCAGCGAACCAGAAAAGGCTTTAACAATCCTTTCCTTCTCAGCACTGGGTGAGTAGACAAGAACACAGGGGTGGTTGCCTAGGTTACTAGCTTGTCCAGGTTTGTTATCCTGACATAAGACCCCTTGAGTAGGATCACTAGAACATAGTTCATGCTCTTGGCACCTAGGAGAGAGTGTCATTTTCACAATACCAGATGGGACTTGTTTTGAGTCACAGGGTGAGAGGAAGCTCTCAAACAGGAAGTTGGGATAAGGTTACAATGACAGCTCTGCAGTTTTGCTTATGACTTTAGAGGAAAGGAATGTTCATTGCGAATCTGTGTTATTGCCACTACCCTGTAAGATACAAGGCCCCAAAAGTCACTACTCATTGTTCTTCCAGAATCTGGAAACTGGCCTCTCTTGCATTAAAAATTCAAGAATTACCAGGTTCTGGGATTTTAAAAATACCTCTCAAACTTAATAACTACTGGAGACTTGGATGCTCACAAGCACCACTGAGGAACCTAACCAACTCCCTCAAGTGCAGTGCTCTAGCATCCTGAATCATACTTGGCCTCTGCAAAGCTCTTCTCATCTTGCCATTAGTGTGGCCTAATTAGAGAAATTCTCACCAACCCCCCCAGCTTAGAACCTCAATGATGATGTCCCATCACAGTCACAGCTCCATGTGGTCTCTGTGGACAGGTACCAGCCTATGTCCTTTAATAAGCATCTGGACTCTTGACGGGGCCATGTTATCCCAAGGATGAAGGAAGATCACGCCAGTCACCATTCAGGAACTGCACAAGGTGCTTCTGAACTCCACTAGTGAATTAATTCCATGTGGTACCCACCAACTCCATCCTTTTCACAGGTTGTGATGCTCAGTCAAAAGCAAATGACTCTTCACCATAGAGTATGAGAAGAATGGTTCTACAGAATAAACATCCTAAATCCTTCAATATCCTTCAATATCTGACATACACCTATGATACTCCCAACATCTTCTGCATCTTAGAAACCTGCACTCTACCTAAGAAGCGACTTGACAGCATTCTGTACACTGTATGCCCATCACTTCTTCCTTCTGAAATGGCTTCCTTACTTTGTGCACCTGCAGGCTTTCCCCTTAGCAACTTTACTACAACAGTGCCTGGGAAACCATGCCTGTTGTCATCTCTAAATTTCCAAAAAATGTCAACCCTCCTTTATCTTTCCTTGTGGCCAGTTGGTTTGCTCAAATGATATGTGATATTAACAAGTTATGGATGAATGGAATATGCTACTCCTTTTTAAGCAAGTAATTTTTGGCCCATTGACATGTCTCTTGAGAATTTTCCATGTATCTTCTCCTTGAAGACAACGTCTGTTTCTTGAATATATTTGCATCTTCAACCTCTTCATTCTGTCATTAGAGGGAGGACACTGGGATGCTATCAATTTCACAGTTACTTAGGTGTGCTCCTTTTTCTGCCTCCTTGTAGACTGTTCGTTCCACAGTGATTTAAACAGAAACAGCAATTTCCAATTTGGACTTTGACCTACTGACTTAGTTAAGTGTTTTACAAAATTGAGGCCAGAAGCAAAAGCACACAAGTTAGGCCTGGCAAAGAGTGTCTGATAGTCATTTACACATAAAAGAAGACCTAATATATTTCTTGTTGAACATATCAAGTAAGCTGGAATTAGGCTGGTACTGTGAATAATTAGACCAAATTTTGCCTCTGTGAAGCTTTCTGAAAGAGGTAGAACTTTTATGTCTGTCTCACCCTGCATATCAGATTTTACAGATTCAAAATTTATGTAGAAGTATGAATTGCTCTTGGTTACTCAAATGAAGATAATCCCACACCCCAGATAAGCCCAAGATGCAGTGCAATAGGAGATCATTTATACACTTGGCCCATCAACTCTTCATCTGCAATGAACTTAGATCAAACCCAGTTCTGCTACTGACCACGCTTGATATTTTTGGACAATGGACTTAGTTCTTGTAAGACACAGCAACGTTATTGGACAATGGTCATTTTTCACTCCATTGCTTTTCTGAGAAGGAGGTTAATATGCTCAGAAATGTCATCCTCCTCTTGGACCTTTGTCACCTTCCCAGCTGCTGGTCCCTCCAGTCTAGAACATACATCGGACCCTCACTCTTGTCCACACCTGATTCCTCCTGCCAGTCTTCAGCGACCCTCCATCTGTGTGGTCTCCTAACTGGAGCACACAATTTTCTTTCTTGTTCCCTTAAAAACTGAGCCTTCAAAAAGAAAAATGTTGGCAAAGAAAATGTCACGTTATCTCTACCTGATGAGTAAAGCAAATAGAATACAGTGATTCTGATGCCCCCTTCCTTCCATTTGATGCAAAAAAAAATAAGCATAATTCAACCTAACCAATAGTGGGAGGGCTAGCATTGTCCATCCCTTAAACAATCAAGCGATTGTCAGAAATACTCAGGGGAATCACCAGATAGTCAACAGAGCACCAAGAATGATTGCTCAGCAGAACAGGCACTGAACTCACTGTGGCATTATAACTAGAAGAATCTCATGAGTAAAGGAGCAGAGGGTATTTCTACAGCATCATGCGGGTACATCTGTATATCAAGCCATTTTTAAACATCCCTCTCTCCAACACACCCTCCTCCAAATAAAAACTCTCAATGAATTGGGAATGTGCATCTGGAGGAGACATTCCTTAGCACTCAGCAGAGGGTAGAATTCTTCTTAGTCTCCTGTGTGCCCCTCAGAGGGATGCTCCAGCATCTGTTCCCATCTTTCAGGTCCCTTTGGGCTAATTGACAGGCCACCTCCCAACCCCCAGTGCCATACTCACGGCTTGCTACACATATTAATGTTTTCAAAGCAATGTTCCCAGCAGGAGTTCCCAGGGGGTGCTGTACACCCAGGAGGAAGGTGATAAGTCTGAAAATACAGTTTTAATTGCATTTGGATTTAGGAAGTCTGTTTTGATTCTCAAGTAACGTCATAACAGCATATCTCTTACAATGTAATGAAAAGAGGGTTTTTATTTCTTTCATAAGAAACTGGAAATAAAAAAAAAGAAACTGGAAGAGGGAAATAAGATAACGCTAAGACACCTCCCCCACCATCTGCATAATTTAATTCAGGCTGAGTAATTTGAATGCCAAGACTAGTGGTGCCAAAAGAAATGCTTTCAAAGGTCTCTGGCTCCCTCTACTGGTCATTAAAGCTGAGACCAGTAATGTAGACAAGATTCACAGTTCTTTAAAGTAGGACTATTTCACTTTAAAGTGGATGTCATTTTTTGAAAGTGCCTTGCTTAGTGTAGCCATTTAGCCAGTTAGTTAAGACAAAGGATAAGGTGGCCCAAAAACATGTTTTCTTGGGAATGCTGAATACTGTGGGTTTGGGTTTTTTGTTGTTTCAGGGGTTTTTTGTTTGTTTGTTTGTTTTTTGTTTTTTAGCTGGGGTTTGTTTTTTGTTTTTTTGTTTATTAGCTGGGGTTTGAGTGAATGACTGACCTCCATTCTCTTCCCTCAAAACAATCAAAAAGTAAAATCAAGTGGCTTTGAAATGACTCAAAATGGCCCATTCTTCACCAAATAGTGTTTCTAGCCTTGGCATCGTTATCCTGTTCATCACCACAATGGCTTGGACAATGGAAGGGTCTGAAAGTAGGGGCCCCACTTAAGGGGCTCCATTAAGTCACTTGATGAGAAGATGAATACAAGGTGACAGTTGTTTTATTAAAGCTATCTACTACTTGTGCACACATCTGGCCTGTTTCTGTACTGACAGCAAATTACATTCTATATACTTACAGATCTAATTAAAGTATAGATGTGTTGTTAATTACCTATGCTTCTTTTCAATTATTGTCACCACCATCCTCCATTGACTTACTAGGGTTTATGCACATATATATATATACTATATATCCATACCCTGGATCACACAAAGACATTCACACTCCTAGGTCAAAGCTGCCATGCTAATGACAGCAAGTTTTGGGGATTCCTTTAGGTAATTGTGTTTTTTAATCATTAATATGTATTAATTTATATAAAAATTGATTTGTTTAGAAAATTTGTAAGTCATGAAATTCTTGATTGTAACCATCCTGCTTGTGGAATCTACTAAGATGAATATCATGGAATAGATCTACTTGGATTTAGTAAAGCAAGTTCAACGGCTAGATTAGTCTTATGTGGAAACTCCCTTCCTCACTGTGCAGAACCACATCTCCTAATAACACGCATATTTATTAGATGGTTATTGTTTGTATGCATTGCTTTGAATATAAGAGCCACAAAGAGCAAGAGAGGCTGTTTCTTGACTCCATCCGACAAAGTTTATATCCATCAGAAAAGATGTTATTGACTCTTATCTCTTTAATATTTTCTCTTGTCTGCCACAAGTCATCGTCTGAGATTTAGGGGAAAGACTATAGTTCATCTTTTTGTGCTTACCTGGGGATTGCCATTCTGAAAGTTAGCATACACACTGTAATCTCTTTTAGATACATCACAGTCATGCCATTGACGTTTCTATTTTGGCAGCTTTTGAACTACAATTCATGGAGAATCACAGATGTTTGTTGGACGGTTTTGCCATTCTGGGCATCATGCACTGTGCTTTCCCATAGTGGCTCTTAGCAAAGAATGTGTAGTTTTCAGCACTGTGATATACTAGACACATGCAATTTTACTTGGGCTCATAGTTTCTCAGGTTTTATTCCATGGTCAGCTGGCTGCATTAGTCTTAGTGCTATGGCAAACAACAAGCAACATGATAGAAACGAAGGGTGGGAGAGTGGTCCTCACTTCACTGCAGGAAGCTGAGAAAAGACTGATAGGGGTCAAAGGGAGCATAACAGCAAAAACTTCTTCATAAAATTACTATGCTGTGGGAGAATAGGGAAATAGAAGGATCCAGAGGGTCCTAGAAACAAGAAGAACATTATGATGGGCTGATCTCGGGTCCTGCTCAAACTATGACACCAGCCAAGGACAATACGGGAAGTAAACTTCAAACCCCTATCCAGATCTAGCCGATGAGCAGGACATTCTCCACCGTTGAGTAGAGAGTGGGGACTGACTTTCACAGGAACTCTGGTGCCCCATATTTGACCATGTTCCCTTGATGGGGAGGCCTGGTGGCACTCAGAGGAAGGATAGCAGCCTACCAAGAAAAGACTTGATATCCTATGAGCATATACAGGGGAAGAGGTCCCCCTCAGTCACAAACATAGGGGAAGGGAGTAGGGGGAAAGTAGGAGGGAGGGAGGAATGGGAGGATACAAGGGATGAGATAACAATTTAGATGTAATATGAATAAGTTAATAAAATATTTTTAAAATTACTATGCTGATAAGCTGACATATGCAAAGCATGCAGCAGAGCATCTAGCATGTGAAAGTGGATGTTCCATTATACGTACGTCAGGGAGTTAAAACTGGCCAACACCACTCCAAAAGGAATGCTATTTTTGTATCCACTTGTATCTGGGGTCCTTAATTAGGAGTCTGTTTTGAAATTTGTTCAGTTCACAGATGTTATACTCCCAGCAATGAGTTTTGGAACAAAGCAAGACACTAGTCACAGGAGAATTTTGCAGTTTGTGACAAAGTAGGTGGTGGCAAGTGATAAGCCCTGTATCAGTTTAGAGAAAGCAGCTCCATACAGGCTTGAAAGATCTGCCTGCTGTTTGAAATGGAAAGATGATTGAAGTGTTTGCTTTGGTTTGGTTTGGTTGGTTTCCTGAGACTGGGTTTCTCTTTGCAGCCTTGGCTGTCCTGAACCTGCTTTGTAGAGCAGGCTGGCCTCAAACTCACAGTGATCCACTTGCCTCTGCCTCGGAGTGCTGGGATTAAAGGTGTATGCCACCATGCTTGACTAGATGGCTAAAGTGTTTAAACCAGCCAGAATCCCAATTTCTGGACACCCTGGCTTAATTGAGAGTGAAATGGGAAGGCTCACCCTCTAAGAAGCTGTACAGAGGATTGAGCTCTGCCAGATCTTTGGTACCTCCTTGATATGCTGGGTGATGAGAAGAGCAATGACAATCTACAATGTGTTTCCACACTTGAGTGCCATCACTTTCATTTGATCCGAAAGGTCTTTGCCAAGATGTGAGAGGTCCATTAAGAACATAAATGCATTGTGTCCTCCTTCATTATCAGGAGAAGTGAGGCTCTTAAGTAAATTATATTGCTGTTTACAAATGTGGATGCATTTCTCAAAGAGATAAAAGGACAATACAGTAATCTATTCATAAACCAAAGGATGAGGCAAAGGTCACTAGACTAAATGTGGCTATCTATGGCAGGATGCTCCTATATGTGCTCCTTGGGTGGGTTGACTTGCTGTGTAGCAAGGATGCATTCTCAGGTTTCTGCAGACCTCAAATGGGCTCCAGACACCAGGGAAAGGCTTGGAAAACAGCCTTCAAGAATTCAGGGCCCTCAATCCAATGGTCACAAAATAAATTTTGTCAAAATAAATAAATAAAAACCTATTTGGCATAGAAGCATATTCTTACACATCAAAGACTCCAGATAACAATGAAGCCCCAGGAATAATTGGACTGTAGTCTTAGGAAACTATGAGTATACAATGTAATAATGTAACAGTATAATAAATACAGCACATGGTATACTCTGAACCACAATAAATTAGCCTATAGAATTCAGGTGGGCTAGGTCATGAGATACTTAAACTCCACTTAAAACCTTTATTATTAAAATTGTCTTCCGCCACTGAAAGAAACAAGCATGCCAGTAGAACAGAAGGGGGAAAATCCACAAGTAGATCCAATTCCACATGACTTTATAGTGTTTTTTTTAAATTCAGCATCGTGAATTATGGAAAGTATAGACATATTTTTAAAAGTTAAAATGAGATTCATCGTATCACCATCCAGGATTTCATGCAGTACCATAGAGCAATAGTGATAAAAACTGCATAGTATTAACATAAAAACAGACAGGTAGATCAATGGAATCAAATCAAAGACCCAGAAATAAACCCATACATTTACAGACACTTGATTTTTGATAAAGAAGCCAAAACCGTACAATGGAAAAGAGAAAGCATCTCCAACAAATGGTGCTAGTCTAACTGGATATCTGGATGGAGAAGAATGCAAATAGATCCATATCTATTACCCTGGACAAAACTCAAATCCAAGTGGACCAAAAATCTCACTAGACAATTAAATACAATAAGTCTAATAGAAGAGAAAGTGGTGGATAGCCTTGAATGCATTGCAACAGAAGACAACTTTCTGAACGGAATACCAACACCTCAGGCTCTAAGATCAACAATTGATAAATGGGAACTCATGAAACTGAAAAGCTTCGGTAATGCAAAGGACACTGTCAAAAGGAAAAAAAAAGCCTACAGATTGGGAAAAGATTTTCACCAACCCTATATTCAACAGAAGGCTAATATCCAAAGTATATAAATAACTCAGGAAATTAAACATCAACAAGCCAAATAATCCAATTAAGAAATGGGCTACAGAGCTAAACCAAGAATTCTCAACAGAGGAATCTCTGATTGACAAGAAGCACTTTAACATGTTCAGTTTAAATGTTCAGTGTCCTTAGTCATCAGGGAAATGTAAATCAAAATGACTCTGAGATTCCAACTCACTCCCGTCAGAACAGCTAAGACCAAAAACTCAAGTAACAGCACATGCTTACCAAAATGTGGAGCAAGGGGAACACTCCTTCACTGATGGTGGTAGTGCAAACTTGTACAACATCCACTTTGAAATCAATCTGGTGTTTTCTCAGAAAACTGGGAATAGATCTACCTCAGGACTCAGGTATACCACTTCCTACCAGGTACCCAAAGGATGCTCTACCATACACAACGACATTTGCTCAACTATGTTCATAGCAACTCTTTTTGTAATAGCCAGAAACTGGAAATGACCTAGGCGTTCCTCAACAGAAGAATACATAAAGAAACAGCTGTACATTCACACAGTGGAATACAAGCTATTAAGAACAAAGACATCATGAATTTTTCAGGCAAATGAATGGAACTAGAAAAGATCATCTGGAGTGAGGTAACCCAGACTCAGAAAGACACAAATGGTATGTATTCACTTATAAGTGAGTATTAGCCATGAAGTACAGGATAACCAGGGTACAATCCACACATTCAAATATGCTGAGTAACAAAGAAGGCCCAAGGGAGGATGCTTGAATCTAATTCAGAAGGGGAAATAAAACAGGCATTTGAAATAGATGGAGGGAGGGAACTGGGTGGGTGAGAGATAAGGAAGGGAGCAGAGCTAGGGGGTCAGGAGTGGAGGATGGGAGGAGGCTGGGACAGAGAACGGAAATCAATGAGGACATCTCTGGGAGTCTATGGTGGTGACCCTAGCTGAGACTTCTACCTGCAGGGGATATGGACCCTAAAGAGACCAGCTCCTCTAGCCAGGCAGGAATTCCAGTTGAGGGAGTGGGATACCAACCCACCCATAAAACTTCAACCCATTATATTCCCTGCCTACACATTGTGTAGGAATATAGATAGAGCAGAGCTCAAGGCAATGACCAACGAAGGACTGGCCCTACGTGAGACCCACCCATGGGATAGAGCAATCCCTAACACTATTAATCATACTCTGCTATGCTTGCAGACTAGAGCGTTGCATAACTGTCTTCTGGGAGGCTTCATCCAGCAGCTGATGGAGACAGATGTGGAGATCCACAGCCAAACAGTAGACAGAGCTAAGGGAGTGTTGTGGAAGAGTGGGAGGAAGGATAGAGGGATACAGAGGATTCAAGGACTCCACAAGACCCAGAGAGTCAACTAACTTGGGTCCATGGGGCTCACAGAAACTGAACAGCCAACCCTGGGCTAGACCTAGGGTCCTTATACATATGTAGCAGATGAGAAGCTTGTTCTTATTATGGGTCCCCTAACAATTAGAGCCCAGGCTATCTCTGACTCTTTTGCCTGCCTTTGGATCTCTTTCACATAGTTGGACTGCCTTGTCTGGCCTCAGCGGGAGAGGATGCACCTATCCCTGCTATGACTTGATTACTAGAGTGACTTGGTACCCATGGATCTTCCTATTATCTAAGGATAAAGGATGGTAGAAGGAGTAAGGGGGTGTGAGTGGGACCGGGAGGAGGGGACAGAGGGGGGATGTGACCAGGGTGTAAAGTGAACAAAAATAAATAAAATTAGATTCATCGTTTATAAAAGAAAACAATTGAACAGGTATGAAAGTTTTAAATGTAAAAGTGAAAATACATAAGCAAGCAAGAAAACTAGTGACTTTTGACCCATCTATGGGCAAAACATTCCTTACTAAGTTCTCAAATTTGATGCAGTAAGAATATAAGGGATGCATTTGGTTAAATCTAAGACATTGCTATGCCAAAACACAGTAAGAAACTGAAAAGCTACCTCCACCATTAAAAACACAGGCTGTTCCTCCAGAGGATTTAGGTTCTGTTCCCAGCCCCTAGCTGGTTCCTCATGACTAATGTAACTCCAGTCCCAGGAGAACTGGCATCATCTTCTGGCCTCCACAGCACCAGACACACAAGCAGTAGACAGAAATGTGTAGTATGCAGTCAAAATACTCACACATAAAAGTAAAAGTTAAAATAAAAATTAAAAATATTTTTAAAAATACAATAAGGAAAATTCTGGAGTGTGTCTTTTAATTGATAGGCATAGATTTGAGCTGTTTTCAACCATGGCCAGAGAAGGTTCTTTTTGCAGTGAGGAGTAGTCAGTGCAGAGACATATATCTGGTCACCATGCTGAGAACAAGAGATTGAATCCTCAGGCCCAAATAGGACATTTTTATCAGCTCTCCTTTCCCCAAGGCTCAGGGAACACTATAGAAGATGGGCAAGAAAAAATTTAAGAGATAGTAGGGAGGAGAAGTACTGTGAAATCCTGTTTTCTGGACAGAGCACAGCTCTTGCAATCATTAACTCACACCAGCTGTGTTTACTTACACAGGATCAAACCAGCCCAAATTCCTAGAAATAAGGGAGATGTACTCTAGGCCCCACCCCTTTCCAGGAGCTGTTGGCAGTTAATGGGAGCCTGTGTAGGGGGAACACTAGTTTATGAAAGTATGGCCACTGATTGGTTTCCCAAGCATCACTGGACAGCCTCACATCCATGCACTTACAGCAACACTAATCAAGAAGAAAAGGAGAATAGGGAAGAAGCAGAAGACATGAAATTGGTAAGGGAGGTATTAGATGGATGTAGGGGAACTTAGAGGATAGAATAAGAGAAGATAGAGCCATATTGTACACGCTTATGAAAATTTTAATGCATATTATAAGATAAGTAATAATTCCTTTTTTGTGCAAGAAGCTTCTAAGATCCAGAAGTAACAGTTAAAGTTCTTATTAAAAATAGGAGTAGAAATACAAAGTGGACATATAAAAGAAATTTAAATGGCTTTTAAACACTTTAAAAATTATAATTATACTCACCATAGTATGAATAAAATCTAAAGTATGATTTTCAAAACATACTAAGGGAAACAATGTCATACACTACTACTATACTAAAACATTTCAGTGACTATGAAGGAGAAATTAGTCACATATAGGAAGCCTGCACATACACTGTGCTCTCATCCAGGTGACATTGGTTATGCTAGTTTTCTTTAATGAGGGTATTTCAAGGATGCACTGATGAAGTTTCATACAAAAATTACATTAGTTGTATAACTCAGTAGTTCCAAGACCCACTATCTACACTCTTGTCACGGCCTCATCGTGAATACAGCCGTTTCCCCCTTTAGCCTTGAGTTTGACCATGAAGTATATTCTCGGCACTAACATGTGAGTAGAAATGACAAGGTTCCAATAAGAAATGTGAGCAAGGCAAGGTGGTGCACACCTATAATCCCTGAACTCAGGGAGGCAGAGGCTGGCCGATCGCTGTGAGTTGGAGGCCAACCTGATCTACAAAGGGAATTTAGGACCACCAGGGCTACACAGAGAAACTCTGTCTTGAAAAAAATAGAAAGAAAAAGAAAAAAAAAGAAATGTGGGTCTTAGGAGACATAAACAATAAATAAGTATTGTTAATTCAATTCAGATGTTGTGGTCATTTGCCTGTGATGAACTTCTTTAAGAAAAGCTGAAATGAAGAAAGTATTATGTACGCATTAGCCAGCAACTGGGAGCAACCCAAATGTCCACCACCAGGGAGCTCTGAACAAACCACGTGGGCTATATGATTAATCCCTTTTGATTTCAAGAACGATCACCACTTAACCTGATAGATTTAAAGCAATCATAAGCAATTACTTCCTTTGAGAATAATCAAATGTTGTACATGCAGAATCTAGTTTTGCATAATATCCTTCCCATTAACCACGGAGTGCTTTGACCACGCCACCTCCACTAAATCAGGAAGTGTGAGTTCAAACCTGGGTTCTCATTGAGAAGAGATGCATGAGCAACTATAACGGACAGGTCTCAGGCTTCTTTTCCCTGGGAAGGGTTCTCATCCCTTAAAGGCCAGAACTCATGAATGACAGAAACTGTTGCTGACAGTGCCTGCCTGCTGCTGCTGACTCTACTGCCTTCTGCAGTTGCTGTCAACAGCAGGAGGTCAAGGCAGGGCAGATCAGGGCTCAGAGTCACAGTTATTCAGACTCTGATTCCTACTTCATCTTTTCCTCCCAGAGTGAACTGCGACGGACCCAGCCTCTGGAAAACTCACATTTCCTATTGCACCAGAGTTACAGAAGCCTGCATGAAGAGCTATTGTTAATACAATGGAATAACTGAAATTCCAGTTGCTTGTAAGATGAAAAGTGTTAGTGGGCTTTTTCTTCTATGACTTCTGCATCTTTTCAATGAAATCATAGAAATCAGAGTATAACTGGAATCTATGAAATTAATACTGGGAAATTAATTCAAAATTTTATTAATACTTTAAGATAATCTTATATTAAAAGTTATTTAATTCTCATTGAAATATCATGAAATTGAAACAAAAATTCTTGAAAGCATATTGACCTTTTTACACGAGATGACTATCACCTGTGAAAGGCTCAGGGGTCATGTTGCATAATAAGGTTCTCTTTACCTTGTTTAATCTAGGTGTGTATTTTGGATTTGATTTGCAATTATGTCCTTTTTCTTCCAGTAAAAATGATTAGAGATCCCATGATAGACCTGTGATTGACATGTGTCCTAGTTTCATTTCTACTGCTCTGATAAACATTGTAGGAAAGAAAGCACCTTAGAAAAGAAAGGATTTATCTTAGCTCACAGTTCCAGGTTATGATTCATAACAGCAGAGAAGTCAAGATGGCAGGAACTTAAAACAGTCATGTCAAAGACAGGAGAATGAAAGAGAGAGAGGAGAGAGAGAGAGAGAGAGAGAGAGAGAGAGAGAGAGAGAGAGAGAGAGAGACTGAGACAGAGACAGAGAGACAGAGAGAGATGCATGCATGCTTAGTGTTTGCTCACATTCTCTGTTCTTTCATAGTTTGTGGACCAAACCTAGCGAGTGATGCTACCCAAAGTGAGATAGGTCTTCGCATATTCTAACTTAACCAAACTGGCTAGCTTGAACTAGGCAATCCTTCACAGAGACCCTCTTCCCACCTGATTCTAGATTATATTAAGTTGACAGTTAAAAGTGACCAATCTCTCTCTCTCTCTCTCTCTCTCTCTCTCTCTCTCTCTCTCTCTCTCTCTGTGTGTGTGTGTGTGTGTGTGTGTGTGTGTGTGTGTGTGTGTTGGGGGTGAGATGTTCACTTTGATACTCCATTATCAAACACAGCCATGTGATTTGGTGTGGCTCATGTAAGAGATGGCAGATATATCACATATAAATGAAATCTGCTAAGGTCATCAAACACTGAGTAAAAGAACAGCACTTCTACTACAGGCTGCATCAATTGGAATGCTTATATTTAGTGATAGTGAGTCATCCACCTGAGAAAACATTTATAATGGATTAAGTAGTAAATATTTTGAGCCTTTTAAACCAGAGAAAGTCGCTATTGTATATCCTTTATTCCTTTGAAACTGAAAATGCCATTCTTAGCTTGAAGGTGATAGAGATAAGAAGTCAGTATCTTAAGCTAAACACTTTCATTTGGGGGGGTGGATGAGAGAGAGAGAGAGAGAGAGAGAGAGAGAGAGAGAGAGAGAGAGAGAGAACCACAAAGACCAAGTTACTCCCACACAGTGGATCTTGGTTAATAAGACAGTTTCAGAATTTTTATAGCCAAGTACATCAATATTTATGTAGTCTGTTCAGGCTACCCTAAGACATGTGGCTTGTAATCATAGAGACATATCTGCCATAGTTCTAGAGGCTGGAAGGCCCAAGGCAAAGACTTTGTCAGTTTCAGTAATGAGAGGCTATTTCCTGGTACTCAGAAATCATACCTTGTTAATGTGCCTGGAAAAAGAGACAAGGTGTGTGTGGACACTAGTACCTCACAGGAGGCCTCCAACTTCCAAAGACCTCCCATTTAGGATTAGTTTTCAGTGCTGGAAGGAGAGGGACCAGTATGTAGCAACTTCCTAGAAGATCAAATTTACAATGTTTGATATCTAATAAAAAAATTACCAGCCATTCAAAGTGCAGCAAAATGAAAACCATGAAAAAGAGAAATGCCAATTAATTAAAACTGACTCTGACTCTGAGCTGATGAAATTTGTGTTCATTGACTTGAGCTTCTCTGATTTGTTCTGTTGCCCATAAATCTTCCTTCCTGTTCTCTTTCTCTTTTTAGCTATTGGAGAGTTTCCTTCTTGAATTTATAAACAGCACTTTCCTATAAAACCTACCAAAGATTTTCCAGGCATGTGAAGTAGTAAAAGAGGTCTCTCAGGACACTTTTAGCCGCCATTTTGACTGGAAGTCTTCGTTCACGTCTATGCTTTATAAACACCATTCAGTCTCTGAAAATCTTGAAGGACAAAAATTTGTCATGAAGCTTTAGTAAACCGAAGCCTCTGTCTGCCCAGCATTGCCAAAGATAACCAAGCAGAGGAAGCTGTGGAAGCTGTGGTTAAGAAAAGCCACTAGATGGGGCAGTGTTTTCACATTTGGTAACCACTGCAAGAGCAGGGAGCAAGCCCTGAGTGTGTGAGGGATGCAGCCGCTCCCCCTCTGGTTAGTCTCCTTGCTTCCTTTACTCACCAATGGTCTGGAGAAAAGCACTGTGTCTAAGACAACTTGGCTTCACTTCGCATGAAAGACAGCCTTTGTAGCTTCTTAATACTCAATTCTTTTTCATATTAACACTATGATAGTGTCTGAGTATTTTTGAAAGCAGACATCATGATGAATTCTGGTGCTGCCTGTCACCCTTCAGCTCACTTGACTCAGCTCCACCAGATCAGACGCCAGCACCGGCACCTAGGCAACCTCCTTGTGTTTAATAAGCCTTTACTGACCTTTCCAGTTCCGTACCTCCACCCTCACTGAAAGCCTGTAATACTTCTCTGTTCAGATTTGGGGAGGAGAAGAGTCCTAGCTGAGAGCCATTTCTGTCACCATGCTTTCCTTCTGCGATGGAACATCTTGTCAAACTATGAGACAAAGTGAATCTTTTTTTTCTCCTAAATTGTTTCTTGTCAGGAATGTGGTCCATGATGAGATAAATAGCTAATATAGAAAACATTGGTTTTTCATTGTGGTGGGCACAAACCTGCACTGGCAAACAGTCTCTCAGCATAGACAACTTGCCAAGCATCTGCTTGCTGCTACAGATAGAGCAGTGAATAAGTTTCCAGGTCTGTTCTTCTATCGTTCTTAGGGTAAAGGGATAGGGAAGAAGAAAAATAACTGCAGAAAGGTCAGTAGAGAGAGATTGGTGGGGATGCACAGAAGCAGAAACTTGGTTTCCTGTGTGGTTAAGAAAGGGCTCCTGTAGAAAGCATAACTTAAATGTGGACTTGAAAAATTGTAGTCATCATCAACCAGGTATAAGGAAAAAATTAATTTTATTTTATTTTTTTTAATGTTTAAACACTTTACATATACATTTATATTATTACACATTATACAATAAACTACCTACAGCAAGAAGAGTCATGGGACAATCAGGAATTATATAAATGTTACATTCATAGTATTTGGGCTATTTGTATTTGGCAGCCTTGAAGAATACATCTTTCCTATCTTGGTGAATCTAAAATTCTGAATGTAAATCAATATCATATCTCATCTCTATCAACTTAAAACATCTATCTAGACCTAAAAACATCTTAACCCCTAAACAATTAAGCTTAATTGTAAAACTAAACTATCTGGTCTTCAACCCCATCAGAGGCTTGAGAAGGAATAAACTTGATCATCTGAGTATACACGGAGTGGAGGTTAGTAGCTTCCCAAATGAGATGACAGAGACAGTTTTCTACCTGAACAGTCACTCAAAACGTTCTATAATATTGGAGCATCATCTTCAGTCTTCTGGCTGAATATATCTAACAGACATATTTGTCAGGCAGGAACTATTAAGGACTTGCTTACCCTGTCTTGGCAGAGTTTGGCCATCAACTCTGCCTGCATCCAAGCTTGCCCATTTTTTAATCCAAGGTCTGACCATTCATACAAAACAGGCCAGTGCTTGGCACAGTCCAATTTTAGCTTTTTTTTTGCCACATCCATAATGAAAAATATATTTCATGGTATTCAGAAGTGTATTACATACACATATGACTGAAGCAAAACTTAAATGATAGAGCTGGGCAGGGCATACCTTTTAAGCGTAGTACTTGAAAGTCTGAAGCAAGAAGACCATGAGTTCACTCTGTTATTTTAAAAGTGTTCATTCTCCTCCTCCAGAGGAAAATATACAAAGAAAAAACTGTAGAAGCAAAAGTAGACCATAATAAAACACAACGCACAACTGAAGACAAATTTCTAAAACTAACTCAAGAAAAAATTAGATAATCTGAGTATACACGGAAGCAGACTGAATCAGTAGTCACAACAAGAGACAAATGAACACCATAAAATAAAAAGAACCACCCACAAACAAAATTCCAATCTCAAGTACCTTAGTTGGTAAATTCTATCAAATATGTATACAAAATTGTAAAATTAATACTTCACAGATGCTTCTTAAAAATACAGCAGCAGTGAACAATTCCAGGCTTACTCTAAAAAGTTACTGCCTCAGTATCAAGATCAAGTGTAGACATCATAAGAAAACTGTAAAGCATCTATATATTGCAAACATGCATATGAAAACCTCCAACAAAATAGTTACAAGTTGAATATAGCAATATCTAAAAATATTATGCAACATCATCAAAAGAAATGTATACAAAGAGTGGAAGTCAGTTTAGCATCTGGAAAGAGTTAACTCAGTCTATATCATATCAGCAAAGTAGGTTTAAAAAAGCATGTGAACTTCTAATAGATTTAGTATGTCTGGTCTTATGTTGGGGTCTTTAATCCACTTGGACTTGAGTTTTGTACAGGGTGATAAATATGGATTGATTTGCATTTTTCTATATCCAGTTAGACCAGCACCATTTGTTGAAGATGCTATCTTTTTTCACTGTATGGTTTTGGTTTATTTGTCAAAAACGAAGTGTTTATTGGTGTGTGGGTTTATTTCTGGGTCTTCAATTTGACTGCATTGATCAACCAGCCTATTTCTATACCAGTATCATTCTGTTTTTATTACTGTTGCTCTATAGTATATCATGAGATCAGGGGTGGAGATTCCTCTGGAAGACCTTTTATTGTATGTTTATAGCAGCTTTATTCATAAGATCCAGCATCTGGAAACAAGTCATATATCCCTTAACCCAAGAATAGATAAAGAAGCTGTGGTACATTTATACAATGGAATATTATTCAGCTATTAAAAACAAGGAACTCTTGAAATTTGCAGGCAAATGGATGGACCTAGATACAATCATCCTTAGTGAGGTAACTCAGACCCAGAAAATCACGCATGATATATACTCACTTAGAAGTGGATATTAGAACAATGTAGATGTCCTCAGAAAGATTCCACCCAGCAAGGCATTGGGACAGATACTGGGACTCACAGCTGGACTCTGAGTAGAGTGATGAGAGTTGTGTGGTAGAGTGGGGGAATGAAAGGATCTGGAATTGCCAGGAGCCCCATAGGCAGATTATCAATGCCAGTGGATTTGTACACAGGCACAGGGGGACTACACAAACTAATCCACCAACCAAGGAAAATGCACACAGAGAATCTAGACTTCCTGTTCAGATGTAGCCAATGCACAGCTAGTTCTCCATGGGGTGGTGGTGTTGGGAACTGCATGATGGTCTTGCAGGCACACAGAGGAAGGAGCTGCAGCCTATCCTAATGAGATCTAATAGGCTGTGATCAGATGGTAGGGGAGGAAGAACCCACTATCAGAGGCCTAGGGAGGTGAATAAGGCAGAAGAGGGAGGAAAGGTTGGTACTGGAAGATAAGAGCGAGGGGATAACAACTGTGATGTGATGTGAATAAATCATAATAAATAAAAAAATTTTAAGGTACACTAACATGTTAACAGACACAGAAGATGCACTTGACAAAGTCCAATGTTTGTATACGATGTAAATAATAAACATCATAGAAATGTAAGAAAACTTCTTCAACCTGATAAGAATACTTGGAAAATGCAGTTAGTAACTGCTAGACACCATGCTGGGAGAACAAGTACTTCTCTATGAAGACTGAGAAAAAAACACAGATATCCTTCTTACCACTCTCACTCAGCATAGAAGAGGGGGTGTGATCCAAGATGGGCAAAACAAAGACACAGCAGGAACTTCTATTTGCAGATAAATGATTTCCTGTATGATTATGTATACATAAAATGCATATGGAATATCAGAAAAATACAACAAATACAGTCAGAAGAGTTTCAAACTACAAGATCAACCACAAAAATTTTATTTCTCTAAACTTATTTTGAATAATTTCCTTTTTACTATTGTGTCAGAAACAAACTCACCCTTATAAAACAAAGGTAAGAAATTGTAAATTGATCCAGTCCTCTTATGTTCCATTTTCCAGCCCACAACTCTACCTGCATTCTTTGAGGCCTTTGGCAACAGGGACAGCAGGGTAGAATGCAGGCTTCTAAGCACTTGCCTGCTCAGTCTCCCTGGGGCACACCCCAAAGCACTAAACAGCACCTGGTCCCTACTCTCTGTTTTCCAGCTCATAGTTCTGCCTGTATTCCCTGAAGCCTGCTGTCACCAGGGCCTACAGAAGGCTAAAGGTCAGCATAAGAACATAATCTACAACTGCCATGGCAACATGGAAGCCAGATACCCTATTGCATAAAGACCTGGATATCCTAATCCAGCTGAAGCACAATAAAATGGTTTTAAATCCAATCTTATCAGAATGATAGAGGTCTTTAAAGAGATAATGAGTATATCCCTTAAAGAAATACAGGAAAATACAAACAGGTGAAAGAAATGAATGAAACTGTTCAAGACCTGAAAATAGAAATAGAAGCAATAAAGAAAACACAAACTGAGGGAATCATGGAGATGGAAAAAAAACTAGTTGTTAAGAGAAAAGAAACTACAGATGCAGGCATCACCAACAGAATACAAGTAGAAGATACAATAGAAGAAAATTGATGCCTCAATCAAAGAAAATGTTAAATCTAAAAAGTTACTGACACAAAGCATCCAGAAAATTTGGGACACTATGAAAAGACCAAACTTACAAATAATAGGAACAGAGGAAGGAGAAGATTCTCAGCTCAAAGGCTCAGAAATTATTTTCAACTAATCACAGAATAAATTTCCCTAACCTAAAGAGATACCTATCAATGTACAGGAAGGTTATAGAACAACAAATGCATTAGACCAAAAAAAGAAAAATCCTCCTGGCACATAATAGTTAAAACACTAAATGCAAAAAACAAAGAAAGAATATTAAAAGCCAAAAGAGAAAAAGGCCAAATAGCATAAAAACCAGACCTACTAGAATTACATCCAGCTTCTCAACAGAGACTTTAAAAGCCAGAAGGGCCTGGACAGATGTCTTGTGCAGTCTCTAAGAGACCATAGATATCAGCCCAGACTTCTATACCCAGTCAAACTTTCAATCACCATAGATGGAGAAAACAAAATATTCCATGAACAAAAACAAATTTAAATAATATCTATCTAAATATCCAGTCCTTCAGAAGATACTAGAAGGAAAACGTCAACACAAGGTGATTAACTACATCCATGAAACACAGGAAATAAATAATTTCACAATAATAAAACCAAAAACCAAAAGAAGGGAGACATGAACACACACACACTCATCAAATAATAGAAATTTTAACAATCATTGGTCTTTAATATCTATCAACATCAAAGGACTCAATTTCCAAATAAAAAGAGGATCCATCATTCTGCTGAATACAAGAAACATACCTCAACATCAAAGATAGACATTGCCTCAGAATAAAGGGGTGGAAAAACATTTTCCAAGGATACAGACTCAAGAAGCAAGCTGGAGTAGCTATTGTAATATCTAATAAAATAGACTTTCAACCAAAATTAATCAAAAGAGATGGAAAAGGACACTTCATCTTAATCAAAGTACAATTTCATCAAAATGATGCCTCAGTTCTAAACATCTGTGTCTCAAATGCAAGAGCACCCATATTTATAAAAGAAACATTACTAAAGCTAAACTCATACATTAAACCCCATACATTAATAGTTGGAAAGTTCAACATCCAATTCTCACCAATGGACATGTCATCCAGATAGAAACAAAACAGAGAAATAGTGTAACTAAGGGACGTCATAAATCAAATGGACCTAATAGATACCGTCAAACATTTTATCCAAACACAAATAGTATATCTTCTCAGCACCTCATGGAACTTTCTCCAAAACTGACAGTATAGTCAGTCACAAAGCAAGTCTCAACAGATACAAGAAATTTTAATAAACCCCAGTATCTTCTCAGGCCAGCATGGATAAAAGCTGGACTTCAGCAACAACAGAAATGAAAGAAAGCCTGCACACTTGTGAAAATTGAACAACCCTTTACTCAATGACCACCGGTCAAGGAAGAAATAAAAAAAATTGAAAACTTCCTAGGATACATTGAAAATAAGTGTACAACATTCCCAAACTTGTAGGACACCATGAAAGCAGTGCTAAGAGGAAAGTACGTAGCACTAAGTGCCTTCATAAAGAAACGAGTGAAATCTCATACTAACAACTTAACATCTGAAATCTCTAGAACAAAAAGAAGCAAACACACCTAAGAGGAGTAGATGGCAGGCAATTGTTGATGCATGCAGGGCCCTGACTAACATGTTTTCGTTACATTGATGCACTTAAACCTATTTATGGTATGGGTGCTATTCTCGTGTCCATCTTGCAGATACTGCAACTTACAGGTCAGGGATGAAGTGATAAAAATTCCCAGGGTGTCTTCCTGGTAGGTGCTATCAAGAGTACATCACCCCAAGTCATTCAACGATCAGTGAATGAAGAAAGCAAGTGTTGCACCAAGACTTCTATGGGGACCAGAAAATTTGTCTTCCTTCCCTCTTATCAGGAGGCAGCCATGACCAAGCTTCCTCTTTGGCAGACACCCCTCTCAGTTGGCTTCTCTCTGGATGTCATCCTTCCATATGACTGCTGTGCTTGGATTTCATGTTTCTGCATTGACTGGATCTCAAGCAAGGTATTTTGGAGAGCAGATAATCCTGCCTATGGACCCATGGCAGATTCTCAGCAGTGTGTTCTGCATTTGTGTTCCTAAGAGGGAAGACCTTGGACACTGGTGTGATGAAATCCAATGCAAGGATGGGTGGAGAGGAAGGCACTTCATACGCTACCGGCACCATTTCACCCTGAACTCCAGCAAGTTTCAGAGAGCTCCAGACACAGAGACCCAAATCCCATGTGAGATAACTTTCTCATCCACTACCTTTAGGCAGTCTGGTATCGAGGTTCAGATAAGGACAATCTCTTGGCCTGGTCCTTACATAGACATCCCATTGCAGGCCTGATCTCTCACAGGCACAAATACTGGCCAGGGGCTTGGGGAGTGGAGGGAATGATGCTGCACTCATCGAGGACATTCATTGCCCATCTTCAGTGTTGGTGTCAGCAAGCTAGTAGGAAGATGGCAGAGGCGATTCCAGGCTGCAAATGTTCCATGGCATTCCAGAGATGGGAGTAAAATCCTCTTTATGGCCAAAGAAACTTCCAGAAGGCCCTTAGGAAATCTTTTATGGCTTCAATAAACTCTGTGTAGTTGCTCTGTATCAGCCTCTTTGGTAAGGGAGATGACCTCACACCCACGAGGAAGAAGGCAGCACAGTTGAGGCTGTGCCTAAGGCAACTGTCTCTACTTAACCCTTTTCCTTGACCCATATGCATGGGTCATGTCACACCCTACAGGTCTAAGGGGTATCTGCTAGCAAAGACCTGTATGAGCCATTTGGCCTGCCATAGATTCAACCTCAAGATACAGAAAAGAACACCTCCAGTCTCAATGGGCAGAATTCCTGTCACCTGTTATCAGAGTGGGAGATTCAGATGTTTTTCTTAGCTGCCACATGTCTCAATGCTAAAGGACTTGATTTTGTAGCTTGGTACAAATGGAGCACTGACTTAGGCTCCACTTGCTCACCCTTCTCTATAAGTAAGAATTGAACTCTGTAAGCAAAGAAAAGCTGTAGAGCCTCCTCAGAGTGAGGGCAGCCCCATCTCTGCTTCTCACAAATGTGGGGCACCTAATGCCTGTGCTTCTCAGTTTTATGTGGGTGCATGTTGGTCAGGCATTCCACAACTGAGCACTATCCTCAGGCTCATCTGCTTGCTTTTTTGAAGATAATGTTCTCAGTTCCTTAGGGTGGAGAGGATTATCCTCAGATTGGCCCCAAATCTACAACAGTAACCCTGCTCTTAATACTAGTAGGCACACAAGTTTATATATAAATGATTTTTAATTTCTACTTTCTGCGGTTAGTCATGTATAATGTATCAGAGTAAAGTAATAAAAATCCATGCCTAGAACAAACAAACAAACAAACAAAATGGAACCATGAAGAAAGGGCCAAGAAGCATCAAGAGAAATGAACCAGAGCTAGGAGATGATTAAAAAGCAAGTGTGGCAGTAAACTTCAAACCCCTACCCAGATCTAGCCAATAGACAGGACATTCTCCACAGCTGAATGGAGAGTGGAGTCGGACTTTCACACAAAGTCTGGTGCCCCATATATGACCATGTCCCCTGGATGGGGAGGCCTGGTGGCACTCAGAGGAAGGATAGCAGGCTACCAAGAAGAGACTTGATACCCTATGAGCATATACGGGGGGGGGGGGGAGGTCCCCCTCAGTCACAGTCATAGGAAAGAGGAGTAAGGGGACAATGGGAGGGAGGGAGGAATGGGAGGATACAAGGGATGGGATAACAATTGAGATGTAATATGAATAAATCAATAAAATATATTTTTACAAAAGCAAGTGTGACTAGGAAATTTTGCTGGGAGAAACCTAGAATAACCTGGATGTTTACGATGGAGTAATTCAGTACTGTACTCTAGGCTAATTAAAATAATCACCATCTCCATGTGTCATTACCTGGGTAAATAAACAGTTGCTGTATCAAACTTATGATCTATCACATTAGTAATCTTTCTACACATAGCTACAGACACCAAGGAAATCTTAAGAATCTTTAGGTCTTACTTTAGAAATTTATACTCCACAAAACTGGAAAATCTAAATAAAATAGATGATTTCTTGGTAGATACCACTTACCAAAGCTAAATCAAGATCAGGTAAACAATTTAAATAGACCTATAATCCTTAAGGAAATAGAAGCAGTTATTAAATGTCTCCCAACCATCCAACCGACCAACAAACAAACAAACAAAAAACAAAACAAAACAAAACAAAAATGCCGGGGCCAGATTATTTCAAAAAAAAATTCTACCAGACCGACCTTCAAAGAAGAGGTAACAGCAATACTCCTCAAATTATTCCACAAAATAGAAACAGAGGAAACACTATCAAATCATTTTGAGGCCACAATTACCCTGATACCTAAACCTCATGAAGACTCAATACAGTACTTAAAGTTCTAGCTAGAGCATTAAGACAACAAAAGGAGATCAAAGGGATAAAAATTGGAAAGAAGTCAGTGTGTTGCTATTCATAGATGATAGGATAGTATGACCCCAAAATTCTACCCAGGAACTCCTACAGCTGAGAAACACCTTCAACGAAGTGGCTAGATTCAAATAAAAAAAAATCAGTAGCCTTTCTTTGTACAAATCAACAAGTTAAGAAAAACTAGGGAAATAATACCTTCACAATATCCACAAATAAAATCTCTTCGTGTAACTCTAACTTAGCCAGTGAAAGACCTTTATGACAAAACCTTCAGGTCTCTGAAGAAAGAAATTAAAGAATATATCAAATGATGGAAAGATTTCCCAGGGTCATGATCAGTAAGATTAACAAAGAAGCCGAATCTATATATTGGACAAAAGAATACATCTTCAACAAATGGTGCTGGTCAAACTGGATGTCTGCATGTAGAAGAATGCAAATAGATCCATATCTGTAACCCTGTACAAAACTCAAGTCCAAGTGGCTCAAAGATCTCAACATAAAATCAGATTTACTAAATCTGACAGAAGCAAAATTGGAGAATAGCCTTGAACACATTGGCACAGGAAAGAATATCCCATTGAATATCAAGAGCTCAGGCACTAAAGATCAACACTTGATAAATGGGATCTCATGAAACTGAAAAGCTTCTGTAAGGCAAAAGACACGGTCAAAAGGAAAAAATGGACTCCCACAGAATTGAAAAAAGATTTTCACCAGCTCCATTTCTGACAGAGGACCAATAAAATATATAAACAACTCAAGAAACCAGAAATCAACAAACCAAATAACCCAATTGAGGGGAAAATGGGAGGGAGGGAAGAAAGGGAGGATACAAGGGATGGGATAACCATTGAGATGTAACAAGAATAAATTAATAAAGGAGAAAAAAAAGAAAAGAAGTCTAAGAAAAAATGAGGGCACAGGGAAAAGGCAAGGGGGAGTTTCACAGCTCAGCAGCATTAACTGCCCAAGGGATCCACGTAAAGAAGCACATTGGAGGAAGGGATTAGACCCTGGAGGGCGTGGGTGCTCCACTCAGTTTTAACCTGGAATTATCATGTCCTCACTGCCTGAGTAAATATAAAAACATTAAAGCACAAAAAAAAAGAAAGAAATTAAATACAGAGCTAAACTGAGAATTCTCAACAGAGGAATCTCTAATGGCTGCAAAGTACATAAAGAAATGGTCAATATCCTTAGTCTCAGTGGAATGTATAGCAAAAACAACTCTGAGATTCCACCTTACAACTGTCAGAATGGCTGAGATTAAAAAAAAAAACTCATGTACATGCTGGCAAGAATATGGAGCAAGGGGAACACTCCTCCATTACTCAAGGGAGTCCAAACTTGTACAGCCACTTTACAAATCAATATGGCAGTTTCTCAAAAACTTAGGAATCAATCTACTTCAAGACCCCAGCTGTATCACTATTGGGCATATATCCCAAAGAAGTTCCACCATACCACAAGGACACTTACTCAACTATATTCATAGCAGCTTTATTTGTAAAAGCCAGAAATTAGAAACAATCCATATGTTACTCAACCGAAGAATCGATTTTTTAAATGTGGTACATTTACACAATGGAGTATTACTTAGCCATCAAAAACAATGACATCATAAAATTTGCAGGCAAGTGGATGGAACTAGAAAAAGATATCCTAAGTGAGGTAACCCACACAGTAGAATATACAAATGGTATGAACTCACTTATAAGTGGATATTAGTCATAAAATACAAGATACCCATGCCACAAATCACAGACCCAAAGAAGCTAAGTAAGAGGGAGGAACACTTGAATTTCACTGAGAAGGAGACATAGATTAAACTTTGGGGATGTATGGAGAGAAGGACCTGGGCTGGGGAGGGAGTGGAGATAGGAACACGAGGGATGAGGTGGGTGGAAGGCAGAGACAGAGGATCCTCAGCGCCACAACTGGATTCAGGGTGGGGCATCTCTGGGATGAGGCAGAATCCTAGAACAATTGAAACTCTCAGGATTCTATGAATGACCATAGATAAGACTCCTAGCAATGGAGGATATGGAGCCTGAACTATTCATCTCCAATAGCCAGGCAAGACTTCCAATTGGGAGGATTGGGTCCCACAACCTTTCCCAACTACAAGATGTGCAGGGGTAAAAGATGGAACAGAATTTGAGGGGAGGGCCAATCAACCACTGGCCCAGCTTGAGACTCATGCCATGACAGAGAATCCACCCCTGATACTATTAATGATACTCTACTATACCTACAGACAGGAGCCTAGCATAACTGTCCTCAGGGAGGCTTCACCCAGCAACTGATGGAAACTGATAACAAAGACCCACAACCAAACATTAGTTAGAGCTTGGGAAATCCTGCAGAAGAGGAGGAGGAAGGATTGAAGGAGCCATAGGGGTCAAGGATACCACAAGAAAACGTACAGAATAAATGAAGCTGAGCCCATAAGGGCTTACAGAGACTGAACTGCCAACCAGAAAGCATGTATGGGACAGACCTCGGACCTTTGAACATATGTAGCAGTTGTGCAGCTGGAGTTTCATACTAGACTTCTAAAGTGGGAGCAGAGGCTGTCTGACTACATTGCCTGGCTTTGGGTCCCTTTTCCCTTACTAGGCTGCCTAGTCTAACCGCAAAGAAAAAAAAGATGTGCCCAGTCTAACTTGATAAACCAAGGCTGTTTGATTTCCATGGGAGGCCTCCCCTTTTTCAAGGAGTATGGGAGGAGGAGTGCATGAGGTGGGAGGGAAGCTGAGAGGGAGGGACTGGAAGGAGAAGAGGGAGGGGAAGTTGAGATCAGGGTGTAAAGCAAATAAATAACTTAATCAATAAGAGAAAGAAAAGGAAAAGAGAAAGTGAAAAGTTTATATTCTAAATATTTTTGAATACCTGGAAAGATAGCTAAATAAATGGAACATATGCTACACTCATAATTTGAGAAACAATAATATTAAGATGGTCATCCACTGTATAATTTCAGCACAATAACTCTAGAAATGCACCATTTCCAGGCCTTTATGATAGGCAAGCCTTCTTGGTATAATATATGTTTGATTCTAAAATTCATATGGAAACTCATGGAGCTCAAATAACCCAAGTAATTCTAAAAGTGAAGATCATACTTTGATTCCTAGCACTTTCTCTTTCAAAACTTACCCTAAAGGCTGGTGAGCACTCTCTGAGGTAAAGGCATTTGCCACCAAGCCTGATGAGCTGAGTTCAATTCTCAGAATCTACAAGATGGAAGGACAGAATCAACTTCCATGAGGCAATTTATTACCTTCACATGTGAGTCCTGTTAGACACACACACACACACACACACACACACACACACACACACACACAAATAATAAATAAGTAAATAAATGTAAAAGAAATGCTTAAACTTACTACAACACAATAATCATTGACCCATACTTTAATATGCACATGATTTTATATTGTTATTGACACTCATGAATGAAATTATCAAAGAATACAGTTAGTAAATGCTATAAAATATATACATGTGGAATGATGATAAAATCCCAGTACCAGAAGTAAGTTCATATATGTATGTTCAACTGATTTTCAATAAGGATCTTCAAAACACTAAACAGGAAACCTCTTTTCATTTCTTATTTATTTATTTATTCATTCATTCATTCGCTTTACATTTTAATTGTAGCCCACTCCCTCCTCTCCTCAAGGTCCCACTCCCCCTTCCTCTTCCCACTATCCCCCCATCCCTTCTCCTCAGAAAAGGGGAACCCTCACCAACCTACCCTAGCATATCAAGTCCAATTAGGTCTGAACTCATCTTCTTTCACTGTGGCCTGGCGAGGCAGCCCCACCACGGTGGGAGTGACCAAAAAGCAGGCAACAGAGTCCATGTTAGAGACAGGACCCACATGAAGCCTGAGCGGCTCATTGGCAACACCTATGTTGGGGGCCTAGGTCCAGTCTATGCATGGTCCTTTGTTGGTGCTTCACTGTATTGAGTTAGTTGGCTCTGTTGGTCTTCTTGTGGAGCTCCTTTCCACTCTGGGTCCTTCTATCCTTCCACCCACTCTTCCACAAGTCTCTCTATGCTCCAATCAGTGTTTGGCTGTGAGTCTCCACATCTGGTTCAATCTACTGCTGGGTGGAGTCTCTCAGAGGGTAGCTCCCAGACTGCAAGCATAGAAAGGGATCAGTATCATTAATAGTGTCAGGGGTTGACTCTCTATGCCATGGGGTGGGTCTCATGTTGGGCCAGACACTAGTTGGACATTTCTTCAATCCCTGCTCTACTTTTATACCTGCACATTTTTTAGGCAGGGTACCTTTTAGGTCAAAGTTTTTGTGGGTAGGTTGGTGTCCCTCTCCTTCCATTATGAGTCCTGTCTAGTTAGAGGATGATGCCTTCAGTCTCTATGACCCCTGCTACTAGGATTCTCAGCTAGAGTCATCCCTATAACCTCCCAGATGCCTACTCTGTCACAGGTTTCCAGCTTGTCTCAGAAATGGCCGTGCCTAGGGCTTCTCCTCTATCTCCAAAAATGAACAGTTGCAACTGAATACTCATCCATGTAAAAGACCAGGGTCAGACATGCAAAAACAAACAAACAAAGCTACTTAAAATAGACCATAGAGCCTATAGGTTAGAGCCAAGACTAGAGCCTCTAAAAGAAAATATAGAAGCAATTCCTTGTGACCTTGGATTAAGCAAAATTGATTACATTATAGGCAAAGCACAAATACCAGGGGCAAAAGTAGATTAATAGGACTTTGTCAACACTGAACTCACTGTACTCCCAAGAACTCTATCAAGATTGGGAAGGGCAAGTCTCAGAGTGGGAGAAACATTCCCAAAGCATATCTGATATGGAAATAAGGTCAAGAATAAATAAGGAACTCATTACTCAACAATAAAAAAGGCAATTCAACTAAAAATAGACTAAAGATCTTACTAGACATTTCTCCAGTGAAGATATGCAAATACCTTGTGTTTGAAATGCTGTTAAAAGTGATTAGTCATTAGGCAAACACAAATTAGATTATCATAAAACCCCATTCACATACAGTAGGGACAAGATGGATTAAAATAATAACATGTGTTAGTAAGTACGTGGTGAAATTAGAAACTTTATGCCCTGCTGGCATAGATGTGGGATATTGCAGATTCTTAATAATAAATTGTCTTTGGAAAACAATTAAGATAAGATTATCATCTGTTCTGGTGATTAAAATATACTGACATGATACAAGAAATATTATAAAATATACTTACATAATATTTATATACAAATATTCAAAACATTCCTATTTTATTGACCACACTGTGGGAACAGCTCAACTGACCACTGATCAATGGGTAAACAAAGTATGAATTCTTCCTCCCTTCCTTCCTCTCTCCCCTCCTTTCTGTACTTCCTTTCTTCCTTCTTTTCAGTCAGTTTCTCACCTTATCGCATTGAGTGTCCTGGAATGCACAAAGTAATCCAGTGTGGCCTTGAACTCAAATAGATCTGCCTGCTTCTGATTCTCTAGTGCTGGAATCAAGGGTATGTGCTGGCCAAAAGTGATATTCTTATAATAAGATAATATTGAACATTTAAAAGAATGAGATACTGAAGGGTGCTACAATTTGGAGAAACCTTAAATGATCACACCAAATGAAAGAAATCAGAAATTCAAAAAATCACATTGTACAAATCTATTCATTTGAAATGTCTAAAATACTCAGATGTACAGAAACAGCAGATCATTGGTAAGTTTATGAGATAGTGATGAGCAGGTGGGGTGGAGTTAAGATAATCATAGCTAATGGCTATTTAGCATTCTGTTTTAGAGTGAAGAAATATTCCAAATTTGCTAAGGGAATGATAATACAACTCTACATCCTTTAAATGGGTTAATCATGTGGCATACAAATGATCTCAACTATCTCAATAAAGCTGTTAAAACTCACTGAACATGATTTCCAACAATAGTGCATTAAGAGTGAAAAGACCTCCAGTTTGCCTAGGGCATAGTCAGTCAGAAAAAATGATAGGAGGTGTGGCTGAGTGGCTTTCAAACCCAAGCCACTAAGAAGTGGAGTTTGGATCCATTTCCTAGGCTCCTGTATTCAGGCTTTACAGTGGGATACTTTGATCTGAAAATGAATTTCAGACACCTGCTGACCGAGAATGTGAACGTGAGGCAAGTTTCTCAGTATATCTTAGTTAGAAAATAGAGGTGACTGTTTCTGCTTCCTGGGCTCCTTTTCAAGAATAAATGATGATATACCCAATATTTCAGTAATAAAGTAGGTGAGCAGAGAATAGTAACACTACTGTTCTCATGAAAATCATACTGGTTGCTTTATACTAGGTGGGATTGTACTTCTCAAAAGATCTTTTCTGATTCTGATAGGCAGGTATGGGCTTGCTGTGGTGGATGGCGGTGGTCAAGGCAGAGGAAAATAGTAAGCAGAGGTGTTGACAGAAAAACAGAAGGCCCCTTCAGAGAGTGCCAGCTACATGTGAGCTGACTACCCTGTGAGTCCAGAGAAATGACACAGGATTAAGACCATGACTGATAGGATAGATGTTTTCTTCAAGGCTGCAAAATATAAACAGCCAAAACACTAGGAAGGTAACATTTATATAATTCCTGATGGTTTCATGGCTCTTGCTGTAGGTAGTTTAGTGTGTGTGTAAAAAATAATTTAAAATATTTTTTAAAAAAGACCATGACTGATAAGCAGAAAAGCAGATTTAATTAGTCAGGCTTGAGGGTAGCCATTGAAGCTTTCAGACTCTAATAGAATGAGCAGGTTTGTTTTAAGGAAAGGTTACCACAGATATTCAATACATGTTCATTGGCTAAATGGCAACAAAGCAAAATATGTATGGAAAAACTAGAAAGAACAAGTGGAAAATGCACTCAAGAATTTGTGGTACCATGGCTTACATACCTAGAGTGAGATTCTTCAGTTCCTCCCAGGATTCCCCCATTTCTCTTTTTTGCCATAGTTTTTAGAGTACTTTGGCCCTAGTCCCCCAAACTTAGCAGGCTTCTGTCAAAATGATGCTCAGGGAGCTAGCTTGGGCCAGACCTAGACGCCCCCTACACACATGTAACAGATGTGCAGCATGTTCATCATGTTTGTCCCTTACCAACAGAAACAGGGGCTATCTCTGCCTCTGTAACCTGCCTTTGGACGCCTTTCCCCTACCTGGGCTGCCTTGTCTGACCTCAGTGGGAGAAGATGCACTTAGTCCTGCTGTGACTTGAGGTGTCAGGGTGGGTTGGTACTCCCCAGGGGCCTCTTCTTCCCTGAGAAGAGGTAGAGGAAGGGGTCAGGTGGAGCATGAGGGCAAGATTAGGAGGAGAGGAGGGAGGGGGTTGGGATTAGCCTGTAAAGTGATTAAATAAATAAATTAATTTAAAAATGTGAACAAATAATTTGTTTTATATGAGTATGAATTGAAATTTTGTTTTATGAAGGCATATAGAATTTTGCTAGAGAAGAAGAAATTGTAGGACTAATCAGTAAGACCCAACCAAGGAGCCATATACCTTTGAGAGAATGTAAAGATGCTTAAATGCATCCTACATGCATCATGCCTGAAATTATATTGGACTCTCATAATAGATAAAATGCGTTTCCTTATCATTGAGTCCATTACAATCAAGATTTTGTAATCCATAAACCAGAATACTAGTTGATAGGTAAAAGGAACACAGTATTTTTCTAGAGAAAGGATAACCAACCCCTAAGTCAGGCCAGCTATTCTCAGGAATACGAAAAGGTGAACAAAATTAAGAATTGATTTAGGCAGGCTATGGTTCACAGATTCTGCAAATTAAAGCTAAGGTAGTTTGTTTCATATAAGCAGGTCTCTTGGGAAGCTTGAGATACCCAAAAGTGTTTGTTATTCTCTGGGAATCAGTCTTCACTGAGCAGTGTTATTTTGCCCAGTTATATGAGATAGGACTTTCAAGATTTAATGCATGATTTGCCTGAGAAATAAAACAACAAAGGACTACTGAAGCTTGAACTTGAATCATAGGAGTGTCGGGCTACTGTCACATCGGACTGGGAAGTTACTATGTTCTGTGGCACTGAGAAAGATTAATTGAAAACTGACAGCTGGTGACACAGTCACCAGATGGTCTGAGAAGACCATTCTCAACCAGGGTGGTTCTTGCCCCCACCACAGTGGGTATCAAGTGATTTTTAGAGTAGCTAGTCAAGGTGTGAGGAGAGCAAACCACTACTGGCTTCTGAAGTCAGAGCCCCAAGATGCTGCTGAGCATCCTGCAGTGTACAAGGCAGAATGAAGAAACGTCCCAAATATCATGTCAGTCATGATGAGGTTAAAGAAACCTAT
Source organism: Acomys minous (assembly GCF_964271855.1). Classification (NCBI taxonomy): domain Eukaryota; kingdom Metazoa; phylum Chordata; class Mammalia; order Rodentia; family Muridae; genus Acomys; species Acomys minous. The sequence goes on along the minus strand of NC_140493.1, from coordinate 42,040,683 downwards.
GGCCAAGAAGTGAATGCAGAAGTCTGCTTTCTGGATTTTTACATCAATGTTGCATTGTTTGGAACAGTCTAATTTTGCTGTGTGTTTAATGTTTAGTCAACATCCAACACGTGACAGGCTACTTGCTAAAAACATGATGAAGAATGAAATATAGCATGGGTGATCTGAAGCTGAGGCCACCAGGGAAGACATAGGCAAAGATCTCAGGATAAAAAGCTCCTAGTGTGTTCAAAGGGGAAAACAGTCACCATGTCTTAGTCTGGGAACTTGTATGATAGGATCACTGCAACCAAAAACATTGAAACCTCAAGGTTGTCTCCTGTAGGGAATGGGCAGGGTTTTTTTTTCACCCCAGGAAAAACCTCATGAGAACAGAAGGAAAGGTCACCAACAGATCTACCTCAACTACAGGGAAGAGAAAACTAGCAAGTTCTCTTGTGCTTTCTGGGCTCAGCACAGAAACAGTGCACGGTGACTACCACAGGCACAATCCAAGAGCTCAGAAAAATGGCACAGCTTATGACATATGTCTTTTGAGTCCCAACACCCCGATTCTTACACAGGTTTCCTTTGTCCTCGTCATGATACTTCCTTCCATTCGCTTTACCTGAGCAGATGTTTCACACTTCAAAGATAATTGCTGGCGTAAATAGGTTTAAAATGGTGCACTCAGACATTGAGATAAGAGAATGCTGTTCACCACTGAAAAGAGATTACCAACCAAGTCTTTAAATGATATGGAGGAGAATTAAAAGCCCAGGAGTAAATAAAAGAATCCAGTGTAAAAGTTAAACACACAATAAGCTTCCAAATATATAACACCCTTGAAAATGTGAAAACTATAGTATTGGTAAAGGACATCAGTATCTACCACTGGGTAAGGGGAGAAACCAGTGAGTTAGAGGAGCACAAAGGAGACTGAGGCAGTGAAACTGTGCAGTTGGCTGTTACAGTGCCACCAAGAAAGATATATGTAAAGGTCTCGAGATAAAAGCTATTAGTGCATACAAAGGGGAAAACAGTACCCATGTGGTGGCCTCCACATCTCATGTCTATATCCATTCTGTGGGTTATATATAAACACAGTTGTCCAACTGAATGAGTGCTGAGCCCTAAATAATAGTGGTGTTTATCAGTTGGAAGAAACACCCTACTGTGTGCAGCATGGTAATAGTGGGGATGGCTGGGGTTGTGGGGGTGGAAGATAGGTGATGCAAACACACTATCATTTCTGCCCAGTGTTGTTACTAACCTAAAAACTGTTCCACAAAGTCTATCTACCAAAAGGGGGGAAAAATCACAGTATAGTTTTCAGACTCCTTAAGGGATTCTGTTTAAACACTTTCATCTGTAATGCTGTGCTATTGAGCTCAGTCTCGGTTTCAGCGTTTGTCCTGTTTTTGCTGTGGAAGCCTCGGGTCTCCTTCTAGTCTGAAGGAAGGCTTCATCTGGAGACCCCATTTGGTATGCTTTCTAGAAACCCATTACCAAGAGTGTCAGAACACAGGCAAATCTGGGACCTTGGTTTTCCTATTTAATGGGTGAATAACTCGTATATGAGACTCTCACCCAGAAAGCATGATTAAAATGGGGCCATAGTAAATATATATATATATATATATATATATATATATATATATATATATATATATATATATATATATATATATATATATATATATATATTCTGCCTGCTGTTCATTATCCAGCTCTTCTACTAAAGAGGAAAGTCCACAATTACAGGACAGTGTCATCATCACCACTTCCATAGTTCTAGTCCTTAGTGGGCAGAAAATAAGTAGAGAGTAACTTGACAATGAAAAAACAAACACAACAGACACACATGGCCTGCAGGGTGGTGATGCAGCCTGAAACGGCTACCGTAGCATGAAGAGTATATGGCACAGGACAGCTGTCCCTGTCCCTAGCCATGTGAATTTGTTCTTTAACTTAAAGGCATCCTTAGCTGTCACCAAGAGACTCAGTCCTAACAATTAAGAACAATAGAATCTTCAACAAAGAGAACTCGGGAATAGACTGACCCTGGGAAGGGAGAGAAAGGCAGTACCTGCCTCCTTTTCCCTTGCAGTATCTACAAAAGTAGGTCTTTGTCTCCAGTAATTGCACATTAGGGAAAAGCAGTATAATTTAAATGTAACACATTTCAACCCAGGGACAGGCTATTTCTATCTAAAGGCTAACATAATGATTACCTCAAAGCCCTAAGCCCACTGATTCAATTACTCCAGGAAAATATTTGAAGTTGAGATAAGTTTTCTTTTAAAGCTCATTATAATTTCCCTGGATCCTGAAGAATGCAGGAGAGAAACACAGGATGGGTAGCTAAGGCTCAGGGACAGAGCCCTGGTCTACCTCTCTCAGCTAGGGCAAGTCATGTCTTCTTTTCGGACTTCAAGCCACAATTTTCCAAAGTCTGAAATTTAGTCTCATCAATGATCCTTCTGAGAGAAAGCAGCGAATGAAATTTCAGATTTTTATAGACAAAAGACCAAAAATAAAGGCAAAATTCCCACACTAACTACCAGGCTATGACTATTCAGAGTCTGGCCCATGGTGTTTCACACAGGACATACCAGGAGCCTAAACACTGGTTATTCATGGCACCTACATATATGCCCACCTCAAGAGAGACAAGTTATACTGTAAGACTCACTACCCATCCAGAAAAGGAGAGGACCATCTCACATATAGTCCTCTGATGCTAAGATCAAGTAACTCCCTATCTAATAAAATAACTTCCATGTTCCCTCAACAGGGTGACCACCTATGGGAATTTGCCCATCCCATTTTACAATTTGTTTCAATAAATTCTCTCTTTTTAAAGTAATTTGTGTGTTTAGTAAATTATTCTACTACATGTAACATGGACTGTCTATATGCTATTTTTAAGCCAAGATTCAGTTTTATGCTTGAAAATCAAAATAAGTAGCCATCACCTGTCACCAGAAAAATCATAAACTATAAGAAATAGATTGATTGTACAAGGAGTTTATTTCTCACCATCATTGCCTTTCAGTCCCAAGAAAAATGTATTAAGATTTTGAGAGGGATATATGTGTGAGTATAGGTGTGTGTGTGTGTGTGTGTGTGTGTGTGTGTGTGTGTGCGTGTGTGTGAGTGTCAGTGTATACATTTAGCTGAGTAAATTTTATTATCTTTCAGTATAAATGACTTATTATTAAAGAAACACCTGTTACATGATATTTTTACCATTTCCAGATGTCAGCTTACAAGGCCTCATTAGCAACAAGAAAAATGCTTATTTCAATGCCAAGTTCTTAGATATGTGCAAGGCATTGCGCCCAGGATTTTATTAAGAACTTTCACTCTCCAGTGACCACTAAGTGAACTGGTGGAGACCACTTCAATCATATTCTACAGTGTTTCTTTCCTGCCATTTTCAGAACAGTGAATGTTATTGCATATTAAAAACACAAGCTAATTGCCAAGTAATAAAATACTGTTTTTCAGCATAAAATCCCAAATTAATAGATCAATAATGGGACTTTAAACTTTAAAGTCATCACCAGGGAATTGAGGAAACTGTTATTGTTGTGTTTCCTCAAAAGTGCTATTTTGTTTAAATATGTTAAATAGTTTACATTAGGGATATATAGTAGGTGCTTAGTAAATGCTTATTGAATTACTAAATGAATTAATTTTGTCTCAGTTTTACCAGAGAGGAAATTGTGGCTAGAAGATATCAAGTGTCCTGAATAACAGAAACTGCACACAGTGTTACTACTCCTGTGCCTGGTGCTGAGCTCAGCTGCTCCTTAGACACTGCACACAGTGTGACTACTCCTGTGCCTGGTGCTGAGCTTAACTGCTCCCTAGATACTGCACACAGTGTGACTACTTGTGTACCTGGTGCCAAGCTCAGCTGTTCCTTTCTTCCTGGCTTCAGAGATTCTGTTGAACATCTCTCTTCTAAGAGGGAATACAGTTTGCTTGCACGTCTTCTTTTTGTTGCTGGCTTATTGGCTTGCTTGCTTTCAGGTAAATCAGCCTGAGTCTGTTCTAAACCAGAATGTTGCTCTAATGGGCAAAGACACCCAAAAAGTATAAAGGCAGAACCCTGAGAAAGAAAAACAAAGAAGCAAAAGGAGCAGACTGATGTGGATTATTTCCGTGGAGCCTTGATGAGCCCTTTCTTATTACTGACCCTATCATTGATTTTCAATACCAACAAAAATATGTATTATTGCCCCTTTTGTGGAAATCATGTAATTTTTAATGTGAAAAATTATATTTTTGGAAAGCAATAAAAGTTCAAATGAATCTATTGAACACTAAGGAAGAAGGTAAGCACAGGAAAAGGTGTAATACCTTTTATCAACAATCCAACATCTTACTGGCAATCTGAAATGGACTTTGTCACAAACCCTATGTAAATAAGCTACTTTTTAACACTGGATATAAAACATTCTAAAGCTTTTAACTTTTCTTCCATATCCATATCCAAGTAGATGGTTGATGACTAATATCAATTGCCAGTTTGAGGCTTTTCTATGAGGCAACGTAGTGGGAAGGCCAGTCATAACTATGGGCGGTACCACTCCATGAGCTGGGGTTCCAAATATTATTAAAAGGAGAAAACAAGGGCTGGTGAGATGACTTAGCACATTAAAAGCACTTGATGACTGGTTTCAGTCCCCAGAACCCAGAGGGAAGAAGGACTGACCCAACTCCAGAACACTGTCTTCTGACTTTACATGCACACCCTGGCATGCATGTGCCCACACATGCAAAAACAAAATAAGCAATAAATTAATAAGTAAGTAAATAAATAGATAGGTAGATTAAATAAATAGAAACAAACAAATGGAAGACTAAGAGGAGAAAAGGAGCTAAGCCCTGCTATCATTCTTCCCCGCCTCATGGCTGTGGATATGATGTGAATAGCACCTTCACACCTCTTCCTTCACGTCTTCTCTTCCATCAGAAACTTGTCCTCTCGGACAGCAGCCCACAATCACTTCTTCTTGCCTTAAGTTCCTTTTGCCTGGGATTTGATCACAGCAATGGAAAGAGGAACTAACACAGACTCTTTGGAGGGTAATCAGGTGAGTTACGAGGGTTAGTCACTTCCTCATCATTTGTCATTCTCTTATCTTCAAAATAGAATATAGGAGATTTTTGGTGTTTTATTTTTAATTTTATTTTCCTCTGATGCTTATGTTTTCATATTAAACAGCGTATATGATCATTTATAAGCAAACAAACACAACCACGAGTACAGCCATTCAAGGATAACAACAGTTCAATTGTTACTGTGTCCAGTGGAAATCTGGATGACAGAATCATAAAAAAAAAAAGCAAACTGCAATAAGTATTAACAAATGACGGCAAATTATCTTCTGTACTATTATTTGTTTCAGATAGTCAAAACAAAACAAGGTTCTGTGTGTGTGCATGTGTGCGCATGTGTGTAAGAAAGAGAAAAAGTTCTAGTTGAAGAAAATATCAAAGACATATAACATAAAGTAGAACACACACACACACACACACACACACACACACATCCATAATTTAACAAAGAGAGAAAAAACTAGAAAATATGTTAAGAGGTCTATAGTCCAGAAACATAAAATATATATCTGTACATATACAATTTTTAGTTTATGTAAGGCAAATCCTAGAATAGGTGACATCTCAATACAAATGAGCAGAGCCACCAAAAGATGAATTCTAAGTAAAACACTCCACTCGCTGTTATAAAAATGGAGAAATGGCTGATCTGAAGTAGTGACATAAACTGGACAAGCAGCACAGTGTATTTCAAAAGAAAGCACTAAAAAATGTGCTAGGGCCTTGACACAGAAGGCGCTTGAAAAGGGTGTCACTTTCCAAAGGAAAGAAAACTGAAACATCAAAGTAAATGATCACGAGTTCATCAATTTATCCGTACAGACATCAACAAACACACAAACAAATTAAATGTCTGCTCAGGAGTGAGGTACGTGTGCAGTTTTAAATTGCTTCCTAGTAAGCATTTGTTAATTATAAGGGCGGGACAGTGACTCTACTATGAAGAATCAGATGACAAGTAAAAAAAGCTAAAGGGAAGATGAACATCGTTTTATAAAAGTCAAGAAGCAAAACACGGCACGATTTCTGTAACATTCCTGACAAACACATAGCACATGAACCTCGTCTCTATCTAGAAAAGCCCCAAAGACCTTCCCAGGGGTCTGCTCTTTGCCACCCCTGAGTCCTTCTAGTTACAACTGCAGCCTCCCTAACAATACACAAACTACATTTTTGTGATTTCTCCCCTTAGTTATTGTTACTGAAAACAACCCTTGTAAAATTGATTTAATGAAATGGCATGCTACTGGCCGTATTCTCATAGCATTCTTCAACTCAAATGATGTCCCTGCAGTAAGTGCATCACATATGTTTACACATAGCCATCTTAATCTCAAGCTCTCGCCACCATGTAGGTTTTACTTTAGCTATATAAGTTATTGTTACCATCCTCAGCTTCCTAGCTAAGCTGTTGTCACAGCTTCCAGATTCTCTAAACTTTCATGAATTTTCCGACTGTTGTTCACTAACAGACACCAATTAAACTAACTAGCCAGAAGAACCTCCTAGATTTGACTTGATTAGGAAAGACAAAACAAACAAAACAAAAACTCTCAATTGATTTCTAACATTGAAAAACACACTTCAGTGATTACGTCACATCACAAAGGAGTAATTAGATTTTAAAGTATGCTGTCTAACTGCTATTGGCTCGTTCAGTTTTCAATTGCTAAAGATCACCGAGTGGAAGATGATTTGAATAACCTTTCAACCAGTTAGCAGCGGAATCTGTTACAGTGGGTTTAGATTAGGCCAAATGACCTTTACTTTGAAGATAAAAAAATGTGTAATAAGAAACATTACAAGACTCAGTAGATGTACATATTGTAGTTCTTCACGTTTTTGCCTTTCGCCTCCATCTGATATCGCTACTCGGATTGACTGTACCACTTGCAGTGCACAATACTACAGGGTGTTTAAGCCTGTATTTAATCTGTATGTCTTCTTGTGGTGCCCCTCCCCCTCCCTCTGTCTTTCCTCCCACTCTTCCACAAAACTCCCCCACCTCTGCCTATTGTTTGGCTATGGGTCTCTGCATCTGTTTCCATCACTTGCTGGATGAAGCCTCTCAGAAGACAGCTTTGCTAGGCTCCTGGGTGCAAGCATAGAAGAGTAACATTAATGATGTCAGGAGTTGTCTCATTCCCATGGTGCGAGTCTCAAGTTGGTCTCGTCATTGAATTTGGCTTTCCCTTAATCTCTGCTATCTTAATCACTACATTTCTTGGAGGCAAGACAAATTTTAGGTTGAAGGTTTTATGGTGGGTTGCTGCTATCCTCCATCTGCTGGAAGTCCCATCTGACTATAGGAGGTGGTGACTTCAGGCTCAATAATCCCCACTGTTGGAGTCTCAGCTAGGATCACCCCCATAAAGAACCTTGAGACACCACTGGTCCAGAGATGTTCTTCTACGGATATCATTTGAAAGTTGATGTTGTTTTGTTTTTCCTAATCAAGTCAAATCTAGGAGGCTATTCTGGATAGTTAGTTTAATTGATGTCTAGTAATTCCAACAACAGTTGGAAAACTCATAAAAGACTAGAGAATCTAGAAGCTATGACAACAGCTTAGCTAGGAAGCTGAGGATTGTAACATTAACTTGCATAGCTAAAGTAAAACCTAAATGGTGGAGTTTTAGATTAAGATGGCTATGTGTATACATATGTGATGTATTTATTGCAGAGACATCCCTTCAGGTAATATTTTCTGGAAACATACTTATAGGTACTCAAGGGTATCGATCCATAATGATTCTTAATCCAGTTGAGTTTTCAATGAATATTAATCACCATGTCATTCAAATAATAAAGGCAATGACAAAATGATGCACTATTAACTCTATCTATAATTTACCTGAATGCCCAAAATAAAATTCTTTGCTAAGAAACTTTATGAAAAAATTTATAGAAAATATATTTTCAATGTTGAGGCCATCCATTAAAGTGTGCCCCTGTGTTAATCTGTCCTCTGGAGAAACAGAACAAATAAAATATATAGTGTACTACAAAAATTAGGATTTATTAGGCTGGATTATATGATAGAAAATGGGAAGTTCAACAGTAGCATTTTCAATTCCAAAAAGATGAATGTTTTAGTAGTCTCAATCTAGTGCTGAAGACCTGGAAGCTCCCCAAATGGACACTAGATTTGAGTGTAAAATTGGCATCCAATATCAGTAGACATAGCACAAGCTGATGGACTTACTCAGAAGAAAAGAGCTTCTAGGTAGGCATACACTATTTCTTTTCATCCAACAATCAATTATAGTGCTGGCCACATCAAGGACACACCTTTCTCTCCTAGTCACTATCCCAGGTGTCAATCCTCCAAGGGACAGACACACAGAAGCGCATTCTCTAGTCCTAGAAATCTCTTAATTCAGTCATGTTGACATCCAGAACCAACCACAAGATATACTGTTCTCATTTTACCAGATGAGGCTCCGAGGTATTGTTTATGATAATAAAACTGGCAACTGGCAGATGCAGCATTCAATACCAAGCCTCTTTCTCCTCAAATCTTTGTACTATCTTTCCAGAGGCTGACGGCAACAGTAATGCTCAGGTAATTTGCTTTCTTAACATATTGGAAACTCAGAAAGAATGCACTTTTTGTCATTATCTCATGACAAAGAACCAGATCAGTGGCAATGTTACCAAAACCAACATGTTTCAGTGCTTGTATTGCACCTCTAGGCAATCTTTGGTAAATAAGCTGATTTAAAAAGAGAAGCACCCTAATGAATTCCTCTGAAAGGAATTCCCTGTTTATAGATAAAGGATGAGAGGACCTCATGATCATACAATTCATATATTTTTTAGTAGCAGCTCCATATTGTCACTCTGTGACCTGCTATGAATCAATTATATTTTTCAGGTTTGTTTTGTCATATAATAAACTAGCATACATACATATTACTGTACGAAGCACCTTCCTTGGTAACAGCTCCATGGTTAAAATAACCAGTAAATCAAGAAAAATTAGGCTGGACACAAATGAAAAAAGTGACACAGACCTTTGCTTCCCCAGGGACTTATAAGATGAAAATATGCAAATTTGAAGGATCCAGAGCATCCTAGAAACCTACAAGAAGAAAATTATGATAGGCAGATTTGGGCCTAGGGGTCCTGCTCAAACTATGGCACTAGCCGAGGACAATACAAGCCATAAACTTCAAACCCCTACCGAGATCTAGCCAATGGACAGGACATTCTCCACAGTTGAGTGGAGAGTGGCGTCTGTACTCTGGTGCCTCATATTTGACCACGTCCCCTGAATGGGGAGGCCTGGTGGCACTCAGAGGAAGGATAGCAGGCTACCAAGAAGAGACTTGATACCCTATGAGCATATACAGGGGGAGGAGGTCCACCTCAGTCACAGTCATGGGGGAGGGGAGTAAGGGGAAAATGGGAGGGAGGAAGGAATGGGAGGATACAAGGGAGTGGATAACCATTGAGATGTAAAAGGAATAAATTAATAAAATAAAATTTAAAAAAAAGAAAATATGACAACATACATTTAAAAATAGACATCCATGAGCAATAAATAATATGAAGAAAACTAAGCTAAGAGAAAATGGTTAAAGGAGATGCTAAATAGAAAAGAAGACTCGTGTAGAAATAGAAGCAATCCAGTATGTTTTCTTTGATAGTATTATGTAGCGTTTCCCCAACTCTTTTTCTTATAAGAGCCTCTAGCAAGGCAGGTGTGGTTTCCATCATACTTATGTTCATACAACAGAGAAGAAATTTCCACTCAACTGACAAGTGACACACACACACACACACACACACAAAGGAGGCAGGAATTTCATTTTCCCCAGGCAGTCAGTGTACCAAATCCTGACCTTCTGATTTAATGCTATGGCTTTGGATGGCATTCTGTTTTACAAAACAAAACCAATCTTTTTTACTGCCTCATGATCCCTTTACCGAAAAACAAACAACTTATTTGTTACCGATTTATTTGTAACAGTTTCACTGTCAGAGAATGAGAGAGCCTGGGGACTGTGGGACTGTACTACTGAACTAGCAGATGTGATCTTGACAGCATTTCATAGCGTGAGAGAGCCTGTCCCGCCAAGGACCCTGCTGGATGATGATGAGTTAATAACCAGCAGAAGCAAGTGTGCAATAAAGAAGCCAATAGATAGATAAGTGACAGGCACGCCAGTAGGGGTAAGCATATGCTGTCTAATGGAAGAAGCAATTGAAAGCATCTCAGAGAAGCCAGCAATGGTAATATTAATCAGCATTTACCGAAATCTACTCATTAGAGAGCATAGTACACTCACAGACCCAGTGCTACTGGCCTTTGCTTGACATGAAGACAAACAATGGAATAAGTTATCATTCCTGACTTTTGAATGCTACTTTCTAATTAATTTTTCCTAATTATTATTTTTTCAGACTTTATTTGACCTCCTTGATCATAAGCTCATATTTTCATTCATCAAACACTTTCTACTTCCTAAGCCATAGGTTCAACTTTTTCTTACTTTTCCAGTACAGTTTTCGGGATCAGGAACACACCGTTGTCCTTCCTTCTCTCCGTCTGCTTCTGCCTTCATTAGCTTACAACTCTCCACTGACTTAGATTTACTTCTTGGTTCTCTTTGCTAGGAAGTCGACATGTTTGGACCCAGAAAACAAAGAAAGCAAAAACATGAAATATTGCCTTCACAGGACGTGTTTTCTAAGCAATACCAAGAATAGAAAAGGCTTTTGTCAGTTTGAAACCCCTTTATCCTGAAAGTAACAAAGCATGAGGGGACCCAGCACTTAGACAGAGACCACAAAGGCTCTTTTGAGATGTACTTCCTCTGAAGATAAGAAAGGATGTTACAGATACAAACTCAGACACTGCAGCTGTCAAAATGCAAAGAGCTTCGTAGCCTAAAAGCAGTGAAACTAGGAAGTTCCTCCAAGGCTTTTCCATTATAATGGAGACATCTCTTTTTGAAATATTGCTTTAATTATGCAAATGTGTCAGGTACTGTGTGGTAATTTAGTATATGTATACAGCATGCAATAATAAAAATAGGTAACATTTCTATCGTAGATATTTTTCAGATCTTTGATTAACATGTAATAGTTGCACTTATTCTTCTTGGGTGCCACTATGAGATTTAATATGTGTGTGTGAAATGTGTATTAATGAAATCAAGGTTGTTTAACTTTTGTGGCTCTTTATCACTACATTGTGTTTAGTTTAGAGCCTTTGAACTCTTCTAGTAATTTATAACAGAAAACAAATTACTACGAGATGTCATCTCCTGCCCTGTTTAAGACACATACACACACACACACACACACACACACACACACACACACTTTCTTTCAAATATAAAGACAGGTAAAAAAATGTAGAAGGTGATAGATAAAGTCACTTGAAGTTTCTGCCTATTAATTCTCTCATCATTCCTCCTATTGAGTTGCCTTATCCAACCTGAATATGGGACTTTTGCAATGTCTTATTATGTATCTTGTTTTATTGTATCTCAGATGCTTCATCTTTTCTGAAAAAACAACAACAACAACAACAACAACAAAAGCAAAACAGAGGAGTAGGTCTGGGGTAGGAGAGGGGAAGACCTGGGAGGGGAGTGGAGGGAGGGAAAACTTTGGTCTGGATATATTATATGAGAGAAGAATCTATTTTTTTTTTTAAGGAAATGCACAATAGTGGTAAAAGAAGCAAAGGTAAGGCTTTATTTTAAAATATGGAAGTCAGAACAGCACCTTAACTCTCAATGAGTATGGCTATTACACTCTGCTGAGGATTTATGCTTAGGGTTAGAAAGGATTTCAGGTCATGTACTTCTCTTACAGCAGACCTCAGCTTTTTGGGCCCTGGATTCCCCTCTATAAACAAACAAAAAAAAAAAGGATCCAAACCAATCTCAAGTGAGAAAAAAAAAAAGAAGAAAAGAAAGAAAGAAAGAAATGAGAGAGCCAAGAGCAGGTGCTGTGCTGAACTTTTAAAGACATCTTAGGCTGCTGACTGGCTCTGCATGATATGGTTTTCCGTGTTGTCCTCCTTTTTATTGTCAATATGAAGACCAGCTGTCACCTTACATGGAATTGGAGAGAAACTTTTGGAAGCAAATAGGAGTGAGCATGGCTCAGGAACAGGGCTGGAATTGCCTTGAACAACACGCTCAAATACGAAATTAGTTATGTAAGCTTTCATAACCATGGAATAAGAAGAGGCCCAGGCATTTTCCAGGCTCATTACTAGGAACATTAGAATACCACAAAGCAGCGACAGCTCTGATGCAGGTATCAGACACCATCTCATGGTGTTCTTAAAGTGTAGGTTGGTGTAAACTAGTGATTTGCTGTGTCAGTGCATTCCATTGGTTTTAAGGAAGTTGATTCAGAATATATAGGAGTTGGTGTTTGGGAGTAAGTGATTATTAAGGGGACAAAAGAGAGTTGAGAATTATCTGGCTGTGACTCTGCAAGTATTCTGATACCTCACAATCAGGAAGTTTTATTTATTTCTCAGCTTTTTATCTCTGACAGTTATATACAGGCCTAGGATTCACTATGATCTGATTCACAGCCCCTTATATTCCCCCAAGCCTTCTGCCTCCCACTCCTGCTGTCTGCCTCCTTCTTCCCAGGCAGTTTCCCTGCCCACTCTATTCTAAGTCTTGAGCAGGTAGGGGCATCTGCTCTGATTTAGAATCCTATGGCATGTTCAGCAGACAACATCTTGTAGCGCTGCTCTCTATCTTCTGGCTTGACAATCTCTCTGCCCTATCTCTCACGGTGTTTCCTGGACTTTGGAGTGGGTGATATAGAAGAACAACCAAGTGATTAGAAGTTTGTATAGAAATAAGCACTCAACAAAGTTCTAATGAGTTAATCAGCCTCAGGGACTTTTAAACATTGATACACTTGAGTTTACGTGGCCTTTTATAACTGTAACCTTATTTTAATGTAACATGACTTTAAAATTAGTTGTTATTGCCAAAGAAGGCAAAATTCTGCATTTACTTTTCCTTTTCTGGATTTTTTTCAAAATGCAGAGCAGATGAGCAGCAAACACATACATTAAATCAGACTTAATATAGTCGACTGACCCCAGGCTCCAGGCCCCAGGCCTGTCCCACCCTGCCTGTTGTTTGGCACATAGCTCATGTGATCTGTGTACTGGATGTCGGCCCTATACAGTTTTAAATTTGAAATAACTATATTTTATATTGATTGTTAAAACAGTCTATGAGATATGAATTTCTTTATTATAATAATCATTAGGGGAAACTAGCATTTTGAAAGAAAATATTGTTCAACAATGCTCTGCAAAATGTGAGTTTCCATGTAAAGGAGAAAAATGTTCTTAAATTCTTAATTAAATATACCTGAAAACAAAGTTTCTTTAGTGAAGCTTTTATTTCATGAACCATAAACTGCTACTCAAAGGGAATTCAGTACAAAAATAAGTCCATCACATTACACTCCTATTGTTGTTCTGAGTCTTCATCTCCCCAATACCTAAAGCCAACCAAAACACTGCTACGATGAGACTGTAAGAGTTAGGCAACAAAATGCACATAATAATTAGAATATTGTTGCCAAGTGGAACCTGATTTATGCCTGAAAGTTTCAATGTTTCGACAAAAACAAAACATGCTTTTGGACAGATTTTAGAGATGGGTTGTGAATTATTTATTGGTCCCTTGAAAGAGGTCAGCATTTTTACTCAACTCCTTAAGGGCCCTCTGAGGAATGCCTTGCTGTCATTCTAGATCTTTTTTTTTTTCTTAGAAAGCCAGCTCTTTTTCATCATTCAGTCTCCTGGGGTGATAGGTTAGTGATCATCCCCTCTCCTTCCACCCTCCCCCTCCCCACTCCCAGCAGGCTCCAGCAGGAGGAAGGGCTCTCTTGGGGGCCTGTGGACTGGCTAGAAGACATAAACAACTCCATGGGTGGCTGTTTTGACAGTTCTTCATCCATAGTATATTTACCCCAAGGTGTACTGGGACGCACTTAAGCACATCGAAACAAGAGCTGATACATTTTAATAAATCACTTCATCCAGGTGGTCAGCAAGCTTGTGTTCAGAGAAGCTAGGGTTACAAAGCAACCGGGAATCATAATTCATCATTAGGAACAGTGGCAGGTCTGAGCCCACCCCCACCCAGAGTGCATCTGCCGTTTTAAAGGCCATACAACTCCAAGAAAACAATGCTGGGTAAAGGCAAATTTGGATCAAGGGAAAGAGAGCACCAACACCTCCCCCACCCCCTCCACTTAGTATTTCTGGGAATTCAGTCAAATTAAATCTAACACAGGGCTGAATTAGATTGGCTCATTTATAGTGATATCACTGAGGGAGATTTTTATGTAGAAAGTGACTAACAACACTTGAGGGCAATTACCAATATTTTATACGAAGAGGGGAGTATAATGAGAGAGTATTTGAAAACACTCTCATAAAGGGTGGTCATAAAATAAGTAGAAGAAACAGACTTCTAGTAAAAGACCATTTAGTCCCCCTCCTCCATACAGATGTGGTTGGTAGCCCATGTTCCCAAAGATCTGTACTGTAAGAGGAAGAGTTCTGACAGATACTCCCTAGATGCAGTTCCTTCAGGAAATCTCACTGTAATTGGAGGAGGTAAACTGTCCTCAGCCATCAAGCCAGTTGTTTTTTTTGGGGGGATCTCAGCCTTTCCTTCTAAATCACAGGGAGAACCTCATCAACCCGCAGCCAGCTGTTTCGCCCCTGCCCACTTCTCTGTTAAATATTCACACATGTCTAATTCCCTTTGATTCAAAGTGTCACAATCATATGTCTTTGTAGAAAGTTCTCTGTGAGAGATGTGAGCACCCTTTTATGAGTTTATCTAGCTTGTCTGAATGTGACATCACTTTAATTTTAATTTAGTCCTGGATGGGAAGGATTTAAAGATGAAGAATTCTTGGTTATCTCTCTATTTTTCAAGATGTCTGTTGTATCATCACTTTTCTCACAGAGAGTTCTCTCTCCTCCAAGACTGCAGATTGCAAATACTCTCTGAGCCACAAGTGGTTATATAGGAAACTACAGACTGACATGCAAGTGTTTCTGATACCTAGTTTAGAGGTCTCACCTCCCATTGGATGTTTCCTATTTAAATTGATTGTAGTAGGTAAGTTCAACCCCAAACTAAACTTCCGATTTTTAATTCTGGGCTTTTCTTTTTTCTTTTTCTTCTTCTTTTCTTTTCTTTTCTTCTTCTTCTTCTTCTTCTTCTTCTTTTTTTTTTTCAAGACAGAGTCTTTTTGTGTTAGCCTTGGCTGTCCTGGACTCGCTTTGTAGACCAGGCTGGCCTCGAACTCACAGCGATCCGCTTGCCTCTGCCTCCCAAGTGCTGGGATTAAAGGCGTGCGCCACCATCACCTGGCTCAGTTCTGGGCTTTTCTACAGTCAGATATTGTGGCATGCACAGCTATGCTTCCAGCCTCCATCCAAAGATCTTGCCGTGTGTGTGTGTGAGTGTGTGTGTGTGTGAGTGTGTGTGTGTGTGTGTGTGTACATGCATATGTATTTAAATGTGAGCATATGTGCATTTTCATGTGAATATGTGTACTTTTATGTACATGTGTATTTGTGCACGAGTGTTACACATTTGCATCATATCTCACTACAAGCATTATATGATGTACTTACGAGATAATCTGTTCATTTAGACATTATTAACTTGAGATTGACGATCATGAACGCACAGTTGGAAATTCTTAGCTGAGATCAAAGTGGTAATAAAAAATTCAAAATATTTTAAAGCCTTTTCCATCATTACTTTGACTAAAAACAACTGTTAATTGCAGAAGATTTTTATTTTACATTGTTTATGCTATTTTGTTTTGTTTTTTTATTTGTTTTTTTGAGATAGCGTTTCTCTGTGTAGCCTTGGCCATCCTGGACTCACTTTGTAGACCAGGCTGGCCTCGAACTCACAGAGATCTGCCTGCCTCTGCTTCCTGAGTGCTGAAATTAAAGGCATGCGCCACCACGCCTGGCTTTATGAGCTATTTTTATAAAATCCCATTCAGTGTCATTTAATTTGATCCCACACTGGATTATCATGTGTTGTGGTAAATAATAAGCCTGGGTGCTCATATTATATAAATGTTACCACAAGAAGATGTTTTCCTTCAAGTTCATTTGAACCTGGGAAATTTACCTATGTATGAATTTCCCATTACATTTGGAATTTTGAGTGAAAGGCTCTAGTTGATCAGGATTTTATCCTATTCTTCACACAATATAAGAGACAACACACACAAGCTCTGTGTAAAACTTTCAATCTACTTTATGATCTAGTCCAACTCCACGTGTCTCAACCCTAAGGCCACACCCTCATGTAATGAACTGGATAATCTGTACTGGGGTGAGGGGTCCCCACTGTGTATCATGGGATAATTTACTATGATCTCTGACAGTTATATACTCTCTATCCCACAACCCGAAGATTCTGTAGCTATTACTGTCTTTAGAGGGAAGCATTCCCTCAAGGAAAACTGGCAGAGACTTTTTCCTTCTCATTAAAAACAAATGCGACTTTAGCTAACTTAGCTACTTAGAATGACATTAAGAAGTCCCAAGTCTGAACACCAATCGTGATGCTTAACGCATACTATGAGCATGTGTGCAGCCATGCATAGTTGAATTGTGCTGTGAAAGACATGGGGGGATGTCCAAAGAAACACAAAGGCAGTCAGCAAGTCCCAGGAGTTGTGAACCTGAATGGTGAGTAAAGGAAAGACATATGAATGATGGAGTCACTTAGAGGTATATCAGAGTGACAGAAGGACAAGAATAGCTATGTCTGACTCTTATAATGAAGGCTAGAAATCTCATAGGTGGGCAGGAAAAAAAAGGACCTGGCTTCTCTCAGAAAGAAGATTATAATAAATATTCAGCATGTGCTGCTAGATGTCACACTATATGCTTTGGCTTATCATGTCCCCCACCCCTGCCAAACCACCTACATACAACAAATAATAAGTATGACCTCTAAAAGCAGTGCATCTTGTTTTAAACCACTACTTCTTTGACACTAGATGGGTATTTTGCTTACAGTGCTGGTTAGCTTTAACTGTCAATTTGACCCAAGCCAGAATCATGGAGGAGGCGAGTCTTAATGAGAGATTGTCTACTTTAGGATGACTTGTGGACATGAGTGGGGAGGGGAAGATGGTTTTTATTAAGCTAATGGATGTAGGAATTGACCTAGCTCACTCACCACAGGGAGGAAAACTGTCCTCTAGGTAAAGGGTCCTGAACTGTGTAAGGGAAGATAAGTTGATCAGAACACAGGGCAACAAGCAAGTGAGCATGTATGCATTTATTGCTCTCTGTTATTGATCGTAGGAGTGATGTGATTAGCTGCTTCAGGTCCCTGCTCCCATGACTTCCCCACAAATATGGGCTATTATCTGGAGTTGTTGTCTATCACAAGCCATTTCTCCTTGAGTTAGGACACTGAGCTTCTTTGTCTAATTTTCTGTAAGATGGGAATAATTATTTGGTATTTATTGAATGCCCATCTATTTGGCCCTTGAGCTGTGCATTCCATAACTCACTGCCTTTCTAGATCATTGAGTGTATGTGTGGCACAATAAAAGCTCCACATCTTTTCTGGCACAAAATGGTAAGATACACAATGAGGAGACTGCACCACTCACATAAAATGGGGGGGGGGTGACTTAATTATTCTATGCATTGATCATATGACAAACCATGAAAAATATAGTACATCTCCTTTAAAAATGAGAACAGGAAATGCATTCTGTATTTAGAAAAGCAGACAAAAACCACGTCATAGCCCACCTATGGGTTATTAAGGAGCCTGAAGTATGTCTTAATACCAATAGAAGAACACTTAAGGAGTTTAAATAGAGAAGCTCAAAGCCCAGTTCCCTGCTCCCGAAAGGATTAGCATAGCTATGTGAAGGGTAGAGAATAGACTGGTGGACTGGGGCATGAGAAGCCTAAAACTAGTGAGGTCAAAGAAGCAATCACGTGATGAGTGATGACGTTATCTGGCTCGACTATCATAGAAAGCAAACACTAGTGGGTGGTTGAAAGAATACTTTAGAGGAGGAAGGAGAAGAAGGATATGTGACTGAAGACGGTGAGGAGGCCGGGGAAGATGGATTTGGTGCCATGCTTAGTACGAATTCCTTCAGCTGAGTAAGTGGCGAAAATCCAGATAGTTCTCTCTAAAGTTGTTGCTCTCTACCCTTCAGCACAGCTTCATGTCCTCTGAGATAGAAAGACACAAGACACATAGGAAGCTGAGAGTGTAGGGATGACTTTGCCTGAATCGGTGTTGCATCCACAAAAGGATGGGAAAATAACTCAAATTTCATGCTCCTTGAGGTATTGTGAATGAATGTCTGCGAACAACTAGCTTTGGACCGGCTGCATCTGCTATGCATTGGAGAGCATACATTTATTTCAATGGACTCTATTAGCACTTAGCATTTCCCAGATTTCCTACAAGTATATGTTTTCAAAATACACAGAGGTGCTTTGTGGTTGGTTTGTAGTAGACTGCCATTTTAGAAAAGTTGGCATCTGCTGGCTGCACATCTCTGATTAGTATCTAGTGAAGTGCTATGTAACCAGCATGCTATCCCATGTATTGTGTTTGATGTTTGCATTAAAATTATATATAATATTATATATGTATAGTAGATTTATTAAAATATAATATATTAATGTATATTAGCTTTGTTATTGTCTAGTTTATAGTCAAGGATGGGATGGTACACAGATAGCTAAACAAGGAGTTGCAACAAGGTCTGTGACTGCTTAAGTGAGGTCAAAGAAGCAATCATGTGATCAGTGATGACGTTATCTGGCTCGACAATAATAGAAGGCAAACACTAGTGGATGGTGGATGCTTAAAAGGAGAGAAATGTAAGAATTGAATGCGTGAGCTATAAGCATAGAAATGACATTATCTGCCATGAAATTTAGAAGGACCATTGACTACAGGATACAGAAAGTGTAGGTAGATACTGGAGGTGGTAATACCTGACTTTGGTTCCAGCACTTGGGCAGAGACAGGAAGATCTCTGAGACTGGGGCCAGCTTGGTGTGCACAGCAAGTTCCAGGGCAGCCAGGGATGCACAGAAAAACCCTGTCTTCAGAAGACAGAACAGACAAAAAGTAGTTCTTCCCAGCAGTAGTGGCACACACTCTTAATCCTAACACCCTGGAGACAGAGACAGGTGGAGCTCAATGAATTTGAGGTCAGTCTTGTCTACAGAGTCTTTTATTCTTTTTTAACCCATTAAATCAAAGTGGTGTTAATTATATGCACACATGCATAGTAAGAATGTTTTTGGTAAGAAGAGACTTGATACCCTATGAGCATATACAGGGGGAGGAAGTCTACCTCAGTCACAGTCATAGGGGAGGGGAGTAAGGGGAAAATGGGAGGGAGGGAGGAATGGGAGGATACAAGGAATGGAATAACAATTGAGATGTAATATGAATAAATTAATAAAATATATTTAAAAACTAAAATATTTACTTTAATATTTTTTTAAAAAGAATGTTTTAAAATTTTATGTAGGCTAGAAAAGGTTCTTTATTGGTAAATGTTTGTCCAAAGACAGTGGCCAACTTTCTGACTATATGATCAGAACAATAGAGCTGCCCTGGAGTTTGGGAACACAGAAGTGATTATTCATAACAAGAGGCTTGATAGTAAGTGTGCCTCTGACATATTAAGCTTTAAGTGATTGTAGAACTCTTGAGTCATAATCACCGTCTGATGCCTGTACTCTCTGAGGAGCTCTGTACCAAACTGGGAATTTATTGCTGTCATCAGCATACCATTCCAGCGATGTTTCTACTGTGGGCAGAGGGGTCAGAGACACATGACACCATGGTGTGAATGAATCCTTTAGAGCCACCCTCAGGCCATCACTATTTCTATCTATGATCAATGATATGCAAACAAACAATTTCCTAACAGGCACTCAAGTGACCTTGTTGCATTAATCTATCAGTCTGTTTCCACTGATTTCTGCTCATCATGATTAAAACTCTCTAAAGAATGGAGAAATAGATGGATCCAGAGGATCCTAGAAACCTATAAGAAGAACATCATGATGGGAGGATCGGGGCCCAGAGGGGTCTGCTCAAACTATTGCACTAACCATGGACAATCCAGGTAGTAAACATTGAACCCCTACTCTGATCTAGCCAATGGACAGGACATTCTCCACAGTTATGTGGAGAGCGGGAACTGACTTTGACATGAACTCTGGTGCACCATATTTGACCACCTCCCCTTGGTGAGGAGGCCTGGTGGCACTCAAAGAAAGAATAAGCAGGCTACCAAGATGAGACTTGATAGCCTATGACCATATAGTGGGGGAGGAGGTCCCCCTCGGTCACAGACCTAGGGGAGGGGAATAGGGTGAAAGCCGGAGGGAGGGAAGAATGGGAGGATACAATTGATGGAATGGCAATTGAGTTGTAATCTGAATAAATTAATAAAATTTTTAAAAACTCTCTAGGCAGTGTGAGAATCAACATCTCTATGTTGAGTGTCTGAACGTGCTTGGCACAGATGTCCCCACATTCCTCAGAGCTTTTGGTACCCCAGCTAGAAATATGAGGCTCTTATAACAGGTATCGAAGTTTGGAATATAAAGACAAAAATGTATAGATTTTTAAAGCTCAACTTAGTTTCAAACCTATGGGGATAGAGAAATCAGGAGACAAGGCCAAGGCTAAGAGGCACACCTGACAGGTGTGATGCTTGAGGAGAGCAAAAAGCCTGGGACAGTTAAAGCATTTGGGAATCAACTGGACCAGCTGAATAAGGACAGGGCTGTGCAAGGCAGCTGGTGTACTCTTTAGTCCAATTCCCTTATAGCTACAGAACTTTTGACACAGGAAGTATTTTCTACTTAGGATAATTTCTCTATTGCTAAAATCATTCACAGGGTTCCTGGAACTCTCATCAACAGATCTCACTTAATGAGCGCCACTCTGCCTCACTCAATCACTTTGCATATTGATTCTATTTAGCTCTTACCACAATCTTGTAGTATGCATTTGACTTCACCCATTAAATATGTTTTACAAATCAGGATAAAGTGTCTTAGAGAAGTTAATTAATTTTGATCATTTGAAAACAACTGTGGAATCCTCCTGTGTATGTATCAACTCTAGAACAGACAAAATAGAATACAGACAAAAAAGTAGAATACTATGAAGTTGTGAAAAGGAATAAATTATGGTTGCATGCAATAAAATAGAGAAATCTCACCAATGCTATGATGAGCAAAATAAGTCATACAAAAAAAAAAGGAGTAGGTGTTGCTACAATCTACTCAGGAGTTTCAAAAATGGCTAAATGAAGCAGTGATGGCAGAAACCCACGTAACATTGTCATTGGGAAGGACCGAAGCAGCAGGAGTGGAATGGAAGCAGGTGCTCTGAGGTGCTGTGATGGGACATTCCTGCATCTGCGTGGTGCTCACCTTCATGTGTGCACCTCATGAGCACCCACTCACCTGCAACGGGTACGCTTCTCTGTATGTGCATTACATTTTACTCTAAAGCGTTAAGTGTTCTTTTGGAGATTCTGCAATAGAATACTAATATTTGTTATTCAGATACTATTAACTAGTGTTTGTCAGCTTTGGCTTTTTTTTTTTTTCAGTTACAGGGAAAGTTGTTTTGTAAGAACATGGGTCAGCCTTCATAGATATGTATAAAATCAGGATCCGTTGGTGGAAAGGCTTTGCTGATTTACTTCTAAAGTCTTGTGAGGCAGGACAGACTGAGAGAGCAGCTGAGTCCAGACTTCCTGTAGAACAGCTTGGTGTTGTTTAATTACATACATCATCAGGTCTTTAAGTCCATTTCCTCCATTTTCAAGTGAGGAACCTGAGGTTTCTCATCACTGAGAAGTCGAAGGCTCAAAGGGCACTGAAGTCCAAAGCGGAGGGGGGGGGGCGGGGGAGACAGCTCCTGCTTCCCTCAAAAACTTGCCCCAGGCCAAGTGCTTTCTGCAGCAACACCAGCTGTCTCTGGGTTATCATTCTCCCAGGCCCAGGCCCAGGCCCAGGCATTGACATATGCTGTTGCATTGTGGGAACATTACTCCCTCTTCTCCTCTGTCACTTGCTTCTCCTATAGACAGCAGCTGCCAAATTCTCCTCTGGGAAGCTACTTTCTAGCTCTGACAAAATACCACGAACAAAAGCAACTTAAGGAAGAGTTTGCTTTGCCTCAGTGTTAAACAGGGCTGGGTGCCCATTATGGGGGAAGACATGGCAGCAGGTACAGAGAAGATGTTATTTCTTAACAAAAACTCATAAGCAGCAGAAAGGGAACTGTAAGTGGAGTGTAGCTGTAAGCTCGCAAAGCTTGCCTCCAGTGACGTACTTCCTCTAGGAAGTACTTCCTCTAGGAAAGCTCTGTATCCTGTCCTAAAAGTTCCGGAAACTCCCCCAAATAATGCCACCAAACTAGGGAGCAAGTGCCCACACACATAAGTCGATGCATAACATTTCTCATCCAAGCCACCACAAAGTCTTCCCCTGCCTTCGCGTCACCTATTACATTCTTTGTGTGGGGGGCGCAAGTTTAAGATGCATCGGGTTTATTAGCATGACTCTTTGTTTAGTGGACTGCGGCACTACCACAGGACTCGTCGTACATCCTCTCACACGCATCATGATTTACTTTGCAGACGAGGTCCACTCAGCCCTCTGTCAAAAACAGATTTGACACATGGCAGCCTTCAATGAGTATTTTTCACAAACAGTGCGATAAAACGTGTTAAACCTTTAGATTATGTAGCTAGCAAATCTGTGTGTATTTGATTTCAGCAAATCATTGAATATGGGTTAGCAAAAATTATCTTTTAAAGTAAGAAAATGAGGGCAAGAAAATTCCACTTCCATAGTAAGCAACAGTTCACCCAAACCACAGCCCTCAACTCTAAACTTGTAGCACTGTATTCATTTTTTTTTTTATCTTAACCCTATTTTGTTTTCCTGCCCAGCCTCCATTATGCTGCTTTGCTTTGGTACCCAGATAATAAGTCCATTTGCAAGCACTAAAACGAACTGAAAAAGCCAACCAGAAAAAGACTACCATAAAGTCTAAATTAATACAGTAAAACAATAGCTAAAAGTATTGCTTCAATATGGCAACCGTGCTTATCATTTCTGCATTGTAAGCGTCTTTATGCCACATATCTCCCTGCAAAGAACACTGAGAACCACTATTGAATTGTGCTGGAAAGAGTTGTAGCTGAGCATTCTACAAATATTCTTTCAAAAGCATGCATCATCATGACACTTTATTTAGATGTATCTTTCAATGGAGAAATTGCCTCTGTGGTGTCAGCTGATGGAAAGCAACTACAGCTTCTCCTTAAAACCATGTAGGCCCCCAGAGGCAACCAACAATTCAAATAACGGCTGTACAGCAGCCACTTATGTGTACGGCTTCCCTGTGGCAAAGTCCTCGCTTAAGCTTGTGGATCATATTCTTCAGAGTCAGTTGTTATCTTTGGATGTTACTGCCTGTGTTTCTACAACTAAATGTAAAGATGAGCCTTTGCTCTGCTAGACAAATTGTTTTCTTTCTTATTTCTGATCTCCCTCTCAACTCTCTCTCTTTGCCTCTCTTATGTTCCTACTTTGTTAGTACAGTCTATAGAGCAGAAAGCCCTAATGCTCATGAATGAGAAAGGCGTCTCTTTGACTCAAGCTGTGATAATGGCATGGTGCTTGCCAGAGGGATTCTTCCTTATAAATCCAACTGCATCTCCAAGTAACAGCCCATGGAAATGTGTAGCTGGATATGAGCCACACTGGTTTATTTTTCTCTGCTCCCTAAATGTCCTTTTCTAGGTCCAAAATCACGAGACTATTTACCTGGATTCTTTACAGAAGAGTAGACAATGCCTCTATTGACATTAAATCAAAAGGCTAAAACCACACCTGGCTATTAAAACACACACACACACACACACACACACACACACACACACACACACTAAGAAGTAATACTAACAAGAGACCTCAGCTTTGGACTCAGAAGATGACTTGTGTACAGAGATACAGTGAATAGTGAAGAAGAGCATCTTGGCCAACTACAAGGGAAGAGACAGCAAAATAATGTGAGGATAGAAGCATAGATATAGCATTGCCTCATTATTTACTCCACAAGTTAAACAGAGGAAACGTGGCATCCTGGCTCAAAGCAGAAAGTAGCCAGTCTAGCACCATCACTCACAGACAAACTGAAACTTGTAGCAAGAGACTTAGCCTGTCCGATTTGAGGACCCTCCTCTCCATAGTGAGCATGCAATGGCGCTCATTTGGTATGCTGAGATGACTGAATGAGTTGGTCTGAGTAGGGTGTTTGAAACTACTTGACACCCCAGGGTGCTGTGTGAGCCTTACTCTAGGTTTTGTTTGCTTTGTACATTTGTTGTGTTTCCGATCCCATATTAGTTCCTGAATGTTATAATAAAATAATAATAATAATAAAACAGGTGCCATTCCTCATTTTTTTGAGCCACTGTAAACACTGAAGTGCAAGGCACTGGAGAGTTATGGAAGAGCATAGTGGGACTGTGGAGCTGCCAGATTTAGTGAAAAATGAGAACATTACTCTCTAAAACATATATTTTTGGACCTGAAAGGTGGGAGTTTAGAAGATGGGGAAGAATTAGGAGACTCAAAGAAGACAAAATGCCCCATAAAAAAAAAAAGGAGTGAGTGTAAAACACAAGGGACACAGAATGACCTGGTTGAAGAGAGCTGGCCACTCTGAGAAACTGAAATAAGGCTCATATGTCAGAGCCTTGGGAGGTGGGGCAGAAGTAGGATGTGGCCTTGACAGTGTGAGGGGGAGCTATACCATCAGAGGGCCAAGACCTGGTTTTTACCGGAACAATAGAAAACATTTGAGTGATTTTGTGCAGAGGAAAAATAGAATCATATTTTGCTGTTGTTATTAGTAAGCTTCCTGCTTTCCCCAGAGGTTTAGGTTTACAAAAACAAATTTTACATTGGCAATCCACGGCATTCCCCGTATGGAATACATAATATACAAGCTATGGTTTCCTCTTCCTCGCGTCCTACATTGACATCATTCAGCTTTTACAATGGATAAACCACTGTGGCTATCTTGTTTCCGCTAAGGTTCACAGATCATATTAGCATTCGTCTTTTTGTTGTACAGTTACATGGACTTTGACAAATATATGGTGTTACTGTACTTTATCATACAGAACAATTTATCACCCTATAAAACTTTTATTTTTAAAAGAGACTAATATTGAAAAATATGAGAAACACATAGCATGGGTGGGGCAGAGATGAAACAATTTTTGTGTATGGCTGCAGTCCTGGAAAGGAGAATGGTACCCAGGGCTATAATAGGTGTATGGAAATTTGGAGAATAGATACAGTCACTCTAGATTTTAGTAATGGGTTTGGTAGGGAATATTAATCATGGCAAGGTATCTTCTCTACACTTGAACCTAATGTTCTTAGTCATTTTCTTGTTATTGAAGTGTATGTTTTGCTAAAACCCAGTTTGCTCTACACTGGTAAAGTGGTTTTGCCACAATCTGCCATCTAGGCAACCATGCTGTCATGGAGAGCTTCCCAACTCTTGTCCTGCCTTGTCAGAGCCTTCTCCACTCGCAGAGTGACTGAGCAGGAAGGTGGAGGCCTAGTGAGAAGTGCACATCCCCTCCATACATATTTCACAGGCCAGGATGCCATCTTACGTAGCCTCACTGAGTATCCTGCAAACAATACATTTCTTATTTTTTATGAACAGACTGTAGCTTCCTACTTATCAGGTTACCATCCTTTTCCTCAGGCCCTAAGATAGGAGCAAAGTGCACAAACAAAGCAAGAAGGTCATTCACTCCTCCACTCACAGTGGTCAATCTGTTTAATTCACTGCAGCCTTAGGATTTGTATTCCAACTCAAATCCTAAGGATTGGTCCAAACTCCCTGAAGCCCTTCCAGAGCTGATTTATATCTACTTTGACCTTCTTAAAGAAGATGACCAATTTCAATTTGTCTCCAAAATGTTCAACTTCTGTACCTTCCAAAATGATGTAGGAATTGCTAAAGGATAAATATTTTATGGTTGTATCCCAGCACCATTTTTGTTGCTGTTATAAAATGCACTGACAAAAAAAAATACGCTTACAGAAAAAATGGGGCTTATTTCAGCTTCTAATCCCATTATTGTAGAGAAGTCAAGGCAGAAACAGCAAACAGTTGGTCACATCACATCCACAGCCAACAGCAGAGAGAAATGAATGCATACATGTCCACTCCCTCAGTTTGTTGCTTGTGTTCAGCTTGGTTTCTTCACTATTACAGCCTCAGGTCCCCCTGCCTCGGGAATGATAGCACCTGCAGTGGAATGGGTGGGTCTTCCCACGTCAATTAAAGATGCTCCTCCATAATATGCACATAAAGCAACAAAATACAGACAATGCTTCATAAAGCCGCCTGCCTCCAGGTGCACATGCTTCTGATGCGTACTTCAGGACTCTCACCACTTCTTCGTGAGGGTTATAGCTTTATGATTGTGCTCTTTCTAGCAGATGCTATTAGGGATTACTGGTTCGTATGATCTAAATCAAATTAAAGAGAAGAGGGCTAGTGTGTACATGTGGGTAAGAGAGGAACCTGTCACACATTCTTTGTAGTCCAAGAATCCCTGTGATGCACTGGCATTCTAGTAATGTACTACAGTGTCCCAACCCTGAAGTGTCAGGAGGGAACAGAAACAATTAGGTGACACAGCATTCATCTGATGTGGTTAGCTACTTGTCAAGATCCTGGAAATAAAGGCAGGTTAGGCTTCAGTCTTCCTCTGCTTAAAAAGCTTTGTTCTAAAGAAACAGGAGGCGCTGTCTTCCTGTCAAATTTGAATCTTCTTCATTTCTCTGTACTCTCCATCTGAAAATTAACCACCACCACTGAGACTCTATGAAGACAATATATCTTGTGACATTGTGTAATTGATTTGACATTTATAGCAGGCTTTTAATTTTTTTATTTTTAATGGACAAACATATTTATAAGGAAAAATGTAATATTCTGATACATGCTTATATTGTAAGAGAATAACTAAATCTACTTCATATATGTGTCATCTCAAATACCAATCCTGATTTTGTACTGAAATGTTTGAGTTTCTACCTTTTAGAAATTTTGAACTACATCATTATTGTGGTGAGCACGCTGCACAGCCAGTCTTGAGAACCTTTTCTTGGTGTCTAGATGGACCTTTGAAGCCTTTGACTAGCACTTCCTCATTTCCACCTTTTCCTGAAATTTCTCTTCTTCAGTGAATGTTATGAATTTGGATTTTGTAGATTTTTATATATTAGTGAAACAAGTCGGTGTTTTTCCTCTGCCCCAGGTTAATTATACTTAATGTAATGTCCACCAGGCAGATCCATATTGTTATCAGTGTGGAACAGTACAAAACCCAGCACAGTAGGTGAATAACTAGAGAAAATACACCGAGAAGGTCAGGGAGGGTTGTCACTGTGTTACTGATGAATCAGCATTACTAATAATGGGGTGGGAAAGTGATGGCACTAGCTGTCAGAAGAGCAACTATGGAAAACCGTATCTAGGCTCCTCAGAAACTAATTTTGACCAAATAGTTTCACTAGTAGGCATTCAAAGAAAATTAACTCACCATCTTAATAACCGCTTCTCAATGTATAGATAAAGGAATTATCACACACAATGGGATCATATTTAACATTTAAAACACAACATGGAAGAACCTAGAAGACATTGTGCAAAGTGAAGTAAGCCATGCATAGAAAGAAAAGGTACCATATGATGTAGAATCTAACAGTGTAAATTCATTAAAACAAGAGAGTAAACAAGTATTTACCTAAGGTCAAAAGGTTGGAGTAATAGGGAGATTGAGGCCAATGTGCACAAAGTTGGAGAGACAGGATGAATAAGCTCTTGAGACTTAATGCTCAGGACAGTGACCATAATCATTGAATCATGTACTTGAATGTTGCTGAAAGTAGATTTTTTAATATTTTCACTACCAGAGAAAAAGGATAATCATGTGAAGTGGTGGTTACATTAATTATCTTGATTTTGAAGATCATTTCACAAAGTATACTTACGTTAAATCATTGTTATGAACCTTGAACACAGACAATTCACTTAGCTTTCAATTATACTTCAGTAGATCCAGACAAGAAGAACCAGACTTAGCCCAGAGAAGATGTCTGTGTGTTAGTGTGAATAGAACATTAAGTGCATCTCATCTGTTATTTGCATCCAAGTGCCTCCCTGGGAAGTGATGTGTCTGAAAGTGGAAATGTTCACACTAAACTCTCCCATTACTGGTGTACTTCAGTTTTACAGCAGTGTTAACTATGAAGCATAATTTAAAATTTAATTTGATGAACCACTGGATCGTCACAAAATCAGGCTCTTTTTTCCTTCTCCCCATTTTCCTGTCCTCTTTCTATCTTACTCTAGTACTACCAGAGAATGCTAACTCTAGAATTTTCTACACAAGTTATGACAAAAATATAGAAGACTTTTCTTCCTGTTTTAAATCAAAGAATAGTCCCTGATAGAAATCAAAGGGCTAATATTAGACTCTAATAACTATGACACTGTCACTTCGTTAGTTGGTTTGCTGAAGTTTTAGCCTGAAGTAACAATTTTAAATAATGGATTTTTAAATTATATTTTATGTGAATTTTGTGTTTTACTCCACAGCATTCTCTATTCTTCACATCTGATATATAATACCAAAGCTATTTCTATGAAGTACTTATTGAGAAGTACAAATCTATACATGCCTCCTCTCGTCCTATTTTTCTAGGAAAGCTCATTTTTCATAACATTTATTTTTCTCTTTCTGTCTCTCTCTCTCTGTCTCTGTCTGTCTGTCTGTCTGTCTGTCTGTCTCTCTCTCTCTGTCTCTCTCTCTGTCTCTCTCTCTCTCTCTCTCTCTCTCTCTCTCTCTCTCTCTCTCTGTGTGTGTGTGTGTGTGTGTGTGTGTGTGTGTGTGTGTGTGTGTGTGTGTATGTGTGTGTGTGTTCACACCATAGCAGGTATGTGGAGATCAGAGGTCATCTTGTAGAATTGGTCTCCTTCTACAACCTTTGCCCTGAGGATTAGTTCAGCTTGTCAGACTTTACCTACTATGCTATTTTATTAGCCCCAAATTCATTTTTCAGTACCTTGGTTACAATAGCCAAAAGTCAACTGTAGCTAATGATTCCCAAGTTTCTATCTTTAGTTGTACATGTACTCCTGAGTGATAGATTTATATCTATCTGCCTGACTGATTAATCTAGTATATGGTAAAGCAAAGCACAACACTTGTCCCATCAGCTTTGAACTATATTCAAGAATTATTCCCACCTTGATCTCCAGATTTTCCTCCTCTAAGGTTTCCACTCCCTTTTAAATTACTTCTGTTACTGTTAATTTTGAGATTATGGGACTATATAATTATCTTCCTTTTCCCCTTCATATTTTCTCATACACTCCTCTTGCATATGTAATAACAACAATTAACTGAGAGACAGAGACCAATTCTACAAGATGACCTCTGATCTCCACATACCTGCTATGGTGTGAACACACACACATACACAGAGAGAGACAGAAACAGAGAGACGGAGAGAGGAAGGAAGAGAGAGAGAGAGAGAGAGAGAGAGAGAGAGAGAGAGAGAGAGAGAGAGAGAGAGAGAGAGACTCCATACTGAAGGTATAAACCACCACCTATCAGGTTGAACAAGTCAGAAATCTGCAAATCCTATCCTTGAGACATTCTTCATCCTTCACATTTATTCCTTCACCACATTCAGTCAAGGGTCTTGGCTTGACTGACTTTTCTCCACCTTCAGAGCTGCTCTTTCAATTCAAGGTCTTACTAGGTTTTCAGGGACCCCAGGTCTACCCTTACTTGGCTCTAATTGGTGTCCACACTGCAAACTTGACCAAAATGTCAACCCTATTATGTTACATGCATGCCTAAACACTTGGGTAACTTCCCATTGGCTTTAAGAAAATGTCAAAAAACTTCTTTGCAAGACCTTTATAATTGTATCTTTATCACCTCTCCAGTCTTATTACCTATCAGAATCCATCCCTCCGTGAACCCTTTTCCTGACACTATTGTCTTGAATGCCACTTTTTTGTTTGACATTGTTGTTGTTTTTCTCTATCTTTCTTAGTCTTGTTTAGTTTTGCCCTAGGTCTGTGAGTGATCCAGCTTCTGGGTCCTGGCCATCTAGGCAGTGTCAGGCATGGCCTCCCTCTTGTGGTGTGGGCCTCAAGTTAGAGAAGTTATTGGTTGGCCACTCCCCCAAGTTCTGAGCCACCATTGCCTCAGTGCATCTTGCAGGCAGAGCAACTTGTGTGTTGTAGATTGTGTGGCTTGGCTGTTGTCCCAGTCCCACTACTGGGAGCCTAAGCTGGTTACAGAAGATGGCTGGTTCAGGCTCCATAGCCTCCACTATTAGGAGTCCTCTATAGGGTCATCCTCACAGGTTCCAATGTACTAGATTTCCATATCACCTCTACACGCTGACCTCTTTCAGTTGTCACTCCCCTATCTACTCATTTATTTCACTTGTTTTGCCCTTTGTAACTCCCTCCCCATCTGATCACCCATGTTCCCATCCCCACCAACCACTAGTCCATCCACAAAAATTTATTCTATTTCCTCTTCCCAGGGAGATCAAGCATCCCCAGCCTAGACTTCTCCTCTTTATCTGACTCCTCTGGCTCTGTGGATTGCCGTGTGATTAGCCTTTACTTAACAGCTGACATCCACTAATAAGCAAGCATATGTATTTGTCTTTCTGGGACTGGATCACCTCACTCAGGATAAATTTTTTCTATTTCCATAAAATCAGAGAAAATATCCTTAATAACATTATGCTATATTCATAGAATTGGTGCTTAGCCCCATCGTCAACAGAGAGGTTTCCTCCAACAGCTGATGGGAACAGACATAGAGACCCATAGCCAAGCATTATGGACTCTCACAGAAGAGGGGAGGAAGGATTATAGGAACCAAAGGGGTCAAGGACAGCATAAGAATATGACCCACAGAATCAACTAAGCAGGACTCATAGGGGCTCACAGGTACTGAACTGACAACCACAGCGCCTGCATGGGTCTGTGCTAGGTCCTCTACATATCCGCTGTGGGGTTTTTCTAGCTTGGTATATTTGGTGAACTTCTAATTGGAGTGAATGCATCTCTAACTCTCCTGCTTGCTCATGGACTTTTCTCCTCCTACTAAGTTGCCTCATCCAGCCTTGATATAAAGGTTTATTGGTAATCTTATTGCATCTTAATTTGCCATGTTAGACTGTTATTACTGGAATGCTTGTTTGTTTGTTTGTTTGTTTGTTTGTTTGTTTTTTCTGAAGGGGAACAGAAGAGCAGTGGATCTATGGGAGAAGGGAGGGCATGCTGTGAGGCAGGGAGAGAAGGCTGTAGGTGAGATGAGGTATGTGAGAGAAGAATAAATTTTGAAAATCAGGATGGCATCATGACACATTTAGAAAAAAAAAAAAAGAATATTGTTTGAAGTCAGCCCCTGCTCTGTTCCTAATTCACACTGATCCGTCACATACAGCACTGACCTCCCAGTCTACCCTGTCAGAACTCTCTGTTCTTTTCATTCAAACTGATTATGAGAGTCCATATTTGAATATTTGTGGAACTATTTAATAATGGTTTGGCTTTGTAACTCTCCATAAGCTGTAAGCTCTTTAAAGGAGATGATAGCAAATTTACTGTCTACTGTGTCCTAACATGACATCTGCATCAGTACAGATGCTCCCTAAATATTTGAGTGAGCAAGTGGGATAAATGAACAATGATTCTGAGAAGATGCTATGAGTACACATGTTACACCTGAATGAAGTGAGGCCTAATAAATGAAATATTTTCCAGGGAATCATGCCCAGGATATAGCAAGAAAATATTGAGCCTCAGATCTATTAGACTCTAAAACCTCTGTCTATGCATTTAAAAACATTATGTTAAACTGCTTAAAAAGTAAACCAAGTTTAAATAACTATATTTTATGGTCCATTCTAGTATAGTATTAAGTGGCTTAAATATTATTTCTTAAAACCAAATTAATGAATTATCCTGGAAAAATACTGAAAGTCACAACAAAGCAATGTTAAGAAAATTGCACTCACCATGTCCCACCACCTAGAGATTACAGCTACCATATTTATTCAGTTCTGTGGAACATATTTTAGTATCTGATTCTCTTCAAAACCAAGATGCTTCTTATGAAAATGTTTTCTCTTGAGCATTGCTGGTCTCCTGGTGCCTTCATCTGAGGTTTTCATTTGGCCATTACTTACTGAACTCTGAGCAAGACAATCAGCATATTTTTATAATTTATTTTTAATTTTTATAGTGTTTGAGGGGAGGTTCTATTGATGTATTTAGAACCTCATGAATCATGAATATCTGCTATACCAGACACCCTCATACTTCCAGTTATATTGAAGTATAATTGATAAGAAATTAACATTAGTCTTCTTGACAAAATATACCCTGATACAGAATCATAATTTATACACTGATATGTTTGTGCAACATCAACAGGAGTTGTAAATGTCATACTGAGTGAAACAAAAGTTGTCATTGGGGAAATTAATTTTCATTCTGTATCTTTAATGACGAAGAAGTGCTTTATGAAACTTAAGGAAAAGAAGGCCTGTGAGGACTGGAAGTTGTATTCCATTTTTTTGTGACTTATGTGAAAAGAATGATCTAGCAGAGGTTAAAAATGCAGTGGAAGGCAAGAGAAATATTCAAGTTCCTCAGAATAAGTGAAAGAAAGAACCAAAAATGCTGACAATGCTGAGAGGCAGAGGTAAGCAGGTTCCATGACACTCAGGACCAGTATTAAATCATACACTTATCTGCGTACATCTGTTTCCTGTCACCATCTTAGAATCCATGAGTTACAATAGTATTTTGAAAATAAGGCATTCCACTCTGTTCTCCATTGCAGTCGTCACAGTATGTATGCCAAGGGCGGCTTTGTATTTCTGCTCAGCTCAAACTACTTTGGCTCCACTTAGGTCCTCTCAGGCCTTCTTCTTACACACTTCCTCCTTCTCCACAAAGACTTCTCCACGATCACCCTGGAACCTTATTGTTCTCGGCTTCTCATGAACCAGATATGGATCTATGGTCAAGGTCGCCTAGACACCCACCTGACCTGGCTCTCTCAGTCAACCAGGTTCCTGACGTGGTTTCTCAGAACGTGGCTAGCTATGAGCTCAATTCCCCTACCCTCCTCCCCTTGACCCTAATTGATATAATTGATATCCTGCACAGCTGCAGCCAAGAGCAATCGCTTCTCACCTCCTCACCCCCCTCCTTACATCCTGCTTTTAAAGTATATAAGCAGCCTGAGAAAATAAACTTTTGTCAGCTTGATCAGATTCCTTGACTTGCTGTCTGTTCTTCGTGTCTCTTGTCCCCTATTCTCTCCCTAGGGGTCCGAGGGTCTCAGTTGATTGTCCCGCAGGTCCAGACATATGTAAGAATAGTCCTCTTAGAACTCTGTTCTTTACTGCTCTAATCCTAGCCCCACTCCCTGTCATATAATGGGTTTCTCTGTCAAACCCATGGTGGATAATAGCTATTTGGGATCATTTGTTCTCTGAACCTTCAGATTTCAAGGACCCTTTAGGCATTCAAGGCATTCAAGAAAGCAATCAGCTTTGTTTGATTAGCAGGCTGTATCCTCAAGTGGTTAAAATACATAAGCCTTACAAATAAAGCTGTTGGTGCAGCTCAATTACTATACAGTGTTTACGAATACTCTGTGTGGAATTGGCTTTGGGCTTTATGTTTTGTTTCTAATACTATGTTACTTCTACAATATGTGGCCAACCTTCATAGCTGATAAACATCCATGAATCAAAGTCCACAGCCCCTATTTGCTTGATGATAGTCAGGGTTATACCAGCTCACATGATGAAGCATCTCAATTCCCTCTCTCAAGACAGCCTCTAGGACAGCAGGATGCTGTTCATCTGACCAATGCTAATATGGCTCCCTTCAACGAAGACAGAAGAGTTTCCTCATCCCTCCAAACTAGTACATGTCATGTCCAGATGAAAAAGTATCTGCTAATCCTACCAAGAGTCAGCAAACTATGGCCTGTAGACTGTCTGGATTTTCATTTTACGTAAACAAAGTTTTATTAGAACACAGGGCACCCTTTTGAATATGCATGATCTAAGGTTATGTTTACTCTCAAAGGTAGAATATATTGTGTTTGGCAGAGGTTGGATGAGAATACAAAACCTTAAAAATATCTTACTTAGCACTTTATATAAGAATGCAACCAAACTCTGATATGGCCATTCATGATCATTTTCTGAGTGTTTGTGCCTCCTGGTAGGCTAATCAGTAAGTGAGGTCATTGAAAAAGAATTCCTAGTGATAAGGAAATGAGTGTTTTGAATGGCAAGGGTGTTTTGATCGGCAAGTGCTATCCTCCTTAAACACGATGAACTTTACATCAAAGTAGGAAGTTTTACAGACACTTCCTAAGTGATGTTTTTATTCTTCAAATTTCTATAAAGGATATTGGATGTCTTCTCCATCATTTCAAACTCTACATTGCTTTACTAACAGAAAGGAAATCTGTCTTCAAATTCCTGGAGGCTTTGCATATCAACTAAGCTGCTCGAATAGAGAAAAGAATAAAAGGAAGAGGTTGAGGGCCAGACAATTAGAATTACACAGCAGGCCAAGCCAGGGACTTGAAGGCCACTTCTGGATTAAAGAACACACTATTTAGCATCAGACAGTTTTAGGATTTAACTCAATACTAAACCCTATCAGCTTTAGATAAAAACCTAACTGGTAACTTCATCAGAGTAAAACAGATTAAAGTTAGTCTTGAGTAAGAGTTTGATTTCCAAGTTTCACTGAGAGGTGTAAATTTCAATTTCTTTGTCTGCGATATAGAAATCATAAAAATATACCAGCTGATATGTATGTGAATAGCACTTATGTGTCTATCATAAAAATAGCTTATATTATAACAATAATTTTTAAAAGTGAAGTGATTATACAAATACACAAGTGTGCATTATGTAAATATGCTATTATTTACTATGTAACTAATTTTACATAATGCATACATAATGTAACTAATTATAAGTATTTATGTTTAAGGAACAGTTATGAATGTGTAAAATTACATGCCATATTGAGATATAAATTTATTTGTATAAAGGAAGCTTATTTACTGGCAGCTGATGAATGTGTTGTATAAATATATACTTGAGTGAATGAATTAACAAATAAATGAAAACTGTAATCTTGTGTTAAGAAAGTCAAATAATATATGTTTTGAAATTCTTCGGGAACCCAAAGAGACAGAGACTAACATATGAGCATCTGGTTTTAGCCAATTCCTTGTTAATATTTAACTTTGGAGAAAGAAATGTGTAATTCATTTTTCAAACTAGGCTCACAGTTAGGTATACGCTCTGCTTTCTAAGTGGATTTAGATGTAGATTTTCTGGGTGTAGTTTCCTGATTTAGTCTACAAGTTTGGACACTTTTCCTATTCTTGAAAGGAAAAAAAAACTCTCAGCAAATATATCTTCACTATCTCACAGAGATACAAAAATCAAAAGTCTATGGGCTCTGTCTTACATGGGCATCACAGACTGATGGCCATGTCATTTTCCTCCCTACCACATACACTCTGCTGCCTATCCCAGCTTCTAAGGGCTTGTCAGCCCTTGCTATTGATGCTGTCCAAGATGCATTGCTCTTCTCAAGACTATAGTTGCCTAAGCTTCTTCAGAGGTAACAAGAACTTTGGTTTTCGTCAGCTGAAATTAATTCTATCACTGGAGCACTCTCTTTCTCTCTCTCTCTCAATCTCTCTCTCTCTCTCTCTCTCTCTCTCTCTCTCTCTCTCTCTCTCCTGAATATTCACAGACAGCAGTAACATCTTAATTGTGATTAGCATACCATCAGGTCACTGTTAAGTACCATTCTCCCCTAAGCATTCCTAAGAAGCTGCTGTTTAGAAGATATGTGTGCTGGGTGGAAGACAGAAAAAAAGTGGCAATAAAGGACATGAAGAAGGCCTTGAAATGACATGAATGGAGAAGTGGAGGAGTTCAGAGAAGGGTGGGAAGATTGCACATAGAGTGAATATAAAGTTCCCCTGGTGGCACTGGACACAACACTCATATTAAAATAGTGAAAACAATGTACTAGACCTGTCCAATTAAAGGAAACTAAGAGTCTTAAAAATATATATGAGTAAACAATAAATTAAATACTGTGTTGATGACTAAAGGTTCATGGGCAATGGAGTATTTACTTGCTATCAAATAAACTTTCTATCATATTTATAAACAACAAAGAAGACTAGAGTAACATTGCAGTGAAAAGCCTCATGGACAATATCTCAATTACTTCATCAAAGTCAATACTATAATCAGACATATCAATTCCGTGGTGGGTTCTCTGATAAGATACAGGGAGAAACACGCTTCTGTAATATTATTGAAAAGATAAATAATTTTAATCATAAAGAAATATCTCACAAACCAGAATTAAAGGTACTCTACAAAGCACATGATGCAAAGCTTAACAATGGTAAAGGTGTGAAAGTCATGAAGAACAAAACTCTGCTCCTCATCCTAGGAAACTCAGTACACATTACAAGGAAATGCAAGATTAGACTTTGAAGTATTTTGGGTTTTTGTTTGTTTGTTTTTGTTTTTTGTTTTGCTTTTTTGTTTTTCTTTTGTTTGTTTGTTTTTTGCTTAGGTGACATTATTGGGACAACAGGTGAAATTTCAGTTTTTAATAATCTAAAGATGAGCAAGCATTCATGTATCATTGTTAACTCTGATTTGATCATTGGGTTTGCAGTATATAGAAGAATGTTCTGTATATTGAAAATGTACATTAAATAATTCAAGGCAATGGGATTTCAAACTACAAATTCTGTTCCTTTGGGGAACGCCCTTTCTTCTATGCTTACATCTTTGCTCCAAACATAAGCAAAGGAAAACACTAGGAATGCCCATATGACATAGATGACATAGATGGCATTCAGTAGAACATACTAGAAGCTCCATAGCTTCCAGAAAAAGGCAGGTGTCAATGCAGAATAAATACATTGATCTTTCATACAGTTAATATAGTGTATATTGTAAATGAAAGCTTATATGAATAGAAACTGTTATGTGGAACCATTCAAATGTGAGTTAAACACAGAATATATTTATGCACATTATAGAATTTTTAAACTTATAACTGTTAATGGCTTGCTGAGGCCAGCATTTTGATTTTTCTCTATTATTATGTATTATTTTCCTCTTTGTTTTCCATCATGATCTTGTAGTCCCATAGTGTGTGTAATTTCATAGTTTTTATATTGTTCTTCTCCGTGCTATGTTTAACTTAAACAATAAAAGTGAACAAACAAAATGAACATCTTCTTTCAATCCATACTGTTAGGCTGCTTGATCTTGATTGCTACTACTTATCATGAAATGAAAAATAAAATAAACAATTTTTCCATAGCTTTCATGCTGCAGCTTGGCTTTTCTCATGAGACTATGAGACCATGGGCTTCCATCTGTTCTATGATGAGTCATTGGACTCTCATCCTATACCTAGTACATAGTAAGCATTCAACAAATATTTATATGAGAAAAAATTCAAAGGCAATCGACATAGTCACTTTAATGTCTCATGAGCTGCCACTTTCCTAAAGGTCCAAAAGCAACAGAGTCAACCAATCATGGACTGGAATCTCAGAAAACATAAGCCAAAATAAGCTTCTCTGTATTGCTTGGTTAATTCAGGTACATACTACAATAATAGAAAGCTGACTAAAGCAGCCTGCCACAAACAATGGAAAAGGACATGACCATGTACACATGAACATCATAAGGCTCAGACAGGAAATAATTAGCTAAAAATATCCTCTTTTGGGGAGATTCAAGATTTCATCCTGGCCTACATGCATCTTTAGCCCTTCTTTATCTGCCTGCCTGCTCAGTGCTGTGGCCACTCTGTTAGCAGCAGAATTACTTCTCTCATGCCTTTCACTGGCTCAAAACTTCATCATCTCTTTTTGGCTCCCTCAGACAATAGCTAGCTTTCTTCTCCACCTCCCATCCCCTACCAGTAAAGGAATGAAGATTTTTTTTTAATCTCAAAGTCAGTGATGGAGTGAGGTATGAAATGCAACCAAAGAAGAAAATTTGAGATCGGGAGTATTTAAATAGTCACTTATTTAATATATACAGTGCATGACTGGGGCATGGGGTACATTCTTCACACTATACCTATAAATAGTAAAAGGTGGGTGTGCATCTCATTAATTAAATTATGCTTTAATTTGTTCAGTCTTTGTCTTTGCAGTTTCTATGGTTTAAATATTTCCTTATCAAAAGTCAAGAACTACCAATGTAGTTAAGACTTTGGACATTCATGGACATTCAGACCATGATGGTTCCTTACCTGTCAAGGGAATGGGTTCCCTGACAAAGGGACACAGTAACAAGTTTATTTTTTTTATTTATTGTCCTTTCTCTTGCCCTCCATAAATGTCAGAGACTAGATCTAGAACTTTCCAATCATCAGAAACAGAATCATATCCTTTAGGAATCACCCAGTCTTAATAATTCTGTTACAGCAGCACAAAGTAGACTACAGCATCAGAAAAAGTCCATGAGCAACTAAGTGGGTGAGGAAGGATAAAACGGGTTGGTAATGCAGCGGAGGAGACATGATGGATTACTTTATGTTATGGGTCTCATTTTTCACTAGTTTAGGGTCAGATACATGGAAGCAATGGCATAAGAGGTTGGAATCCATCTAGGCAAAAGTCAGATGGAAATGGGATGCAGAAAAACAGATGTGGAAAATGAATCTGCACATACCTGGTCCTCTATTTTTTCCTTAGTTATTGGTGTAGGGAAGTATATATTTGACTATAATTTATTTTACTGGTTTGACCTACAATCTTGGTGAATCATTTGCAGCAGAGGCTTTCTCCTGGTGTGACAGAAGCAGTACCCACATTGGGATATCCTTGACCCCAAGGCTAGAGATTCCTGTTGTAAACTGCATTCTATAAGACCTACTTGCCAAGCCCCACATGTATGAAGGCTGTGAATGGTGCATCGCAAATCAAAGGATATATCAGGGATGGGGAAAATGAGTTCAATAAGCTTTGAAAGGAGATGACAAGTGGGAGATGGCTCTTTTTTAAAGTGTTTGCCTGATCCCTAACACTCATGCAAAAATCTAGGTGCAGAAGTAAGCACCTGTAATTCCAGTTCTGGGGAGGAAGAGACAGGAGAAACCCAGGTGCTTGCTGAACACATATCATAGTGAATCAGTGGGCCCAGATACTGTGAAAGATGAAAATTAATGTAGAGGACAGCTACAGAAGATAATCAATGTGACCTCTGACTTTCTCAGGTACACACACACACACACACACACACACACACACACACACACACACACACACGAGAGAGAGAGAGAGAGAGAGAGAGAGAGAGAGAGAGAGAGAGAGAGACAGAGACAGAGACAGAGAGAGAGACAGAGAGAGACAGAGAGACAGAGAGAGACAAAGCCAGACAGAAAGAAGCAGAGAGGCAGAGAGGCAGTTTTACCGGAAGAGCTTTGCAGAGGGAGGTAGAATGAGGAAACAAACTAGACACAGGTGAAGACAGAACATGCCAAACAATGAGAGAGGAACTAGAGACTAAAAAAAGATTGCTGGAGTTAGTTTGAAGCCAAGCAGAGCAATTCAGAGGCAGAAAGAAAAGACAGAAAAGCCAGATTGAATAAATCAGCTGGGAGAGGAGTTTGAGCCAGAATGGCTGAGTTGAACCAGTCAGCCTAGAGCCCAGTAAGAACAAGAGAAGGTGAGCTTATTAAGCAGTAAGTCTCAGAGGCTGAAAACATTCCAGGTCTAGGTTAGATTTCATGGAGGCTAGAAGCTTCCAGGACTAGGCCAACATTCTCAGACAGAGGCAGTAAGTCTCCAAGACAACAAACAAAGCAGACGAATAAAAGATCCTTTTACAATTTTAAGCTGCTGGTCATTGCCTTTAAGACCATCTACATGTAAATTGGTACTTAATAACAAAAATGGTCAGTTTATAGTTAATAACCAAATAGGTCAGTTGATATCAACCAGTCTCTGTAGCTAATATACAAAACACGTGTATAAAGGGGGTATAGTTGCTGTATAGCAAAACTGTTTCAAAAATTAAGTTGGGCTTCTATCTATATTACATTTTATATGTTCTTTCAATTTGCTCCCTACTCATTTCCAACCTACAAAGTAGAGACCTGTGCATTGTATCCCTCCTATTTGGAATATGGTAATATCTTGTATAAATGACACTGAGCTTTAAAAGCAGGCAGGCCTGTCCTTTGTCCCCCTGCCAATAAGCCACATAGCCTTGAATATATTTATACACCTCTCTGAAACTTTCCTAGAGAAAATGTCCACCTGTAGATATTCACAAGCACCGAATGGGACGATGTGTGTGAAGGTGTGGCCTAGTTCTGTCACACAGCTAACCTAAAGATCAGATGTTCTTGTCTGTAGACAAAGGTCTGCAGTCAGCACTCCATGACCTTTGGGATTCTTCTAGAACTCATCATTGCACCTTCATCAAACCTGCATGTCTCTTTTTTTACTTGTCTTAATCTATTCATGCTGTGGTAGCAAAAAACCTAAACACAACAGACTGTGAATACTTGGTTGTTTCTCAAAACTCTGAAGGCTAGGAAGTCAAAACTGAAGGTGCTGATGGATTCCTGGGACCAACCTTTCTTTATGCTTCATAGACAGCTTCTTATCCCCACCTACTGAAGGTATTAATTAACCAGGTGATCTCCTTTCAGGACCTGGTCACTCACAAAAGCCCCTCCTCCTGATATCCACCATTATCTCCACCATCATCTTTGACTTACAGTTTCAGAATATGTATTTTGGAGATTTTATATGTTTAGAACCCAGCACTTTTACAATTTTAGATCCAAGCTGGAAGATAGGCTTCCTATTTGATCTCCTTACCAGTGTTTAGTGAAAGTATCACAGAAGCAGGGTGGAGATACACTCCAGGGAAACACCTACCAGGCAGCACCCCCAACCTCAATTTCTACCTCATCTTCCTTCATGCCTCCCCAGGGTACTGTAAGGATCCCTAGAGTAAGGCAGGCTTGGAGCAAGTGGCACAAACTTGTAACAAATGGGACATACTTAATGAAGGGTCTAAAAGATGTATATCATTTAACAAAGCAATTAAATACATCATGCAGGGCCATACCACCTGGGCCCTGGGGTCTGCACCTATAAGCCTAATAACATCATTAGGATCATGCCCCCACAGTCAGCCTCAGATGTGAGTTAATAAAGAAAGAGTAATGAAACATATAACAGCTTAAAAATAGGGGGAGGCATTGGTAATGACAGATTAACATATTGAATAATAAACTATGTATTTAGCAAATTAATAAAACCAGGAAAAGTGTTTAGGAATAGCACTATTCTTCCAGCTTTAGACTGTAAATTTCTTTTCCTGTTAAAAAAAAAAAAGAAGGAAAAACAAACAAACAAAAATAACAAAAATAGTAAGACTGGATCCTACCTTTGAACATCATTCCTTATCAAGTAAATACTAGATGGATTTTGCTTATCAGTGATGATAAGTGAAAACATTCTCACTGACAAGCAACAAAATATAAACTCTGGCTTTTCCTACTACTATTTCCTTTACCCCGGACAAGCCGTGTTACCTCCATTGCCCAGATTTCTTTTTTTTTTTTTTATGTTTTTTATCTTTTATTAATTTATTCAGATTACATCTCAATTGTTATCCCATCACTTGTATCCTCCCATTCCTCCCTCCTTCCTTCTTTCACCATATTACCTTCCCCTAGGTCTGTGCCCAAAGGGGACCTCCTCCTCCATTATATGGTCATAGGCTATCGAGTCTCATTGGTAGTCTGCTTATTCTGTCTTTGAGTGCCACTAGGCCTCTCCACCAAGAGGAAGTGATCAAATATGGGGCACCAGAGTTCATGTCAGAGTCAGTCCCCACTCTCCACATAACTGTGGAGAATATCTCCTGTCCATTGGCTAGATCAGAGTACCAACTTAAATAATGGGAAAGGGTGAAAAAGGAAGGAGGCTTAAGAAGAAAGGGGCATGTTTATTTCTGAAAGTTGATGCTTACCTCACCATTCTCTAATCAAGTAAATATATTTAAGCCAATGTGAGAACTAACAGAAAAGCAAAAGCAGTGAATAGTTAGTGCATGAAACAGGTTTCATATGAACTGCAAACTGGCAAGGAAGATAAAGCGCCTATTATTTGGTTCTTAAACTGTACTGAATAATACAGGAGTCAAAAAAAAAAAAAGCAAGCAAGCAAGAAAGAAAGCTTGCTAAGTAACTGAGAATTCACTTGAAATTTCACAAAACCCCGTGAGTCACCACCCACAACATGAACAAGCTCAGTTACCAGTTACGAGGCACTTAAAATCCAGTAATCTGGTCCTAACAAACAATAAAAAGAAGCTCCTGCTCAGAACCTGTAGTTTCTTAGGTATTTTAGCATGGCAAAACAGGCAGTGTCCCACCTCACTCCAGGTGTCACACAAGAACCCAGTTCTCTTCACTATCAATGTTAGATGCATCCTATATCTAAATCATCCAGTGATCACGCAGGATGGTAGCAGTGACAACCCAAGACAAATGTGTCTTTGCTCCTGTCCACTGGGAGGAAGAACTTCCTCTTCTCCCAGTCATGTGCTATAAGGCTATATATACTTCCCTTCAAGGGAAATGAGGCAATTTATACAGACTATCCATTGAATTGCTCCTGTATCTCATGTAAAGGGGGTGCTAAAGCAATACAAAAACACTTTTCTACAAATTGAATAGGTAAAAGATATATGTGAGAACAGACGATTGGGCCTTCTAAGAGGAGAAAAGGGGAAATGGAGGATGGGTGGGCAAAAATAGTGTCATTACATTTGTCACGTGTTAAATGGTTGATAGTTGCATGGCCAGCACTAAATCAGGTAAGTAGCTGACCTAAAACCAGAGACCAATTTCTACAAGGGAGAAAACCAACTCCCTATGTATCACCAGGCCTTTCTATAATTCCCCTTAAATACATTAAGTTTATACACCCAAAAGATACATGACAACCCTATATACCCAGAAGCATCAAATAATACAAAAGGAAAATCAAATCATTTCATCTAGATAGTAGAAAACTCAGAACAATAGAATCAACATTTGAAGTCTAGGAAATTAGAAATATCCAACACATTAAATGTCACACACAGAAAAACCATTTGCCATAAATGAGTCAACTGAACTATGAATACACAACAAAAAATATCTGGACAATAATAAATATTGATGTGCCATTTAGTCCAACTTGGCATTATTGATACTTGTTCATTGGAAAACAACACTTAAAACCTGCCAGAAGTACAGAAAGCAATTATAACTTCTCAAATGACTAGTCATAAACAAAGCTCCTCTGCCTGATAAGGCTTCTCTAATTTCTTCTGGCTGCCACTGATAATGGTCTGTAAATAATGCTGCCTCAGTATCTGGTGTCTAAAATATTTAACACTGAGACAAAGACAAGCTGGCTAGGTACTGGCTTCGTTTTAGTGCAGATCTTGATCCCAAAATATTTACTCCCCATCTAAGCTCAATCCAGTGCTGTAGAGATAAATGCCCTATCTACACAAAGAGTTTTTGTTCCATGGGAGGAAAGACAGGGTGTGACTCCCTGAGAGAGCACGGTTATCTCTAAGACTAACTCTAGTTTGTTATGCAGTAGGACACAAGCCAGGAAATTCAGTTTGGAATGTCACCCAGTTCCTGTCTCTGTGATTCTCAGCTGGGTCACTAAACTCATTAGGAACAAGTCCAGCTCTGAGTATAGAGCAGAAAAACAAACAAGCAACACAAACA
The DNA here is from genome assembly GCF_964271855.1 of Acomys minous. Taxonomy (NCBI): domain Eukaryota; kingdom Metazoa; phylum Chordata; class Mammalia; order Rodentia; family Muridae; genus Acomys; species Acomys minous. The sequence goes on along the minus strand of NC_140493.1, from coordinate 41,996,473 downwards.
ATGGAACTCTTCCCTTCCATCCTCATCTCAGTAGATGCTCAGCCAATCTTTGAAAAATGAAAGATCTAAACATGTAATAGAATGTTTCCATTCATATTTGTTTTCATTGGTATATATTGGGGATGGTAAGGAGTTATGGGGGAGATAGGCTTCAAAAGGATTATATTTTTGCATAAAAGCATCATACTGGGGCTAAGAGTGTGATCAGTAGGTGGAGTGCTTACCCAGAATGCATAAAACCCTGTATCCAATTCCCAGAATTGTAAACTGGACATAGTGGGTGCTTGTCTCTCATCTCAACACTTGAAAAGAAGAGGCTGGGGGATCAGATGTTCAAGGACATCTTTGGACTACAAGAAACACTATCTCAAAGAAAACAATCCTCATGAAAATGAATACCATGTATAACGAATGAATATTTTAATTGAACTAAAATGCCTAAATGAAGTCAGGGATGACCAACATTACTTTTTCTGTAACAGTCCCACTTTTTTGACTCTTGACCAGTCTTATCTCATTCGTCTGAGATGTTATAGACTCTTGAACTTCCTGTCATGAAGTCGGCTGCAAATTTAGTTTTGTAAACATCTCTATCAGTGCTTCCTACTCAATATTCTTCATTGTAGTCCCATTGCCGCAAAAGACATTCTCAACAGGAACTGCCAAGCTTTCCCTATGTAAGGAAAAACAGTGAATATTCTTGGCATTAGTGCTCATGTGATCTGGTCTTTGTTGCAGCTATTCAACTCAGTCCTCTGCCAGTCTGCAACAGCTACAGGCACCATGAAAAGAAATGAGTGCACTATTTCAAACAATGCTGTTTACAATCATTCAAAAAATATATTTATGTCCATGTTAGTTTACTTTTGTTCTTTTTATAACCAACCATATGAAGATAAACTCATCTTTTGTCATAGTTAATTATAAAACAGGTGATAGGCTGTGTAAAAATATTTTTATGAATCATTTGTGAATTTTGGTTGGATCATATTGACCACCCCAACTCTTCCCTGATCCAGTCACACCAGCCCCTTCCCTACCCACCCTTTCTTTCTTTCTTTCTTTCTTTCTTTCTTTCTTTCTTGTCCATCAAGACCCATTCTTGGATGTGTAGTCTTCTTCTAGAGTATGGCTAACTTATCAGGGACTACACTCTTATACAAAGGCAATTCTCCTCTCAAAAGTTAACAAATGTCAGATCTCCTTGGTTAGTATGGGACTTCATGCTCACCTCTCCTCTTGGTGCTATGATTTGGTCAGGCTTGAGCTTGCACAGGATTTTTGCATGTTGTCATACCTACAGTGCCTTCACATGTAAAACTGCCTGTTATACCAGAAGACAGTTGCCTTGCAGTCACCCACTGCATTTAGTCACTACATTCCTTGCCTCCTTTTCCTCAGAGATCCCTGAGACTTTGGAGGAGAGGATGCAGCATATAGGTTGTATTTAAAGGTGAACATTCTGGAGACTCCAAGACGGTGGCAAGATGTGTAGACATTGTTTAGAAGCTGGAGTAATTGAGGCAGGGAATTGAACTGATTTCATAACCAGGAACACCATGCTTTCTGCCCCACTACAGTGGGAGAACTCCACAGCTCAACATAAATAAACTAGAGACAACCTGCTTACCCCTGGACATGGGAAAAGCACTGATCTCTGCAGAGCAGACCATTGCGGCAGCTACAGGCAGCGGTGGCAGCTGAGGTAGGCAGCTATGAATGACAGAGGTGATTGGCGTGGTATCCAGAAGAACTGAAACATACTAGTGAAGGACAGCAGAAGCTACCACCCAACATCAGAGATAGCAAGAAGACTAAAGGACAGCATAAGAATGCAAACAACAAAAACCAAAACAACTTGACATCTACAGATCCCAGCTATCCCAAAGAAAGCAGCCCTGAGAACTCAACCACAACCGAAATACAAGAAAATGACATCAAATCCTTAGTAATGAAGATGATAATGGAGGAAACACATAAAATCCATAATCAAATGCAGGAAGATGCAGCCAAAAAGGTAGAAGACATAAATGAAGCCTATAGAGAGGCAGTGGGGAAAAATTAGGAAAATACAACAACTAGATGAAAGAAATCGATAAAACAGTTCAACATCTGAAGATGAAAATGGAAACAGTGATAAAGGCGCAGACAGAAGAAAAAACAAGAACAAGAGACCTTAGAGAAGAAAGGTGAGCTTCTCTAGCAGAATCTAAGAAATGGAGGAACAAATCATAGGACTAGAACTTACAATCATAGAACTTAAAGCAACCGTCAAAGACAATGTTAAATCGGAAATATTCTTGACACAAAATATCCAATAAATCAAAGACACCATGAAAAGAAAAAATCTGAGAATAATAGGCATCAAGGAAAGAGAAGACACGCCTGACTCCAAGGCTCAGAAAATATCTTCAACGAAATCATAGAAGAAAATTTCCCCAATTTACAGAAGGTTGTGCATATAAACATGCAGAAGGCCTACAGAACACCAAATAGAATACAAGAAAAGAAATTCATCCCACCACATAATAATAAAAACACAAAATATACAGAACAAAGAAAAATATTAAAAGTGGCAGGAGAAAAAGGCTGTCTAACATACAATGGCAACCCTATCAGAATTATACCCAGCATCTCAGCAGAGACAATAAAAGCCAGAAGGTCCTGGACAGAGGTCCTGCAAACCCTAAAAGACCACAGATGCCAGGCCAGACTACTAAACCTAGTGAAACTATCAATAACCATTGCAGGAAAAACAAAATATATCATGACAAAAACAAATTCAAACAGTACCTCTCCACAAATCCAGCTTTACCGAAGTTACTAGAAGGAAAACTCCACCCCACAGGGACAAGCCACAACCAAAACTGCACAGGAAATAGATAAATACACCATCACAAAACACAACCACATAAACTGTCTATGGTAACCAACATCAAAAATTAAGGGACTTAACAGTCAATGGTCATTAATATCTCTCAACATCAATGGTATGAACTCTCCAATAAAAAGACACAGACTAACTGAATGGATGCATAAACAAGATCCAACATTTTTCTGCATTCAAGAAACACATCTCACCCACAAGGGCAGACATTACCTCAAGATAAAAGGCTGGAAAAAGATATTCCAAGCAAATGGTCACAAGAAGCAAGCTGATGTAGCCATTTTAATATCTAATAAACTAGACTTTCAACCAAAATTAATCAAAAGGGATGAGAAAGGATACTTCAAAGGTAAAATACACCAAGAGGACATCACAATTCTGAACATCTACGCTCCAAATACAAGGGCACCCACATTTGTAAAATATATTAACAAAGCTTAAACCACACATTGACCCCCACATATTAATAGTGGGAGATTTCAACAACCCACTTTCACTGAAGGATAGGTCATTGAAACAGAAACTTAGCCAGGAAATAATGTCATTAATCAATGTCATGAATCAAATAGATCCAACAGATATTTACAGAACTTTTCACCCAAACACAAAGGATTATACCTTCTCAGCACCACATGGAACCTTCTACAAAATTGATCACATAGTAGGTCACAAAGCAGGCCTCAACAGATAGAAAAGATTGAAATAATACCTTGTATCCTATCAGATCATCATGGTCTAAGGCTGGACTTCAACAACAATATAAATAACAAAAGCCTACACACACATGGAAACTAAAAAACTCTCTACTTAATTAAACTTGGGTCAGGGAAGAAACAAAGAATGTAATTAAGGACTTCCTGAAATTCAATGAAAATGAAGGAACAACATACCCAAATTTGTGGGATACATCAAAAGCAGTGCTAAGAAAAAAATCCATAGCACTAAGTGCCTTTAAAAAGAAATTGGAAACATCTCACATAAGCAACTTAATGACACATCTGGAAACCCTAGAAAAAAAGAAGCAGAAACACCCAAGAGGAGTAGTTGTCTGGAAATAATCAAATTCAGAGTTGAAATCAATAAATTAGAAACAAAGAGAACAAATCAAAGAATAAACAAACCGAGGAGCTGGTTCTTTGAGAAAATCAACAAGATAGACAAACCATTAGGCAAACTAACTAAAAGGCATAGTGACACTATCCAAATCAACAAAATCAGAAATGAAAAGGAAGACATAAGAACAGACACTGAAGAAATATAAAGAATCATAAGGTCCTACTTTAAAGGCATATATGCCACAAAATTTGAAAATCTAAGGGAAATGGACAGTTTTCTCAATCGATTCCACTTGCGAAAATTGAATTCTATCAGACCTTTAAAGAAGAGCTAATACTGATACTCTTCAAGCTACTAGAAAAGACAGAAATGGATAGAACATTGCCAAATTAATTCTATGAGGCCACAGTCACATTGATACATAAATCCCACAAAGACCCAACAAAAAAAGAGAATTTCAGACCAATTTCTCTTATGAACATTGACACAAAAATACTCAATAAAATCCTAACAAAGCAAATTCAAGAACATATCAAAGATATCATTCACCATGACGAGGTAGGCTTCATTCCAGGCATACAGGGATGGTTTAATGTACAGAAATCCAATTAATGTAATCCACCATATAAACAAACTGAAAGAAAAAAAACACATGATCATCTTCTTAGATGCACAAAAAGCACTTCACAATTTCTGACGCCCATTCATGTTTAAAGTTTTGGTGAGATTCAGGAATACAAGGCACATACCTAAACATAATAAAGGCTATATACAGCAAGCCAATAGCCAACATCAAATTAAATGGAGAGATACTCAAGGAAATTCCTCTAAAATTGGGGACCAGACAAGGCTGCCCACTTTTTCCATATTTCTTCAATAAGACAACAAAAGGAGATCAAGCGGATCCAAATGGGAAAAGAGGAAGTCAAATTATCCCTATTTGCAGATGAAACAATAGTGTATATAAGTGACTCCCAAAACTCCACCAGAAAACTCCTACAGCTGATATACACCTTCACCAAATTGGCTGGATACAAAATTAACCCAAAAACGTCAGTAGCCTTCCTATATACAAATGACAATCATGTAGAGGAAGAAATTAGGAAAACTACACCCTCATGATAGCCTCAAGCAATATAAAAATGTCTAGGAATAACTCTAACCAAGCAAGTGAAGGACTTGTTTGAAAAAAACTTTAAATCTCTGAAGAAAGACATTGAAGATGACATCAGAACATGGAAGGATCTCCCTTGTTCACATCGTAAAAATGACCATTTTACCAAAGGCAATTTACAGACTCAATGCAATCCCTATCAAGATACCTACACAATTTTTAAAGACATTGAAAGATCAATTCTCTACTTCATATGGAAGGAAAAAAAAACAGAATAGCTAAAACAATCCTATATAATAAAAGATCCTATGGAGGAATCTCCACACCTGATCTCAAGGTATGCTATAGAGCAACAGTAATTAAAATATCATGGTATTAGCACAGCAATAGGCTGCTTGAACAATGGAATTGAATAGAAGACCCAGAAATGAATCCACACACATATGGTCACTTGATTTTTGACAAAGAAGCCAAATCTATTCAATGAAAAAAGGATAGCATCTTCAACAAATGGTGCTGGTCTAACTGGATGTCTACATGTAGAAAAATGAAATTAGACCCATATTTGTCACCATGCACAAAACTCAAGTCCAAGTGGATTAAAGGCCTTAACATAAAACCAGAGACACTAAATCGGTTAGAAGAAAAAGTGGGGAAGAGCCTGGAACACATTGGCACAGGAGACAACTTCCTGAAAAGAATATCAACAGCCCAGGCCTTAAGATCAACAATTAGTAAATGGGACCTCATGAGGCTGAGAAGCTTCTATAAGGCAGGAGACACTGATAACAGAACAAAGTGACAGCCTACAGACTGGGAAAAGATCTTCACTAATCCTACATCTGACAAAGGTCTAATATCCAAACTATATAAAGAACTCAAGAAATTAAACACCACCAAACCAAATAACCCAATTGAGAAATGGGGCTCAGAACTAAACAGAATTCTCAACAAAGGAATATCAAATGGCTGAGAAACACCTAAAGAAATGCTCAATTTCTTTAGTCATCAGAGAAATGCAAATCAAAATGACTCTGAGATTCCATCTTACAGCCATTAAAATGGCTAAGATCAAAAATTCAAGTGACACCATATGCTGGCGAAGATGTGGAGAAAGAGTAACCCTCCTTCATTGCTGGTGGGAATGCAAACTTGTACAACCACTTTAGAACTCTATCTGGCACTTTCTCAAAAAGCTGGGAATAGGGCTTTCTCAAGACCCAGTTATTCCACACCTTGGAATATACCCAGATGATGCTCCACCACACAAGGACATATGCTCAACCATGTTCATAGCAGCCTTATTCATAATAGCCAGAACCTAGAAACAGCCTAAATATCCCTCAGTAGAATAGATAAAGAAACTGTGGTACATTTACACTATGGAATACTACTCAGCTATTAAAAACAAGGAATTCCTGAAAGTTGTGGACAAATGGATGGAACTAGAAATGATCATACTGAGTGAGTTAATCCAGAAGCAGAAAGACTCCCATGGTATATACTCACTCATAATTGGGCACTAGCCCAAAAGCCATGTCCCCATGAAAGTCTTCACTTGCCACGAGATTGAGATAGATGTGAGGACATCCCACTGGGACTCTAGCTAAGACAAATATAGGAGATGGGGAAATAGAAGGACCCAGAGTGTCCTAGAAACCTACAAGAAGAACATTGTGACAGGTGCATTGGGGCCCTGGGGTTTCTGCTCAAACTATTGCACTAACCAAGGACAATACATGTAGTAAACATCAAACTCCTACTCTGATCTAGCCAATGGACATGACATTCTCCACAGTTATGGACTGACTCTGACATGAACTCTGGTGTCCCATATTTGACCACCTCCTCTAGGTGGGGAGGCCGATGGCATTCAAAGAAAGAATAAGCAGGCTACCAAGATGAGACTTGATAGCCTATGACCATATAGTGGGAAAGGAGGTCCCCCTTGGTCGTAGACCTAGGGAAGGGGAATAGGGGGATAGTGGGAGGGAGGGAGGAATGGGAGGATACAAGTGAGAGGATAACAATTGAGTCATAATGTAATATATTAATAAAAATTTAAATTCTGTATGTAAAAAATAAAAGTGCACACACAGACACACACAGACACACACAGACACACACACACACACACACACACACACACACACACACACAAATAAGTAAAGATGGGCATTCTGCATAGACTTATTTTGACCCGTGGCTCTGTGTGAATTCACAGACCCTGGTCTAAACGCTTCTCTAACATCTGATTTAATCAACAGCCATGATGCGGTCATCTCTTCCGCATTGGCTCACTCTTCCATCATCCCCATATTCTACATTAAGGAACTTCTTGTGTGAATGGGCCCGACACTTAACTGTCTCATCTGGTTTGATGCTGTCATTCCTTCCATCCAGCTGCCAAATGTCCATTTGATTGTGAAACTTTTTCTGATCATCTAATCTTACAACAGTAGCCTTATTCTTCATAATAATACTTCCTTAGCTGTCTATTAAGCATTTAAATATGAGATGATCAAATAGCCATTATCAAGATAATTTCAAACATAAGAATATAATCTTCAGCATGATATATATTCAATGATGGCCTACCCAGAATTCTGATTTGGAGAGCTTAAAACCCAAAATTTGTGCACTGCCTTTTAAACTCAAAGCATACCACACAGGCAACTGTTTTACTCCTACTTCTTTTATGATGCTGATTTCATTTCTACCAACTATTACAGCTATTTGTGTAAATTTCTCCATCTCTTTTTCAGTATAGAATTCTCTAAGGCACAATCCTTACTCTATTCATATTTGTATCCTCAGAGGGATTTGCATAGAATAGGTACTTAATACATCTTTGTTGAGAGAGTGAGCACTATTTAATATACACTTACAGCAATGAATTCTTACTATTAACTTTTGGATTTGATTTCCTGTAATCACTATGCTTAATGAAAGAGAATGAACTCTCTCTCTCTCTCTCTCTCTCTCTCTCTCTCTCTCTCTCTCTCTCTCTCTCTCTCTCTCTCTTTCTGTTCTCACAAAATGAACCCAGAAATGAGCAGAAATACAACCTAGTACCCATCAGTATGTGTGGTGAGATTTTTTTTCTTTGTGCTTAAGTAAAAGCTGTATAGCTACGAACACGAGATGCATTTGGCTGATTCTTTTGAATATTAACAGTTACTTGTGGGGATGCATGTGCATAATTATCCTTGTTATGAGTTACAGGGCACATGAGCTCTGCAGTTTGGATGCTGCTGCACCAGTTGTAAGGTGCCTTTGATATCAATAACAATGAGTAATATGGACTAGTGGAACAGAACTTATTCCTAACCCAGCTTCTGACAGGGTCAACTCCTATCTCTATGGCACATTTCAGACATTTGGATGGAATTTTTGTCTGGCTGTGACATTTGGCAACAATGACAGAGTAATCAACAATTGCCACCCCCTTTCACAATTGAACTTGCCAAACCTAAAAGGTGACTGATTCTCTCATCTATTGAGGTTAAGTTTGACAAATCTTTTCCTCCCCTAGGTGTGATACCTCTGAGGTTATAAACTAAATGGCTTAATGCCTCAAGGAGCAACCTATTAATAGCACAGAGCCTGAGTTCTGCAGACAAGAACCACTATTCACTCAAAGAGGCTTTTTGTGTTCCAGAGAACACATCATGCTACTCTGGTCCATGGCTTCCAAGCAGAGGAAAAAAATGCCTTTGTCAGAGGCATTTGCTAATTGCTAATAACATCCCTACTGGAATGCCTGGTGGAAAACCAATATTCAGCCATTGGGTTTCTTCCTTCTCTCCACAGTATAATGCTGCTTCTGAAAACAAATACATTTATTCCTAAGTTATGTTTGTAGATACCTTGTTTTGCTTTTATTATATTGTACTATTGTTGCCCCAAGATGATTTTATCAACTAGGGTTTCTTTTAAAGGAATAATTACTCTAAAAGTTGAGACTCCTGAGTTTGAAATGGATATTTAGAGAGCAGAGAAGTTTTACTAATGATACCGTGGATATCTTGAAAATCTCTGGGTTACAGACGCCAGCAATAGAATTGGTGTTCAAAGAGGGGAAAACCACTGCATCCTGATGCTGGGCTGCCACAACTTATAGCAAATAGATGCCTTCAGCTAGCACATTCCACTGCCAAGTGTGAAATCTATTCCAGTGGGAGGTTTTGTTGTTCATTTGGTTTTTGGTTTTGTTTGTTTCTCCTTTTCCCTCCTTACAGTGTGAGGCATGCTGTTGTCCCTTTCTCACTCTAGTCACAGCCAACTTCACGTTCTCCATGGCAACTATACTCCTTCCCCTTCAGTGAAGTTGTGCCTCTCTTTCTTCACGTTTCATTCAACTGGTGAAGAGCACTATTTGTACATCTACACTGTTACTTTGCTGAAAATCCAAGCCACCTAGCTCTTCAAGCTTTACGTGAAAAAGCCAGTCAAATAACAAAAAGGGCCCAAGTCTTATATCAAAATCGATGTAACTTTTAGATGTTCTCAATGGTTTGCAAAGAAATTTGCCTTAGAAATATGATTTTCTATATTTTTCCACGATCATTGTTCCAATCAATGTACTGAGTTATTTATATGAATGAAATTACATTTGTTCATTAGAATGTACATATTTTGAGCAATATAATGATATATATGTAAGAAAACATCATAATGAAGCCCATTGTTTTATGCAATAACAACATTAATAAAAATGTGTAAACTTATTGAAATATATTAACAGACTTATATGTCTTACTATTGTTTGGTAAGTCACTAGAGATTTTTACTGAATTTTTTTTTAAATTAGCTAATGTGTCCTTGTAGCAATGCCATTTCTGTTTTCATTATGCTTAGGTAAATTTATGACCTAAATACAATATATAACAATGATTCACAATTTTATTTACATAAGTATGAAGTGTTAAGCTTTAAACAACCAACACAAAAACTGCAAATTTAGAAAGTACATTATTTGAATGATCACTGCTACATTGATATAGAGTGGACTTCCCCTTCAGATCCAGAGACTTCACACATATGGACTCAACAACAAGCAATCAAAAATATTCACAAAATATGTATCTGTGGTGGACATCTACAAGATTTTTTCTAGTAATTATTTACTGCATAATAAAGTGTAACAAGTCCCTTCATGGCATTTACATTATTTTAGACAAAATCAGTAACTTGGGGATGACTTAACATATATAGAAATGGGGCTGGTAAGGGACCCAGTGGCTAACAGTGCACATTGCTCTGCCGGAAGATCTGAGTTTGGTTCCCATACTCACAACCATTCTAACTGCTGCTTCAGCAGATCTGATGCTCTTTTTAACCTCCACAGGCACCTGCACATATAGTGCATACTCATATACTCATACAAAAGTATAAAATAAATATTTAAAAGTAAAAATATAGAGAAAGGTATTGTAGGTTCTATGGAAATATGCAAATGATATACTGTTTTATTTCAGGAAGTTGGCTTTCTGTAGACTTTGCTATCCACAGGGGTTCTAGAATCAACCAGGCTAATGCTGGGGAATAACTATGTTAACTAATTTTAAAATTCATAGCTCACATGATAGTCTATATCACATACATCCTACAGTTTGCTCTTTTATTAATTTATTGGAAAATGATTGTGATTATTGTCATTACTTGAACAGCCAGGATTTTGACTCCTTGAGATGAGTGTGAGGGTCATAGCTTTACTGACAGTGAGACATATGATTACTCAGGATTGTATTGTAGATGATGAGTGGCTTCCAGTGATGGGATTTGGTGAGTAACGTTAATCCTGTGATTCACCAGAAAAACCAAACAACCCAACAAGCAAAACCAAAAACCAAACAAACAAACAAAAAACCTGACTCCATCATTTTGGGCCAAATTTAAAGTATTTGTTAAATATTAAATACTGACCAAGTGATAAGTTTTGGTCAGGACCATTCTCCAGAATTTCCTGAGAATGACCTTGAGCCACATGTTCAAGGGCTTATACAGGCAATGGCACATGCCTTTAATCCTAGCACTCAGGAGGCAGAGCTCTGTGAGTTTGAGACTAGTCTGGTCTACAAAGCAAGTCCTGGACACCCAGGGCTCTGTTACACAGAGAAACCCTGTCTCCAACTTTGTCCCCACTATCACCAATATGTGTGTGTGTGTGTGTGTGTGTGTGTGTGTGTGTGTGTGTGTGTGTGTGTGCGCACAAACATATAGGCTACCATACTTTGCCACGAGGCTTTGTTATTTTCCAAGAGCTACAATTCCCAGCATTTCAGGAGATTAACTGGTTTCTTAACAGGTGGGGTTTACAGGTTAATTCTTGGGCATTACAATAGACCGGTCTTTTCTTCAACCATTACCAACTGCCCAGCTTTCATAAGCACTAGCCTCTAAGCATATTTAGTAACATATTCAAACATTCCTCGGTGAATCCTTTAAGAAAACGATAACCTGGGTTTGAGGGTACACAGCTGTTATCACAGCACTTGAGAGGTGGAAGCAAGAAGAATCAATAATCCAACATCATTGTTGGTATCATAGGGAATTTGAGACAAACCTGGGAATCATGAGACCATGTCTCATAAAATAAAATGCAATTTCACAAACTGTGTAAGACTACACTCCAATAGTCACTGAATAAAGTCTCTTTTGAGGTGGGTCTACAATCGCCTATAAGTAGGATCTGGTCAACCCCTAGGTGACAGAATGTTGTATGAAGAGGTATAATGCCTGGATGTGTTTCAAAGACCAAGGCTTTATTATAATGTGAAATGTTTTCATTAAAAACATTTGTAATGTGTTCACAAAGAAAAAAATGACCTCACAGTCCATCTAGCCAACCTATGTATCATGGACCCACTAATTTGACCAAAATAAAGAATATGCCTACCATTCCTTATCCTAATATATCTGTGGTATGGACCATTTGTAACACTGAATTATTTTATATGCTTTATTAAGGTTTGCTTAATGTATAAAATACTACCTATTTCATGACACTACATGGTAGCTTGAAGGAGAAAAGGATATACTTATAACCATCATTGTAACGCTATCAACATACCCTAACATCATCAGTCATCTGTAAGCTTATGATTTAGTCTTTACATACTACCTTATAATATAATTCACCAAGGAAGAGGCTTCCAACATTAACTATCTAGAACGCAATTAGTGCCCCCACACACAATAAAATTGTATATTCTTGTCTTTTCACACAATGGAGCTTATGTAGGTGTTCAACCAGGGAGAAATGGAAGTGGGTTAGAAGCAGTAGATAGACACAGTGAAGAAGAAAACAGTAAAGTACCAGGAAAAGAATTGTGAGAGCTAGAGAAAAGCTGATGGCTGTTAATTAGCTGGATCGCAAGGAAACAAACACTTAACTGAAATATTATAAAGAAAAGAGAGAGATAAGGAGCCTATCATCATGTGATATTCTTTTTTAAGTTAGTTTTTTTCTTTCATTAACCCAAATATGTAAAAAAAAAAAAAAAAAAAAAAAAGAATGAATGATTAAATCCAGCTTCAACTACTTGCTTTCACTATATTAGTAGAATTTGTACCCTGAACATCTAAAATGTCAATTTAAGATAGGATCATTCAATTATGTCAAATGCCCTTGGAGGACTAATATCTAGACTTAGTCTTTCACCACCTGAAAAAGAAGTTTAAGGCAGATCTCATGATGCATGCCTGTGTTCTTAGCATTCAAATGGTTAAAGCAGGATTGCTGAAATTTCCAAGTTAGTCTGGGCTATAGTGAATTCTGGGCCAACTTAGGCTACAGAGTAAGACGGCAAAACAAAACAACAACAACAATAACAACAACAACAACACAGGTCAAATATGATTTATCTGAAATAAAGCTAGTATTACTTAATTTTACTTAGTAAAATGTATTTTAGTAATAATTTAGCTATTAAACATAACTTAATGATTACCATACACTAAAGCCCCAAAAAATATTTAAAATCAATCATTATTACAAATCAATCATTGTTAAAATCTAACTGAAAATTAGGTGACTTACAACTAGTTTGAATGGTCTTGGATCTGCATAGGGAGAACTTCAGGCCTGCAATCCTATACTCTGAGGATGCTGGGTAGTACAGTGCTTGTTAACATTTTGAGATCCTCGTTTCAACCTTCAGCACTGAGAAAACAAAGGTAAATGGGATGGAAAGTTAGTTAGTTCAGGCAGGACCAGGAATCAGAACAAACTCAGCCCTTGTATCAAACTCAGTTTGGTTTTTTGTTTGATTGATTGATTGATTGATTGATTTTTAAACAGAAAAACAAAATGAAACAATCCTCTGCCCTTCCTGTCTCCAGTGGTCACTATTAGCAATCAGTAGAAGGGTGGATATGGTATTGTTGTGCCAAACAATTCTGTCTCATGGGTTGTCATCAGGGTGTATGCTTATTTTTGTTTTCTGTGACCCCCAAGTTAGACTCACTACATTCATTATATGAGCTCAGTGGTGCTACCTCTAAATTACAAGATCAACCTCATGGCATTCCTGTACATTTTAAACCAAAAATGATATCATCACCGTGTCCCTAAGTAGCCCTCCTGGGCAGGACTGAAAGGTACAGTATGTGATCTCTCACTTCTGAGCAGCGCACACCTGGCCTATCAGAAACACACTACATTTCTTTCTGAATAAACACTCTTGTGACTGACAACCTAGAGTAGTCCCCTCTTCTTCAGCCAGATAGCCAGAGCAGCCAGATAGCCCACACCTATCTTTCAGGTTTCTGTCTGAGGGTCAGATCCTGCCCTGCTCGCTGTTCTTTGAGAGACAGGGTCAAGGTTGTCTTGTGGGTGCATGCCTTCTTTCTTGATGTGAAATGGGAGCAGCCTCTTTCACTTTCGTGATGAAGGGCAGTGAAGAAAGGCATGTTCATAGCAACTCTCCCCAGAAATGACATCTATAAATACTCAAATGATTTCTCTCAGAATTATCTTTGATATCTCAAATTCAAGATGCAAATTACTAAAATACCTGAAGTTTATATAACTTGGAAAAAGATGTGCTTCTTAACAAAAGTCATAAATCACACACACACACACACACACACACACACACACACACACGCACACCACATACGTGTTGCACAAATATACTGGTACCTATGCATATAAATATGCAGTTATGATACAATGCTAAGTTCTAAATAGGTATTTTTGTTCTTGATGCTATTTTTGTTTATATTGGTTCGAGATATTTAGTCAATAAATTAAAGAAGTTTCATCTACATCCTCATTTGTACTCCTACTAAGCACAGATCCCAGTGAGTCCCCACCTGGTGACTTGGTGAGCAGTTTATGATGTGCAACCTGATTCTCAAAGAATTTTAAAGCTAACTGCAGAAGGGACAGAGGGCAGGCGGCTTTCCTTGTCTGAGTTCATGCCCTAATTTTGAGCTGTGAACCAGAAAGGACCCTAGCAGCCCACAGGAAGTAGGCATCCCAGGCTATCTGACCAAGTGAATTTAGGTAGCCCTGGATCCTGGGTTTTAAAGAGAATTGTCTTGGTTGGTGCTGGTCAAAGGTCCTGACAATTTGTATTTGGAGCCACTAAGGTTGGGTATACATTAAGAGGCAAAATGTATGCACAGTGATGCTCAGGTCTGAGCCCATAGAAACTGACCCACTCAGGGAGTTAAAGCCACAGGAGGAACCCAGGGTATTGAAAAAAATCTCACCTCTTTTCATTGTATAGGATGTACATAAGGAAGAAGGGCCATTTCATTTCTCATTTTTAGCATCTGCAGATAAATTACCATTACCCCGGTCTAGGAGCTATTTCACACCTAACCTAATTATCTGTGTCCAAGAATCTGAGGACAACATGAAATCACAACCAGCAGAGTTGATTATTTAAAGAGCTGTAGCTCTTTAATTGGGTTGCATAATGAATGGCTCTCAGAAGAAAAAGGGGACATGGAAGCATGCAAGTTGTATGTGTGTCACCCTGAGACTTTATGCCTACCATTTAATGAAGAGCATTATGAAAATCAAGTCACTTTATTACATATAAAGAATGTATATTCTGACTTTCCCTATTAAATTTCTTCTTGAATGTTTAGTTTGTGCCAAGTCACTGGGATAATGAAGAGGAAAGAAGTAACTTCTGCTTTCATGAAGTGCACAGCTGAGGAAAGAGGGGATAACCCAGGAGACTGATGGAGGGTCACACGATGTGACAGAAGCCAACACAGCATATGAAGACTAACACTAATATTTGTATTTGATTTTTTTTTGAGACACAGTTTCTCTGTATAGTTCTGGCTGTCCTAAACTCATTTTTGTAGACCAGGCTTGCCTTGAACTCACTGAGATCCCACTGCCTCTGTCTCCCTGAGTGCTGGGCTTACAGGCATGTGCGTGCTACCATGCCTAGCTAAGAAAAAACATTTTTGAGAAAAGTGAAATCTAAATATTTGTGTTTATAAAGAATTAATACATGTTGGAAAGATGTAAGGCCTCCCTCACTGGATCACACTGGTCTCAGACTCACAGAGATATACATCTGTCTCTGCCTTCCAAGAACTGGAATTAAAAGTGTATTTCCAGATCCAATGAGTATTTTTGAATGACATGATAAACCACAAAAAAAAAATAGTAGTTTAGTGGTGCTTATTAAAGACTACATGATATGGGAATGTTTAATGAAAACCATAATTTAAACCTCAGGTCTTCCAGTTCAGGTAACAGTCCCTCATGAACCCTGTGCGGATCCTGCTGATTAAGGATTCCTTTTGAGTTGGAGGTACATGATCTAGGAAGAGCACCCTAGGACTTACACAGAATTCACTATGAATGTGAACTCATTGGTGAGCATCTTCTTTTGCAATTGTCCTTTCCTATTATCATTTCTAAATTTTACACTATTTTGAGATATTCAAATTATAGACTGTGAATATTCTTAGAAGTGTGTTTAAAGAATCATTTTTTTAAATTTTTGATAATTTTGATTTCTTGTTCCTAAATCTAAAACATGTCAGGAATTTGAAAACAATTCGAGATTCATTCACTTTTTCCACTATATGCTTTAATTCTAAATGTATAATTGTTTATAAATAGATGTACTCTAAGTTTAAATAAGACAAGGGAAAATAATTTAGAGTAGCTAACAAATGCTATAACATTAATTATTACTTAGCACCCCTCTATGATATCTGTTCAAGAATTGTTCTAGACATGGACTCTCAGATTCCCTCTATATAAGACAACAACTTTTCAATTTTCTCAATAATGTGAAAGACAGATAAGCCAGCCGGTCCTATAGCTCAGTTGTTCAGAATTTATTTAATTTTTTAAACAAATTATTATTTTAGTGTGAGTTCTCTATCTGCATATATACCTGCATGCTAGAAGAGGGCATCAGATCCCACTATAGATAGCTATGAGGCACCATGCGGTTGCTGAGAACTGAACTCAGGGTCTCTGGAAGGGCAGACGGTGCTCTTAACCACTGAGCCATCTCTCCAGCCTTCAGAATATATTTTTATTATTGGTGAGTTAGATAATTTCTATCAAGCATCAGAATACTTCTTTGGTAATATCATGTAAGTGTTTAAGATTTTACTAAGAACAGAGAGAGTTTCTAGCAGTTTCTTTCTGCACAGTCCATAAGAAGTGGAGCCACAGAGGATGAATCAGGGCCTGCCAAAGTTTCTCTTAGCTTCACCTCATGTGCTTTCATGCTGGTATCTGCGTCCTGGACATGCGCCTGTCTGAGCTGGCTCTATGGGAAATTCATGTAATTGTGGAAACCATGCCCATGTAGTTATATTTCAATGCAAGCTAAAAAAAAAAATCCACAAATCAACTTCCTATTAATTCAACAATTTTTTTAGTGGGGATGGGAAGGTCCAATGTTGTCTTCCCAAGAAAAGCTGTCTCAAATGTGGGGAGAACGGTTGTCACTATTGGCATCTGGTAGGTAGGTAGAAGCCAGTGGCACTGATAGATATAGAGCAACCAGTGAAAAGAATTATCTAGAGCAGTGTCGGCAGTGATTAGATTAGGATTGCTAGCTGGGTCCTGCTACCTGGGTCTCAAAAAGATGCCCTAGTCAACACAATGCCATGTGACAATTCAGGAAGTAGGAAGGAGCCTTTAAAGTAGGTGTAGATTGGTATTCTAAGGGATTGTGGTCCTTCCTTTTTACAAACTGTGCAAAGAAACAGATTACATAATAACATTTCTGGGTCTAGCTTGGGGCTTTGAAAAGGGCCTAACAATTGTTTCCCCAAGTTTCTGTTTCATCTCTTTGAGGATAAATCCACTTCATCCTTCCATGTCTGTGTTCATCCTGGATGAACATGCTTTTAGGGTGTGTGTGTGTGTGTGTGTGTGTGTGTGTGTGTGTGTGTGTGTGTGTGTGTGTGAGAGAGAGAGAGAGAGAGAAAGAGAGAGAGAGAGAGAGGGAGAGAGAGAGAGAGAGAGAGAGAGAGAGAGAGAGAGAGAGAGAGAATGGATACTGGAAGAGAGAATTGACCTGCTGATGTGATTTATTGATTATGTTTACATGTGTTTATTTATTTATTCTATATGTGGATGTATATGTGGAGGTGAGTGAACAAAGGGCCAGAGTTGCTCCTCTCCCTTCACAAATTTTATTCTGGGATTGAACTCAAGCTGTTAGGCTTAGCAGCAAGTGTCTTTTTTACCTGCTGACTGCCTCAATGGTTCAAATTTATAGATTTCTTTCAACAGTCTAAACAATTTGACTCAATTTCCAGCTCCCAAATAATGATATATGCGACTGGACTCCAGATTTAGGCACTGCCTGAGCTAACAGCTCTACTTCTGCTTCCCAGCTGGCACCAGGTGGGGCTTGTTCATGTAATTTTTTTTCAGTGTGCTCAACACCTGACCCAGCCAATACCTTGCCCTCTCTGCCTGGATTCCCAGGTATCTGCATCCATAAATCTGGCCTTTGGTATCAGGTGGCTACTGTGGACAGAAAATTGTTCAAATATTTAACAATGCTACTGTGTATAAAAGTTACCCTTTTGATCTCTTCCTAATGACAGACAAGCACTCCCTTATTAGTCACTGACCACTGGTCTTTTCCTGGAGAGTCACTGTGTATTTACTTTAATAGAAGTCACATACTGCAATTTGTCACAGGCTGGACCTCTTAAATTATAAGACATAGAGAGAAAAAATGTGTGGCAGACCTGGAAAGATGGTCTGCAAACCACTATTCCAGGAAAGCCTTGGATTTTGCCAAGACCCTGGGATAGAATAGCATGATTTCATATACAAGAGGCCATGCAGTCATATGAAAATTAACGAAGTCCAGAAATAATGAATAAAATTAAAATTGGGTATTGTGTTCACTTATTATGGGAAGATGTTGCCCACTGACATTGAGAAAAAAGAAAGTATGTGTAAGCTTCTTTTGAACCAAATGAGTTTTCATGTCCCAACCATGATCATTAATGGTTCCCACTGAGGTCACATGTTAACTATTAGGCATCAAAAGGCATAAGTATAGGAATGATCTTTGTCCTGGATTCTAGATCTAGGAGTCTTATTCAAAATATAGAGTGTGTTTTCAGCTTAAAGACATCAAATTCATCTTTCTTATTTAATTATTTCATTTTTTTTGGAAGGAACTGAGATACCATGTTACTTAGAGAGCACCTCTGATACTTAGTTTCTCTTTTCTGCATGCCAAAAGTGTTCTGGATATTCTACTGAGAAGATTTTTGGATGAGATTAACACATAAACTTGTGCACTGTGAGGGATGGAAGATTGCTCTCCATAATGTGAAAGAGTCCCATTGAATCAGCTGAAGGCCAAATAGAACAAAAGTTTGAACTTCCACAAGCAAGAGCGTGATCTGCTGAAGATGGCCTTTGAACTTGAGTTGCAATGTTGGCTCAACCCTGGTTGCCAGTGAAACTATAAATTTAAGACTTGCCAAGGGTCCATCAACACGTAAACATAAAATATTTCTCCTTGCATCTATGTTGTTTTGTGTATATGTATTCATTTTGTTGCTCTGGAGAACCCTAGCTGTTATATAAGCCAAGGAAAAGATTTTATACTTTAACTTAAGCACTGAGAATAAGCTAGCAAGCATAAGGCACATGAAATGATCCATTCCTTCGAAGGCTTTGGGGCTTGCCTTTAGCAATAGTCTGCAATGGTGGCTTTCGGTTGAACAGCAGAGAACATAGCTTCTTTGGAGTTTGTCTACGTTTCGTCTGGGGGGAAAATGTGTAACTTCTAAAAAGCATGTTCCATTATGATATGGTGTATTATTGGTGAGACAGATGGGGTAACATGTCTTTCCCTGGGGCGAGGGACAAATGGCTAAGCACTGCTAGCACACTATTAAACTGTTAAAACCACCATCCGCGCTAATGAAGCTCTTTATGTTGTTATTTGTGCATGCTTTCTGGTGTTCTCTTTGCTGTAAGTAAGCATAGACTGTGAGGGATGGAGCAACCTGACTTCCCAATTAGCGGTTGTTGAACTCTCCTTTACCACCCTAGTCGCCTACTCTTAGACCATTGCCATCCACTGAAAACATTCCAGAGATGCCTTGAGGAACAAATGCAATGATTGCTCAGCTCCTGAGGGCACAGCCTCAGCCACAGCTACTAGATACAAGCCTCAAGAACTCAAGATGACGCTACAGCTTCTGCCATCTACAAGAGCAAGATCACAGCACTTCTCTTTGTCCTTAGCAAAGAAAAGGCTTTGCCTGAGGCTGAGGAAGTAAGGCTATGCTGGATTCAAACACAAGCCTCAGTGGCTGTGACCTTCTGGGATATGAGGCTGTTCTGGTCACTTAGTGAGATGCTCTCTCCATTGATGGCTGGCTTTCCTGGAGTTGCAACATCTGACCCAAAGAGAACAGAGCTGATTTTGTAAGGCAGAGAAAGTTTGCTGGCTGCTTGACAACTGAGGAAGAAGCTTCCTGGCCCGGCTTCAGAGAGGCAAGGGCAGGAAGAGTGGCAGCTGAAACATAAAATAGCAAGACAGGAATTGAGACTGCAGAAGGATGAAGGATGCTCAGGGGTCAGAGAGGAGAAATTGTGGGCCCTGATCTCTCTGGAAGGCTTCCAACGAGCTATCAAGATTTGAGGCCAAGGGCTCAAAGCTGTAACACTGGCTACAGTCAATGGTTGAGCAATCTATGTATCTAGGGCTATCTGGAATCTGCCACATCAGCAGTCCCCTGCCCTGAGGAACCCTGACCTCATCATACTGCATAAGAGCTCTAACATTTCTAGGACTATTGAGCCTGAGACCCAAGACCTATACAATGACAGCCTCAGGGTTTCTCTCTCTATGATGAAACACCATGACCAAAGCAACTTGAGGTGGAAAGGGTTTTACAAAGTCTTTTAAAATCCAAAATTTCTCAACTGAAGGATTCTGTAAAATCAAAATTAAATACTTACTTCAAGAGGAAAGAACCAGGGCATAGTCACAATCTTAAAGCAAAACCAAGCTACAAAGGTGTAATTTCCAATTATCTGGAATTCACTCACGATCATCTGGGCTCCTCCAAAGGCCTTGGGTCACTTCTCTAGCTCTGCCCTCTGCATCATTCACATATTGTCTTCTAGGCTCCAGCTGGCTCCACTCCACAACTGTTGATGTTCCTGGTGGTCATCCCATGTTACTAGCATCTCCCAAAGTGCTAGGGCCCCTTATTGCAACTGGACTGCATTCTTATCAATAGCTCTCCTGGGCTCTTTTCAGGGACTCCAGCCCTGCCACATAGCTGCTGTCCATGACCCCTTCATGCCTTCAAAACAAGTACCACCTGGTGACTCTTGCACTAATATGTTTGGCTGCCAGCATGAGGTACAACTTTGGCTGCTTCTGGAGCACAGCATGCTCACCCTATGAAACACTTCCCAGAAGATTTCATCTCAGCAATACTGGTCTCCTCTTAGTCAGAGCTGGTTCCTCCGCCCTCTCTGACCAGCATTCATTGTCCCAGCAAAGCAAAAAAATTTCCCCCTTATTGGTTTTGGTCTCTTGTTAAACAAGCCAAGTCTTTAGTCCCAGCTGACAAGAAGCACAGATTCTTCACACAAAAGACCCAGTAGAATCTTTGCTTTCCTCTGAGACTTCACAAGCCAGGCCTCCATCATCTGTCCTGTTCACAGCACTCTTATATTCCAAGCTCCTAACACTCAATGGCTTCTCTGGCCCAAAGTTCCAAAGTCTTTCCACAATCTTCCCAAAATCAACAGGGTCATGTCTGTCACAGAAGTACCCCTCTATCCTGCTACCAATTTGTCTTACTTAGGGTTGCTATTGTGGTGATGAAACACCATGATCAAAGCAACTAGGAGAGGAGAGGGTTTTTGGCTTACACTTCCACGTCACTGCTCATCATCCAAGGAAGTCAAGACAGGAATTCAAACAGAGCAGGAACCTGGAGGCAGTAGCTGATGCAGAGACCATGGAGGAGTGCTTCTTCCTAGCTTGCTAATCATGGCTGCTCATCAGCCTGCTCTTATATAAGCCAGAATCACCAGCCCTAGGATAGCACCACCCACAGTGGACTGGGCCCTCCCTCATCAGTCACTAATGAAGTAATGCCCTACAGGCTGTTCTTATGGAGTTATTTTCTCAAATGAGTCTCCTTCTCTTAGGTAACTCCAGCCTGTGTCCTGTTGACACAAAACCAGTCTGCACAGACAGTAACACAAGATGGAGTATTGCCCACTGCTGCTCCCACCTGCCTGTTGCTGCCAAGCACCAAGAGAAGTGAAATCGACCACAGGCAAGCCTTTCTCCCTGCTTATTTGTGATTTGTGACTTAGATGGGTGGAGCAAAAGGGCCCCAGGTAGCTGAAAATCTACTTTCTAAATCTATTGTTTTCATAAGACAACCAACGCAAAGTATGTCTTGGGAAATGTTCAGTGTGGGTAGAGTAGATTGAGAAATGTTTGCCAAGAATATTAGCAAGTATTGGAAGCATACTCTTATGAATTGGCTCAGGTAGGATGAAGACTTACAGTTAATAGCCAGAGTGGAACAGAAATATGTATGTTCACATGCACAGTTGTTTACAGAGCTGCCCATTCTCATTTCCATCTTCCCATTCCACATTCATATGAGCACGTCTACATGTACATGGTGTATGATCAGGGTCTTCCATGTACTGCGGCTTCATTCAGCCAGGTATGCAGACCTTATGCCTGACCATAGATGAATTACTGGGCCTGTGGCCTAATCCTTACAGTGCTTACTCCCCAGCAGAGGAAGAAAGCAGTTAAGTACAAATCTGTGTCAATAAATCAATACACAATAGGATCCATCTAGAAAACAGAAGGGTTCCGTACTGCAAGAACACAACTGAGGGAACACAGTTCAACCCAGAGTGTGAGGAGGAAGCATGAATCGGGCAAGCTGAGCAAGAAACATGGTTCAGGAATGTCTTATTATTCTTGTCCATCCTGTGCCTATATTCTATCTATATATCAGATAAGACGGAAGGGAAAAGAGAGTGGGGACCATTCAACTCAGAGTTCGAGTGATTGAAACAAGTACCAGGATCCTTCTTAACACGTTACTACTGACACTTTGTGACCACTCTTTCCATGACAGTTCCAGGAGGAGGCTGTTAATGTTCGCTGTGAAGCAGTTATTTGCAGCCTTTTGGTTTTAACTGCATAGTACATAATCATTACTAATCCAGCCAAATAGCTCAGCTCCATGGAGTCTCATATTTTGTGAGCATAACAATAACAGCAACAGTAAACCCCCACGCATACCCTAGGCCTTTCTTGGTTATAACCTGAAGGTCAAATTCTTGGTATTGAGGGAACACCTCAAAAAGAGATTTCCGCTGGGTAACCAATGTGTTTGGTACTTTTTAAACAAGATAAATCGGCTCATGCTACAGCCTAGACACATTTACCTACCTAGGCTGACTCAGGCATTATAAGCATTACGGTTACCCACTACGAACCAGGCTGCAGAGTGTCTGACAAAGAAACAGAGAGAAACACAAATAAACAATGTCTATAAACTAGGGAGAGGATAAATGCAGAGGCAGGGCTGCCTGGGAACAGAGGGTGAGGGCAGCTGCTTGGGGAGAGGTTCTGTTTTAGCCTTAGTGGAAGATGAATCACAGCTGGTCAGACAGGTGGGGGGCGGGGAGAAGAGGAGGAGAGAGGGGTAGTATCTCCCACACAGAAGACAGCTTTTAAAATGGTGCAGAGCTGCGAAGAGCTTTGCCCCTTTGTGAGCCAAAGCTGTGTCGGCAACGGCAAGGCCTGGAAGCTGCAGCTTTGCAGCAGGGAGAGCCACAGGTGATGAGAAAGGCTGCAGCGACTGGACTTACGTTTCAGAAGCATCACTTGGAAACAGTGTGAAGGCCACACTGCACTGAAGAAAGCCAACACATGGAGGGTGCATGAGCAGGAGGCAGCAGCAGCATAATTGGTTTTATGGAGAAAGCTGCTTGGGCTGGGGAGCTGGTTCAGCCATTAAAGGCTATGCCCACAACCAAAAATATAAGAGAAAGAATTGTTCGATATGGTTCTACCGCTTCCCAAGCCTGCCACCTCCCCATCAGTTTCCGCTGCAGGCACAAGGCTTTTAGCCTGAAATTGTAGTTTGCATTTTCTTTTAACTTTTCTCCTGGGATCCAGCATGAGGTATAACAAAACGGGTGAGGGCTGAGAAGAAGGCTTGCCGAGCTATAGAACGCCAATCTCCCAGAATCCTTTCCATGGCTCCTCCCTGGCCTTAGAGCCAAAGAATGTGATCTGCTCCCACCGTTACTTCTTGCTGCCAGTGCAAACTCCTTTTAACCTTATGCCCTCATATGTTCCATGGAAATTTTACTTGGATACTTGGTTACTAGTGAAACAAGGCCTGTCCATTTCAGTTTACACAAGGAATAGAGGCCATGAAAAATAAATGATGCGACTTGGCACAGGTTATCCTATGTAGTTAAGAGGTAAGGTCTGATCCATCATTGGCCTAGTATAGTGGCTTAATATGACCAATTATATACTTTTTAAAAAATGTATCATTATGTATGTAAACTGATAAACTGATGTATCCAGCTGATTTGAATATTATTAAGCCCTAAAAATGAGCTATTGCAATACAGAAACACATGAAATTTTGTAAAAAGGCATCCCACAGAGATAATGCAAAAATCAGTGATTGGCAGCCACTAGAGGAAAGGAACAAAGCAATTGGTGAAATACATAGGGTGCTTAGGAAAACGAAACTACCTTACATAATTTCCTAACGGTGGGTACATTTCATCATACACTTATCAAAACCTAGGGAATATACAGACAAGAGTGATTCCTAATGTGAACTGTTTATTCTAGGCAATGTGCTAAACTAATGTAGGTTCATTATTACAGCAAATGTTCCACTCTAGTGGGAGTTATTGATACCAAGGAAACACTTCTTATAACTTGGCCCCCAAAGAGGACACTAGTCAAAGTGTAGATGCCATCTGAAAAAAAAATGTCATTGGTTTGGCTTCTAATGCTCTTTCTATCTTCAATAACTCACTGAGATAGTCTCACTAGAATTCACTACTTCAGCCACACAGTCACACATGACCAACAGAGAAGATACCAGAAAAAGTATACAAATGCCGGATACCTCCCAGCACATGTGGTTCTGTTGACACACTCAGTATAAGCAATGATGGAGCTCCATTCTCTTGCAAACGTTTTCTACAATATTGTCTCATATAGTACCATCTGTCATAAACTTCCTCTTTCAGGATATATTGAGTTTTACTTGCAATACACACACACACACACACACACACACACACACACACACACACACACACACAAATTAGTTTCACAAATAAAGTACGTATTACTGCAATATAACATTGAGTTCCAGTTTTATTCTTCTTTCTTTTTTATCTTGTTTTATGTTTGTCTGTATTTTTGTTTTGCTTTTTGAGACAAGTTCTCACTATGTGGCTTTGGCTGTCCTGGGACTCGTTCTGTAGACCAGGCTGGCCTTGAACTCATAGAGATCCACTTATCTCTGCCTCCCAAGTGCTGAGATCAAAGGCATGTGCCACCACCACCAGGTCTAATTTTATTAATCCCTCACTGGAGATGACACTTGTTCCTTGCATTTTGCAAGCACATTGAGTTATGCTAATCCAGTGTTGGGCATGGTTCCATGGAAGTGAACCAGACAAGAAGAGCTTCGAGGAGAAGACAAAATGCATTAACCTGAGCTGAAATCTGATCCAGGGGATGGCTACATCTTCATCAATCACTTCCCTATGTGACGAATGTGCAATAAAAAGACTGAGACTATTTCCCAATTAGTGTGGGCCATGAACACATGTGAAAGGGCCTGCGGCTAAGTTTATAGAAAACTGTAATGCATGATGAAATATAATAGAAAGAAGACAGGACTGAGCAATGATTTACCCACCCTGAAGGTGCCGAGCAAATCTTTGTCTTTCTGACTAGTGACTGCATCCTTAAGGAGTGAATGCAAGACTGTCAAAGAAATGTCCTTATCAAAGAAATGACTCATGGGAGAGTTTGACATGTGGATTTCAGAAGACTGCCATAAGGAAAAATAAACCTACTGTGCCCACCTAAGGAAAGGAGAGAGGAGGGATAGGGGAATATAAAGAGTCTGGAAGTTTCCCTGTTGTTCAGTTCTTGGGATCTTAGCACAAGTCCAGGCACTGAGAGGCCGCAAGATGTGTATGTTTGGCAGCCGTTCTCTGCCTTCGTGCCCTCAAGCCTTCTCTCTCCTAGAATGTCTGCATTTTCTGCACGTGTCTGTTTTGCCTTCATTTTGTATAAATGCCTATATATGACAAAAGTTGACCACCTACCCACAATCCCAGGCCTCTTACTCCAGATAGCCTTTTTATTAGAGTGATACGGATCTCTGAAAATATCTGTCTCTGTGTCCCTCTGAAAATCAGAAAAGGAAAGAAAGAAGGGGGAAAGAAAGGAATAGAAAAAGGAAGGTGGAAATTTCAAAATGATGCCCCACACACATGGGGGCATGTTTTCTTTGCAGTGAATGTGTCCTTGGACTGTTTAGAGAAGTCCCTGAGACAGGGGCCCTTTGTGTTAAGTGAGCCGTGAACCACATGTAGACAAGCTGAAACACACAGTCCTGTTCCCTTGCCCGTTGTATAACTTGAGTGAAATCAAACTCACAACAATGTGGCATCAGTAAGAGAAACTGGACCAGAGCAGAGGGACCAAATCTGACCTAAGAACTAATGTAAAGGAAGAAGAACACAGGAAAATGTTGAGAGGTGCCAGGAGTCAAGCAGGGATGGTGCTATTGGCTGAACCTGGTGACAAGTAACAACATGACTATAGGTAAGCCTTTCTCATCTCAGTACACTGTAGTGGTTTGAAAGGGAACAGCCAATAGGCTCATATAGTTGTATGCTTGAACTCCAGTTGAGAAAACTGTTAAGGAAGGATTAGGAGGTGTGGCATTGTTGGAGAACATATGTCACTGAGGGTGGCTTTGAAGTTAAGCCTTATATAGGTCCAGTCTTCTCTGTGTCTCTGTCTCCACGTCTCTGTATCTCTTATGTCTCTGTCTCTGTGTCTTTATCTGTCTCTCTGTCCATCTCTGTCTCTCTGTCTCTCTGTCTCTGTCTCTGTGTCTCTCTCTCTCTCTCTCTCTCTCTCTCTCTCTCTCTCTCTCTCTCTCTCTCTCTCTCTCTGTGCCTCCCTCCCTCCCTCTGCCTCCAACTTGCACATAAGATGTGGGCTTTCAACACCATGCTTGCCTGCCTGCTGCATTGCTCCCTGTCAATGATGGTTCTGGACTCAGCCACTGATACTACATGTAAGTCACCAGTTAAATACTTTATTTATAGGTTCCATGCCATGATGTTGCTTAAGAGCAAGAGAACAGTAACTAAGACAGGTACATTGTTATATGGGTAGCACATGAGTCAGTGAGTCATCTATTGCTCCATGCTATTTTCCAGATACCAGAAGGAAACATCCACCTTAGTCATTACTGATGATTCAATGCACTCTGTTGCTCTTCAAAATGACAATAGACAAGAGGAAGTATGAAATGTAATCAAGTACATCAAATATGATCTTGTGGTGCAAGACATTTCAACCCAGTCCTTGCCATGTGACGTAATGTTCTACAGGGAAATAAACAACTGCAAAATTCTCTATGAATTTGAAATTCATAGAGACTGGAATGAAAATTTTATGTAAGAAACAGCAATCTTAAGACTGAGAATTACACAACATATAGGTAGTGGCTCATTTAGAAGCTTGCTGTCCTCTGTCCTAGGGCTATTCAAGGCTGGTAGAAAGAAAATCAAACATAAATTGGAAATCAACCTTGTGAGCACTGGAATGTACAGAATGTTTTACTTACCTTTGCTGGAACCTGGATTTACATTAAATACCTGCTTCCTCCTTCCCCTTATCCCCCCTCCTCCTCCTCTCCCTTCTTCTTTAGCTGTTAATTTGAGGCCTAAAAGTTTGTTTATTCTTAAGGTTGAGGGGAGAGAGAGATGGCAAACAAATCTCTCCACTAGTTTTTCTAATGCAGGAAGGAGCTCACTCAGATTGGGAACATGAGCATCGATTTAAGTTTTAAGATGTTTAAAAGTAGTACTTTTTAAAAATTATATTCAATTGTTAAAAAGGCTTGTTTCTAGATAATTATTTAAGTGTGTTTTATCATTTTAAGTTAAGTGCCAAACAATATTTACTCATGGCTGTTTTCATAGATGAGAAAATACACATGTACCCTTTTTATCAAAGAAAGGGAGTGTTAACTGAACCATCACTACCTTCAGCAATAGCAGCAGCAGCAGCACCACTATGACCACCATCACCACCAACACCACCAACACCACCAACACCTTCACCATCACCACCAACACCACCACTACCTCCATCATCACCACCACCACCACCTCCACCATCACCACCATCACCTCCACCACCACCACCACCACCACCACCACCACCACCTCCTCCACCATCACCACCTCCACCATCACCACCTCCACCATCACCACCACCACCACCACCTCCACCACCACCACTACCATCACCATCATCATCATCACCATCTTGGAAGACAGATTCTGACTCTGAATATAGGCCTTTGACATCGTTCTTCTGAAGCAGCATGCTATTTTGCTTTAAGGAAATCTAGTATGGATAAGTTTGTCCCTGAAATCATTGTGTGGCAGGGTGTCAGGATTAAAAGTGGATTCCTATCTATCCAACCTTCTCTAAGGTTTCTACTATTATAGTTATCTCTTTTGAAGCTACAGAGACTGAGTTACCCAGAAGTCACCGAAATGTTATATATGGGCTTATACAGAATTACATAGATCTTTTGATCCTATATTTTATGTTGTTATCTAAAATGCTATATATAATAAGTGAATCTGAATCTTGGAGTTGATTAACTTCAGAACAACAACAACAACAACAAAAGTCAGTCTACAAATAGAGCACTGGTCTGAGTCCTAAGGTCTGTTTGTAGTCTAGTTTATCAATATTTTCTTCTACTTTGGACAGGTTACTTACCACCTGGACCTTACCTTCCTTAGTCATACCATAAAAAGTTGGATGAGAATACCTTCCAATCCTGACCTTGTTCTGTCACACCATAATTTTAGGGACAACTTATCCATACTAGATTTTCCCAAAGCAAAAGCACACATTGTCTCAGAAGAGTGATGCCCAAGAGACAGTTCTGTATTCAGAGTCAGAATCTGTCTTGCAAGTTTCATAAAAATTAGGTTAACATTCCCACCTTGTGTTTACTCTTCACCCACATCCAGTGAGAACTACTACTGTTGTCCCTCAACACCAGCAGAGAGACTCAACTCCCTGAGGCCCTGATGGCTCTGGCAGCCTTAGGAGCTGAAAGGAATAAGCAGTGGTTACTTTTATAATCACGTTCTTTGCTTCATGAAAAGATGTACTAAATGAACCCTTTAAATAGCAATCTTCTTAGCGCATTTAAAAGTAATTCAATTTAATTCTTTAGAAACACATTTACCATATCAGGCAAGTCCTACCTTTATCTGCAGTTACACTTTTGAATATTTATCAGTCTAACAGGAGCAGGGACATTTCATTCTTATGAAGGAAAAGATATAAAGTCACTGATTAAAAGCACATTCATTGCCAGAAAATTGTGCATTAAGTTCTGCCCTCAGAACTGAGGATAGCAGGGTGAGTTAAGATTGGTACAGCAATGATATGCACAGAAGTTTACATTCTAGTCTATCTGTTGATCATTTCAAATGTTTACCTTAAAACGGAGTGCATACTGTGATAGAAGTCTAGGCTTTCTTACATATTCCAAGTGTAAACACGTATAGGAGATTCCTAGAGGACATGGCATTTGTACTAAGAGCTGGAACTA
Source organism: Acomys minous (assembly GCF_964271855.1). Lineage (NCBI taxonomy): Eukaryota > Metazoa > Chordata > Mammalia > Rodentia > Muridae > Acomys > Acomys minous. The sequence goes on along the minus strand of NC_140493.1, from coordinate 41,966,993 downwards.
GAGAAAAGTGCAATAAGAACAACAAAAATACAACTGTTGATGAAAGGGGATTGAGTGAAAGGAGAGGTTGTTACAGGGAAATGAAAGGTTGTTAGCAGGGCACAGAGGAAAAAGAACTCATTGTACTCAGAACAAGCTCACAGAAATATATAATAATATATTATTATATAATATAATAATAACAACAACATAATAATAACAACAACAATAATAATAACAACAACAACAATAAAATGCTGCTGCTCTGATAGTGGAAAACACAAGAAGAGCCGTACATCTCCCTGAGGATCTCAAGGGTGACTTAATTAATCTGAGTTACAACCATCATCTGAAGCATGAGTGTTTTGAAATAAAGGCTACCTAAAATCCCTCTGAGCTATGAAAGTCAACACCAAAGCTAAAGACAAGGACAACACTGAGCCAGTAAAGATACCAGGTTGGGGGTCATTCATTTATTTATTCAATAGTTATTTGTCCAGTGCTGTGCTCCAGTTGCAAAATTACACAGAGATGATCATTAGACAAGTATTTAAAATGATACATACACTTTCAATTTAAATAACAATACAGTCTGATTTTATGAAGTGCTGTGAAAGGAATGTCATGATAGTGGAGATGTTCAGTCTAGGTGTAGCCACACTGATGGGATGGAGGTAGAGAATCTGTGAAGCCATAAGGAATTTGGCTTGGAGCTCAGTGAGTTTCTTTCAATATTTTGAGCACCAATCTGAGTACTTTTCCTTGGATCCTGAACATGTTCAAGGCTTCACTTTGGGCTCATAATGATAAATGAAAACAGGTAGTGGGGCATCTTAAAAAGTAGCCAAAGCACTATATCCTTTGTGACAGAAAAAAAAAAGTAGGCAACTGTGTAAAAACACACAGATACACAGACACACACACACAAACAAAATCACAACCAAATATACACACACAGAGACAGACACAAAAACACACAGAGAGGAGACAGACACAGACACAGACACACACATGTGTACACACACACACACACACACACACATATGCATACACACATGCATGTTCAGATGGACACACAACTCTGAAACAATAAATGGCCCCAAGCTTGCTAGTCATAGCTACTATCTAGAGGAGATCTTCCATCCTGCTTTGGGAGTCCCCAAATGTCTTTCCTCTGAGAAAAGCTTGCCAAGCTTATAACCTGAAAATGTCTCTAAATGGCCTCAAGGTGTCTAGACTGATAGGAATCTAAACATGAAATGTGAATGCCTCTTACTGAGCAGGAGCTTCTGCCTCTCCAGGTCCCCCCAGCACTCCGCACATGGCCGATGACTCTTCTGCTCTGTTATCCTTCCTGATGTGACTCCGCCAGGCTTTATCCTATCTTCCCATGGCTGCTTTCACCCAGAAAGTCAGTGGAGCAGCTTACAGCTTTGGAGATGATTGAAGATGATTTGTTATTCCCTTCGAGCCGTTTGTCACTTTGCCTCGGATCATAAATGCCGAGGGTAAGTTTCCAGGGAGATTTAATCAAGAATCTGGAGTGGGATTTTACAAGATAGCTTTCCAGAAGTAAGGAGTGGAAAAGCACAAGGCTCAGTTAGCCAGACCTGAGTTACCACTGTTGTATAGGTATGAGATCCTAATCTGACCTCCTCTGTGTTCTGAGCCTTGGTCACATTATCTGTAGGACAACTTGACTAATGATCTGACATTCATAAATATGTCAGACACAGCTGTGGCTCACATAGAATTTGCTTCATACACAAGTCTTCTTTCATCCTAATTTTTAAAGAAACTTTGGGACCTGCTACTGTGACTCATACATATAATCCCAGTACTTAAAATGCAGAGAAAGGGAAATTACCATAAACTAGAAGGCAGCTTGTTCTATACAGGGAGTAGTAGAGTAGGCATGCATAGAGTAGCCCTGTTTCAAAACTCTAAATAATCATCTACAAATGTTGTCATTGTTGACTAGTGATTTTCCAGCCAGACAAAGTCTGGTCCATTCACAGACAAAGCTTGGGACAGCTTTAGAAGCCCCTGGAAGCAGCAGCATAGTCAAACATGCCCCTAGGATTGTAGTTGCTATGGCATATTATGAGGAATAATACCATGCTCTGCCTCATAGACTCATCCCACAGTTAATTTCTCCACATTGCAACGTGACAATGGCCAGCATAGGCCACTATGACCTGTTGTTTAATGGCCAGTAAGAGGGTATGGTGCTATTTCTTCAAAGGAAGAGATATCCTTGTTGGCTGCCACCAGCAGCTCTGTGAAATAGGCATGGAGATGCTGAGATGAGTCAGACATAGTCTCATATGGATGCAGTGCTGTCAAGAAACAAGTTCCCTCCATGGGAAGGCAAGGCGGAGACGGCCTAGGGAAAACCACGTGACTAGGGACTAAGGATTTCCTAGATGATAAGGCTGCATATATTGAGGGAAAAGGGTGACCACCAAGCCAAAAGAACAAGAAGAAAGGAGGGTTGGAGAAAAAAAATGGAGAGATCTTAGTAGATAACGGGATCACATTCTTCAGGAAGGCTCTCTTATTTAAGCTTCAGGGTTGGCTAAACAGTTTAATACTCTCAGGAAATGCTCCAATGAACATTTTTAGTATGTATTATTTTTCCCATGTTGTTGAATTAATTAGTTCTATGAAATGTAGCAAGTCTGATACATGGGTGTACCAGCCTGCATCACCATTTGACTGAATATAAAAGGTGACTAAAAAATTAGTTACCCAAAAGGGCAGGGACAAACTGTCCCAGAAACTCAGTGGTGGCTGAAACTTGGGCTTATCCGCCTCAGCCATATATTTCATGCCTTCTTAAAATACATCTTTATATATTTCAGATGGAAAGGCAAACAGAAAGGTCACATCGTTTTGGTAACAAGCAACTATGCCTACTAAGCTTGGATCTTGAACCAGGAGTTTCTTAGAGGATCTTTGAGGAAGCAGACATTTTCTAGGGGACTCTGTTCTGGGCTGAGCTTCTATAGACTTCAAAATCATAAGCTGCTCTCTCTTCGGTGTTGTCTCTTGGGATTCGTGGTCATATATCACCCTTTCATGTTCCTGTCCTGTGTGAGCCATACACCAGCAGTTGGAAGATCTCAAGCCTGGAAACTGGGTACTTTGTATCCATTAGTTACAGTTTCATTTAATAACCTGTACCAGGTATTTAGGAATTTCTTTTTTAGTTTCTTATAACAAGTAATGCTGCAGTGAATAATCCATGCCTCCTTGGGTATGCCTTTCTGGGCTGGTAATGCCCATTACCATTACTAGGTAATGCCAAATAATTGTTTGTTTATTTGTTTGTTTTATCAATTCACATTTCCCTAACGAAATTCAAGAGTCTGATTTCTCTACATCAATACCAGTCCTTGAAACTGTTTTTTAATTTTATTTTTGCTAATCAGTGTAAAGTGACATCTCTTAATTGTTTCAGCTTTATTTCTCTGAAGAATTAGTGAGATTGAGGTTTTTTTTAAATAAATGTGTCCATCATTCATGTTTCCTGCTTATGCCCTTTGCAGATTATATTGTTGAATTGTTTTCTCTTTTGTTGTTTTGAAGTTTATGTCTGTGACATGGATGATAGTTTTCTGTTAGTTAGGTATGGTACAAATATGGGTTCCTACCCTGTGCCCTGTCTTTTAAGTTCTGTAATATGTTTCAATTGTATCAAAGTTGTAAATCTTCCAATGTGTTTCAGACACTGTCTTATAGTGACAGAAAGGGTTGTGAGTCAGATCCCAAACACCAAGAGCTATAATTATGATGACCACTTCTCTTAATATTTAATGTAACTTGGTTTTTGTTTATTACAAAGGAGGATGAAATTTTACCATTTTCAATGTTTTGGTCACTCCACTAGAAAGTGAGATGTGAGGAGGAAAAAGACCAGATAATCAACTGCATCATAGAAAGAGCATTAGGTCCTCAGACTGGAGTCTGGATGCTTTCTTCGGATAACAGGCAAATAGATATTGGACAGGCAAAATGGTAGAAACATGGGCTAAAGGATACTCATCCCTTAGACGTTAATGAGTTCATTGTAACAAGTTTGTAGGAGGTTGATAAAAGAAATAACACTCAGATCAGGCTGTGATATTAGAGAAGAAATGACACTTAAGCCAGAGAAAAGGGAACTATTGTAGACAGAGGACACAGTAGATATTGGGGAAGGGGGATTACTAAGTAAGACATGATCTGCCATGTTTCTGATTGTGAACTCTAATTTGATGGTTTGAAATTATAGAATGGCTGATGTGTCTGCCTCTGATTTCTAGGCTTACTAAGTATGTCATACATTCTTTTTTCCATTTCTTCCCTTTTTATTAGACAATATACTTTTAAATCACATAATATATCCTGATTATGGTCTCCTCTCCCATCTGGATGCACCCCTTTCTGCCTCTCATTAGAAAACAAACAGGGTTCTAAGGATAATAATAAAAATAGGATAAAAAAAGGTAACAAAGCAGATTAGGACAAAACAAATAAACAGAAGGAAAAGAGCCCACGAGGAGGCACAAAAATCAGAGATCCACTCATTCGCACACTCGGGATTTCCATAAAAACACTAAAGTGGAAGTCAAAATATATACACAAAAGACCTATAGGGTAAAAAGGAAGGAGAAAATATGAATATAAATAACATAAAACAAAAATAAGATTATTTGTAAAAGGGGAGAAAAACATTGACATGACACTGAGAGACAAACAACCTCCAAAGATGCCACTGAGTTCATTTTCTGTTGGCTACCTTTAAGAGTGGTTTGTTTCCCAGTGAGACTTCCTTGGAGGAAACCTACATTTTCATATACACATGGAAGCAATTGGAGATTGCTTGTAGGCTAGAGGTGAGAACAGTGACATGCATTCTTTTGGTTTGTCTTTTAAGTGAGCCCTACAAGTCTAGGACCCACAGAAAAGACGTGGATGTGTGTGTTTCACATAGTATTTATGTAAAAAACATCTACAGAATTTTCATTTTGCATACTATGGTCTTATTACCAAAAATGTGTCTTTTTTTGTTTGAGAGCCCATGGTCACCTTAGAGGCAGGGATGCCCATATCATAGGAAAGTAGTGTGTGAAACATATGAACTACCCTCAGATTCTACCCACAGTCAGCTGCTTGCCACAGGTGGGGCTTGAAAATTTTCTAGACTTGAATTTTCTGCCTACCATGTGCTTGTTAGAAAAGCCACAGACACAATGAATTCTCAAAGTAGATTTTTTAAAGCTACTTCTGTGTACTTTAATATGGCAGATTTTCATAAGAATGGATTACATAGCTCTCTTTTAAGAATACTGCATGCAAACATAAAATTTAACTTTGTTTAGAAGTTTCACAGTATTTTTAATCTGTGAGCTAAAACCAATTAAAGTTATTTTGACCAGCATAAAAAACTAGAAACAGAATAAATTATTAAGCTGGAACATCAAAAAATAAAACAGACAAAATTTTTGAAGAAGCATTATAACTGAGCATACTAGGTGATTCAGGTGTGTGTGTGTGTGTGTGTGTGTGTGTAAAATAAATTACTTGAATTAAATATAAATAATTAAAACAAGATGACGTAAAATGCATGTTAGATGTTGAACACCATATCATCTTGTCAGCAAGAAAAACTTTTCCAATAAAAGATAGAGGGGATTAAGGAATATTAATTGCTGGCCACCAGATGAATGATGAAAATGATCAACTGAGAAGCAAAGGCATTCCTGGGAACTAATGTCTGCACAGGAAAGACAGATACAGAAATGAAGAGCTAAGGCCTATTAGTATTGGCTCATCTGGCTCCCTGGGGAGTGGAGAAAGCAGAGGTCAATATTACATTCCGAAGAACAGTAAATGAAGATTCATAGGTCTATAAATCTCCTCTTTCCTGGGTCCTAGTCTTGCAAGTTACTTTAAAAGGCAAGGGTTAAGAACAAATGCCCTGTTTAGTGAAAATTGAGGTTAGGGGCAAATACACATTAGTCGTGCACAGGGACTAGACAGGTTCAAGCCAGACAGGGTCTCACACTGACAGTGGGAAGGGCAAATGAGCTTCCACTCCTAACTAGGAAGCTATCTGCAGTTGACATCAGCTTGACAACTACACTTCATGTAGACCCCATGTCCAGCAGTAAATCAGCAAAGCAAAAATGAACTAATGGTTTTTTTGTAGCTGTTTTTGTCTCATACTATTTTGTTTGGGCATTTTTTATGTCTTATTGCTCTTTTGCTTGTATATAATTAGGTTTTCCAATTTTGTGTTTTTCAGGGTTTTGTTTGTGTGTTTATTGTAAATTTTTAAATTCTGATGTTTTTGTTCCTATTTGTTTGCTTTCTACAGAGAGAAAGAACATGGAATTGGGTGAGGTGGGTGCGGAAGTGGAAAGTACTTGGGAGGGGTCATGACAGGGAAACCATGAACAAACTAAATTATAAAAGTTATTTCAATAAAAAAAGGCATTAAAAACTATGCAGTTTTGTTAGCTTATCAATAGAAACTTCTCCAAGGGAATTTTTTCGGTGAAATGTGTCTGTTCATTTGGATTTGAACCACATGATAACTAAATTATAATATAATTAATCAGTTTGTGAGCTTCTGGGAAACTTTAAATACTAAGAGTTTACTACTATTAGTGAATTTTAACCAGAAGCACAGTGGTCTGGAAGCATCAACCTTTATCATTAATGAATTCAATTTTGTCTTAAACAGAGTGCTCTATGCCCTCCACTATATTGCTGATAATGACTAAGTTGAGAAAATAGTCAACAACACGTTCACGGTTCATGATGAAGACAAGGGCAATGAATTCACGTAAGGCTACATACAGGACACTGGGAAGGACAGTGGGTACTCAGAAAACAAATACCGTCTTCTCTTCCCTGGGAGCTTGTAGAAGACTTGCAGACGGGAAGTTAGTAAAATCTTAGGTTCAGGGTTGAGAGTGTTGTAGAGTGAGGTCAACATAGTTGAAACCCATGAGAAAGTGGAGAAAGGGAGGCAGAGGCAGGGAAGCAGAGACAGTGTGGAGAGGCTGAGATCAGAGGAGCTGTAGAACGGATGCAGTTGGCAGTAACAGGAGGAGCTGCACAAGTCCAAAGGCAGAGGCGGCTGCACTGGGAAACTTTGAATTTATCCTAAAGCAATGAGGGGCTATGTAGAAGACATTGTGAATTGATGGACTTGGGAACCTGTTCACTACTATGATCTCTAGTGAGGATTCTAGGGATGCTTGCCTCCACTGGGGCACAGTTAGCTGACCATTAGTTTAACTTCCAGTCTTATAGTCATGGCACGCTAAGAAGTACCTTTCGAGGTTTCACCATTTCCCTCTAAGCTGCTGTTTCATAACATCTGGCCAGCCCCCAGATTATGGTTTCAGCCATAACATAATCGTGAGGCCCAATCAGTCAACTGTGTGTTGCTGAAAATCATGCGATCTGAGCAGGATTCACCTGGATGGTTCTTCCCGGAGCTGCTGGTGCAGGTTGTAACTTCTTGCTGGTTTTGCATTCAAGCCTGCTCCATGTCTGCAAATTCATTCAGGCTCAGGCTAATTCTCGTCATTGTCACTGACATATAAGGCAGGAATGGAGGCTAAAGATGTCAAGCCAAAAACATGTATGACTTCTCATAGTCTAGATTCTTCCAACTCTCACTTCTGCCTTCATGCTATAGCAGACACACATTTTATTGTGGTGTCAGCATCTGCTTCCTTTTTTTTTTAAGGCTGAGTAATAGTCCATGTGATACACATACCACATTTTGTTTATCTACATACCCATCTTATCCTAAGAGCAAGGAAAGCCTGTGTGGAAGAACTTACAGAATGATGGACTCGGGGGCCTGTATCCTGTGATGACCTCTGGTGAGGATACTGAAGATGCCTGCCACAAACGCTTCCATCACTTCCATCTTAAAGCTGTAACAGATAATGCTGCTATGGATATGCACAGCCAAATATCTGCTCGAATCGGCTTTACTTCACTGGATGGAAATAACTGCATGATATAGTAATTATATTTAGTTTTCTGAAGAACCACCAATTATTTCCCATAGTCTACACTACCTGAATTATTATTAGCATATATAAAGATGTTGTTTCTCTTATATTTATGCCAAAACATTTTATCTGCTGTTTTTTGACAACAGCCACACTACTGGAGAGGAAGAGGTGTTTGTTTTACACTCCCTAAAGCTAATGGCATTCGTACACAATGGGTGCATCCCAACATCTGTCCATTTCTCTGGCGATAGGTCTGTTTAAGTCCTTTCCAAAGTTTTAAACTGTGCATCTGGCTACCTTTTGATTGGGTCAAAGTTCTCTAGATAATGCAGATATTAATCCTTTGGCAGATACAGAACTCATCAGTATTTTCTTCCACTTCAAGGTCTGTGTTCTCACTCGGACAACTGTGTCTTTTAACATACAAAACCTTTAAATTGAATGATGTCTGTCTTACCAACCTTTTCTTCGGTTGTTTGGGCTTCTGGCAGTATGTCTGAGAAATCATTTAACCCAAGAGCCATTATATTACAAGGCAGATAACAAGAATAGCAAGAGTACAGCACTAGGTGCCCCAATCAACACACTGCACAGCTCCTTTGACCTGGTACCCTCCCCTAACCCTTCAACATTCTCTGGCTCTTAGGCAGAAATTCAGTCAAGTCTGCATTAAGACTTACCAGACATATCTCCAATTTGACAAGCAATTTAAGGTCAAGAGGAAGAAAACATGCTTTGACATTTTGCTCACCTTCAAGAATGTGGAAAAAAAAAAAACCTTCCCTCACCCTGAAGCCACACATTGGAAAACAGGATCAGTTCCCCATTGTCCTAACTTTCTGTTATTCCAGCCTCCAGAACTAGCTTTGTTGAAGGAAGATAACAGGATTTTACAAACAAGCTATGATGGAGGGTTACCCTAAAGCCAAGATGGTCCCAGCCTCGAAACAGTAAAAAATTTTTATAATCCCCCATAATGTTGATCCCTCCTGAGGAATCCCTTCCCCTCAAAGAAGAGCAAAGAGATCTTCTTTACCCCATCTGATTTCATGCTTATACCATGTGGTTTGTTATAGAGAGTAGAAAAGGGGCATTTTCTTAGGTTCTTCTCCAAGTTTTGCCAAGGCTTCTTTAAATAATAAATCTGTAACATGGAGTTTCCCCTTATTGTCTCCATGTAATGCCACAATGCTGAATATGCCCTTTCAGTGTGTTCTCCCTTGTGTGAGATTGTGGGGTTTTTTTTCTTCACTATCATTACTAGGTACCTACATGCATAGAGCACATATGTGTGTATACATACATACATATATACATACGTAAGGCCACAGATCACTGATTCAGAAAGCAGAGTGACTGGGAAGTGTTGTTCACTTTACTTATATTTTATTTATGTCATACAACAAAAACTCATACAAATGGACGTTTACATGTGGTGGACAGACAAAAGGATAAGTGTAAGAAAGAACAATGAATCCATCTATTAACCCTCGGGCATCAGGCATCTGAGGAAAATGGAAGTCCTTTGTAAAAAAAAATCCATTGCTGAAATTCTGAAGGAAAAAGTGGGTAGAAAGAACACAGCTGAAAAGATAACTTCCATCTGTCACTGTGCTATCCCTGGGGCAAGGCTCAGCTAACTCCATATCTGTCCACTTATTGATGCTGGCTGTGGACACATAGATGATGCAAGCAGAAACAAATAGACAACAACAAAGCATAAACAGCTGAGTGGTATCAACTGTGACTTTCATGACAAAACTCTCAGAAAGGCTTAGGGATGAATGCGTGTGTGTGTGTGTGTGTGTGTGTGTGTGTGTGTGTGTGTGTGTGTGTACATGTGTGCACACGCTCATGGTTGAGACCAAAGGAAAAGCTCTTGGTGCCTAGTTTCCTGCAGGAATTATACAAGAATAACCCCAACTGTAAAAGAACGGCCTCTGAGACCCTTCCAAGGAGAGTATGAACAATCAGAGTCTACCCAGTGAATGCTGGCTACAAAACCAAGACTGACTTCCAAGGACTTTCGCTCAGGTATCAATTTTTCTCATCCTCTTTTAATGAGGGAATGGCATTGAGGAGTGGTGGGGGCCACAAGGTGACCAGATTGCAGGTCATGCTGAGCAGGACCAAGGGGTTCTCGGTCTTTTCACAGAGAAACATTGGTTTTGTCTCCTCCCCGGGTATCCACTGAGGATTTCAGGAGAAAATGACAGAAGACATTGGTTTCTCAGGTTTTAGCAGAAGTCTAGTGCAGTTCCATTATCATTCAAATGGCCAGTTCCTAACCAGATACTGGAGCTTGAATAAGAGCTAAAACAAAGCCTGAAAAGCAGGGGGAGTGATGTGGAGGGGGCCTAATGGTCTCATGTGGGCCATGAATTAATCAGTGTCACTAGAAGAAAGGCCTGTTTGATAACTCAGTAATTATTCCACCAACAGTATATTTCACACTGTCCCCCAAATTAATAAATAGCTCCTTGTTCTACAATTTGCACTCTCTCCTCAGATTTTATTCTCTAATGGCCCTCTAATAAAATATAGCATACATTCTTGTGCAGAGCAATAAAGGGGGTACACTGAGCATGACCATCTTCCTGGGGAAACCTCAGTCTTCTGAAATGCATATTCATTCACACAGTAAAGAGGCACAAATCAAACATGGTGGCCGACCAGGCACTGGCTGAGTGGCGGCCTTGGCTCCTAATGAAACCAAACCACGCAAGGCATTAGAAAGATTGATTGGAGTTAAGTTAGCTACCAGTGTTAGCCAGGGTACCCCAGGCTGTAATGAAACTGTCAGTGATTATTTATGGAGGCATAGAGTTTGGGGTGTAAGTTATAGTCAGGAGGCTAGTGTTACAAAAGACAGGCATGCATGTGATTGAACCTTCACTCCAAATGGAGCAGCAGACACCTAGTTCCTGTGGCCATCCCCCCACCCCACCCCCACCCGATTGTGTCTGCTTACCCAAACTTCTGTGTCAGGGTGAAAAAAGACAGCTTTTCAACTGGAAGGAAAATGAATGGGCCGGGGGGGGGGGGGGGGGGGGGAGGGAAATGCATTGTTTGACAATGTTGACTTTGCACTGGACAAGAGAAAGGGTCAAAGTCAACATTAAATAATTGCTTAGAAAAAAACCAAACAAATGAAACAAATAAGCATCAAACAGTACCTTTATTTTTAAGTTAAGTTACAAAATGTACGTTTATTCTTGATGTTTTAAAATCATTGTCTTGGCCATGGTCTTTTTGTGAGCACCAGGAAAGAGGTAGATAAAAGAAGAAGCAATATTAATTGGGTGTCTTCACAATAACCATGACAGAGAAAGCCATAAAATCCCCATTTAACACATGTAAAGTCTGCAGAGCTTTTCTCAGGAAATACTGCTTGAAACTTGATATTTGAATAAATCAAGGTTATGGGAGGGAATAAATGTCACCCTCACAACAGTTTTAAATAAGAATTATATAAACATCTGTTCGCATTTGCTTTCTGTTGCTGTGATAAAACACTGACCCAAAACAACCTGGGAAGGAAAGAGTTTATTTCAGCTTCCAGGTTATTGCCAGGCCATGAACTCAAGCAGGAAACTAGAGGTGAAGTAAAGACAGTGGAGGATTTGGATACTGATTATTAACTCCTTCCAGCTTGTTCAGCCAGCTTTGTATATAGCCCAGGCTCATTTGCCTGGGGATGTACCAGCCACAGGGAGTTAGTGTATGAGTTCTCCTATATTAATTAGCAATCAAAAATGTCCCTCATAAGAGTGCCCTCAGTCCAATCTGGTTGAAACAACTCCCCGTTGAGACTCCCTCAGGTAACTGGGCTCTGTCAAGTTGGCAGCTGAAGGTAACTAAGAGATCACACATGTATTACACTTAGAAAATAATAAGGTGCCTGAGGAAAGAGAACTAGGTAAAGTAATGGCTATTTCTGTGCTAGATTCATCAGGTAAGCCCAACAACGTGATAGAACCCAAAAGATGTGGAAGAGTGCAGTATAGATACTCAGCCCTCAGAGGCCACAGAAGAAGGACAGAGGGAGGTGAAAGTGGATTTGAATGAGGACAGAAAATGGCTAGCAAACTGCCATGTTCTTCAGTTCTTCAACTGTGTTCTAATTATGACATATTTGCCTGATTTTAAGGTGCATGTACAAAAAAGTAGAGAGGGGGGAAAAGTCAGAAGTAAGCTGAAAGAAATGTGATTTTTATGAATATGATTCGTGATGTATAGAATATCCAAGAGCCTAGAAATGCTGCCCAGTCAAAAGTTCCTTTTAAAAGCCCCTTTCATCCACTACATGAGCAGCCTGATCAGAAGAAAAAGGAAACTGATGCATAGGCTTGGTGATCCAGGAAGAATTCCTCAGAAGTGACCATCTCTAACCTTTCTGTTTTAGTTCAGTTCTGCAGTATATCTGTCAGATGATGTGAAAGGATCTAGGTTTCTGAGGACACAGCTAGCAGACACAGGAATGGAAGATGGGGCCTCAGCCTCTTATGTCTCCGGAAAATAAAAATGGGGTGTCTGGAGAAGGCAGAGGAGGACGAGGCAGAAAACATACTCTGTGTTCTCCTGGGGCCTCCTCAGAACAGACCTTGAGATAGGCTGGGTGCTCACAAGATGAAGGAAGAAAGCTGCAAGTTCAAAGCCTGATTGAGTTCAAGGCCTGCTTGAGCAATTCAGTGAGCCCGTCTTATAATAGATCTGTTTTCATAGAACTGGAGATTTAGCTCAATGGTAAAGTTCCTGCTTAGCATGTGTGAGGCCCTCGGATCCATCCTTAACAGCAGGAGGAGAGTATAAGGACATGTAATGGATAAAATAAGACAGGGAACAAAGACAGCCTAACCACAAAGAGCTGTATAGATGACGATGAAAACAAAGTCATCACCGAAGAAAAGAGACTGAAGTTCTGCTCTTGCCTGTCGTTCTCCAAGACTGACAGTTGCTTCTACAAGACATGCCCCAATGCTGGTATGTGGATTGGAACATTAGAGAAATCAGCAAACACGACAGACATGAAGCTTCCTAGAAGAAAATATGGATGGACTGACAACAAATAAACTGTGCCTCAGGTCATCCTGGCTCAGTCACTTATGGGCACTGGGTTAGATCATGGGAGAAAGGATGGCTCTTGAGACATTGGGGCTCAGAAATTAGGAGGTAGTTGCAGTGTAAAGCAACAGCTTTGGAAATGAAGTTACCTTCTGTTGGGCCCCATGGAAAGTTACTCCTTCAATAATACCTATACAGGAGAAGGTAAGAAGGGACAACAGTCCAGGATTGTATCTCTCTAGACCTTCAATATGGTAGCTGTTTGCAAGAAAGAAAGAGGACTGTGAAGAAAGTAGGTGGGAAACCTGGAGCTAAGATGTCAAAGAAGTACATGCCTTTTCCTCAAATGCTACTCCCTTTCTTTCTACATTTACACACACACGCGCGCGCACAGACACCAGCCGTGGAGTATCTGGTAAACTCCTGTGAATTGACCAAGAAACATAAAAGGTATTTGTGTGGCTCCCATCCACCAGCTTTATACCATTGAGCTTCTGCTTTTACAGAACTATGAATAGTGGATGCGGCTTCTGGTTTACAATGCCAATAAATGTCCAGGACATTTGGTTGCATATAGTGAATGCTTTATGGTATCTTTAACAGTGTAATAACGTGTTCTCTGACTTGGGCAATTAAGAGGAGTGGGATTAATTTTTTAAAAGAAAAGAGAAAAAAAGAATAAGACCAAATAACAAACTATTGCTAGAATCTAGACCAGAAAACAAGATTCCCGAATCTTGGGGTATTTATAGAAGACATCCCTGACTCCCTGCAGCTCTGTGTTATTGCTCACTGCCCTTATTTCCCTGTCCCTTCAAGCTTACACAATGTAGTCACCCACTTCACCTGCAGTTTCTCTTCTCTCTTCAACATATCAATCCCTAGTTATCAAAAAAAAAAATATTGCCACGTACATCACTGAAACGTTCTCTTCCTTCAACAAGTCAGCTCGTATGTATGCTACAAATCTCAGCCACTGTCACCCTATGCAATGTTCACTGAATTCTTTACATCACAACCAAAGCTTGACACTACATCAGATACATGTAGCTCATTTAAGTAAAAAAGGGACAATGTTATTTCTTAGCATATGGGAATGCTCAGAGGATGAAGAAGCCACAGTGGATGATCAGCATGCAGAAGGCCTTCAATAAGTGGTGATTAATTAACAAACCTGGTTGTAGATAATCCTTCAGTTCTTTGTCTAGTGGACAGCAAGGAAAAGGCAAGACAAGAATTCCAGCTCTCTTCCTTGGGGATATTCAAATTTCACCACCAGCTTCTAGTTTACTATCTCAAAGACACAGCTTGTGCTAGCCGAAATCATCAAGCAGTCACAATGTTTGTGCTCAACTCCTAAACAGAAAAATATGGGTCAGGCAACATCTCATCCAAAGCCTTAAAAATAATTTTGCCTTTTACCTTGTCAAAGAGATAAATACCATGTAAAGGATGGAGGCTAAATGCTAAAAGGAAACCAGCTGCAGAGCAGCAGAAACATGAGTTATCAGACTCCTGTCTCTGATGCCCAAGGGAGTTTACCTATTCTTTTTTTTTTCACCAGGCAACCCAGTCAGAATACCCTTTGATGCATTTCATAAGTCAGCAAAGCAACAACAGGAATACAGATATACCTGAAGTGTCCTGCACCTAAGCATCTCTCTGAGTATTCCTAAATCCCAGCTTGTACAATGAAGACTACTGGGAGTTAGTGTTTAAAAACACACCTGGCAGAAGGAGCAGTAACCCGGAAAATTCTGTTTCCAATGGTGGCTAGGCATGAAGTGTTGTGAGTCATCTTCATGGCTGTCCACCTCATGACACCTAGAACACTCATGAGAAGATGACTGATATTAGATTGTGGGAAAACCAAGACTATGATCAAACGAAGATGTTTTCAGAAATGTCTTCCACTCTGGGGAAACTGAAACAAAAAGTTAAGGAGCCAACATGGCAATGTTGATACTCAGGACTAAACTAGAGCCTCCAACCTACCTCCTCTGGCCCTATATCATGTGTACGACCTTCATGCTAAGTGTGACTGCTTTGGCCTTCAATATGATTTGGTATGCCTATGGTTCATAAACTTTCCATGGACTATGGCAGAGAGTGTCAAGACTGCAAAATGTAGCCCCCAACCAATCTACTAAGCAGGTTTATTTTTTAAAATCATAATCTGTAAAAAAAAAAAAACTTATCAGAAAGTCTATGTTATAAAATAAATTCAGTGAGTCTAATTTCCTCAACCACGAATTTTAGAAAGTGTTGAGCTTGGCTTCCCAAACAATCCTGAGTCCTCTTCACAGTATGCTGACGTGTTCCACTGCCTGCAGTCCACATTGATTCAGACCAGCCTCAGAATTCCATCAGTGAGGAAAAGAAGCCCCAGACA
Source organism: Acomys minous (assembly GCF_964271855.1). Taxonomy (NCBI): domain Eukaryota; kingdom Metazoa; phylum Chordata; class Mammalia; order Rodentia; family Muridae; genus Acomys; species Acomys minous. Next base: position 41,951,531 of record NC_140493.1, on the reverse strand, counting down.
GAGTAAAAGAAAACATCCTAAGGTCTTCTGAAAACCCTTTCTTCCATCCTCTTAAGTAATCCCATTTTCATTCTTTTAATTTTTATTCTTCGGGAATTACATATTGGAAACAATAAATTGCATTCATTTTCATCCTAAATTAATCTTTTACTCTCTTCCCTCATCCTCTTTTACTGAAAGCCTTCTTCCCAAGACCCTGCTCCACTTTCATTCTTTTCTTTTTGTGTGAATCAATGTCTTAAATTAAGTTTGCATGGGAAAAGGTTTTTCATTGAACCATTGACAACTTATCAATTCGATGCCACTGAAGACCCTAGCGAAGGTTGTCAATAGTCTCTTAGGGAGGGGTGGGATCTCATTAATCCTCCCCTGTTACACAATGAAATGTTGATTAGCTCAATCTTGGGAAGACCTTGTGCAGAGAAAGACAACTGCAGTACGTCCATGAGTGCAATGACACGTAAAGGTCCAGAGATGTCTTTTTGCAACCTACCCATCTTCTAGCTCTTCCATTCTTTCTATATCCTCCTCCATGATTATTTGTGAACCTTGGAAACCTATTATATCAAAGATTTCACTCTGTCTCTTATTCTCAACATTTTTACCAATTATGCATCTTTGCATTAACTGGGAAAACTCACTGCTATTTGTTGATGAAAGATGAAAGCAGCATTAATTATTAATATCTAGAAAACAGTTTGATCACATTTTCATTTAGAAAAATGATAGTGGTGCATTCCCTACTAAGGCTTATTATCTTCTCAGCCTTCAGCTCTTGGACTGCTTTACAGTACCAGGTAGGAATTCCTGGAACTAGATGTCAATCAGAAAGCAATTTGTTACAAATTTTCCAGCTCAGTTCATACTTGCTTTTTCAATCAAAGTAACTAATGTATCTACAGTCTTTAGCAACACATGACCTTATTTTCTGTGTGTCATTAGATCATTATATTATGGAATATTCTGAATTGCTCGTCTAAACCTGAAGGAGAAGAACTGGATTTTACCTTAGCTCTTTTGAATCCTGGTTCTGTGTCCTCTCACATCTGGAAATCAGGACTATCAGGAATGAGGAAAAGTATGCCTTATTAAAAGGAAACTCACATAGCTTCTGAGCTGCTCTGTATAATTCGGAAATACCCTGATGATACTGTAATGCCAACTTGACACAAACTAGAGAAGAGGAAGCCTCAACTGAGAAAATGCCTCCTTAAGATCTGGATGTAGGGGATTTTATTAACCTAGTGATTGATGTAGAAGAGGCCAGGTCATTGTTGGTGGTGCCTTCCCTGGTATTGTGGTCCTGGCTTCTATAAGAAAGTAAGCTGAGAAAGCCATGGAGAAAAAGGCAGTAAACAGAACTCTTCCACGGCCTCTGCATCAGCTCTGCCTCCAGGTTTCTGCATGTCTTCCTGCTTTCACTACTTTTGATGATAAACTCTCTCCTCTTTAAGTTGCTTTTGTCGCGGTGTTTCATTACAGCAATAGTAACCTACCTAAGACACAGACTCTACGAACCATCAGTTCATAATATGTAATAAAAAAGAAATCACTCCATTGGTTCATATTTTTGTTTTTGCTTGTTTTTTTTAGGCAAGATTCCTCTGTGTGTACCTTTGGCTATCCTGGACTTGCTCTGTAGATCAGGCTGGCTTTGAACTCACAGAGACCCTCCTGCATCTGCCTCTGCCTCTGCCTCTGCCTCCCCAAGTGCTGCAATTACAGGCATGAGCCACAGTGCCCAGCTCTCACTGGTTCGTACATAAATCACATACTCAGAGTTTAAACTCAGGACCATAGCATTCCTTGTGCCTGCCTCTCTTCCTAATGGTATCCAGGAAGAAAACTATATGTGGCTGATGTGTATCTGCTGTTCAACAAGCATATGTTCCCATGACACCTAAAGGAACGGTGTCAGGAAGAACATGGGAGAAAGCAAAATGAGTTTGTGGTTAACTATGGAGTTAACATAGAAAGTAAACAAAGGGAGAGCATAGGTAAAGAACAGAAAGATGAATCCTAAAGCCCTTCTTAAATTGGCAGTTTCCAGATTGGGCCCCAATGGAAGTCACCAGACAATGAGCACAGAGTCATGAGTTTTCTCAGATGCTGGAGAGTAACAGGGAGATTGTATGAGCTCTTCATTCTGTTAGCTGCTTAATCCCACAAACAACAGCAGGATTAAACATTAAAAGTTGTGACTTTTTCAATAAATGTGTTTTGAGTCTCTTGAGTAACAATTTAACACCTATCCAATTCTCGACCCTTTTTTAATTCACTCACTCAGCCGTTTGACCCTTGCTTTTTATACACACGAATGGAGTATTTACATGGGTGTGCACTGCAGTGCTTACCAAATACTTATTAGGTGACTTGTGCTATCTTAAGCATTTCACGGACTACCACATTTAATACTTCTAACACTCAAGATGTCACCATTACTTTTTAAATATTAGTAGCCTGATGTACACCACCCCAAGCCATGGGGCTACTAAGTCACAGTAAACTCTACTCATAAACAGGGCTCAAGAAGTTTACCATTGTGCTTGATGAGAATAGCACTTTCCCCCTGGACTTTACAGTTCAACTCCTATATAGCAATAGATGACCCTGAACTGGCTTTAATTTCCCTGTGCTGATTTTTTATTGATGCATAATAAATTACACAGATTTAGCATCTTAAAACAATTCATGCTTTTTATTTCATGGTTTCCTTGGGTTAGAAGTTTGGTTATAGCTTTTGTCTTCTGCTCAGAGTCTCACAATGCTATGATCAAGGTGTTGGACCTAATCAAGTGCCACCCAAATTTCCAGGAGTCTAAAGTACTCCAAACCTGAGCCACACCAATTTGATCATCATCAGTACCATGTGGCCATTTCAATAAAATGTAATGTCCTGATCATGCTTTCTTTTACTACCCATGAACAAATGTTCTGTGAGTGTTACAGTATTTCAGACTCTTTCATCAGTGTCATATTTTTATCAAATTATGCCAGCCAGCTACATGCTTTGCCATGTACCAAAAGATATGACAGTAGCAACATGTGACTCATATGTTACACTGTATATGTATGTGTGTTCACACTTGTGTTAGTGATGGCAAAAATAAGTTATATATTGATCATATCTTTGTAGCGCAGCCATAAAGTAACTAATAGGCTACTATTCCCTGGCACATATATCAGTTGGCTACTGTTACTAACAACCCATGCCAAGTCAGTAGCTGTCCTTTATCTCGCAATTCTACAGGATAGAACTTTTTAGATGTGCTCAGATGGGTAGCCCGTCTTGTCTCTACTAGTTAAGAATCTGTCATCAGCTGACGTAACAGCAAGCAGCTGGCTGGAATGATTTTTCTTTCCCTCCAGTTTCTTCAGATCACTGTCTCTTCTACTCTTTCTTCCTTGAGATATTGCTACCTGTTCACTTTTAAAGACATGTTTCCTTGTGAGCACGGAGGGACCTCAATCACAGCAACCTTATTCCTGCTCCCAACACAGAAATAACCTCATAACTCTGATCTAGTTAGACAAGCAGCTGAGCGCTGTGACCCTGGTACTTGGCCAAAAGATGGTTAGGTAATTTAATTGAGGCTGATCATAAATCTTCCCCGAGGTCCAAATACATTAAGCAACAGAAAAAAATGCGGGTAAGACAATGAGTCTGAAAGACAGCAAATAAGAACGTTCACATACTTTTGGATAAGACTAGTCCCAAGCTGATGCTTCTGTTTTTAGTTTGTAGCAAACAGTGAAGAGTGAGTGCAAGATGATGCTACGTCTTCTCACCCCTATTGTAAACAAGGGTAAAGGAGAGCAACTTCTTTCCTTTGTAACCATCATTCTACTCTTCTTGAGATGTCATAAGCTGTGTACAAGAACTGGAATTTACCTCTTGAAAGAGAAATTATATGTGTCCAGAACAAAAGAACCGGACACTGACATTGGATCAGACCTGACAGGATTCATTCCTCTCAGCATGCTGGACACTAACATCCTGCATCCTTCATGTTCCAGCACCAAGTGCTTCAGTTGCTGTTGCTCATCAGAACAGGACAGCTCCCAGGACACCTTTGAAGAAAGCTTCCAATCCCAATTGGTCCAGCATTTCAGACTGTCCCACACAGTGCAACAGGTAGATACGATTCTATAAAAAGATAAGATAAAATAGATAAGGTCTTCAAAAACCTCAGAGAGCTACAGAATGTGGCATCTTAAAATGTTTTTCATTATTTTAAAGATTCACTGACAATGAGACAATTTAACTCCTGATACACTGTCAGACTATCCCAAAGAGGATGATGAGCATCAAAGAACCTCCTTATGGGGATGGTTTCAAATGCAGCAAACAAGCCACTGGTAAAATGTCCTCTTTTCTACCACAGACAGAATTCTGCCTAAAAAAAGGGCAAGTTTGGATGCAGGCAGAGTTGGATGCCAAGACAGGGTAAGCAAGTCCTCAATAGTTCCTACCTCACAAATATATCTGTCAGATTAGAGAGAGAGAGAGAGAGAGAGAGAGAGAGAGAGAGAGAGAGAGAGAGAGAGAGAGAAGAGACACAGACACAGACACAGAGAGACAGACAGAGAGAGACAGAGAGACAGACAGAGAGAGAGAGGGAGAGGGAGAGGGAGAGGGAGAGGGAGAGGGAGAGGGAGAGAGGGAGGGAGGGAGGGTGGGAGGGAGAGTGTTTTGGATGTCTATTCAGATAGCAAACTGTCTCTGTCATCTTCTCATTCGGAAAGCTATTAACCTGCACTCATGGTATACTCAGGTAATCAATTTTATTCCTTCCCAAGACTCTGATGGGGCTGAAGACTAGACAGTTTAGTTTTACAATTAAGCTTAGTTGTTTAGGGGTTAAGATGTTTTTAGGTCTAGATAGATGTTTTAAGTTTATAATAATGAGATATGATATATACTGATTTACATTCAGAATTTTAGACACACAAAGATAGGAAAGATGTTTTCTTCAAGGCTGTCAAAACACTAAAAGAATGTAACATTTATATAATTCCTGATTGTGTCATGGTTCTTCTTGCTATAGGTAGTTTATTGCATATATGTGTAACAATATAAATGCATATGTAAAAAATAAAAATATTTAATAAAAATTTCATTCCCTCTCTTCAAAAAAGACCCTTTGTATTTGCTGATTTTTCATGTGGTAAACTCTTAACCTCATCAAAAACTATCAAAGTTAGCATTCAAATTTGCATTTTGCAGGAACAAAAGAAAATCTCACATCAAGGTTAAGGACAAAACAAATATTAAGTGGTGCAGCTAAGATTTGAAACCATATTGTTTTTACTTCAAAATACTTGTTCTTGATTGACTTATTACTATATTGCTTCTTTCACAATACAGGATTTATGGGAGCTAAGAAATAGATTTTGTGTGAACAACGGTATCCCCAATTTTAAAGGGTGGCTGGCACACAACATATATTCAGTTAATAGTGGTTGATTAGATCCACAGATTAAATAATCAAGTCCTCCTTATATTCAAGGGGGTAGAGCCCCAGGATTCAGTCCTTTGACCATTTTTATTTGTTCTATTTTTGTTGATGTTGTTTCTCTATAACCTAAAGTTCCAAACCCATTCATCATCAAGACTAATGATTATTTTCATTGGAATTGATCACCTTGAAGAAAAAATTAATAAATGGCTTAAAGGAAAGCTATTTCTTATGGATATTTTGAAAATGAAGGAGAACAGTCAACTGTTAGCTACTAGCCCACTTCCTACTGTTACACAAAACAGAATATCCACCATCAACACATTTCCCTCTACTAATTAGGAATTGTTAACCATCTTCGCTGCAGTTCTGACAGCATGGTTGTTGGAATGTCGGGAACGGAGATGATCTAAGAAGCAGAAAATTGAAGACAGGAAAAGAACCTGCCATTACTTGACAGTAATGAATGACAGTTTGGGGGTAGAACTGATATAGTAGTATATTAGCTGCTGTATTGTACTGTATTGTATTGTGTTGAGTTGTATTGTATTGTATTGTGTTGTGTTATATAGTATTGTACTGTGCTGTACTATATTGTATTGTACTGTACTATACTGTACTGTATTGTACTATACTGTATTACATTGTATTGTATTGTACTGTACTATACTGTATTATATTGTATGGTATTGTATTGTATGGGCTTGAAACACTTTCCTATTATTCCCCAAAGAGAGCACACACTGGTCTTGAGGATTCTGGAAGCAAGAGGTTGGGGTTTGGCCAACCCCCAGTGATGGTTGAAGGGGAGGAGGCCAAACCTCAACCAGAATCCTCTCAAAAAGGTTACCACCCGAATATAACCAAATATACCTCATGAGAATGCCGGCGCTTGTGTTCTAAACTTTTAGGCTGCAGGCCAGAAAAACAACAATTTGAAAAAGTGTACCATGAGAAACACTGTGAACAGCCATGTAAGGACCAGCTTTTTCTATGTCTTCTTTCCCCATGCTTAAAACCAGGGAAGCATGGACCTGGCATCATGTGGGCCTCCCATCAGAGCCTCGCCACCTGGTGTCAGAGGCAAAGTCAAAGCCAGGGTTTTTAAGTGGACAAGAGTAAAGCTTAGTCTTTGAAAGTGTCCAAGAAGTTATAAATATTGTGACATTATATAAATATAAATGTCATGCAGTAGGTGGCCATGTAATCTACTGCAAATTCCTGGGCACTAATGAGAGGTAAAGGGGCCACAAGAGGTATGAACTTAAACATTATCAGAAAAGCTAGCACATATGTCACCATGTCCTTACAGAAAGGAACTTCAGTGCAGCACAGTTGCTAATAGATTTCTGGAAAAATAAAAAGTGCTCCAGGCTCATATTTAAAATTCAACTACAAAGCCAATTAATGTCCACTTTAAAATTTTTCTGCACTGATGCTACTTTGAAAGGACTCAGGGGCTCCTCTCCAAATCATATGCAAATACAAGAATAATGAGATGCTATCTCTAGCACATGGGGACTAAAGCATGGATGGCAGCACACAGGAACATCAACACAGAACCTGCAAAGAAAAACCCCTGGGATAAGCCCTTAAGTAAAAGCAGGCAACATCACATGGGTGGGAAGGATGGAGAAGATGGAGATGGGAAGGAGAAGAAGAAGCATGAGAAAATGAAAGTAAAGTGAATGCTTGCTTAAAGAGTTGAAGGCAGTTCATATCTAACAGCAATAGAGGAAACCACAGTACTGGGCCAACTCCACCACTCTTTGTCAGTAACTCTTCCTACAACATAATCAGAATTACTGCTTTGTACATTATTGGTGCCTGGTTTCACACAAGAGCAGCAGAATTTAATAGTTTAAGAGACTACATGGCCCATTCGTGTTTGAATTATTCCCCACATGGTTCTCTGGAGGACATCCTATTGGGACTCTAGATGAGAGAAGCATGGGAGAATGGCAAAGTAGAAGGATCCAGAGGGTCCTAGAAACGTACACGAAGAATATTATGATAGGCAGATTTGGGTCCAGGGGTCCCAATCAAACTATGGTACCATCCAAGGACAATACAGGCAGTAAACTTCAAACCCCTACCAAGATCTAGCCAATGGACAGGACATTCTCCACAGTTGAGTGAAGAGTGAGGTCTGACTTTCACATGAACTCTGGTTAGTCATATGTGACCACGTCCCCTGGATGAGGAGACCTGGTGGCACTCAGAGGAAGGATAGCAGGCTACTAAGAAGAGACTTGATATCCCATGAGCATATACGGGGGGGGGGGGGAGGAGTCCCCCTCAGTCACAGTCATAGGGGAGGGGAGTAAAGGGGAAATGGGAGGGAGGGAGGAATGGGAGGATGCAAGAGATGGGATAACCATGTAGGTGTAATATGAATAAATTAATAAAATTAAATTTAAAAAAAGAAAGAGAAAATTGCCAGCTCCCATTTGAAGCTCCAAGGAGTCAACTAGTTGTTTTTCTGCATCATTATTTTTTCCAAGAGAGGTATTCCAAAAGAAGGTAGACAGTTTTCACAACTGCTTTCCTGCTCTGTGAGAATGGCCAGATCCCTTAACAGCATTCCTCTGACATGTGTATTACCCAAGAACCTAAGCAGATTCATTTAACATACTGTACTATCAGCCCCATTTTCTCTGTTAAATGCTCACAGAAGCAAGTCTTCAGAAGAGGTCTTAGAGTATGTAGCTCATTTTCGTAGAAACCTTGGAAGAATAACAAGGTAATATAACTGGGAGCAACCCAGCAATAGAAAGTGTATTGTTCAGTTAGCTGCCACACTGTGCAATCAGAGCTTCTCTGTGTACAAAACATCCATGAAGAAGGTAGGATGTTTACATTTGACACGTGGAAGTCACTGGTTATTGGCGACTTTATATCTGTCAAACTACATCATGTATTAAGCAAGGAAGGATTTAACAGCATAACAGTCTCCCCAAAATATGCAAGCAAATCATTGTAAAATATTCTGATATGCAAGGAAATGTCAATGGGTCTGAGGATAAGGGCAGGGGACCAGATATCAACTGTTATGGCCAGCATGGCTCTGGGTCGACTTTATTCTACTAAAAGGGCTCCATGGAATCTGGAATTCCCTTTGGATTGCTGATAGACAATGGAGAGGATGCATCTGCAGACACTTGGAGTGATAACTTTTTTTTTTTTTAGTTCACTGTATCCCACGTACGTATAGGTGCCCTGATAGAAGGACACTTCTGTGCTGCCTATCTCATCAGAAGACAAACAGAAATAAAAATAAATAAATATGATAGAAGGTAAATGAAGAAAAGTACAGGGGAGGAAGGAGAAAGTGAGTCTAGAGGAGTTCAAGTAGATAAATAGAATGTTTATACCTCAGTACTCACGCAAATATACATCCATGGACCTAGAGTCCCAATGATATTAATTTCCCCTTTATCATAATCTGACAGGTGGAGAGAAATGGTATATGAGCTATTCAGGAAACTATAATTTCTATAAAATCACATATCAGGAAACTAGGCTTTCTATAAAATCACATATCAGACCTTTGGTCTTTAAATTTTTGATTAGCAAGTGCTATCACCCAATAAAATTGAAAAGTTTCCACATTGTACAGACAGAAATGTATGCATGCTACAGACATGTAACAAGCCTATGCATATTCCAAATGTTAGCAACTAATGTGCACTTTATCTTTCTTTTTTACTTTTCTTCATCCATTGATCCATACGCTCCTGCTCCCTCTGTCTTTGTAGAGAACACATATTAACTGAGGTACGTAAATGATTACAAAGTGGATATAGTTTGGCAGTTTGCCAAGTTCTACCCCGTAGTATCCTATTCACTCTGTCTTTCTTCCATGTATGACCATTTTGAGATCCTGCATCTATGAATGGAACCCCACATCTCAACACATCAATTTTCATAGCCCTCTAACCTTACCTCCTATATTCCCCATTCAAAGCCTCCTGTAAACAGAGATGTCATCTAATATCCCATAAAGTGCCTGTTTCTCCTCCTCTCTCTCCCTCTCCCTCTCTCCCTCCCTCCTCCTCCTCCTTCTTCTTCTTTTCTCTCTCTCTCTCTCTCTCTCTCTCTCTCTCTCTCTCTCTCTCTCTCTCACTCTCTCTCTCTTATACACACACACACACACACACACACACACACACACACACACAGTATGCAGTTCTAATTAATTACTATTCACACACTCTCTCACATATACATTATTTTAGGTTTCACACAAATATACAAATCTTTATTCAAATGTTTCAACCCTGACTAGAATCAGACTGCAACTGAGGGTATAAACATAAAACCTAAGTTTCAATGGAGACCATAGGATAATGAAAATATCAGGAACATGGAATATCTGTCAAAGAAAACTGCAGGTGTGGAGTGGTGTTTGTTCAAGACAAATGTCATGTGTGCCAGAGGCAGTAGCGCTAGAGGAATGGGGCTATTCAAGCCTGCTGAAGACCAGATAATTTCATTAGAAGGCCCAGATGTTGGACATGGAGCTTCAAGGTCTGATGTTCATTTTAATGAATTTAGGTCTTGAATTGATTGTTTTTTCTTTTTCTTTGCTCCATTCCTTCCTTTTAACATGAGAACATTTACATCATTCATGTATGTAACTGTTCTTTGATTGCCTTGAGTCATAAAATAAACTTAAGATCTTTGAAAATTGTTAGAAGTCTAAGCCTATGGGAATTTTTGAAGTGTAACTGAATGCATTTTGCATTTTGATATGGGTAAGAGTGTGTAAGGTCCAGAGAATAGAAATATTTGAAAGCAACATTTCTTCAATGGGGAGTCAAAGTGCTTGAACACTTTGGCTCTAGCTAGTGATACTATTTGAGGGGGTTCAGAGGTTAGCTTTTACTAAAGGAAGAGGAGTTGGCCCTTGGTCAAGACATGCCAAGTTGTAAGAAAACAACCTCACACTCCCACTGCCACAGCTATGAGTCACCATGAATTTTGCTATGCTCTCCCCAGACTGTATCTTTTCACACCATGAGCCAAATCAACCTTTCCTTCTTATATTGGTTAAGCTTCAGTATGAATTTGACTGGAATTTAGAATCACCAGGGAGACACACTTCTCTGTGTGACAGCGAAGTGGTTTAACAGAGGAAGAAAGACTCTTCCTAAGGATGATTTGGTGGCTCACAATGAATACAGGAGGGATAAGTAGCGGAAAAATCTGAGAAACACCAGTATTCATCTCACTCGACTTTCTAACTATGAATATAATGTGACCAGCTGCCCCGCCCTCTTGCTCTCAGGTAGAGTTGCCCTCAACGTCACCTTTGCTTCTATGACAATGGACTTCACAGTTTCACTGTGAGTCAAAATAATCCCTTCCTTATTTAAACTGTTTCTATAAGGTACATCATCATAGAAATAAAGAAAGGAACTAATGGGCGAGTCAGGGACAGAGGGAGAGAGGCAGATACAAGAAGGTACTTACTCTCTCATGTAATTCAGCTTACCTATCTTCATTGGTTTCTGAATGTCCAGAAGTTAATCAGTACTTATTGCACCTTATTCAGAATACTTACTACCTGACAATACTGTCTTGTTTTCTCTTTTGGTCCAGATTACTAATGTCTTAATTTGTAGATGAAGAATGCTTTCTTTGTGATACGTAAATGTATTTATACCTGCATGAGCTTATAGGACCCACATCATGGGCTGGTTGAAGAGGGCTCCAACAGGACAGCAATCTTCCCAAAACATTCAGGTACATGTTTGGAAAGCAGGCAGATATATAGAGAAACATCACTGAGCCTAACAGAATAGGGGGAAAACACCAATCACTGTGTCCTATGTCTATCTTGACCATGTCTGTACTTTATGACTTCATGACCTCAAAATGTTTCAGTGGATTCTGGAATTCAAAACTCTCCAGATATATGCTTATATGTGTACATGTCTTCATGCATGCGTGTGTTTGTACTTACATAATATTTCTACCAAGTGCATACAAAGAAAATAAGAAAAAAGAACACTGTGTTAGTAAATGTCAGATTGTGATTTAACACTTTTGAGACAGTCTCATTACAATATACTGAATACATTATAGTATACTATATAGCATAGGAGTCTTGGATAGTCACGAACTTGCTTTGTTGCTTGGGTTGATGACAAACTCAGCTTCCTGCCTCTGAGTATTGGGATTAAATGTATGTGCCACAGCACTTAACAGAGATTTAGACTGAAGTGGCCTTTAAAAACTATTTAAAGTGCTTCACCCCATGAATTGGGGAATCATTAAATCCATTTTATAGTTTTTAGAAGGGCATAGGAAAGTACAATTGGAAACAGGGTCCTGTTCCAAGATGGTGGTGCCCAGCAGAGTCAGTACCAGGAGCACAGCGACTGCTGAATGAGCAAGTGGTAATTCTTCTGACTCAGAAATTCCAGTGTCGTTTCCTGCTTTACCAGAGAGAAGCAAGGATCCTGGCTGCCAGACACTCAAGGTTCAACCTCAGAGTAGCCTCCCAGCTACTCCAGCCATCCTGAGGATAACTCCAGATTCCAGAGACTTGCAGATCCAGCCAGCAGTTCATGGTTCTACTAAGCATCTTGAAGAGAGCTGCAGGACCTCAAGATCACACAGGTTAGCCAACCATACCCTAATTCCCTGCCTATAAGTACGACTGGAACACAACCAGCAGAGAAGTGCTGTAGGCTATTTGAGGAGAACCAGCCCCCCACTCCACAACCCAGGGCTCCTTCCCACATGCTGAAGAAGCTTACTGGGCTCCAGGAACAGCCAGCCAATGCCATGGGCAAACCAGATGGCTAAAGTCCAATATATGAACCCAAGCAACAAAAACCAGGGCACTATGGCAAGACCAGAACCTAACTATCCTAAGACAGCAAGCTCTGGATATCCTAACACAGGTGAAACACAGAAAAGCAACTTTAAACCTATGCTTATCAATATGATAGAGGCCTTTAAAGAGGAAATGAATAAATCTCTCAAAGAAATACAGGAAAATGCAACCAAACAAATAGAGGCCTTTAAAGAGCATATAAATAAGAAAAAGAGGAAAATATAGTCAAACTGGTCAAGGAAATTAGTAAAATGGATAAAGATCTGAACAATGGAAATAGAATCAATAAAGAAAATACAAACTGAGGAAATCCTAGAGATGGAAAACTTAGGGAAGAGAACAGGGAACAAAGATATAAGCTTCACCAACAGAATGACAGAGATGGAGGAGAAGTCTCAGGTGTAGAAGATACAATTGAAGAAATTGATACCTCTGTCAAATAAAATATTAAATAGAAAAATTTTGGACACAAAACATCCAATAAATCAAGGATAACATGAAAAAGACAAAACCTAACAATAACAGTAATAGAAGAAAGAGAAGAATTTCAGCTCCAAGGACCAGAAGATATTTTCAAGAAAATCATAGAAAAAAGTTAACATGTCTTTAAACATATAAGAGGTTTACAGAACACCAAATAAATAAGACCAGGAAAGAAATTCCTCAAGCCACATAATAATGAAAACACTAAATGTACAGAAAAAAAGAAAAGCTGCAAGGGGAAAAGGCCAAGAAAAATATAAAAAGCAGCTCTATCAGAATCATATCTGACTTCTCAACAGATACTCAAAAAGCCAGATAGGCATCAGCAGATGTTTTACAGACCTTAAGAGACCACAAATTTCAGCCTAGACTATTATACCCAGCAAAGCTTTCAATTACCATAGATGGAGAAAACAAGATATTCCATGAAAAAAATAAAAGCAAATTTGAGCAATCTCTATGCACAAACCCAGCACTGCAAAAGATACTAGAAGGAAAACTAACCCAAAGAAGTTAACTACACCAAAGAAAACACAGGATTTTTTACAAAGAAGCTAAAAAAAAAACATACAATGGAAAAAAGATAGCATATTCAACAAATGGTGCTGATCTAACTGGATATCTACCTGAAGAAAATTGCAACTAGAGAGGATTCCTCATGAAGGGAGGGGAACACCAACCTAACCACAAAAACTTCCATCCAAAATTTGCCCTGTCTCCAGTAGATGGAAACAGATGCTGAGACTCACAGCCAAACATTAGGTGAAGGTAAGGGGTCTTCTGGAAAAGTAGAGGGAAGGATAGAAGAACCTGGAGGGGACAGGAGCTCCACAAGAGGATCCACCACAGCTAACTAACCAGGGACCAGAGGGGCTTGTAGAGATCAAAGCATCAACCAAGGACAATGCCTGGACTGGACTTAAGCCCTCTACACAGACGTAGTTGATGGGCATCTTGGGCTTCATATGGGTCCCCTAGTAATGGAAATAGGGGAAGGGCTTCCTTGCCAGGCCACAGGGGAAGAAGATGCACTCAGTCTTGATGTGACTTGATGTGTTGGGGTTGGTTGGTAGAGTGGGCTCCATTTTTTGAGGAGTATAGAAGGGGGATAGAGTGAAGAGGGAGGAAGGGTGAAACTTGGAGGATAGAAGGTAGGATGCTATGATTGACATGTAAGTGAACAAACAAATAAATAAATAAATAAATAAATTTTGAAAAAGAATGTACAATAGTAACATCAACTACCAATGGTAGGTGTCTACTGTGTATCATGTATTGAACTAATCACTTTATATTCATTTTGTTTTCCCAATCTCATGGCATATGTTTTAATGGTCTGTTTGTGTAAGACTTGAAAACACCTAAGCTAAGGGATATAAACTGTCTACAATGCTTCCTAGAATGTATCAGGCATGGATCAAGAATGGCTGATCATGTTATTGAAGGGAATACATTAGAAAGGTTGAGAGCCACTGCACAAGAATCTTCAGTTCACACACACACACAAAGGAGAGCTTTCTATGGTGCTGAAGTATTTAAAATATATAAAACAGAACTGAGCACAGCATGTAGTCTGAAGTAAATACAATTACTAACCTCACAGCCATGCCAGTGTCCACCTCAGCCAGTGTTGCTGCTATCCTTACTCTTTAAATGTCAGACCATCCTTTGAAGATTACAGACAACAATGGACATCCACGGCCAGTGGAAAGGATGACCACTTTCACTAAGTCCATAATCAGAACTAAGGAAGCTATGGGGGATCACGGTGTCATGCATGGAAACAAATTCAAGGTCACTCCTTGAGATATAAAGACTCCTACATTTAGTCACCACAATGATGTAAATATACTTTGGAAGAATGCCTTGAGTGCCACATGGTTGTATTTGTAGAGTCCCTTAAGAAGGAGCTTTGGAGGGTGTCTTTAGGGTTTATATATAAATATTTTAAGACAACAATTATAATTACTGTGGGCTACTTTTGCAGTAAAATGAAGCTAGATGATGGTCACAGCACCATTTTTTCAAACTGGAATAAAAATGTATCAGAGCTCCTTATACACCAGGCATTCCTTGTTATTTAATTAGCAAGTTTAAGTAAACTCCCCAAAGCTCATGGAAATAGCTTTGCTTATATGTTAGTTAAGGAAACAACATTGGGGGCTGGAGAGATCACTGACTGCTCTTCCAAAGGTCCTGAGTTAAATTCTCAACAACCACGGAGTGGCTCACAACCATCTATAATGAGATCTGGTGTTATCTTCTGGTGTGCACATGTACATGCAGGCAGAACACTATATACATAATAAATAAATAAAAATAAATAGATATTTTTTAAAAAGAAAGCAATGCTGAGAATATCCAGCATCTGCTACCAACTGACCTGGGATGGCTTATTTTCCCTTCATTTTTGGCCTTGTTTCTATGTTTGAATATAATGGGGGCACCCTACACAATCTCTAAGGCTTTTTCTAATATTTTGTACTTCGTTAAAATTTAAATTTTTATTTAGACTGGGGGCATACATTCAAACTAAATTCACTCTAAGAAAGGATTCTATACTCCATTCTATAAGAGAAACAGGATATATCACACAGCTTATTAAAGTCACATGAATACAAGGATGTTTATAATTTTATGTCTTCAGGCCATTTGCCATTCTGAATTTCAGCCTTAGGACTCATCATAAATTACAAAGCATTGACCTTTGACAAAATATGCAGCTCAGAGTAAGGGCATGTTTAATGCCCTAATGGTTGGTGTTGGGAGCTATACGAGTTCAGAAGGTAGGATTATAAACAATATTGGAAAAGCAATATAGTATAGGGTCACACTTGGGGCTCATAAAAAAGGCCCTTAGGTTGTATGGAGGTCTTTCTAAAGTATTGAAATTGATCCATTAGTAGTTAGGTTTTGTGCAGGGTGATAAATATGAATCCAATTGTATTCTTCTACTTTCAGTTTAGCTAGCATAATTTGTAGAAGATGCTGTCTTTTTTCCAGTGTGTATTTATGGATTCTTTATCATAAATCAAGAGTCCATAAGTATGTGGACTTCTGTCTGGGTCTTCAATTCAATTTCATTATCAATGTGTCTACGTTTATGCCAAAACTGTACTGGTTTTTTTTTTATTGCTATTGCCCTGTAGTACAATTTGAGATTGGAGGTGGTGATGACTACAGAAGTTCCTGAATTATTCAGAATTGTTTTAACTATTCTAGATTTTTTGTGTTGCCACATGAAGCTGAAAATTGTCCTTTCAATTACTGTGAGGAATTTCGTTGGAAGTTTCATGTGGTTTGCAATGAATCTTGATGAGAATTGCATTGAATATGTAGATTTCTCATGGTAGGATGGCCATTTTTACTATATAAATCCTACTGGTCTATGAACATTTGAGATCTTTCCATATTCTGATGTCTTTTTGGACTTTTTTTCTTTAATGTTCTATCTTCATTAGGGTTGTCATTGTGTGAAGAGACATCATAGCCATGGCAACTCTTATAAAAGAAAGTTTTTCATTGGGGCTGGATTACAAGTTCAGAGATTTAGTCCATTATTGTCATGGAAGAAATCATGGCACCATAGAAGCAGACACGGTGCTTGAGCAGTAGTGAAGAGTTCTACATCTGGATCAGTAGGAAGAAGGAAGAGAATGACACCGGCCTGGTTGGAGCATTTGAAACCTCCAAGTCCACCCCTAGTTACACATTTCCTCCAGCAAGGCCACGCCCATTCCAACAAGAGTATACCTCCTAATACTTCCAGTCTCTATGAGCCTATGGGGCTATTTTCATTCAAATCAACATGTCTTAAAGCTTTTTTTATATATAACTCTTTCAGTTGCTTGATTAATGTTACTCCAAGATAGTCTTTATTTTTGATGTTATCGTGAAAGGTGTCATTTCCCTGATTTCTTTCTCAATCCATTTGTCATTTGTATATAGGAGAGCTACTGATTTTGTGAGTTAATTTTTATCCAGCTACATTGTTGAAAATGTTTATTACCTATAGGAGCTTCCTGGTGGAGTTTTAGGGTCATGTATGAATATCAGCTACAAAGTAAGATATATCGACTTCTTTTCTTCCAGTTTGAATCTCCTTAATGTCCTTCAGTTGCATTATTCTAAGACTTAAAGGACTATATTGAATAGGTATAGAGAGAGTGATCATCTGTCAAAACCTTCTGACTTAAGTGCCTCCATTGGGGAGTCAAATGTTATTCTAATGGTTCTGCCATTATGTATTACTCAGTCTTTTTCCTTTGCAGGTTTTAATACTCTTTGTTCTGTATGCTTAGTGTTTTGATTAATATGTGTCAATGGCATTTTCTTTTCTGGTCCAGGATATTTGGTGTTATGTATGACTCTCATACCCATGATAGGCACCTCCTTCTTCAGGTTAGACAAATTTTCTTCTCAAATTTTGTTGAAAATATTTTCTGTGCTTTTGGCCTGGACTTCATCTTTTCTCTCTATTTCAAGTATTCTTAGATTTTGTCTTTTCATAGTGTCCCAGATTTTCTGGATGCCTTAATCCTGGAAATTTATAGGTTTAACATTTTCTTTGACAGAGATAACCATTTCTTCTAGGTCATCTTCACTGCCTGAGATTCTCTCTTTCATCTCATGTATTCTGTCAGTGAGGTTTGCCTCTGAGGTTCCTGTTTGACTACTTAAATTGTTTGTTTACAGTTTTACCCAAGTTTGGGGTTTATTTAGTGATTCCATTTCTACTCTCATTTCTTGAAATGTTTATTTTATTCTACTGTTTGTGTTTTCACAGCTTTTATTAATAGATATAGTCACATCCCCTTTAATGTTCTCAAACACATTCATAATAACTATCTTGAAGCCCTTGTCTTGTGCTTCACCTATATTTCATTTCTCAGTATAATAGGGTTACTGGGCTTTAGTGGAGACATATTGCTTTGGGTATTATTGTTTGGTTTTTATTCTGGCAAATAGGTGTTGGGTTTGGAATAATTATAATTTTAAGTGATGATATATGGTCTTATGTTTTTGGGGTGTATGTTCAATTCTTTGGTTTCTGTTGCCTTCTCTGGTTCTTAGGAGACTGTGGTTGCTTATGGTAAGGAAGACTTCTAAGTTCCTGATAAAACTGGACACTGGTAGTCTCCTATAAAACTTGTTTCTGGAGCAGAAGAGGTGGCTCAGAGGTTAAGAGCATTGATTGCTCTTCTAGAGGTCCTGAGTTCAATTCCCAGCAACAACATGGTGGCTCCCAATAATCTAGAATATGAGCTGATGCCCTCTTCGGGCTTGCAGGTGTATATGCAGACAGAGCACTGTATATATAATTATAAATAAATAAACCTTTAAAAAAAACTTGTTTCTAGGTGTTGGGAGATGACACTTAGGAATAGAGATTTGCTACTAAGGGCAGAAAAGTCCACAGGAAGTGAAGAAAAGATGGGTGTGCCACCAGAATCTGTGTATACACTGGGAAGGGATGCAGAGATGAAAGAGAGTCAACAGCAGGTGTTCTGCTATAAAGCTGGAAGTAAGACTGGGGATTGGAACTGAAGGAGAGGAGGGAGAGTCAAGTAAACCTACCTGACTGCCTGGCCAGCATGCCTAGCGGGTGATTAGAGTGCCTCTGGGAGTTTGTGGCTCATACAAAATGATGTGGAGCTGTAGGAGGGCTGGAGGAAAAGATCTTTGTTACCTTATCATGTTTAAATTGTAAGTTATGTTCATCAAAGGAACTTCAAAGGAACAAAGAATTAAATTTAGTAGCTATTTTCTATGAAGCGAACAACAGACATATTTGATGTCATGTAATCTGATGCCTTGCTTCCCATTTGACAACACATGAGACCCAGATGACTAAAGGCCTCATTGACCAGCTCAAAGGGCCACTTTACAAACCACTACTGTTTTCACAATTCTATGTGGCTTCTCTAAATTGTATTGAGGAAGTTTTACAGTTACTGGAGGAAAAATTACAAGCCATGACTTTTTAAACAGAAAATCAAGTTAAACATGATAGCATACATTAACAGATATCTGCTGTGACCCAAAGAATAAAAAGAGAAGAAATGGAATATTTTAAGTACACATATTCAAAGACAAAGAGACTGAGAAGCCATAAATGTAGCAACATATTAGAAGCAGCAAAGCAGATGGATGACTGATGGGGTGGACTAGCTAAAGGATGCTGAGCTGTAAAGAAGCTGGGCAGGAAGGCTGATTTATGCCACATGTATCCCTAAACAGCAGATATCAGTGGTTCAACTGGGAATGAGAAAACTCACAAACAAATTAAAAAGGAGAAAGAAAAAGGAAAAGAAAAGAAAAGAAGCAGGCTTAAACTCTATCTTTGTTTAGGAATCAGTTACACTCTGATGGTGGATTCTTTGGAAGGCCCGATTAAAGCATCTTGCTCTGTATAACAATAGACCCAGATATATATGGAGCATCCGTCCCATAAGCGATTATTCAGTGGGAAAGCCTGCAGCCTGTTTTTGAGACAACCTTCTTCCTATATAATTCTCAGAACAATTTCGTATTCTCAAAAAGCAGAAATGAAGGAGTCTTCTTGGAGACTCTGGCTGGCTCCACAGTACACAACGAATCAGAACCAAGATCACTCTTCAAGGAACACCTGGCTGTACATTTGTATGGCTATGTCTCAGGCACTTCAGTTCTCTATCTCATCTATATGGAAATCCAGTGGCCCAACATCACCCTCTCCCCCAAGATGTCACACCTTCAAAAGTTGATTGGATTTATAACTGGCTAATCATTGCCCAGGATAGTGAGAAAGAGGCCAGCCACTCTTCCAGTCTAGTAGAGGACAGTGGTAGAAAAAACTCCCTGCAGATCCTGCTAGGGTAGGCTGCATGGAAGTCTTACTTTACCAAGGCTTCCCCCCCTCTCTCCATCACACTACTGATTACTAATAAATGCTTTACTCCTAGTTTTAATTTGGTATTTGCTTCCAGGAAAATCACAAAAGTCCCATTCAAGGAAGAAAATATTCAATGGGGAAATATTATCAGTTTCCTAAAGATAAAACCAGAAGACAGTACATCCTACCATGACATCCACAGCTGAGGAGCCTAAAGTATGCACTTAGGCTTCCAGTCAGCTCTGTAGGGTGACCCACCTAACATGAGTTGGTGACCAACATAAGTATGAGACAGCCAAGTGTGGTTCAACAACTTAGAGAAGCCTTTAACTTAAGGAGTTGAATGAAAAATTATAAGATTGCATGAAATATCTTTATCAAGTTAAGACACAATACCCGTCAACTAAACAGGAAGCAAAAACATATAAAAAAAAAACATAAAAGTTTCTTGGACTCATAAGGATGTGACCAGTAAGAATGACTTTAAACATATTCAGATGTTTTTAAGGTAAAAATTAAGTTAAGTGTCTGATATGTATAAAAAAAAGTAAGAACAAACAAAATAATCCAAAACAATAAACAAAACCCCAAAACAATAAGCCTAAGAGAATAACATTTGAGCTTTCATTTTTTCCAAAATACCAGTGGCATCAGTTCTAGATTGAGAACATTTTAAAAAAGAAATTTAAAACCATAAAATAAAAATTTTTAAAGGTGGAATTGGTCAGATGTTAGAGTAGTTAACAACACTGGCTGCTCTTTCAAAAGACCCAAGTTTAATTCCCAGAACCCACAGTGTTTCAGAACTGCCCCAAACTCCAACCATTGTTTCCATGGGTAATGACCATAGTGGACAGGCATACTTGTGGGCAAAATAAACACACACACACACACACACACACACACAAACACAAACACAAACACACACACATACGCACACACTAGTAGTAAGACTTTTTTTTTTAATTAAAAATGTTGTCTGAATGGAACATGTCAACTTCCAGAAAGTACCCATGTAACTAACATCAATACCTAATAAATTATTAACAAATACAAATTTTAACACTCAAAACACCCTAGTTAAGAAAAAACAAATTAGCACAAATTTCCTGAAAAAGATGAGAGCAGTTTCCCTGCAGAGCGTCCAGAATCAGAGGCTCTGTGCTTACACTGTTAAGAAGAGATTCTCACTAGGAATCATGCCTTGAACATGACTGAGAGCAGCAAGTGATTCCTAAGCTTTTATGAATGCGGAAGTCTAAGCCAGGGTGGGTGCATGGCTATTATTCTGTTTGTGCTGTCACAGCACACTATAACAGGATGGCTCAAATATGCCAATAACTTGTCTCTCGTTGGTCCACACTAGAGGCTGGAGGACCAAGTTCAAGGGTGCAATAGAGTCAACATCAACTGTAGGCCAAAGTTTCTGGTTCGTACATAGAAACCTCTAGTCATGTCTTCCAATAGTGGAAGAGGCAAGTCAGATCTCTAGGTCCTCTTAGTTAGAGACTCCCTAGAGGTCCCAGCTGCTATCATTACACCACTCAGGGTTAGGACTTAACGTGCAAATGTCGGGGGTGAAAAAAGCATTCAGGCCACACCAATGCACAACAAATAACGATTACAGGCACACATCATGTCAAAAATGTCAAATCCCGTGTTCTTTTTCTTGTGTAACCAACTTTAGATGACAGTTCTAAATTGAAGAAAATAACTAATCAACAAAGAAGACCGGGGAGGTGGCTCAGTGTATAAAGACTCGTCCCACAGGCACAAGGACTTGCATTCCAATACCCAGAACACATATAAAGGCAGGCATGGTAGCATTCTTCTGTACTTTCAGTGCCCCTAAAAGGAGATGGGATGTAGAGACTGGTGACCCTGTGGAAGCTTGCAGGCCAACTGGTTTGTCATACATAGTGGCAGTCAACAAGTGAATCTGTCTCAAACAATGTGGAAGACAAGGCACAACACCAAATGTTGTCTTATTTCTAAACACTTGCTATGGCATTCAAACTCACACATACATAGACACAAGTGCACGCACGCTCATGCGTGCGCACGTGAGCGCACACACACACACACATGCCTGGACAGGTACACACCTGCATGGACACACCCACATGGACACAGATTGAAAAACTAAAAGAGATCCAAAGGTTATAGAAGATGAACATCATAGAAGAAAGTGCCACCCTAAAACGATGGTAAAGGGGACACTAATGCCTGTGTCCCCAAGGCTCAGAGACAGTCTTCTTCACTAAAATAAATTTGGACGACCTTTTCGTGTCTCAGATAAGATGACAGGAAGAGATGGACTAGTAATTTTTTACCAAGACACACAGCAAAGGAAACAAACAAGGAAAGGCGATTATTAAGTTCAGCAACGGTTAAAAAAAAAGTGCCAGCAAAAAGGTGGAACACTGATGTCCTTTAGAGTTTACACACACTGCCATGTGCTGCACCAACATTGCAGTCAATAACATCCCATGCAGGGCAGTGGTCCCATAAAGTTACAATGAACTTAAAAATTCATACAATCTGCTGTTGTTACTGTCCATTCTCCATGTTAAGAAATGCTCAGATACATAAATGCCATTCACGCTGGGTTGCAGTTGCCTGTAGTATTCAGCACAGGAGTCTGTGCCACATAGGTTTGCAGCCCAGGAGTCTCACTGGCAGTATATTACCTGGGTGTAGAGTAGGCTATACTATGTAGCAGGCACAATGTGATGTCTGCACTGTGCAAATTTCTAATGATGCCTTCCTCAGACTGTATCCCCATCAAGGGATGTATTACTGTATACATCTAAACATCTGTGTAAATGTGAATTTGCATGTTTGATTAATTAAACTTTGAAAAGCACACTATAATTAGATGAATAGGAGAACAGAGGCAAGGTACATATGTCCATGTTGGCAGTTTGAACAGGCAAGTGAACCCACTCTTCAGTGGGTTACCTGAAGGTACCCATAGTAAATAGAAAACAATTAAAATATGTAATTTAAAAGAGTACTGTTTGGATATATGGAGAGGATGCATCAAAAGAAAAAGGCTAGCAGGGATTGAATGGATGTCTCTGGGAGTTTATGGAATGGAGGGGTACTGAAATCAACCTTTTGGTTTGTTAGAATAAGCTTTGGGGTTATCTGACCCTTAACCCAAGTTAGGGGGTCACTTCAATGAAAATAGAAAGTAAGTCTGAGGAAGAGTAGAGGTACCCTGACTTCCCCTTTATAACCACTTGTGTTAGAGTGTATTAGCCAGACATGACTCCCCCCCCCCCCCATGACTCCCTCCTCTGTGGGCTTGTGGCTGCTGATCTCCTTACAACCAGCTGAGTCTGGAAGATGGTGACAGATGAGACAGACTCCTCCAGCACAATGGCCATGTTTTTTAAAAAAGAGAATCTGCTGTCGTGAAGAGGGCAGAGTAGCAGAAAGGAAGCATAAATTACCCAACAGGCTTCACAGAAAGGCTGATGCCAACAGCTGCTGGGGATGGGTTGCAAGTGTCAGCTTAGTGGCAGATGTTCCAAACAGTTGCCAAACTTATGTGTGCACATTTCTCCTGAATTTTTCTGGCAGGACTTTTGGGCTCCATCCTTATCTGTTATCAGTATTTGGTAAGTGTTTGGACAGAGCCTTAGCACCAGGCCAGTCACCTGGTTCAGCAGTGCCCTAATGTCGAGGAACACGAGAAAAATGGACAATCCGAGGGCCAGCACTTGTGACTCACTGCAGTCATGTCTTCTTTGCTTTCTTGGAATAATACAGAGCCCAGGGCCTCTAGGGTTGGCTCTAGACAGTAGAAAATAATGTGTTTTTTTCATCACCTTCTGCTTTTACCAGCAGGTGTTGAAGTAAAAAGACTTATAGTAGTGGACTTAAATCTGTTTCCTGATGTCTCTGCCTTTCTAAAAGTGAGTACAGCCAGATCTTAGAGCACAGACCTGATCCTGTCCCCCTTGGGAGGCTGAGGCAGGAAGAGAGCAAATCCAAGGCTTGCCTGCACAGGGGACATGTCTCAGTGGCATAATGCATTCCTAGCATGCTCTGGTCTCTTCGTTCAAACCCCAGTGCTGGTAGGTCAACAGTCAGTACACATAATAAGTGACTAATAAAGTTAGGAAGAGCTTTGGGTTAGTCCAGAAAGAGAAGCTTTAAACCACAATCTAAGAGGCAGAAGTTACAGCAAAGGAGAAAAAGGGTTTCAGGAAATACACTAACGTGGTTTTAAACCCATTCCATTTAAACCCATTTCAAAGCTGAAATGATTTAATCTCATTGGATGAGTCCTTGAGAGTAAAGGAAGGGAGAAACAGAAGAGATGACTATAGGAGAGGACAAGTTCCCTGTAAATAACACTAGGCTGTGATAAAATAAGGCTTAAATTTGCCTGCATTTGGGGATGGAGAGGAAATTTAGAGAGATTAATAGTTGTCACTGTGCCCACTCAGCAAGTATACTGGGGTTTGTGCCTCCTGATATCTTTTTAAATAAGACATTTAAAAACATTCTCATAATGATGTACTTCAGAAAATAGAAGCAAAGATGAAAATTAAGAGGTGATGGAAAGGTCAGTCTGGGAACTAGAGAACCTTCATACACTGACTTTTAAATGGTATCAGAAGCATGAAGCTGGGTATGGAACTCCCTCAAGTACATACGACAAGGATTTCAGTTCATGTATGTAGATGTTAAAGAAAGGATGATAAGGCGCGAGGCAGAGGAAGTCAAGAACATCAAAAGGAACCTGCTTATTAACCATCAAGGAAGTAGGAAGTGGTTACTGCCTTTTCACCATGGTCTTCCCTCTTTGCTTTTGATTTACAGATAATATCATTAAGTCATTTCTCAGACAGTACACAGGTGTAAGAGGTGCCATGCCAAAGCATGACCTCTTCCACAGTACATGGCTGCAAGAATTCTCAGATGCTCAATGCTGAGAAATGTGGCTCAAACAAGGATTCTACTTCATTTAAGATGAGCTATGGGGTTTAAGTGGCAAAAATAACACTGACTTGTAAATAAATTCTGAAAAGGTTTGAAGTCTCATTGAGGCCGATAAGGAGCCTGAGACACCTACAAAGCAGGAAGAAGGAAACTAGAGACCACAAGGAAACATGGCGTTCCTCCTATTCCAAGGATGGACTCATCTAGAACACAGGCAGTTAAGGAGGGTCATGATGTGAGAATTAGCTCAGTCACATATTCTGTGACCTAGAAAGTTTCCCATGTGGAAGGTATTGATGGAACATGGGGAGTAAGATCCTAGGTATTGTAGACAACTGTGTCTTCTGCTGACATAGGGCCCATGCTGTAGATAATAAACTGAATAGGATCAGCACTGATCCATAGGTGTCTGTCCCACAGAGACTACCATTAGAAACTGGAGCATTGAGTCTCTGGATGGGCAGGGCATGTGGGGAGTGAAACTTAGATGGTTGTACTGACCTTCACTGTCTACATGGGACTTTGGGCCCATGGGAACCACATTTGATTCCCTCTAGCATTGATTCATTTTACTGAGTAATGTTGATGTCAATGGTATCTCATCCAAAGGGGCTTTGGCAGGTGTAAGTGAGTGACTACACATAAATGCTTTGAAGGATGGATGGCCCAAGCAAGGCTTCCCCATGCTTTACTTATTAATATTGTGGTAGTGGCTGTTGTTACTATTACCTAACAAAAGTATTGGAATGTAACTCAGATATTGGAAATTATTGCTTAATATAGACCCTTTGTGATGGGTCTATATAAGAGAGAGAACGTGAAAAAGTGTTGCTTGATAAGTAGAAGGTATTGTGGGGGTTGGGGGTTGCCAAGACCAAATTTCAGGGTGGGATCAAAGTATCAAAGTTCAGAATTGAATCAAAGTATCAAAGTCCTCCCCTTCTTGCACACACAAACACAGACTTAAAAAAATTTTTTTAAAGATTTTTGTTTTGAGAAGGCAATTCACTATGTAGTTCTGGGTGGCTGACCTGGAACTCTGAATGGCTACCCTGTAACTCCTGTTCTGCCTTTTGAGTATTGAAAATTGATACTTTTATAGTATTCTGGAGGACTTGTCAGGGTTATAGTTTGTGTTCTACTCTTTTGCAAGCCCCAACCCCAGGTATCACCCTTTGCTGACAGTTTTTCAGATGCAGAGAAGTGCCATTCCAAGGTGCACAGTAGGCATTAGAGAAACTGTGCTGGCATCTCGCGTCCAGGGGGCCTTTGTTATCAGGTCCATTCTCTTCTCCTGGCCTGTTCCAGCTTCATCAGTCCCCCAGACTGTTGTGGGCTGAACTCTGTTCACCATGTGTTCAACTTATAGTCCTTATAGTTGGGAATGTGATCTGAGAGATGAACAGGGTCCCTACAGACACGTTCAAGTAGTGGATTGAAGTGGACCCTAAGCCAGGTACTGGTGTTGTCATAGAAACAGGAATTCAGTCACAGAGAAGAAAAGAGATACCAAGAACATACAGAGCAACAGGTGTGCTCAGATGGTTGTAATGACCTTCACTATCTGCATGGGATTTTGGGTCCATCAGTACTACATTTGATTCCTTCTATTACTGGCTCATTTTACTAAGAAATGGGGATGTCAGTAGTATCTCATCCAAAGGGGATTTGGCAGGCATAAGTAAATGATGACACAAATGCTCTGAAGTAGAGGTGACCTAAGCTCTGCCAAGGACTCCCAAAATCCCCTGGCCCTAAGATAAGGCAAGGACAAACCAGGACCTTCCAAACCTCTTGATTTCATATTTAGGACTTCTAGAACTCTGAAGAATAGCTTTCTATTGTTTTAAGCTACCAGGTGTGTGATAACTTGATACAGCATCTTCAGAAAGCTAATGTCAACAATTAGTACTGAGCTGATTGTGTGTACGTATCTCCAATTAGTCCCCTTTAATCACTGAGTAGCTCTTTCTTAGAATCTTAGGGAAGGGGTAGGAATAGGCATAATTCTGTCCTAACTTGAGCCCCGTAGGCTTCCGCACATGGAAGAACAGGCTGATGTCCTTGTAGAATGATGTTATTGGAATTTGATTTCTGATGCACCTTTCCTTTGGGGTGGGATAACCTGGCACATTCTTCTACATTTAACAACAACAACAACAAAACTCTGATGATAACTCATTTATCTTTCCGATTTTACTGCATCTCTTCTGAAAGTATTAAGATTTTTTTTCAACTTCAGCAGAAAGAGGGAAAGCAAGCTAATCGCATTGAAATTTTCCAACTTGTCCCTCATGTAATGATGGCAAAAACTGAGACTGAGAAGAACAAACGATGCACTGTGATAGAAAATTCATGTCAATGTATGTTTACCAGATTCTGAGTTTGGCTCCTTTAACCAGAAAGTTATCTTTGAAAAACAGAAAGAGGTGGACACCATGCATTTACAAAAGGGACCTTAATGTCTTTTATTTCCAATTTTGATTGTTTCTCTAGGGGTCATCTAGGGAATGCTGTGGTCCTCCTGAGATAAACACAGAGATTTACCACAGTAGGGTGTGTGTCATACTTGAGAATTGCAGAGAATGGACTGGGGAATCTGAGGACAGACATTAGAAACAGGAGAGGAAGAAATAGTAGCTCTAAAATAATGGAAAGGACAAAAATAATCAGAAAGAAACATCTCAAAATGCAGAGGTTTTAGTCCTCTCTGAAGGCACCAGGTTCAAACACCAGAGAGAATGAGGCACAGCTCAGAAAGCCCCACTGCAATGGGTGTGAATGAAGCCAGTGCCGAGTCTCAGCTGTCCATGAGATATCATCACTTGGAAGAAACATACTGATTACCAAAGTATTTCTGGAAGGAGCAGAGGGCGCAGAGTGGAGTCTACATCAGTTGTACCATGGAGGACCGCAGGTTCAAAGGGTTCTAATGACAGCCTTCTTGTTGTTAACTTCTCAGCAAGACCCATGGGAACAGAAGTCATGGCTGGCTAAGAGATGCATTGTCACTTCCTTATGGAGGAGGCTTTGCTGGAGAACCATAACTGTCCACTGGGAAGCATTGAGCTTTACCTGAGCTCCTTCTCAGATGTTTGCTCCAAACTGCCCCCTAGTGTAAGCTACAGAGCATCAAGGACTGCCAGCCTCTCTGGAACTGAAAGTACTGAAGGAGGATTCCTGTTGGGGGTGAGGGGTCAGTGACTTAGCACACCCACTGAGGGTTGCATCTCAGTTTTGACTCCTGTTCACACCTGGCTCTTGTCAGGACAGGATTCTTTGTAGCCAACATGCAAGGCAAGGCCTCATTCCTCATCCTGCTGCATTTTGCGCCTCCTTCCTGATCCCAGCCCACTAGAGAAGGACCCGCAGAAGGACCAGGGAAACCAGGAGCTCCCTTGATGAAACACATTCCAGGAGCAGTGCCCCGTGAAGCTCACAGTTAAAGGACACCAACTAATGCAGAAGTTTTGAAGTGTTGACAAAGAACCACAATAAATAGTTTAGGTTTGTGACCCAACACACACACACATGACCTCACACATACAAACAAGTGCAAGAAGTCAGAAGGATTTGGAAATTTATGTTTATTTTATGAATTTTAATTCATTTGGCTCTCGATCTTTGTTGATTTTATAGGCCCTCATTTGTCAACACTTTGAGGAATTGCGGAAGTGAAAGTCCCCTGTCACCTATGAGATAAAGTATTCTTTCGTTCCTGGAAAGGCAGCAGGGGGAAGTTGGGAAAGTGAGAGGAATTACTGACATCCCCTTCCAGGTATTTCCAATGGGAAAGAAGCTGACATTCGAGGAGCCGTGGGGATGTGAGAAGGATTGCACAGGATGGCTGGGGCCCCTAAACACATACACAAAAATGCAATTGATGGAGGACAATTCCAGGATACCAAAATGGCTGTCCGTATTCCTGGGTTTGATTTGTACCTTTGTTTATTGATTTATTATTTTTTAAATAGGGTCTGGCCTACTATGTAGTCCAGGCTGGCTTAGAATAAAGCACTCTTTGGTATTAAGGAAACACGGACATTTTCTTGAATCAAAAATACTGGTTTGCAAGGACAATACATGCAGTAAACATTGAATCTCTACACAGATCTAGCCAATGGACAGGACATCCTCCACAGTTGAGTGGAGAGCGGGGACTGACTTTCCCATGAATTTTGGTGCCCCATATTTGACCACATCTCCTTGATGGAGAGGCCTGATGGCACTCAGAGGAAGGATAGCAGGCTATCAAGAAGAGACTTGATACCCTATGATCATATAGAGGGGGAGGAGGTCTCTCTCAGTCACAGATATAGGGGAGTAGAATAGGGTGAAAGCAGGAGCGAGGGAGGAATGGGAACATACAAGGGATGGGATAACAGTTGAGATGTAAAATGAATAAATTAATAAAAAAGTAAATTAAAAAATACTGGTTTGTTGTGTTTTTAATCTAAGGAAGGGGGGTTTGACTTGGTATCAGTTCAGCATGATAATTACGCATTGTTATTGATTGGCATTATTGCTGAATCCCCACTGTCCCCTTGCCAAGCAGTTGTCTCTCTGCCCTTACCTTCCAGGAAGCGCTAACAAAGTACAAGGTCAGTGCCTCAGATTAATTTGCCACTGCAGATGCTCCCTTCAGACACTCCAGCTGGACTGAGGACCCGCCATGTCTCTGTTGGCAGCTGTGCTGCTGCTCTGGGGTAAGATAGATGTCCTGGGGCCTAGAACCTCTGGGGTAAGGGTGGTCTGAATGGAGACTCACAGCCTCTGCCTCTCCAGGTTTCACTCTGGACCTGGCAACTGCTTATATGTCCATCCGTAAGTTCACCGATAAGGTCTGGGAACTGTGGGCTACAAGTTGAGGGGAGCCTGTTTCCTAATAGCAAGAAGCTAGCCCTTGCTTCTTTGCACTCCAGATACTGACACTGAACCTAGTCTATGGGCAGAGCCTCAGTCCTTGGAGAAACCTTGGGCCAACCTGACACTAACATGTGAGGCTGACACACTTACCAGAGACTTCCAGCTGATCCTGAATGGGTGGCCCAAGACTGAAGTCAATCTTGACAAACATGTCATGTCTCACAAGTTCTCACTGGGAGCAATTACAAGCAAGAACATGGGCCTCTATCGCTGCCGATACAGCGTTGATATCTTTGTCCCAATTACCAACCTAACGGAGATGCACAAGTGGTCCATGCTAAGCAATCTTGTGGAGGTAACAGGGAAAGGTAAGCTGGGCCACAACGGGATCAGGAGGCAGTGGAGGGAAGTCGATGGTGGAACCTCCATCCATGTCACCTGGTCTATCTCTTAGCCTCAGTTAGCTCATCTGTCAACTGGGGAGGTTTATGCTGTCCCCCAGAGGTTTGAGAATAATGAGTCCCACAGAGTGCTGGGAACAGGCCTGGCATGGCGCCATGTTCTGCACCCTTTCTCTTACTCTACCCACCCCACACCCCCTGCTGCCCTTGCCTTCTTTATGTTCTCTGAGTCTGGAATTTATACTCTGACTGTCTCCAGTAGTGAGACTGAAGCATTCATACTGACCCTGCCCTCCCACATCCACAGAACCCTTGCCCCAGCCCTGGCTTTCTACTGCGCCAGCATCCTGGATCATACCCTCCATGGGCACATACCTGCTGTGCAAGACGCCTCTGCTGGGTGTAACCTTCGTGGTAAAGCAGGAAAAAGAGGGTGGTTTGGTGAGATCAACCAAAGCCCAGAGGAAGGGAACAGCTTACTTTTCAGTCTTCACACCTGGCAGATACAGCTGCAGATACCAAACTCATGACACAGGTGAACTTTCTGAGCCCAGTGATATTGTGACCATCAACGAGTTAGGTGAGTGTTAAACCCCAACACTGAAAAAAGCTCACTGTAAGGCCTGATGCATAGTGTCCAAAGATAAGCCTGTTGCTCCTAAGCTGTCAGTGGAGGTCAGGGGTTTGAGGGCGGGACAGAGGGCAGTTCTCCGTGGGTTCCTACAATGCACAGTGTCCTATACTCCTACCTCAGTGCTCTTCCCTGTCTTGCAGCCAGACCACCTCCGCCCACTCTGTATTTTATGGAAAATTACCCAATGGTCAAGCACCAGAGCACACCAGAGACCCTTGGCTGCAGAGCTCCTGTGAACGCAGCTGAGATCCAACTCAGGCTGGGAGAGAAGGTGCTGGATTTTCCTCGGGTCTGCTTTGTCCGATACTTCTGCCTATTCCACCTGAACTTTAAGCACCTGGATGGCCAAGGCCCTTTCACCTGCCGCTACCTCATACACAGAAAGTTAGAACTCTGGTCTGAAGACAGCAAGCCCATAGAGCTCATGTGGACTGATGGTGAGCCTCCTAACAGGACTGCAGGCCAGGGTGGACGGGAAAGGCCAAGATGGTAGTCAGAAATGAGCAGGATAGGGATTCCAAAACAGGACTTCCAAATCTGAGCATGCACTGCCTTCTCAGCCTCAGTTTCCCCAAGCTTTAAATAGGACAATGAATAGAGTGACCTTGAGCCCTGCAAAGAATTGGGTCCTCAAAGAAGTCTGGCACAGACATTTATGGACCTTCACCTGTCAGTGGATCCTAGCAAGGATGAGGCGGGCTTGCTGTCTGCCCAGAGCTTGGCAAGGCTCAGACTTGAAGGACTGGGTCAGTATTAAAAGCAGTGCTATTTTGGTGCCCTTCAGAAGCAGACAGAAGAGGGAGCCAAAAGGTCACCTTAAGCAGAAGGCTCAGCTATACCACAAGCTGGGCCATGCATAGGAAGGCCCTTACTATGCCTTCAAGCTGAATCAATATGTCTGATTCTCCACAGAGAAACTGATGGCACCAATGTTCATTGTAAAGCCTTCAAAAGAGATCTTTATGCCTCGTTCGACGGTGCATTTTCTATGTTCCGCACCGAAGGGCAAGACGGGCCTGAGCTTTGGCCTGCAACGCCAGGGCCAACATCATCGGTTCTCCCTGGTCCAGATGCTGAAAACGGCTGGGACTCAAGCTGTCTTTGAGCTGAGCAATCTCTCAACAATAGATTCTGGCAACTACAGTTGTATCTACATGGAACAGACACCGCCCTTCTCAGGATCTCCTTCCAGTGAGATCGTGCAGCTGCGTGTGGGTGGTGAGCTGAGCATGGCCGTGAATGTGGGAGGCCAAGTAGGTTGCTGGCCTCCCAGTTCAGAGCCAGACTTTCTGGGCTGTGTTCCTGTGAGGGGCCATCCTTTCTCGGTTGTGACTTAATGAAATGATGGGTGTTTGAGTCCTCCCTTGGCTGTGAGACATGGAAATCGGGTTGGTTTCCCATAGCCCAAGCTGGAAGGCAGCTCATAGAACCATGTTCAAAGGTATCAGGATCCATGGTTTTTGTGTCTATGTACCCTCCTGTGCCTCTGTTTCTCTGTGATGTGTGTATTACCAACTCATACTATTGACTGCCTTGAGCTAATATGGTATTTTACTGAACTGTAGAATCCCTGTGGTGATTGCTTCTCATCAAGGTCTCAGTGAACCAGAGGTCATCCATGAGAGACCATGTAAAGGCTTGTAGGACCTGACCTCGGACATTTGAACTGTGCTTCTGTCAAAAGTATTTTTCTAGAAGGTCTCATTACCACTTTAGCACTTTGGGCACCCCATGAAGCAACCCATGGGACAGGCCAGGGCCTGGAAAATCTCACAGCCATTGTGATTTGTGGGGGGCGGGGTCAGACACGTAGATGAGATACAGTTGCTACAAGTACTGGTGCCTGACTCAGAGTGGACGGTACAAACAAAGCAGCTGGAGAAGATCCACCATAGGGCCTGGCACGAAATGCTAAAACCTCCTTGCCATCCTCTCTCATAGGACCACCACCCCGGCCAAAGCTTGAAGCTCTGTGGACAGGCAAGGTGGCCCTAGGCCGTGACGCCCACTTTCTCTGCCATGGCCATGTGCATAAGGTCACCATGGATCTGGTAAAGGAGGGCAGTGAGATGCCCTCCTCCATCAGTTATGCGATAACAAGCACCTCGGCTATTCTGAAACTGGTCTCCGTGGGTCCCCAACATAGAGGCAACTACAGCTGCCGCTATGCCTCCATGTCACCCTTCTCATTTAAGTCAGGGAACAGCAACCCTGTGGAACTTCTAGTAGAAGGTAAGACTTTCCTGAGCTGGATTTGGGTTTTACCTTTAGATATCTCAAGGGCTGTAACTTCCTAATGGTCTAATCTAGCCTAGTATGCAAATGCCTTGTGGCAATTTCCTGAAACAAGGCATACAACTTTTTTTGTCTAGATAGCTGATATAGCAACAGATACAGGAAAGCATCCTGGAAAGCATTGAAGATGGGGACAACTCCTACTCTCCCCAATGTAGCATGACTCTACATCAATCTCCCTGGATTTAATAAAGGTCAAGCAACAGTGTATTCTAAATGTGTCTTCCATCTGTGGTTCTGGAGCAGCTGCCGGTGGCAAAGGATGTTCTTCCAGGCCTGGGATGCTGTGTCCTTAAAGAGAATAAGTTCAGGACAGAAGGGTGAAAGCCTGGTCCTTACCTCATATCTCACAAGATCACCTTCTCCTGTTCTCCTTTGTCTGGCTGCCTCGTACTTCCCAGGTTCTTCTTCCCCTTCCTGCAGGTGTGTGCACGCAGCGTAGAGCTCTGGCCAAGCCTGTCTTAGCTTGAAAGGGTCTGTCCCTAATCTAGCAGTAGTTTAGAAAATGCTACATTAGGGCTCTGGCTGTGTTTTCACATTTCACAAATATTGTCCGATGGATGGCATCAGAGTGTATCCAAACCAGTGCCTCATCTGAAGTGACTCAACCGGAACAAACCAAACAGCACATCCTCTTCAGAGCTGAGCCAATGTTATGTTCCCTTCAGGCCTCAGTGGAGCCTGAGGCTAGGCGTAAGGAGTTGATCCCCGAAGCAAAACAAGGATCCACAACTCAGAACCACCCTGCCTCCCTGGCGTGTTCCCCATCAATGCCCCAATGCTTCCGGTCCCCACATAACTCAGAACTACTCCATGTCTGGCTGCGGCCACCATTCCTTCAGTCCCTTTGCTCAGAGGGCTCTTCCTCCTCCTTCACCTCTCACTTGGATGTTAACATACAGTCTCATGCTTCAGATCTGAAGGATCGTTTCATTCATCAATTTTTCCCCCAACAATGTCTAATTGGAAGTCCAGAATAATCCAAAGGCCTATTTGGTTAGTGGTGATCCCTAAGATGAACAATAGGCCATTCCTGTTCTTAAAGAATGTACATTCTAGGGCGGGGCGATGGTGTAGTGTGTAAAAGCTCTTACCCGACAAGCATCAGAACCTCACAATAAAATTAAATAAATAAGAACTATGAGGTAGCATGCATCTGCATCCCATAGGGGAGACAGGAGAATAGAGCACCACCTAGCTTGGAGGACAGAGGGACCAGAAGAGAGAGATGTCCTACCTTAACATAGAAGGATGAAAGCACAAACTCAAAAAGCCAGCTTCTGATCTGTGTGGACACAGCCTTGTACATACCCACATTCACAGATACACATCTAGTAATGAATGAATTTTAAAAAAGAGTCTAGTTCAGTGCAGTAGGATGTACAGTAAGATGCACTGCACTCATAGCCTAAGATGCAGAGGAAGAATTCTAGTGATCACCTGGGTCTGCTGCATAAAACTCTACCTTAAACACCTAGAAAACACCAAAATAGGTCATATTAGGCTCTTTGGCATTGGCTTCTGACATAGATGGAGATGTGAAAGAGAAAACAGGAATCCTAGGTGGTAGCGACCAATTCACCTAATATTATTATTCCCAATTTAGAGATGAGTAAATGCTAAATACATGTCCCAAAATGCAGAGTTAACAAACAGCAGAGCTGTTTTTCATCCCAATACACATCAGGCCAAGGCATGTCTCTTCACCATTAACTGAGCCAGTTTTGACTTTGCCCTGGGAATCCAGCCACAAAGGATCCCAGAGATGACTCTTTGCTTCTGTTTCATTTTGTCTTGAGATAGGATATCACTGTGTCCCAAGTTATCTTTGAAATCCTGACTTCCTAATGCTCCTGCCTCAGCACTGGGATTATAGTCATGTACCACTGTTTCCAGGGTTACTGTGAAGATGTCACAACCAGAAGAGACAGAGTGGGACAGACATGGGCTCTTCTACACAGGGCCAAACCCTAAGCACAGAGAAGTGCACACAGGGCTTAGAGTAAGGCTGGGAGCCCACTCTGATGGGATAGGCCTTACATTAAAGCAGCTGTGCTGTGCTGTCCATGGAAAACATGTGTGTGTGTGGTGAGATGAACATCAAAGCTTTGAGCATGGAACAAACTTGAGGGGATTTCTGAGTCTTCAGGTCATTAGGGGAGTGTCCTTTGACAACATAATTCACGAGCATTTACTTCCATCTATACAACGGGAACAGGACAGTGTTATCTACTTTGTGGTAATGTGATGAGGATGAAATTAAGTAATACACAACAAGTGAGACAGTACCTAACCTGTTTCCCGGGACAATGCCTGAGCTGAATTCTCATGAACTTCTTCTCTGTCTTGCAAAGATTTCCCATCATTTCATCTGCCACAGAGTGAGACTCTTCTCCTTATGACTAGAGGGATCCTGGCAACAACCCTGCAGGTGATAGTCTTTGGACAGATGCCCAGGGCACTGGGCAGCACCTGTTATATGGAAAATAGGAGGAGGAATAGGGCCCATCCTTAGGAGAGACCAGGGGAATAAGGAACCACTCATCCCCTGTAGGAGAGAACAGTTCATTGTTCCACTAATAATACTTAGCATAACCCCAGTGCTTGGTCAAGCTAGTTAATTATATTCCAAATCCTGGAAAGGAGATAACTGAGTGTGTCAGAGGAAACCTCTCTTTCTCACTAGCATATGGAGAAGCATGTTGTTCACAGTTTTTTGAGAAGAGAAAAGCTGCATTACTGTTGCATAGAGCCAAGTTACCCTGGGCAAAGAGAGGCCAGTCAGCTCTGCTGGGTATAAACCTTTTACCATGTCTGTCTTTAAGTAAGTACAGTTACCCAAGGAAATAACAACACAAAGACTCCTACTTCCTCATTTTCATTCTAACAATGTATATTCTTAGACAGTACCAGGAAGTCATGTTGGTTATTAAGCTAGTAGGATGGTTGGCAGCAGGTTTATCTCTTTCCATGTAACTTAGGTTCAAGGCCTTGTGCAAAGACATGACTTACAACTAGCTTCTCAGACTACCAAGAAGAGACTTGATACCCTAGCATCATATTCAGGAGGAGGGGAGCCCCCTCAGTCACAGTCATAGGGAAGGGGAAGGGGGTAAAAGCAGGATGGAGGGAGGAATGGGAGGATGCATGGAATGGGATAGCAAATGAGATGTAATATGAATGATTTTATTTTTCAATAAAAATGTGTTGAATAATTAGCTGCTCAATTCCACAGCCCTTTTACTCAGTATCATTTGCCAAGTCAATCTTGGAATGCTAATAAAATGCACTATTTCATTCCTACATCACACTGCATTGTCAACTGTGAGAGATTAGAAGAGACAGACCAAGTCATGGAATAAGGGGAAATACTCAAAGTGTGATAAAGCAGGTGTGTGAACGTGGTTCCTGGAAGAACTGTGTTGAATTGTTTGGTCTTGGGAACCTCCAGCCACACACTCATTTTTTGTTTGTAGCTCATAAGTGTAATTTTGCTACTGAGTGGTGTCTCGGTTCCTAAGAACATATGAGCTACGAATTTTCCAATGGCTGTGCCCCTTGGTTGAGAACTGCAGATCTAGCCAATGGTCAGAACACTCTCCACAGTAGAGTGGAGAGTGGGATATGACTTCTTCACGTACTCTGGTGCCTCACCTTTGACCATGTCCCCTGGAGGGGGAGACCTGGTGGCACTCAGAGGAAGGACAGCAGGTTACCAAGAAGAGACTTGATACCCTATGAGCATATACAGGGGGAAGTAATCCCCCTCAGGAACTGTCATAGGGGAGGGGAATAAGGGGAAAATGGGAGGAAGGAAAGAATGGGAGGATACAAGGGATGGGATAACCATTGAGATGTAACAAGAATAAATTAATTTTAAAAAAAGAAAAGAAAAATGGTGAGATGCAAGAATGTCAACAGAATGGTTGCTAGAGCAGAGTTCCATCCACCAGGCAGACCAGGACCACTGCTGGGCTTGAATTCAGAGCCAGTGTGATCACAGGCAAGCTATCCTCCAAAGACCATGTGATCAGCCCAGTTCATCTTCTGTTGTCGAACAGAGGACAGAAGTAATCAGCCCTTCACCCAAGAGTCCAGCTACCATTCTCCTGCTCCCACGGCTTGGGCAGAGCTAGAGTTAGAAAAAGCAAGAGGTTGATGAAGCTGGGACTCAAGTGAGAGTGTACTGTCACCAGTGCCAATGCGGAGCTTCTCAGTGACACAGCTCTCATTAAGTCACCCACATGCTTAGAAGAATGCCTCTCCTGTGTTCCTTCTAATAACCCCCACGCTCATGGGTTCAGAAGCTAGACTCAGAAGGAGAGTTGCCTGAGTTCGGCTGGTCCAATCTCAAGGAAATGGGCACTTCTAAGTATCTCCCAGGAAAACCCACACAAACTCTGTTCACTACAAATGAGATATACGGCTTCTTTACAGTCAAGGGAAAGCAAGGCACATGGGAAACATGCCCATAGTTTCCTGAAGAGCTGGGAGCTTCAAGTGGAGAGTGACACAAACCATTACAAAGGGCAAGTGGCAAGACACACAAACATAGGCATACATATATGCCTGAGTGTCCCAGGAATGAATATGGATTAAGGAAGTGAGGAACCACATTTGCCATGCAGGGTAGTGACAGAGTGGCATCTTCTTTCAGGATCATGTGGAGGTATTTCAATCGGTCTAGATTGAAACCTCGGCATGTATCCCAGAGAGCTGTGGGAATATCATCAGGCCTCCTTCTGGGCAGAGTGGAAGGAAGACCTGGTACCCAGGCTAGCCTCAGTGCAACCTGACTCTACAATGCTCCATTCGTGAATAATCTCTAAAGATCCAGCTCCTGCTATGAGGTAGCCATGAGACTGCAAAGCTGGGCGTTGCATCCTTCCCTCTCTGCAATACAGAAAACATTCTGATGTATAAGCTTTGTGTCACAAAATTCTGAAGGGAAGCAGCATGTCTTTTGAGAAAGCACAACCCTGTTCCTAACACAGGCTCTCCAATCATTCTCGAAAGACTGGAAATACTCTTATGTTTCCTTAGTGGGAAATGTCCTCTGCAGGGGTTCTCCACCACAGTAACATTGTATGGAGACAGTCTTTCGGGGACACCCATGTCCTACGTTCTCTTTTTGAACAATAAACATCTCATCCATAGCTTGTCCAGGGTCACAGCTGGAGGTGACAGGTCTCTGGTGTGTTTACGGTGGTCGGATGCCAATAGGGAGTCTGCATATGGTCCGTGCAAAGTACCAGAGACAGTGGTGAGGAGAAGGCTCTGTTCTGTTTCTCTGCTCCCAGGAATGTGACTGGTGATCTCTACACTTCAATCTCCTTGAGGAAGGGAGACAACGGGACGATTTATTATCTTTGTGTAAATCCCCAGTGTGATCTGCAACTGCAGTAATACTGGATCAGTGAGTGAATATATAATAAACAAAGGAAAATGATGTGAGCCCAGAATAAATCAACCTGGGGAGTGAATTTCTCCCTGTCTCTAACTCTAAGACCCACAGCCTGGCTGCATTTAAGAAACTGAATGCTCCAACACTTTCTATAGTCTTAGAAGACAATAAATGCATATGTGTTAAGCAAATAAATCACAAAAGCAATCAAAACAGCAATCAATCACACAACTGCTTGATGATGTTGACAATTCCACTTTATTGATGGACAATTTTCCAGGAAGACTATGTAAAAGGAAATCATTGCATTTTCCTAAAAAAAAATAAAAAAAAACAAAAACAAAGGACTCCAGCATAGCAACCAGTGAATAATTAGACATTAATTGTCTTTAGCTGGAACAAAAAGTAACTCGGTTAATCCCAGGAGACTGCCATTATGAAGAGAGAAAACAATGCGTCACAGATTCTAACCTCCTATTTATAACCTGGGCCCACAAATGATCTGTTGCTAAAAGAGAAAATTGTCATTAATCTCCCAACTCAAGGAGCTATGTTATAGTTTGAATAAAAACAAAATAAACAAAATTAAGGTGGGAAATAAATCAGATATGCAGTAGTAATTAGGTTGAAAGCGCCAGATTTTGCTGCCTTACCTCTCCCTGTAACGCCAGCCTCATCCATCAATGTAAAATGTATCCTTGACATGGAGATTTTCCATTCCCTTTTCAGCCTGAATTAGTCAGTAGATCTGAAAGGTGATTTGACAGGACTCTGATGGGTAAACATGAGTGATGGGATTATAACAGGTGGGAGGAAATGCTTAATAAAGTTTGGCTCTGTCCCTGCTCTGTGCTTATGACCCCTCAGCCTGGGGTCTTCATTGATTCCGTTGCTACTTTTCTCTCTGGGAGATCTTAGGAGGCTCAGAATTCTCTTACTAGAATCTGAGAAGGATCAGGCACATTTTCTAATGCATCTTTACAGACTTCAAAGGCTCAGCTTGAGACGGCGACTAATTTACTTATGTTGGTACAATAAAATCAACTGACCAAACTCCTGGGCACGAGTCCCCAGTCCTGTGTCACACAGCTTAAAAGTGACAGAAGTATAGGCAGAGGGGAGCAAAGCAGTTCCTGATGAAGACCGTCGTGATCTTCAGAGCCTCTCTGGGGCGGGGGCTTCCTGTATATTCATGGTGTGGAGGGCAGGGCCTTGCTCTCTGAGGCTCCATATTCATCACACTGTTCACACATTCCTTCTCCAATCATATGTCTGCCTTACACTCCTGTTGGGGCATGCAGGCTTTCTTCTGCCTTCTAGGGCTGCTATTTTCTCTTTTGCTTACTTGGGCACACCCTGACAATGGAAGATGTTTCTAGAATAGTGGTACAACTGATTCAGTGGCAGTAGAAGTAGAATAAGAAGCTTCCGGTTGTGTTATGTACCTTGAATAGCTCCCAAAGAGATCTCTTTGGAATAGGATGCAGGTGAACATAGGAAAAGCAAAGACAAATGGTATGTGCTAGACCCTTCCACTCAATGGAAAGCAAAAGGAAGCAGACGAACAAAATCTCAATGATGACAGCTTTTCACAGAACAAAGTAAGGGATGGCATTACCAAACAGTGTATACCATTGCATGCTCTAGCGCAGGCATTTGAATATTTTGATAATGTTGGTGATTGAACCAAGGGTCTCTGTGCACTTTATCTTAGAGTTATCCCCCAGCCCCATATAAGATTTTCCTATCATATTTTGTGATAGGAGATATGCATTATGTTCCTAAGAAAAACAAGACCTAGTTACTATTTTTAATGAAAACTAAAATACACAGAGAATTTCTGTATGTACTCAGGAAACAGTTTGAGAAATTATGTCCAAGTACTCAGACTGCTCATATAAATACTGAAGAACAGTGACAGGGCATGTGGTCCCAGATTTTTTGTACAAAACTTTGCTTTCTTTTTGTCATCTAGAAGTTTCTAATGGTACATATTAGTGTGGGGCTTTGCCCAGTTTTCTGTATTTCTGAAATATACTCAGTGGGCAAAGGAGCAAATATTGATGCTCTCTGCTGCCTCAACTCTTTGTTTAATAAGAAGATTATCCAGTTAGCTTATCATCCTAGCTCTAAACAGTGTGTATGAGTTCTGTTATTTCAGAAATCAATCAAACATGGCCCTGTGCCCAGGATAATGCAGTTGGGCAGTAGGAAGTGAGGAACACTGAGACTCAAGTTCTGTCTTCTTACTTGCTCCCACACTGACAGGAATGTCTCACCACCACCTCAGAGCTTAGAGCTATGACCCTCAGGGACCTTACCACATGAGCTCAGTTAGTGACAAAGTCAGTACAGAACTGGAAAAGGAGAAATGAAGTAAATAAGTGGATTCTAACTTCATAAAATCTTTGCTCCTTTTAGAATAGGAAAATTGAACTCAGATACAGCTTATGGTAAGATGACAGACATGAGACACAGAGAGGACATGGTCATTACAAGGTAAAGAAGGGGTCTGGACAAATATTTCTTCCAGAACTGTCCAATAGAACCAGCCTTTGATATTGAACTTCTACCCCCACCCCAGGATTCTGTGAGAGAGAGAGAAAAAAAACTGTTGTTTGAGTCATTCATTTAATGGTATTTTGCTATGGGAATCATATCAACCCAATAGGACACATAAATGTCAATTTTGGTTGTAGAAAGATGCACTTAGAAGCAGAGGGGATTTGAAGTAGCATGGAGTTCAAAGGCAGATGGAAGAGAAGACAGGTTTAGGATGTGGGTTCTATGAAGCTGACTTGCTTTCTGCCTGTACCAGACCTGCTTCCACAAATAGATCTGTGGGCACAAATTATTCAGAAGCATGCTCCTTGAAGCCAGAAATGCATTATTTAATTTTCTGCAACAGATGCACCTTTTAAATCCAGTTTGAGTTTAGGCCATAATTACAATATTAAATTTTAATATTCAAACATGCACATGGGTTTCCATTTCTTGAACGTACACCCACTCTCTTTTCCATAATAGGCAGGGAGGCAAGAAGAAAGGGATCAAAGAGGAGTAAGCTGTGACTCATGTCCCAATCTCTGCATCTATGTGCCCATGTGACCTTGAACCAGTCACTTCCTTGCTGGAGAGTATGGTTGCACTCCGTGTGGAGTAGTGGGGATAGCCTGAATTCTAAGTCTCCCTCATCTGACTGTGATCCCAAGCCTCTGTGTCACGCAGAAAGGAGAGAGACAGATGAAGAACAACAGTCAGCAGAGCAGGAGTTGTTACCTTTGTACCATTGTCATTGTCAGAGCTAGGATGGGTCTTGGAGCACCAGGAAAGTGAACATTGCTCAGCATTCATAGGCATGTGGCCTGGACAGGCTTTCTGAGACATCTAAGAATCCTAAGCAAGAAAGTTTCATAGTAGCTGCTCTCCAGCCTCCTCTACAAATGAGAACATTTAAAGCATGCATGTCAAAATTAAAGATTTCATGACCACAAAAGCTTTGATTCTTTACTTCTTCGGCTGCTCATGAGTGGTTGTGTGAGAATGTGTGGACATACCATATGTGCCTTGGATTCCAAGGCTTCCCAAGCAGGTTCCCAGTCTTTCTTTGGACTAATGGTGCCTTGGAAAGTGCGCTTCTTAGGACTGATCTCTTTTCTGCTCTAAAGGCTACCTCTGGATTGCCACTGCTGGCAAGAGCACACACTGATGTCATTTTATAGTCCTTACTTCCTCCCTTCAGTCGGTAAAGTGACAGTTTCCTTGCTTTGTTTCCCCCACTGACATCTACACAAGAGTCCTTTGCCAGAACTTGGAAAAAATTGAGTCAAAGGTTGACTTATTTTTTTCCTGACTCCCTTCTTGAGCAACTCCACCAATCAAATCGAGCAGAGTACAAAGTTACTGTTCCGTGTTAGGTGTGTAATGCCCTCTGTAGGCTCATATACTTAAATGTTCAGTACCCAGAGTGTGCTGCCTTAGAAGCTTCTGGAAGACTCTAGTAGTGGACCTAAGCTAGAGGAACTGAGTCTGTGGGATCCAGGCACTGAGATTTATAGCTTATAGCTACTTCCTCCCTGCTTTCTGCTTCCTGTTCTGTCCGTATGTGAGTAAGCATCCTCACTCTTTGCAGTCACAGATGGAAACCACTCCCTCCATTTTACTTCTCCTTAACAGGCTAACCCATGTACCACGTCTAAGTTTTAAGTTGCTTCTCACTAGATATTTGGTTGAGCACTAAGAAGTGTGGCTAATATAGTTCCCAAACCCAGTGCTATACAGCAGAATCACCAGAAGGGTATGGTTACCTGACAACACCACAGAGGCCATTCAGCTGATGGAATTTTCTTAGAAATGTCTACCACTATCATACTCTTATAGGGGACTGCATAGAGCTCTGTCTTGGAATGTGTTTGACTCTTTTTCAGGCTGAGTATGTTGTTATGCCTAATGGCCCATATGGTTGAACAACTATCTAATGAGAGGAGGTAAAGCATGAATTGCATCTGGCTTCAATCTCCTAAGTTCTAACCCTATGCATCTTGGAGCTTCTTTAAGTTAGCAACTAAATGAACAACATCAAGGAAAAGGGAGCAGAAAGATATAAGAGCCAGGAGTAAGGAAGTGCAGTGCAAAACAGTGTCTTCCGTGCATGTCTTCCGGGCATGGCAGGATCACTACACTTAGAAACCCATAGCAGTGATGGATGCCTGTGTAAAACCTGCACAGGATCAAGGTAGTTTTTACTCCAGCACTGAGGGATGAGGTGGGTGGGGGGAATACTGCCCCTAAATGACAAGTGATGACAATTGGCAATTTCTCTGGGAGGGAGATTTCTGTCAATGTTCTTTAAGGTCATTGCTCCTGGTAGGTCAACCACGCTTCAGTGGGTGGGCCACACCCAGAAGTGTATACACAGCAGAAATCAGAATTGATGGATTATTAAATTTTAAAGAGAAGACACCAAGTGGTGGGGGTAGAAAAAGTAGGGTAGACTTGGAAGGAGTTAAGAAGAATAGTGAAGGTGTGCATGTGAGGAAAATGTATGTGTGGATTTCTCAAAGAATTACAAAAATAATGACTACCTACATTTTGAGAACTTATATTGGATTCTATGAAAGCTGTTTGCTTCTGCTATTTCATTAAGTTTAGTAGATACCTGCAGTGGTTTGACTGCTGTCCCCCCATGGTCTTGGGCATTTGAATACTTGCTCCCCAGTTGATGGCTCTGTTTGCTTAGGTTCAGGAGGCGTGGCCTTGCTGCAGTGAGACTGTCCATGGGAACAGGCTTTGAGAGCTTAAAGACTCTTGTCATTTCTTCTTATCTTTCTCTGCTTCATTCTTTTAGTTTTAGGTGTGAATCCTCAGTTTCCAGCCTTCTCCACCATATGGGCTCTAGCCCTCTGGAGCCATAAGCCCAAATAGATGCTGTATTCTATAAGTTGACTTGGTTATGGTCCTTTATCACAGCAATAGAAGAGTAACTAATACAGCACTTATTGATAATCTTATTGGGTACATGTCAAACCCAGGACTCAAAACTTTGAGCAAGAGCTTGAGTCATCTCAAGATCATCAGATTTTGGCACATACCATCAACAGGCAAACACTTGTAAATTGTGTGTATTCCACACACCGTTCCATGTCTTCTGCAGAGCAAGTCTTTGGTGTAGGTACCACCATTGACCCCACTTTGTGTGAGAAAACTGAGGGTCAGAATTTTCTGTCAACTTCTGCTAAGTGCGTAAAATTGGTAAGTTTCAAGACTGCGTTTATAATGTCAAAACTTAGATATTTGATCTCCACTGT
Source organism: Acomys minous (assembly GCF_964271855.1). Lineage (NCBI taxonomy): Eukaryota > Metazoa > Chordata > Mammalia > Rodentia > Muridae > Acomys > Acomys minous. The sequence goes on along the minus strand of NC_140493.1, from coordinate 41,907,505 downwards.
CTACTGCTACCACCCCAAAAGAGAAGGAGGTTTCTCTTAGTATGTCTGCCTTTCCAAGTATTAGTGCAGTAACCCAGAGTGGGAATGGCATTGCCTCATTTAGAAACAGTCTGCTGAATTTTAACAGTGCAGCAATATGGAACATCTAGAACCAAAGAGTGAAGAAAAAAAAAAGACTAAAATCTAAACTACAGGTTTAAATCTGACATAATCTTGCTGTATATTTGATGAGATGAAGTGATTTCCTTTGTGTCTGTTTCCTATTGCTACTAGAACACGTTAGTATTCATTTAATGGCACCAAACACCACCATTGAATTACTTTACAGTCTTAGAGTCTGAAATGGTTATCACCAGATTAATAATGGGATGGGGAGTGAAAAGCTGGGTCTTTCATGAGGGTGTGCAGGGTGCAAGAAGTAAAGTCAGAGAATGAGGACAGGCCCTGGCAGGTGATCTGCTACAGCCAGGGGATGAGACTGGGAAGTTTTCAGTTGCATATAGGAAGAAGAGTGAAAATCACCTATGTGACTACCTCCAGGTGTTAGCAGCTGTGGGCTCTGTGGAGATTTCCCAGGTAATGGATGTAGAAAGGGAAGGGGGCTCTCCCCACACTTGGAGGTGGTCTGCTACAAGGCTGCGGATGAGAATGGTGAATTGTTCTGGACCACATGAAGGAGAATGAAGATTGCATAACAGGACTCTGTGTCAGCAGATTCCCATATGTGTCTCCATATGGCGGAAGCTGGCACAGAGGGATGGGGTGAAGGAGGAAGGCTGGGTCCTGCAAGGGTCTGTGGAGTCCCTAGAATGGAGCACTCAAAAAAAGAAAAAAAAAACCAGGAAACTTCTCTCTTTGTGAAGAGAAAGTCAGCTGTGTGACACACACGATGGGTTGAGCACATACAAACTCTCTCTGAGATATTTTTTGATAGGTACATTCTACCATTTTTTTATGTCTGATCCTCATTATACACGCAAATGTGTCCTGGATCTTTAAAAATAAAATAAATGCTGCTGTGTCAGAAAACCATAAGCTGGTAGGCTTAAAGAACAAACATTTCCTCACAGTTCTGGATACTGAGGAGAGCAGAACCAGGACACCAGACTGGTAGCATTCTCTTGTCGGCTGGCAAATGACTTCTGCTGTCCTTACAAAACGGAGAAGAAACTGCTGTTGCTTCTTCTTACAAGGGCACTAACCTCATAGTGGGACTACTGTCCTCGTGACTAATTTAAGGCTAAATGTTAGAAGGGTGCATTCCTGTAATCGCAGCGTTCAAGGAGGCAGAGGCAGGTGGATCGCTCTGAGTTCAAGGTAAGCCTGGTCTACAAAACAACCCGAGGACAGCCAAGGCTACACAGAGAAAACTTGTCTAGAAATAAAACACAACAAAACAAAACAAAAAGATTAAATGTTTCCCAATGGCCCCTCATTTCAAGTCGTCACATGGAGACATAGGGCTTCAACATGGAAATTTTCAGAAAGCAGTCTGTAATAGTAGAGATAAATAAATTCCACCCCACCCCCCCAAAAGAGGCCTATCCTTATGTTAAGTTTTGTTTCTGTTTGATTTAAGTTAAACTATAAAGAAGCTGAAATTCAGCTGTTTTCTATCTTTTCCTGTAGGCTCCTTCGGTCCTGTTGCCTCTTGAGATTTTATACTACATTTTCAAGCTCATTTTTCTGTGTTGGTCTCAAAAAGCCTGAGCCATTACAGATGTTACCACTTGAGAGACAGGAAGGCTGAGGTTCAGAAAGTTAAAACATACAGTAACTTAGACAATGGAGGAAAGGAAGACTGAAGATAGTATGGAGGACTGGAGTCCCATCTGGTGATTTTTTTTTTCCAAACTGGAAAATTCCAGGGTATCTATTGAATGCACTTTACCATGCAGCACCACAGCACCAGCACCACCACCGTGACTGACATGTGTCACTTTCTTTGTCCATGTTACACCATACCCTGAAACAAAATATGGCTCCAAGGTCTTCCATCATACAGCCAGCTCATGCCACTGGAAGGGTCACTGATTGCCTGTCCTATTTAATATTTTCTCTTACTTCCTTCTACTCTCTTGCCCACAAACTTGAGATAATACATGCTGTTAGTTCCAGAAAGAATTTTTTGAGGACTCATGGCCTAGGGAGCTTTGCCAGTTGCTTGGCCCCATTTCAATCTGAACATAATAAGTATAAGCATATTATCATTATTGTGATATATTACACTAGAATGACCTGTGTATTTTATACACATGTATACAGAGTTATAAAATAGTATTATAAGTTATGTGTAAAGATGGGAGTAGATGCTTTAAAATATTTATTCCATTGCCATTATAGATAAATCTCATACTTGTAGAAACTAGAAAGAATGAATCTAACCTTTTGGTACCGGATGATTACATGTGTCAAGTGATCCTAAATCTTGTGTGCCTGCTCTATCAGATTCAGAAAACTCATCTTGTGAAGATCCATTTGTATATTTCTGCTGCACAGGCCAAGAGCAAGAACAGCTATCATTTTAAGGAACGTTCCTAAGGAATCTGGATCATATTGAAGCAATAATTGGGGTGCGTAATTAGTTTTTTTCTAGATAAAAATTGTTTAATCCTGATTTCTCAGTTACCATCTGAAGGTCTGATTAAAATTAATTCTTAGTATATGTAACAGCATCAGATAATGTTAACTTTATCACATTAAGTAATAATTACATTTGTGGCATTTGGTTTTGTTTTTAATTAACTTCCACAGTTCTTTACAAATGGGACAGGCCAACAGCCCAACACATTATTTTGTGAAAGAAAAAGCTTAAAGGACAAAGAAAACATCAAAGTGTCAGTGAGCATACCATTGACAAAATTTCAGGGTTGTGGGTCAAGCTGATTTTATTTTATGTGATCCCTTTTGTCTTATCTCAACTTTCTCTTATTGTTATCAGCTATTACAACAAGGCCACCATGAGAGGGACTTGTGGTAAGTAATGTGTCCATTCACTGATGAGGTGGCATCATGACATTTTGTACAATTTTGTTCTCTTTGTCAGAACATGTCAGAGTGATTGCTTTGGAAGTGTTGATTGCCCATGTGGCGATACTCGATGTAGGTAAGGTGACAAAATAAACCCCAAAAATATAACCTAGGAACTGATGTCAGGGCTCCTGAAGTGAGAGCGGGGTGGAGCCGGCTATCTATGACATGAGTAATTGAGACAGCTATTGAAAGCTTTAGTTGCCACAAAAGCAGGGATAGAAACACACAGAACTAAGAACTAGAGAGGCAACAAATGTGGATGGAATTGGTGAGCAAGAGCCAGCAGACCGTGAGCATGCTATCTGTTAGCACAATGTTGTAGGGAGAGCTGGTGGAGATGCTGTTAATGTTTTTGTCTTTGTTTTTCAGACAGTCACACAATGTGTCTCAGAATGCCCTAAAACTCTCTAGGTTTTTAGGTGGGTAACCTTGAACTTGCAATCACCTTGGCTTAGCCTACTCAGTGTTGGATTACAGAAGTGCACCTCTGATTCTGCTGTGCTGCTGACTTTGAACACTGACTCTGATGCATATGTGAGTATATGCAGCAGGAGACAGGGTAGATGTCTTTCCATCCCATAAGGTCTCTCAGAAGTAGTTCCCTTTTTTTTTTATTTTTCATCATTTCTTTTTTAATGTATACATTTATATTATTACACATGAATAAGATAAACTACATATAGCAGGAAGAACCACAAGACAATCAGGAATTAGATAAATGTTACACTCATAGTGATTTGGATGTTTGTATTTGGCAAAGTTGAAGTAAACATCTTTTCTATCTTGTTAGGTCCAAACTTCTGAATGAAGATCAATATCAGAAGTAATTCTTAACAGCAAATTTCATACATTTGCATAACTTAGGACTGGTAATAGGAGGAGATGTGCTTCCAATACAGACTGTATTAAGCTCCACTTTTATTTCAGCTTAATCTCCTAGGTCTCTAGGTACTTTAGCAATTACCTCCCCAAAAAAATAACATAAGAAGTTACTCAAAATAGTGTCTGGATTATCATTTTTCGGTATCAAATTGACAACACACTAGAGTGATTTGGGAAGAGGAAACTTCAACTGAAGGATGGCTCCATCAGATTAGCATGTGGGCATGTCCTATGGGGCATCTTCTCAATTAATGATTGATGTGAGAGAGCCTAGCCCATGGTAGTTGATGTCACTTTTAGGAAGCTGGTCCTGGGCTGTATAAAAAAAGGGGGTAATAAATAACCAGGGAGAACAAGGCATTATTTAGCTTTACTCCACAAACTCTGCTTCAGTTCTTGCCTCCAGGTTCCTGTCTTGGGTTCCCATTTTGGTTTCACTCAATAATGAACTGTAAACTGTAATCTTGAAAGAAAAACTCACTTAAGTAAAATAAAAAAGCAAAGCCAGTTGCTCTTGTTCATGGTTTATTGCAGCAACAGAAAGAAAATTAGAAGAACTGGTACAGATTGTGGGATCTTGCTGTGACAGACATGACCTTTTTTTTCTGGGAGGGAAGAGTATGGAAGACTTTGAAACACTGAGTTGGAAAAACCCTTGAGTGTTCACACTTACCAGGTTAATTCATGGGAACATGTAAGATAAGCATCCAGGTAATGGGGGGCTGGCTTATGAAAATTTGGAGCAAAGCTTGAGTTTCCCTTAAAGACTCTATCCTGGCCATTTGTGAGATATTTAAATTTAGGAATATATTTCTCATCGGCTGGGGGCTAAAGAATCAACTTTGACTAATAAGAAACCAACACCATCAAAATGAAACATTTGCTTTACTGGGACAATCTATACCAGTGGTTCTCAACCTTCCTAATGCTGTGACCATTTCGTACAATTCCTCATGTGGTGACCCCCAACCACAAAATTATTTCCACTGCTACATCATAGCTATAATTTTGCTACTGTTATGAATCAGAATGTAAATATGTGTTTTCAATGGTCTTAGGTTACCCCTGTGAGTCTTTTGACCACCCCCCCCAAGGGGTCTCAACCCACAAGTTGAGAACCGCTGATCTATACTGATTAGCTGGAGGTGATAATAGTTGTGATTAACAAGAGAGCAGCAACAGGTGAAATCTTCTAGGAAGTTTTTCCTCAGGATCACCACACAAAAGCTGTAATCCATTGAGTTGCAGATCCCAAGCTCAGAAGGCAAACAAATATGTAAGAGTCTCCAAGTGGTACTGGCTTTGAAGGCTTGAAGGTCCACAGAGAGTGTCTGAGGCTTGGTGTTGTAAGAGATCAGGAGAGGTCATTAGCAAAGGTGTAATGTTGCAATGGAGATCCCAACATATGGAAGATCTCAGGTCTATGGGATGACCTCCCACGGCAGTGTCAGGTGTGGAATAGAGACAGCCTGTGCCTGTGAGACAAGCTGTGTTTGTTGAAGATTGTAGAGCAGGAGAGATACGGCCACTCAAGCCCATTGGAGCCCAGGAGAACTTGAGTCAATCCTAGACATTGGACACTGAGCTATTTACAGTGTTAAACTCTGGGTTTTGCCTTGATCTGATTGTTAATGTGTCCTGGTTCTTTTCTCTGGGAACGAGAAAGTATATGTTGTTTGTTTTCTGGGGTGGTTTTTTGGGGGGGTTGTTTTTTGTTTTTTTTTTTTTGTTGTTGTTGTTGTTGTTGTTGTTCTTAAGACATTAGAATTCTAAAGAGACCTTGAACATTGAAAGTATTGACATTTTTAAAGACAGTGGGACTTTTAACAATATACTGTGCTTCATATTGTGATAGGAATGTGAGATTTGGGGAATGAATCGGGAAGGAAAAGTTATGGCCTATTAATGATTTGTGTATCAAGTTGGCAATACTCAATTATGCTGGTTAATTCCTGTCAATTTGATACAAAATAGAGTCACCTGTGAAGAACTGTTTCCATGGATTGCCTGGGGGCACATCTTCCAGCATTCTTGATTACTGATTCATGTGTGATGGTACAGCCCACTTGGGCAATGCCAAATCTGGAACCATGGGCTGAGTTACATAAGAAATTAAACTGAGTAGCCATGAAGAGCAAGCCAGAAAGCAGCTTTTCTCCATGGTCTCTGCCTCACCTGACCCTGATTCCTGCTTAAAATTTCTGCCTTGACTTCTCTCAATCATAGATTATTGTGTGGAAATGTAAGATGAAATAAACCCTCCTCTCTGAGAGTTGCTTTTGGTCATGGTGTTTATCACAGCGATAGGAAGCAACCTAGAATAATAACGACTAAATAGAAACATAGAATGTAGAAACCATCACCAGGGAAATATTCACATGTACCTCTATACTTTCTGTAGTTGATTTAAAAAAAAAAAAAAGCACTTTGAGCCAAAGTCCTAGTCTTTTCAACTGATGGTGGCTGTGTTTCAAGAATCCTCAATGTCTCTATTTGTAAAATTAAGGTAAGAGCACAACTCATAGGGTGAAATGATGTCAGGAAAACCTTTGGAACCATCAAAGTGCTACATAAAGAACTGTTCTTATTCCTCAACATGAGCCCTGTGAAAATTTCAACAAAATAAATACATTTGGCCAATTTCAAAATTGGAGATATTGAGAGTAAAAGGGGGAATCAGACCAGGAAGCATTTAAAAAAATAAATAAAAGGAAAGAGACCAGGGAAGCATAAATATTGGACTCTACCTCACATCCTTTCACTTTTTGTCATGGAGTCATCTCACGCAGACCCTGGGCTGTAGTGCCATTAGCCCACTCTCTACAGATGCACTCACAGGGTCTGTGTGTCTTTATCAAAATCACAGAGCTGTTCTATGCAAGAATGAGGTGCAGGCTTTGGCTGATTCCAGAGTCCATGTGCTTCTCACATACTGTGATGATACTCTGGACTTTGTGTAACTTTATTTTCCCTCCTCTGGTCTTTCCACATCTTTCTGTTCTCCAAGACTAAACTCAGTAGAGATCAGCTGATGTCCCTCTATCATTAAAGTCTCCCCTAATTTTTCACACCACGCTGATTACTCCATTTCTTGATGATCCTTCCATCCGTCTTCCAGTTAATATCTGTCTTTACACTGTATGAAGTCTTTCAGCTGGCTAGACAGCAAACAAATGCACTCTTGCAAACAAACACGCAAGAAGACAAACAAGCAAGCCTTCCTTAAGCAATACCACTGGTGCTAATTTTCATCTTATTCCTGTAGTAAAGAGTTTGGCTGTGGCAGGGTCTGTTGGAGGGAACAGGGTTGAGGTATGGCTGTTGTCTAATCTCATTGACTCTTTGAGTTGGATTTGTGCAGAACTATTTAGTCACTTCAGGTTTAATTAAGTTTAAAAAATACTTTTTACAAAACTCTGGGGGAGACCAGATGACACCTGAGTTTCAGCAATTTTTATATTCAAGATAAAAATCAGCAAGCATATGTTCAACTACACCATTCTCTGTGCCAAGAGATTGTTCTTGAGCTCAACACAATAATTGTTGTGGATAATAATTAACCTGGTTCTTAATGAACTTCCTAATTCAATTTCACCTCCAGTGCTTGAAAGACTGTCACTACCCCATTTTAGAACCATAGATTTTTGTCTCACAATGTGCATGCTCAATTCTAAATGGTTAAGCAGGCTTCAAAGAAGACATAAGTTCTGCCTCCACATTTACTCTTTTACTAGGCACTATAGTGTCTTCATCTCCATTCCTAGAAACCATCCTTTTGACAGCCCTAATTCTCTGTGATTCTTTGATTCCCATCACTTTGTCCCCTCTACCCTAATCACACTAGCATATGTCCTAAGTAGGGTCTTTCTACTCCCACTTCTTCTAATCAGTCTAGTGTATGTTGTTTTCCCTCCTCCAGAGCCATGCATGGTTTTGTAGAGTATAAGGGGTTTCTGTTGCCTAGTAATGAGAAATTAGGAGCAATGGGAACTATCCACATGTTTCATGAGCCATGTCACAAATAATCCACTGTTTAGGTCTATAAAAGTCTGCCTATCAACTTCCAAGAAGCACAGGAGGCTGGTACCATGTACACTTCTAGCTTTTGCATTCTTCCCGAAAAGATGGGTGAGGTATTAAAGCTTTTTAAGAACTTTATGCTCTGAGGCTATTTCTGAGCGCTGGTCAAGGAAGTTGCCTTACTCAGCATTCTACCTGGACAATCTCACAGTGACTCAAAGGGCATCCTGTGAAGTCAGCACATCCAGAGGTAGCATAACAGGTTTTGGGGTGTTCTGTTCTCAGTTGGTACCTGAATAGAGCTTTATTGCATGGAGGCTTTATCTACAGTGTAAAGATAAATTTGTCTCCTTCAGCAGATATAAACACCAATGCTGCTTCACTTTGTAGCCTTAACATTTTTCCTATTTGATGTAATCCTTCTCTTTGCTCCTATTGCTCTGGGATATAGAGGAAACAAAAATGGACTCCCTGGATTACAATACCAGGCACTGATAATAGATCCTCAGGCAATTATTTCTTGTCAACTACTCTCAAGCTACCTCCTTGAGCTGACTATTACTTAAATTACTCATAAAAGAGGATGTAGGTAACTTAGAAGGCATAGGGACAGATGTTGCTCTATATGGATGCCAGAAAGATGCACAGACAGATTTAATCTAGGTCTACCTTGACTGGGTGTAAAATTCTTTGCTTGAAGAGGTTCACAAAGGCTTGGAAGAGATTTCAGTCAAACCTTGTAGCCTCTAGGCCTAGAGCAATAAACTTTCACGGTTGGAACAAACAGAGCGAAGCTATGGAGCACTTCCTCTTCCTGCCCTGCCTTGTTCCGGGGTTTGCAGATGGCAGCATGGCCAGCTGACTTTTTTGTCTAGACAGAAGCTAATCCCTGCAGCTCATGTAATTGCTCAGAGTCTGCCAAACCACCGCCACCTCCTCACTTGCCTCCGCCTTGCTCGCTATTCTGTATTCTCCTCACTTTCCCCATCCTGTGGAAACGAACACAAAATCAAAGCCATATGGAGTTACTCTTCCTGGGCGTTCATGTCCTTTCTCACCTTTCCTTTTCCTGAAACATTAATATTAATAGCTTTTTCCTTTGCAGTTGCTTTCTTCCCCAACCTCAAGGGACCAGAACCTTTCCTTGGTCGTTGTGCCAGATGGAGCACTTGTCTTAAGGCTGCTGGGGCTTGCTAGGCCAGCAATGTCTCTGATATAATTCTGGCTGTGCAGCACAATCTCAGGATGTCACTCTACTGGTGGCTTAGTTAGACCAAATATTCTTTGTAATATGTACTCTTTTGGAGAGGAAGTGATGGCCAAAGAACACAGCAAAAAATGCACTAAACTACCCCTATTCATAACCAGGATGTGAACTTGACATTTTTTATGCCTTCATAGAGATAAAATTCTACAAGACTAACCCAGGACTTTCTCATTTGAAAGGGCTAGGAACTTGCCAGAAGTCACATAAGATAGAGACTCAAATCCTCCTTACCTATCCAACTCTGTATTTTAACCCTTCATACTCTGACTATTTGCCATCCATTTGCCTTGTTATGGGCTGAATTCCCCACCCCACTCCAAATATGGAGTTAGAAAAAAAAAAGACCTCCTTCCTTCTCAGTGAGTACAGCCCTCCTCAGCTCCTAGAGACCAGGCATGGCAGGGGTGAGCCTTTGTAACCTATGTCCTTTTCTTTCACACCCAGCCCTCAGCTTTGGCATCCTCCTCAGACTCTTTGGCAATAGAATACTATACTGCCAGATATATATATATATATATGGATATATATATATATATATATATATATATATCCATAAGCTGAGGTTTCTAGATGCTCCAGTTTCATTGAAGAGAATTCCATTATGGCAGGCAGTGGTGTACTGGAGTGAGGAAGGAGGACTTTGGAAAGAGCACGTCCATGTAGTGCTGAGCATAGAAGAGATGCCACCTTGGATGGGCTTTTAATAATAAAAGCTAAAATGGCCAAGAATATCTGGAAAGTTTATGACATTTTACAGTGGTTTCTGTGGTGATGATTGATGAGCTTTGTCCTTCCTTAGCTCTTTCTCACACTCTGTTAGCCCCCGATGGCAGCACAGTCGCCCTCAGCTCCTCAAAGGCAACTAGTTCTTTTTGACTGACAGACTTCCCAGGCTAGCTCATTCATCTTTCTCACTCACAATCACCTGTGATTCTCATGTGCCTCTCATGTCAAATTAGATTGGTTCCCCAGCTCAGCCAAGCAATGGGTACTGATTTACCCAGAATGTGAAGACTAGAGAGTGGATGTGTTCAGCTCTGTGGGCCATGTGGCTTATGTAACATCTACTCAACTGTTCTTGCAATGCTTATGTATTACTTTCCTCTTTCTTATGGCAAACACTAGAGAGCAGCAACTGATAACAGGAAATACTTATTTGGGCTTATGGTGTTAGAGGATTTCAGTCTATCAAGAGCAGAAGAGTCATGCTGGAAAGGCTCTGTGGGAACAGAAGCATATGACAAGAAATGGAGAACTAAACCAAAACATAGCATGCACATGACATCTTGGGATTGTCCCTTATTCCCGACACCCACCAGATAGCCACCTCTCCCAGGGTTCTATACTCTTACCGAATGGTCCCACCAGCTATGGGCCATATGTCCTAACACAGGAGTTGTGTGTGGGACATTTCATGTTCAAACAACCACACGATGCACTCTCAGATAATACACAAATGAACTCACATACACAAGCTCTAATAAAATTTTATTTATAAAATAGACAACAGGCTAGAATTGGCCTGTGGGCAGAATATCACTGACCTTCTGTATGGGCCATTATTTACATATGGAAAGCAAAGGAACTTTATGCTGGAAATCTATGACAACTTGGTACAGGGCAAAGAAGAATGTTGAGGTGTTAAAAATCGTTGTCTAACAAGGAAAACCATATGGGTTTGATACCTAGACTCTACCTTTAAAAACAACTGACACTGGTTCTAAATGATGTCTGGTTAAAATGACAAGGAAGATGAGTGGGGAGCGGGGATGACTTTGACATGAACTCCGGTGCGCCATATTTGACCACTTTCCCTTGGTAGGGAGACCTGGTGGCACTCAAAGAAAGAATAAGCAGGCTACCAAGATAGCCTATGTTCTATAGTGGGGGAGGAGGTCCCCCTCGGTCATAGACCTAGGGGAGTTGAATAGGATGAAAGCGGGAGGGAGGAAGAATGGGAGGATACAAGTGATGGGATAACAATTGAGTTGTAATCTGAATAAATTAATAAAATTAAATTAAATTAAAAATAAAAATTAAAAAAAAAATAAAATGACAAGGCAGCTGCACTTGAGGCGTCTCAGCCATGTGGTTGCCTGGTGAAGACATGTACAATGAAAGCACCAGTTGACATGCTAACAGGAATTAGGGAAATTTTACAAGTTTCCACCTTGTAATGAAGAGCAACAGGCAATGGATGGCTCCTGAAAGAAGAATCTGTTTTCTCCAGGGACAAGCACCCTGATAGGTGATCCAATCTCAAGTTGTCAACCTTAAACACATACACACACACACGGATATGTATATATGTGTATTTTTATTATATATAATTATAGATTAGACATATTTGTATACAACAATAGTGATTAAAGGAGAATAAGTCATGAGTTAGAGAGGGAGTGGAGAAACATGAGAAGGGGTGGAAAGAGAAACAGGAAAGGCAGGAATACTATAACTATGGTGGTAGTGGATGGAACGTTCGCAACACAAAAATTCTAAGTAACTAAGAAGCTAGGCATGGTGGTATGTGCTTGAAATCCCAGAGCTGGAGAGACAGAAAGTAGTGGATCCTGGGGCTCACAAATGAGCCAGCCTGGTCTACATAGCAAATTCTAGGGGAGTGAGAGACAGACAGACAGGAAGGAAGGAAAGAAAGAAGGACAGCAGGCAGGTACACAGATATCACCATCTAAGCAACAACTCCCCAAAGTTGTCCTTTGTCTTCAACACCAACACATACACATGTACAAGTGCATCTGTGTTCACATGTCTGCACATAACATATGCATATTTATCATGTGCTCAGAGAGAGAGGGGAAGGGGAGAAGGACAGGTACTGGGGGAGGGAGGAAGAGAGAGAGAGAGAGAGAGAGAGAGAGAGAGAGAGAGAGAGAGAGAGAGAAACTGTCATCATGTAAATCTCTCTCAGTTCCAGAAAAGTAGGTCACATCTTTAAGTACACATTGAAGCAAATGCTCTTCAGTGTGCTGAGCTCACTAAGATTTTTTTTTTTTTTTACAAATGTAGGTGCTGGTTAGGTTCAGATTTTTGAATCCAAATAGCCCACAGGGAGAAATAGAAGCAAATATTTCTCTGTCTATATCTTGGGCCATTTACAAATTTCCTCAGATGCTGTCTAGCTTGGGAAATTGCAATAGGAAACTTAAGTGATAGAAAAGGAACACAGAAAAAAAATGTATATATATGCCAGGAATGTTCAGATTATCAATTCTCTTTCAGTCAAGTGAAATGAATTCATAGTTTAGACTCACGACATACAATTTTTATTAATTCAGGATTAGTTTCTTACAAGTCTGGCTGCTTTGCAGGCTGCTGCACAGCACATGGTTAACTCACTTATGCTTTGCTGGTTCCATCATCGCCTTCTACCATAGGTTGAGTTCAGATCCACCATTACAGGCCCCACTGCTGTATTTGTTTCTTTCTGCACAGAAAAGATTTGAACTGGCTCCTAGGATCTGGAAGAGCCAAACAAAAACCAACCAACAAAAGTTCCTTGATACATCCATCAACTGGTAATTAGCCACCCGCTGTGAGCCAAGGGACACTTGAGGATGAAATAGACTCCTCCTGTGAGGTGTGCACGTATGGGTGGGGTAGGTGCATGATATGTACACATGGAATAGGATTTAAAGAAACCAGAATGATGTGCAGCACTAAGGAATTCACATAAAGATGAGCACCAAGTCCACATGTTACATGTTGCTTTAGCCACTCACATCCTTATTGTCAAGAAGATGCTAGAAGGTCACACTGAGGTAGTTTATGTGTAGGCTGGAGTTATGTGGGAGCATTTGAAGAGAGTAAGGCTGTAGAGTAATTGTGCGGCTGGAGAATGTAGGTTACCAGGGCAACATACACTTTGCGTGAACTCAGATTCCCACAAACTCATCCACAAATGACCATTGCCTCAGCTGGACAGTTGTGCATTTATAATGGGGTAGTCGGTGGGATAACTTTGCAGGTAACAGACTGCATTTCCTTAATTCTTGGGCTTCCGTTCCCAGTCTCTCCAAATTCATCACTTGTTTATCTCTGTGAGTCCCCAGGAATATCATAAGGAGGAATGGCCATGCATTCCCAATGGGCTCAATAAGATAAAGGCACTAAGCTTTCTACTAAAATGTGTTCTCCCTGCATGTATCACAAAAATATTCCCTTTGACCCTTGAATTAGAAAAACAAAATAAAAGAATAGAAAATGGAATAGGGACAAGAATAGGGTAGCTAGCTGGAGAGAGATCTGCTCTCCAGAAAGTCAACAGTATTAATATTCTGCAAAAAAGAAACCTATTTAGTATCCTAGGGCAGATATAAAAATAAACACTATAACAAGTAACTTCTTGCTGGACGTTTCAAATAAGCCAGGCTCTAATTCCACCACTCCTGAAACACTGTGTGTCCCATAGACAGAGAACCAAGGCTGAGTTACAGTGAGCACCGCCAACATATTTCCCAGGTCTCTCTAGGAGACCTAATAGGAAAATTCAAATGAGGCCACCTGCTTTATTGCATGTCAAAGGGAGCTTCCCCCCTCTTCCCAGAGTGCAATTTATTTTCATAACCTTACAGCATGGGGAATGGATTTTTTTTTCCAATGGATTTTTCTTTCAAAGGTCATCATCTTCACTAAGGCACAGAGCTTTTTGTTAGAAATAGATTTAGATAATTCGGAGTCTGGTATGTCAAGCTGTATTTTTTTTTTTCTTTTCAATTTTCTTTTTTTCTGTTCAGGAAGAGATCCATTCTGCTGTAGTCATGCCCCATTGAACAGAGCCAAGCCTGGTATAATTATTTCCGCTGAGATGAAAGCAGCCTAATATGGAAGAAGCTGGGGAAATTGATATCTCAGAAACCTCCCAATCCAAGACAAGAGTATTTTTATCAATGATGCACTCTCCCAAGAGGCACGTCATTAACATTTCAAATATGCATGTGTGTGAATGTATGCACACACAAATGCTCGCACATATCTGCCTGTGTATATATAAATACATACAGCCTTCAGAAGGAGGATGCACAGTAATTAGCAGAGAGAACAGAATCACTAACATCTAATTATAAGCGAGAGGGGGAAGTCATTTTTAATAGTCATATTTAATTTTAAAAATTAGCATTTGGATGCACAGCTACCTGTTGGTAATGAGATAAGGAAGGATGGGTGTCAGGGGAAAAAATGAGATGACTTCTTAAATGCACAGTGCCCCATCACTGTCATCAACTGCTATTTTCTACACCTGGAAAAGCCACATGGAGAATTGAAACTCTGTCTCCTATGGTTCTCTTTTCATTAAAAACAAAACAAAACAAACAAACAAACAAACAAAAAACCTCACTGGTTCATCTAGCCATAAACCTTGGTCTTATGAGGTTTTTGGTTTCTGGGACTTTGCACAGATGTGTGGGGACTAAGGGAAAACATGAGTGAATGTGTCATGAGTGTGTTAAGCCCTGAGTATATTGTTATCATGAACATGCCCATGTCACAGGCCCTAGGACCCATGGGAAATTGGCAAAAGCCTATGGCCCAGGCACATCTTAGAGAGAAGACAATCCCTCCCTCTGGTCCAAGTGCAAATATTGGGAGTGTGCACAGAAGCTTGCAACCGCAGCCTGCCCACCCCTCTGTAGCCTGACATTCCACACCTAAAGAGGCCTCCCACCAAGACCAGCTAACCCCTTGCACTGTGCTGTGCATAGCATAGAGGCATGCCAAGCTTCCGGATTGCTTCGTAGTGGGTATGGATTCATTAATGTTCTCACTGCGCACCTGACCCCAGCTTTTGTATGTGTGCCTATATGTCTGTCCTTTCTGTATTCCCCAGTCAGGGTTCCAGGACCCAAGCTGTGCTGGACCAGGTACAGATATGTGGATGACCTTGGACCTGTCCCCAGCTTCCTTGTCATTGGTGTTAGTCTCAAGAGGCCTGTGACTGTTTGGAGGAAACAGGAAGGGCAGCCAGAAGCCCACAACTTCAGGTGGCCCTCACGCAAGATCCCTGAGATATAATAGAGAGCTGCTAGTGGCTCTGCTTGTCAGCTTACTTTATGGTTTGTTCCAGTTTTGTTCTCCGCAGGTTTCACCTCTAACATATATTTTCCTAAAAATCCACTGGGACAACATACTTCAGAATGTGTGCCTTATTCTGTGCCCTCTCCCAGAAAATACAGACTGTACTTCTTGAGACTTGTGAAGAGACGTTACTTCTGTCCTGCAGACATAACCTCTTGTATTGTTACACCTGTCCTTCTAGGTCCATAATATTATTTCTGAACTTTCCAACCTCAATCTCCCACAGGTATCGTTTAAATTTTTCTTTCGGTCTCTGGCACCTTCTACTTACCTCTAGGGTTCTAGAGAGACCATCTTAAAGGAGGTCACATAAAGTCAAATGGCCCTCCTGTGTGGACCCAAACTTCATACATCCTTTCCTCCCTGACCCCAAAGCACAAAAGAGGTCTAATTTATGCCCCCAGGGTGCCTCAGCTGAGCGGGCATCCATTTGTCCCTAGTCTGAGTAGGTGATTTTAAAATGATTAACTAGTTAAGTGATCAACTTAAAGTTCTGCTTCCTGTTTGTATTTCCAACATGGATTTTAGTTGTACAACTTTCTGCATCTCAACAAAGCACAGGGAATTGCCTTGAACATTTTCTTTCTCTTCATACTGGGGAGGGGGGGGGCAACCATGTGCTGAGACCTGTCTTCTATTGGGAATTTCTATTGGGCACCACGTGGAGTACTACAGGAATACCATGACAGAATTTATCCTGCAAAGTAAACACCTACCTGTACTTGTATCCAATCCTCCTTTTCATAGCTCCCTGTCAGGGAATAGTCACAGGGCCCTACTAACTCCAAGTAGCCTAGTGATTTCCTTTCTGGTTTTACAAAGCTGGGGACAGAGAGTTGGTGATTCAGAAGGCTGTTGACCAGATTTAACTCCATATTTCTGGTGTATAGAATTAGAAGGGGGCCTGTTACAGATAAGCGGGAATCATCTCATTCACCTTTATAACGTACACCTAGTCTCCATGTTCCCCTGCTAAACTGTCCCCATGGACAATCTCAAATAGCCTCGCCTCAACTCCATGGGCTCTGTTTTTTTGGCCTTTCACACATGTTGCTCAAGATACCCGGAACTCTCTGATTCTTGCCTTATTTTATTTGAGGATGGCTTTTTATCTTTCTAACATGGGATTGATTATGTGTGACTTCCCCTAGTCCTTCCTGGAGTCCCTCAAAAAAAAATCATCACCAAATCTGACCTAGTAGCCTTTGTCTCTTTTGCACAGGTCTCCATCTGTTCTCTCCCGTCTAGAAATCTCCATTTCTTTCAACTGCCCATCATCTGCCATCAGACAAAGTGTTCAATGAAAATAAAAATCCGCTGTTGTTAGCCACTGCATCTCCAGTCTTGAGCACATATTACTTACTCAAGAAGTATGTCTATTTTCAAAGTAATAGACTTCTTAAATTCATTATAAAATGACATCAACTATGGATCCCATATTTTTGTATTTGAAGAAGATCCACATGCACCAGGATGCTGGAGGAACAGCATCCTCAGACACAAATATTGCATCATGTGCATTATATGATGCAACCCCTAAATCAAACAGCTAATGTATCTACACATACTTTTGTGCATTTTGATAACTGTAAATATTTTAAGTGCTTTTTATTAATTAATTAATTAATGTATTTACTTTATATATCCTGAATGCAAGATCTTCTCCCTCCTCTCCTCCCCATCCTCCCCCACACCTCCTCCTCCTCCTCTTTCTTCTTCTTCTTTTCTTCTTTTTCTTCTGTTTATCTTCAGAAAAGGGCAGGCTAGCCATGGATATCAATCAGCCCTGGCAATCAAGTTGCAGTAAGACTAGGTGCATCCTCTCCTAATGAGGCTGGAAGAGGCAGCCCAATTAGGGGAAAGGAATCCAAAGGCAGGCAACAGTGTCAGAGACAGCCCCTGCTCCTCCTGTTAGAAGTCTCACTCGAAGACTAGGCTACAAAGCTAGAACATAATGCACAGAGGGCCCAGGTCAGCCCCATGCATGTTCTCTGCTTGGCAGTTCAGTCTCTGTGAGACCCTATGGCCCAGATTAGTTGATTCTCTAGGTTTTCGTGTGGTGTCCTTGACCCCCTTTGGCTCCTAACATCCGACCTCCTCCTCTTCAACGGGATTCCCCAAGCTCTGCCTAATGTTTGGCTGTAGGTTTCTGCATGTGTTTCCATCAGTTAGGTGAAGCCTCTCTGATGACAGTTAGGCTAGGCTCCTATCTACAAGTATAGCTGAATATCATTAGCATACTTCTCAGGGGTGTGCTCCCTCTCATGGCATGTGTCTCAAGCCGGACCAGCACTGGTTGGCCACTCCCATGCACAGCTTGTAGGCAGGACAAATTGTGGGTCAAAGTTTTTGTGGCTGGGATGGTGTCCCAATCGCTCCATTGGAAGTCTTGCCTGATTAGATGAGATGGTTAGTGCGGGGTCCATATCCCTTACTGCTAGGAGTCTTCACTAGGGTCACCTTCACAGATTCCTACCAGTTACCATAGCTCTTGGTTTCTAGCTCATCCCGAAGATGCCTCCTCCACATTACAGTTGTCTGTCCCACTATATTTTTTAAACTAACACATATTGCATTTCATCATGGCAGTTTCTTGGACACTGTTCTTTTTTTATTTTATTAATTTATTCAGATTACAACTCAATTGTTATCCCATCACTTGTATCCTCCTGTTCCTCCCTCGTTCCCACTTCCCCCCTATTCCCCTCCCCTAGGTCTATGACCGAGGGGAACCTTCTCTCCGTCTTTATGGTCATAGGCTATCAAGTCTCACCTTGGTAGCCTGCTTATTCTTTCTTTGAGTGCCACCAGGCCTCCTCACAAAGAGGAGGTGGTCAAATATGGGCACTAGAGTTTACGTCAGAGTGAGTCTCCGTTCTCCACCTAACTGTAGAGAATGCCCTGATGATTGGCTAGATCAGAGTAGGGGCTCAATGTTTACTACTTGTATTGTCCTTGGTTAGTACAATGGTTTGAGGAGACCCTCTTGGGCCCTGATTCCCCAATCACGATGCTCTTCTTGTAGGTTTTTAAGACTGTCTGGATCCTTCTATTTCCCCAGCTCCTATATTTGTCTTACCTAGAGTCCCAGCGGGATGTCCTCACATCTATCCCAATCTCCTGGTAAGTGAAGACTTTCATGGGACATGCCTATTGGGCTAGTGCCCACTTATAAGTGGGTATATACCATGTGAGTCTTTCTGCTTCTGGGTTAACTCACTCAGTATGATCATTTGTCCACAAATTTCAGGATTTCCTTGTTTATAATAGGAGGGTAGTATTCCATAGTGTAAATGTACCACAGTTTCTTTATCCAGTCCACTTTGTTCTCATTTGCCTCCCTCCCTCTGCCCTCTCCCACGTTCCTGTCCCTCTCTTACTGTTCTCTTCCTCTTCCCCAATACTCCCCTTCTCCCTTCCTGTCTCATATATTCCATGGTGTCCTCTTTCCTCTCTTCCAACACTTAGGATTTCTTCAAGAAATATCTTTGAAAGAATGAATCAACTAATGATTATGCATGAATAAATGAAATCTCCTCTGTTTCTATTACTTCAAGATAATTTACTCCAGTGCTCTTTTTTTAGTACATTCCAAGAGCAGAAAAGGTCTAGTTCCTTCTCCTAGGGTTCAATCTAGAATACTTATCTAGTTGTAAACCAGTTAAAACACTATCATGTCAAAACCCTAAGTCAGTTTTTTTTCTAATGTGAAAGACTTCTTTTGATAGTAGAAGACACTTCTGAGAGTCCTACACACTGAAGTCTGTAATTCACAAAACACACACACACAGAGAGAGAGAAAGAGAGAGAGAGAGAGAGAGAGAGAGAGAGAGAGAGAGAGAGAGAGACTTGTTTTCTACCTTTGAGAAGAAAGGCTTGTCCACAACTACCACCAGAGCACCTTTATTGGTTCCAACATTAATTCTGTTTTGGAGCTTTTTCGACACCAGCCTCTTCACCAGTGAGTGCTCTTTCCCCTGCATGAGCTTAATATAAATCTCAACCTCTGACCAGCTAAGCTGCTTCTCAACCACCTTCAGAGACCTTAGCTTGATCAAGAAAGTTTTGTGTTATATCACTGACTCTTAAATAAGCAGAACACTGTTCCTGTCACCAACATTGCCTGAAATGCTACCGTGCTGGGTTTTTGTTTTCATTTATATGAAAAATGCTACAATAGATATTTCCTAATGGGTGGTTCATAGGAATCAGGCTCAATTTCTTCCTTCTCTTCCCACTCCAGTTCTTCCGAAAGGTATTCTCAAGAGCTGTGTGTTGTAGCCTCTTCTCACAGGATGCTCTTCTCTTCCTTTTTCCACCATTCCCTCTGAACACTAAGGTGAGACAGGGACAGGAAGAAAGGCTGGGACCCTTTCACCGAGGGATCCTTGCAAACTGTTCCAGCTGCATTCTTTGTCTGCCAGGAATCCCCTCCTCCTACCTTGTTGCAACTATTTAAAATCTGTATACACACACACACACACACACACACACACAGAGAGAGAGAGAGAGAGAGAGAGAGAGAGAGAGAGAGAGAGAGAGAGGCCTTCCTAGACTATGAGAGTATGTCTTCGGATTGTTTTGTTCAACATCTGTTTCCTGGAGCTCAGTGAATTATCTGGAGCTTTATTAATAGGAACATAATGAATATTTGTCAACTCTATGAGAAAGAAAGTTCTAGTTTGACTGTGTGGTAACTGGTGGTTAAACTACACAATCAGTGCCAAACTGTCCTACGCTCAGGCTAAGCACATACTTATGACACTAGGGAGAGAAAGCAAATTGAAAGAAGTTTAGCTAGGTACAGCGACACATGCCTGTAATATAGCATATGAGAGGTAAAGAAAGACAAATAGCCCAGAGCTCTGCTGCCACATGGGGTACCTGAGAACCTGTCTCAAGAGAACCAATAAAAATAAATGGAAACTATTTTGAAATTGTGTTTTGTTTCCAAACTTGGGATCTAACTTACACAGTTATGCTAATGTTACGGTATGAGAATATATTATATTATTCAAAAACTTTACATTTTATTACTGAAAATTTTTGAATCAGAAAATAGCCAAAGTTATACTAA